>NW_022900940.1:14125020-14362547 GCF_012274545.1 Fukomys damarensis
ACACGCACACACACACACACACACACACTTATCATCATCATGTTATTTTTCTATTGTGGGCTCTTTTTAATTTCCCTCCTCTCCTTTTAATTTCTTACCTTGCCTTCTGAGTTTGCTCTGCTGGGCTTTATGTAGTTGAGAACTTCATTGTCTTTTTCTGGGATATTGTTTAGAGTCGTTCAGAGTGCTGTTTCAGTATTCATAAAGTTTCTCAGGTGTTCTTTTTTGTGAAAGTATCTTATGTCCTCATTGATTTTGAAATGTACTTGTGCAGGTTACATAAATGAAGATTGTAGGTTGTTTTCTTTTGGGCCTTGAAATACCTCACTCCAGGCTCTCCTTGACTATAGGATTTGTATTGAAAAGTATGGTGTGATTCTGTTGGGTTTTCCTTTTTATGTGATTTGTTTCTTTTCTGTAACTGCTTGTAGTATTTTGTTCTTCTGCTGGGTTTCTAGGATCTTGTTTATTATATGTCTAGGTGTAGAGTACTTTCATTCATGGCTATTTGGAGTCCTATATGCCTCACTTATCCATATGTCAAATTCTTTGCTTTTGTTTGAGAAGTTTTCTCTCATTAATTCTGTGAACAGTTTTTTTATGTCATTGTATTTTGTCTTGCTTTTTCATGGACTCCTATCAGTGTTAAATTATTCTTCTTTTCATCATCTTGGAGCTGTTGGATTGATTTCTCATGGTCCCTTACTATTTTTAAGAGATAACTCTTTTTATGATCACTGTCAGTCTGTCTTCTATATCTGCTATTCTTTCTTCAGAGTGTCTGTTTGTTTTGTATACTTTTAATAGAATTTTTAATCTCCCAAATATCTGTTTGAATGTTTTTCATGGATTTCGTTTCTTTCCTATGTTGGGAATTCATGGTTTCCATTTCTTTCTCATGCTGAGCATTCATGGCTTCTATCATGGTCCTGAACTCATCTTTTTTTTTAAATTTGTTTCTGTTCTAGAGTCTCTAAACATGTCTTTCATTCATAATTTCTGTAGTTATCTGGGAAATTATTTCTGTTTTTAATTTTTCTGAAGCCTCATTAATATGTTTTGTTACTTCCTGTGCTATCAGTTCAGGGTTTCCAGATGGTTGGTTGTGAGACGTTTCGAACAGAAGTTGCCTTTGGTGAGCTGGAAGTCTGTGTTATTGCCTTGTTTTAATGCCTTCTCATTTCTATTTTTGTTTTTGGTCCTGTTCTTGGTTTAATTCCTGGTTAATACTTCAATCTTCCTGTTTAGGTTTTGAGTCTCTAATGACTTTGAGGCAATGTCTTTTTCATTATCCCAAGGAGGACAACTGATTAGATCAATCACAGCACCTTAGCTGAAGTGATACAGTCAGGAACACAGTAGCATCAAGCATGTCTTAGAAAATGACAATTTGTGGTAGTTGTTAATCTATCACCTTTAACTGTGTGAATTACATCAAAATTGAGGACCAGCCCAATATATGTTTGTAGTGAATAAACACTTCAGTGTAGCAACTTTACCCTTCATGATAGGGACTTAGAAGGAGTTGTGGAGAGAGGGATAGATAGCTAGAAGGATAGGTGAAGGTTAGAAGTGAGGCCAGAGGACACAGGAAATCTATTGGAAACTCTAGAAATCTATTGAAGAGAAGAGGAAAAGACAGAATAAAAGAATAAAGAGAAGATAACAGCCTAATAGCAATGGGGAAGCTAGAAACTATACTTACTTTCCTTTAAAAATAATGACAATTGAGAGAAAGTAAAAGAGAGAAGAAAAGTAGAAGAAATCTGAAGTAGAGCAGGAATAGGAACAAAAGGGAGATGAAGAACAATGTGGGAGAGTGATAGAGTCAGAGTGTGAAAGAAAAGAGAGGAAGAAAAAGACAAAAAAGAAGAATTTGAGAAGAGTAGAAAAAAATTAAAGAAAAAAAAATGAATGTCCTCTTTCAGCATATGTCTCTTCTGTCACGATAGACAACGTGGGCAGCAGTATGCAGATCTAAGTAAATTAGTCTCATCAAGCCAGCAG
Organism: Fukomys damarensis; assembly: GCF_012274545.1. Classification (NCBI taxonomy): domain Eukaryota; kingdom Metazoa; phylum Chordata; class Mammalia; order Rodentia; family Bathyergidae; genus Fukomys; species Fukomys damarensis. The sequence goes on from NW_022900940.1 coordinate 14,127,028, forward strand.
CTGTCCCCTTAGGTTTCAGGTTTATATCTGGCTGCAAGGCCAGGTTGAGCTCCCCAACCTCCTGCTGGGTTTAACTCTGCAATGTAGGTTCCAGTTGTCCTTACCTGGAGGATAGTCCAGGTTCCCATGGAAGGTGTTGATCCCTCCAATTTACCAACCATGGTGGCCTGGTGTGCCTGTACTGCAGAGATTCTCTTTGCTTTTCCATTGGGCTTCAATTTTCATCAAGGAGCCTGAGAGAGGACCACTTTTTGTTGTTCACTTCTCTTCTATCTTCTGGAGCTCAGGGCAATGGTCTTTCTAACCCCCTGTGCCTCTGTGATGTGGATTCAGGTATCAGCAAAGCAGTAGGCCAGAGGTGCTTTGGGGGCACGTGCGTGGCTCTGCTCATCATCACTGGTCCATGCTGCATGGAGGCCCAAGGTGGTGGGGGTGGGTAGCAGCCCAGCTCCACGAGGTCCAGAAGAAGTTCTTTTAAGATAAAAATGGGGAAAAGCACTAGGGATCTGAAGGTTTCAGTGTTAGTTGACAGTAATATTTGGTGATGCTAAGCACTGAAATTTTGCTTTACTGTTATGACTTTCTGTGAGCAAAGTATATGTTTAGATTTCAGAAATTGTTTTAGTTCATTTTCTGTTACTACTCCAGAAATGTATAGGTAATTTATAATGAATAGAAATGTATAGTGAGACTGGGCAATTTATATCTAGCAGAATTTATTAGATTTAAATTTCTGCAGAGTGAGAAGTTAAAGGGTATGGCACTGGGATGTGATGAGGCCTTCTTGTTGATTATCCTGTGGCAGAAAGGCAGCAGAGGAAATGACACGTAAGAAAGACACAGAGGATAAGAGACCCCTAAACTTGCCTTTAAATAATAGATTAATTTTTTTGATGAGTTTCCAAGGCAACTCAGTATTCCATGAACAAATTATCCATAAATTATCCATTAGGGTAAAGCTCTCATGTGACTAGTGACCTTTTCAAGGCCCTCATGGCCCCATCTATTAACACTGTTTCACTGGCAGTTAAATGCCAGTGTGAGTTTTGGAGGAGACATAAAAATCATAGCAGAGATAAATCAGTCATTGTTCCTGATTAGAAGAGGCTCATGTCTGTTTTCAAACAGGGGTAAGTCTTGTCAGCAGGCAGTCAAAGGAAAAGGCAGTCCAGATGAATGGGCTATTCTTGACTTGTTTCTTTTTTTCTACTCCTTGTTTGTGTCAGAGTCTTAAAAGAGTATGGCAAACACCAAGAAGAAGGATTTGTATAGGTATCCTGGCAAGTTCCCCACTGGAACCTCAATGCCTTTGTATTGCCAACATCTTCGACTCTAGGAATTCACAGTAGAACTCAGAAGAAAGGACAGTGAGAATGAATCTTAAACTGTACTGAGAGCTGTATTGCTCTCTCCATTGCCCCTCCATTTTGTGTTCTTGGCAGACATTCCTAAATTGACCACAGTACCCTTCCTTACTGAGCTCAGATGGGGTCTTACTACCCTTCTAATCACACTGCTTTCAATCAAAAAAATTTTTTAGGCAGCAGAACCACTGAGCTAAATCCCCAGCCCATAAGCACACTGCTTTCAGCATCCACTAATAATTGATCAGGAATTAGCATGTGAGTTGAATTATTGGTTTAATTTGTCTCATAGAAGTTTGAGAAAAGGGCTAAAGATGTATGTTATTCACAGAATTCTTGGTTTATGAGGGCAGGAAAGCAGACAGGTTTAGGAGAAGAAGGCTCTTTCAGGAAAAAGTCCCCTGAGTTATATGTCCCTGTGAACTTTCTTTTGGGAAACGAAGAAGTCAGACTTCATGAAATATGATTCCTGGCTGATATAGGAAGTGTAATGGGTGTGGGTCACAATGAGCCAAATGAAGTATCTTCTGCTTGGGAAGAATTCTAAATTTTCTTATGTTTTAGGGCCAAAATATCAAGATGCCTTGAATGCAGATGTAAAAATTTGATTGCCTTCATTTATACTAAATTTCCTAAGTCCTGGAATGCCTCTAGAGCCCCATATTTCCCAGAACATTGTCTTTTAACATTTTTGTCTCCTGTGATCACTGAATCTCTATAATCTCCTTCTTGGAAACACTCATATGCATTTCATTACATATTGTCTTGTGTTGTTGGAAATGATTTTCATTTCTTGGAAGAGTTCTCTTATTTTCTGAGTCAATGGAATACTTCTTCTCTGGAGAAGTTTTATTGTTAATTTGACTAATGAAGGTTAGACTTTATAAAAGTAAGAGGGGTGAAATGGAAAGGACACAAACATATTACATATTTTGTTACTTAAGACAGTGTTTTCCTAATGATGTTAAAGTATCATAAAGAAATTCCATAGCCAAAAGACTATGAGAATACAGAGGCGGGCAGGCTTTAATATTATTGGAATTCATAAGACACAATTAATAACTGCTACCATTTATTGGGTGCTTACTATATGCAAGTCACTAGAGTAAAATGGCATTACATATGTTATTTAAAAAATTTCCTCAACAATTTCATGAGAGAAGAATTATTTCATTTTCATTTGGTAGATGTAAAAATAGAGGCTTGGGATTTTAATTAACCTGCTCAAAATTCACAGCCAATAAATTGATGAGCTCAGAATCAAACTGAAGTTTGTCTGTTCCTAGTGCCAAGCTCTAATCACATGATTTTCTTTTAAACTTTAGAACTTCCCAGAGCTGTTACTATTTTTATAAAAATTTGGAATTTCCAAGAGAATGATAGATGGCATTTTCTAAAAATATTTTCCTTCCCAAGTATTTTGTGAAGCCAATGTTCTGAGGAATATGCCTTAGAATAAGTAGAATTCAGGTTTTAGTATACTTACAGTTTTATCTTTATTCAAATCTTTTATAACCATGGTGTGATTTAATAATCAGGAGCTTGGCACAAGGTATATTAGGTATTATAGCCATTTTATAGAGTGAAAAATTTATAATATATCAAATTCTTGTAACTTTCTCAAATTTTACATTAAATCATGGAAGAACAGTTAAGGAAAATTTAGAGAATATGAGAAAAATTCTTTGTATTTTTATTGCTGCTTATGAGAATATGGTCAAGGTTAATCATGTCTTGATAGCAAAAACCAAAAATGAAATAACCTAAAAGTGGACTCATATATGTTCTCAGTACATTTGCCATCTAGGATTTTGAGATATGTTTAGGTTAGAAAAGGAAAGAAATCATTAATAGAATAGAAATATGCAGAAGAACTTGACAGTTAGCATTAAGTGAAAGAATAAAAGGAATAGTTACTTGATTGAACCAAGAAAATAAATAAAGGTGGATTGACCACAACAAAGCAGAATGACTTACAGCTTAAAGTTATAAGGAAAGACCAGATTACATTTTTGCTGTTCCACAAGGTGGTAAAGAACTAAACGTACTCTTTAAAAGAACAAATACTACCCATTAGTAGATTGAGTTAAATATGCACAGAGAGACACACACACACAGCAATATGTTTGAAAATAATTATATAATCAAAGTGTTGAGAGGCAAGCTAAAATAAAAAAGATAACACTATTACCATATTTGGCATAATTTATCATTTAAAGCACAAACCTTTTAAATATAGTGTTATAGCTCTAATCTAGATGTACCCCAAAAGCTTCATGTATTCTGGGGTGTGGCTTTGGGAGGTGTTTAGGCCATCAGTATGTAATACTGAAGCATATGTGTATGATAACTAGATTAGTCCACTGATTGGTATAGATTCTGGATGTGGATAATGGGAAGACCCTTAGCTGTAGGTAGCACCAACCAATAGACTTTTAGCCTGGATAGAATAAAGAAAATGCCTACAAAATCTTGCATGTATTTCACTACCAAAAACACCACATTTTAAAACAGACATTTTCTAGAAATGTATAAAAAAGACTGTAAATTTAGGTTAGTAATATAGTTCAACACAATAACAAAGCATGGCCAAAAATTTAACTCAGATGTTGGGAGCTGGCTTAGGATTGGGCCACGATCAGGAGGTGTCTTGCACACCTCTTGCACTTTATGGCTTGCCTCCCTTTGTGCCCCAATTGACCTGCCAGAATAGCCCCGAATACAAAGAAATGTTCCTTATACTCTGTCTATTATAGTCCTAGTTGACATGGTCCTAAAGAATAAGCCTTCATGTCTTTATTCCTACCAGTTTTATCAGTCAGCTATTCTCAAAGTATATTAAAACAACAAATTACCAAAGACATCTGCCCCATCTCCTTGTTTAGGCTTCCCCTCCTTATGCCTTAAATAAAGTGACACACGGGTCGCAGAAATCTTCTCCTCTCAGCAAATGGAGAGGCCCCACCCAGTCCTGCTGTAGTTCTCTTTTGTTTTCTACACCTTCTGTCCCCCTATTAAGACACCGGACCCTTGCTACAAAGGCCGTGACAATAAGGCATTGGTGAACACCTTCTTAGATATTTTTTGGATTAAATAGAAAATAAAAAGATAAATTAGCAGTTATAAAGAAAATTATAATAAAAATCTACACTAACCCCAAAGTTAAGATATACAATGAAATCTCTAATTAGAAAAATTTTTAGGGATTTAAATGTCTTTCTGATTTAGGGATCAAAAAGTGACTTAGATGTGATTGTAAAAAAAAAAGTAGGGAGGAGAAAATGATAAAATTAATAGTTAAAATTAATTAGGTAGACAAAAAAAACCCAACACAAAATAGAAAAAATAGAGCCAAATTCTCGTTCTTTCATAAAACAACAAAAAGCTTAATCTTTTACAAGACAAAATAGAGAAAAGAGTGAAAAATGAAATATAATTAGAAACCATAATCACATTCTGTGAAAATATTACAATAATTATAAGAAAATATTGTTGTAAATCTAGAGAAGGGGAACAAATTTTTGCAAAAAATAATTACCATGTCATTCATAATAATTAAAAAACGTGACTAGATAAGTGTCCATAGAAGAGACTGACGAAACAGTTTACCCTTCAAGCTGAACACAATGGTAAACACCTGTAGTCCAAGATACTTGGAAGGTTGAAGCAGGAGGATTGCAGTTTCAGTGCCAGACTGGGCAACTTACTGAGCCCTGTTTTAAAACACAAAAAGTCTTTGGAACATATATCTTGCTTACCTAGTGTGTATGAGGCCCTGGATTCATTCCCTGATGCCACAAAAAAGAAGAAAGAATATATTGGTACTCTATTCTTGGAGGAGAGGGCAGGCTCTTTTTTTGGAGGAGTAAGGAAGAGAGAGTTCCATCAAACTTTTTTTTAAAAAAAATATTTTTGGTACTGGGGATCAAACTCAGGTCCTTGTGCTTGCAAAACAGGCCCTGGAACCACTGAGCTAAATCCCCAGCCCTTAAATACATTTTTTATTGGTACATTTTAGGTATATAATAAAGTTACATTCATCATTGAGATCCTTACCTTTACATGATGTATCTTCATTCTTATTTTTCCCCATTCCCCAGCCTCCCTTCACTCCCTCCACCCTTCCTATTTACAGACTTTGTTTCCATTTTTTTCCTTTTATTTTTTCTTTTCTGTTCTTACCTTTCCCTTACCCCCCCACACTTCCCCTACACCTTTAGACCTTTTCTTCCTATTATACAACATCGATTATACATTTTGATCCTTGTTTATACTTTTAGTTTATCACACCAGGGACACTATATGGTATTTACATGTGTGTCCTATTAACTTCACTTAAGAGTATGGCCTCAACATGCATCCATTTAGCTATAAATTTCTCTGTCTTTTTATTCTTTATGGTTGAATAGTACTCAATTTCAGTAGTACTGCATTATCCAGTCTCCATTTGATGGGCAATTGGGCTGTTTCCAAGTGTTAGCTATTACAGACTGTGCTACTTTAAACATGGGTGAGCATATATCACTCTGGTATGATTCTTTTGATTGTTTTTGAAAGATACCCAGTAGAGGGATAGCTGGGTCAAATGGGATTTCTAATCCTAGTTGTTTGAGGTATCTCCATATTGATTTCCACAGTGGTTGCACCAGTCTGCACTCCCACCAACAATGGAGAAGGGTTCCTAACTCCACACAACCCTGCCAGTATTTGTTATTGATTGATTTCTGATAGCAGCCATTCTTTCTGGGGGTGAGGTGGAATCTCGGTGTTACTTTCATCTGCATCTCTCAAATGACCAGTGATGCTGAACATTTTTTCATATATTTATTTGCTGTTTTTTACTTGTTTGTCTGAGACATGTCTGTTCATTTCAGATGCCCATTTTTGAATTGAGTCTTTATATTTGGGGGGCTGGATTTTTTTTGAGTTTTTATATGTTCTAGATAGTAGACCTTTGTCTGAGGAGTAGCTGATGAAATTTTTTTCCCATATTGTAGGTTGACTTTTAGCTCTGTTCGTGATTTTTCTTCAGGTGCAGAAGCTTTTTAAAAGAGATGAGATCCCAGTTGTTGATTTTTTGTGCTAGCTCCCATGCTACTGAGGATTTATTCATAAAGTCTTCTTCTAGGCCAATGCCTTCAGGAGTTCTACCTAGTTTATCTTCCAAAAAGTTTAGTATTTCTACTTTAATATTTAGATTTTTAAACCACTTGGTTTTACTTTAGTGCGTGGTAAAAGATAGGGGTCTACTTTAGTCTTTGGCAAGTTCAAATCCAGTTTTTCCAACACCATTTATTAAATAAGCTCTTTCCTCCAGCAAGGATGGTTGACTCCTTTTTCAAATATGAGGTAACTGAGTATGTCTGGAGTTGTTTCTGCATCTTCTAATCTATTCCACTGATCCTCAGATCTATTTCTTTGCCAGTGCCATGCTGTTTTTATCACAGTGGCTTCATAGTATCATTTCAAATTGGGGATTTTAATACCCCTTGCTGTGTTGCTTTAAATGGCTTTTGGTCTTCTAGGTCTATTCTGATTCCACATGAATTTTTGGGTTGTTTTCTCAAGGTCTGTGAAACATACTGCTGGGATTTCAATTGTGATTGCATTGAATCTATATAGCAGTTTTGGAAGCATGGCCATTTTCACTCTTTTTGCTCTTCCCAGGAATAAGGGATATCCTTCCATTTTCTTATATCCTCTTTGATTTCTTTTTCAGCATTTGTTATTGGTTGATTTCTTGATAGTGTCATTTTAATTTACATTTTTGTAATGACCAATGATGTTGAACATTTGTTCATATATGTAGTTGCCATTTCTAATGATTTATCTGAGAAGTGTCTCTGAATTTCACATGCCCATTTTTGGATTGGGTCTTCAAATTTGGGAGGTTTGATTTTCTTTTTTTGTAGTTTATATATATTCTAAATATTAGTCCTTTGAGGAACAGCTGGCAGTTTTTTTTTAACCACTCTGTTGGTTGTCTCTTTACTCTCTTGGTTGTTTCTTTTGCTGTGAAAAACATTTTAATAGCATGAGATCTCGGTTCTTGATTCTTTGTAATCTTTTCTGTATGTTTAAGGTTTTGTTCATAAAGTCTTTACCTACACCTATGTATTTAAGAGTTTTACCTATTTTATTTTCCAGCAATTTAGTGTTTCTATTTTATAATTTAGATCTTTGATCATTTCAATTTTAGTTTAGTGCACAGTGAGAGATATGAGTAATCTTTGGCATGCAGAAAGCCATTATTTCCTGCACCGTTTATTAAAGAAGATTTCTTTCCTCTAGAGAAGGTGTTTGTACACTTTGTTGAAGATAAAGTGGCTAAATGTATTTGGAGTTGTTTCTGCATCTTCTGATGTGTTCCTTTGATCCTCACATTTTTTTTTGTTTTTGCCAGTACCATGCAGTTTTTATCGTGGTAGCTTTCTAGTATAATTTCAGGCAGGAACTACCTTGCCTTCATTGACTAGAATTACTTTTACTAATTACATGTCATCTGGTTTCAAATGAATTTTAGGATTTTTAAAAAATTCTGTCAGGTATGCTATTTGTATTTTGATTGGGATTGCATTAAGTCTGTATAACAGTTTTTGAAGTCTGGCCATTTCACCATACTGGTTTTTCCTACCCAAGAACAAGGGCTATTTTTTCCATTTTCTGATATCCTCTTCAATCTCCTTTTCCATAGTACTATAGTTTTAAAGTAAAGATATTTTGCTTCTTTCACTGGATTGATTTTTAAGTATTTCATTTTTTTGATGGTATTGTGAAAGGCGTGGTTTCGTAAATTTCTCAGTGATTTTGTTATTTGTGTACAGAAAGAGTATTGCTTTTTTAGAGTTGACTTTGTATCCAGCTATTGTACTGAGAATGGTTATTAAATCTACAAGTCTTTGGTAGAGTTATGGGGTCTTCTTTGTAGAGTATCATGTCATCTGCAAATAATTATAATTTAACTTTTTTTCCTGTCCTAATTCCTTTTATTTCTTTCTCTTGTCTATTATCTCTGGCTAATGTTTGTAGAACTATGTTGAAAAAGAGTGGTGATAATTGATACCCATGTTTTATTCCTGATTTTGCAGTGCAAACTTTCAGTCTTTGATCATTTATTATGATTGGCTTGTCATAGGTGGTTTGTATCAGATTGAGATAAAGACCAATTATTCCAGTTTTCTGTAGTTTTTTTTTTACATGAATGAATGTTGGACTTTGTCTAATGTCATGTGGTTTTTGTTCTTCGTTCTGTTAGTGTGGTGTATTACATTTATTTATGTGCATATGTTAAAAAAATTCTGGGATGAAACCTACTTGGTCATGGTATGTAATCTTCTGAATGATTTGCTGTATTTTGTTTGCCAGTATAAGAAACTTTTGCCTCTGTATTCATTAGGGAGAATGGTTTGTAGTTCCCTTTTTTGTTTGGATCCTTCTCTTGTTTTGGTATCAGAGTAATGCTTGCTCCAGGAATGAGTTTTGGAGTATTGCTTCCTTTTCAATTGTATGAAAAAGTTTGAGGAGTATTGCCTTTAGATCTCTAAATTACTTGTAGAATTCAGCAGTAAATCCATCAGGACATAGGCTTTTTTTGTTTTAGGCTGCTGATTACATCTTCAGTTTCACTGACTACTATTGGGTTGTTTAGAATTTTTATATCTTTTTGATTCATCTATAGTAATTCATATGTATGTAGGAATCTGTCCATTTCTTGTTTTTTCAATCTTATTAGAATACAGGTTCTCAAAGTTAGTATTGATGATCTTCTGAATTTCTGCAGGATTTGTTGTGATTTTACCATTTTCATTCCTAATTGGATTTTAGTCCTTTAAAAAAATAAGATAAGGTTTTATCAGTTTTATTCTTCCAAACACCAAGTTTTCAATTGTTGATTCTTTATACTGTTTTCTTAGTTTTAATTTCATTCTTTTTCTTTCTTTCTTTTTTTTTTTAAGACAGAATCTTGCTATGTAGCTGAGGCTGGCCCCAAACTCAGGTCGATCCTCCTGCCTCAGCCTCCTAAGGCATACTACAGACATGTGCCATCACTCCTGGCAATTGCATTGATTTCTGCTCTGATCTTTATAATTTACTCCCTCATATAAGCTTTGGGCTTGATTTGCTCTTCTGTTTACAGAAGCATGAGGTTCATTATTTGATTATTTATTTGAGCTCACTTTGTTGTTTTGTTGTGGGAATTTACTATTATAAGGACTGCTTTCATTGCACCCCATGTATTCTGCTATGTTGTTGTGGTATTATTGTTTAATTATAAAAACTGTGTAATTTCTTCTTTAATTTCATCTGTGATTCACTGATTGTTCAGGATGCTATTATTTAATTTCCTTTTGTTTATGTAATTTTTGTGGTTTCTATTGCCATTTATTTCTAATTTTATTGCATGATAGTCTGATAATATGCATGGAATAATTTCACTTTCTTTGAATTTACTTAAGCATGTTCTGTGAGCTACTATGAATTCTAAATTTGGAAATATCCCCTGTATAACTGATAAGAATGAGTATTCTGAGGTGAGATGAAACACTCTGTAGACATCCACTGAGTCCATTTGTTCAAAGGTTTGGTTCAATTCTGATCTTTTTTCATTGATTTTTTTGTCTCATTGATTTATTTGTAACAGTTGGGTATTGAAATCTCCTGTTACAATGGTATTAGTGCTTATTTTGATTTTTCATGTCTGTTAATATTTTTATATAAAAATATGGATATGCTAGTATTGGATGCATATATATTTAGGATTGTTATCCCTTCTTTGTGGATTGTTCCCCTAGCAAGTATATAATGGCCTTCTTTTTCTCCTTTGGTAAGCTCTGGCTTGAAATCCTGTTTGTCTGTAAGTAGAATAGCTAGCCTTGGTGTTTTTCTGGGTTCCTGTCTCATGGAGATTTGTTTTCCATCCTGTTACTTTCAGTATATGTATTTCTTTTTGAGTTAAATACGTTTCTTTGTTGGAAATTCTTTTCTTTTAGGGCTTCAAATACTTTCTCCATGCTCTTCTTGACCTAAAGGATTTTGTTGAGAAGTCTTGTCATTCTGATGGACTTTATAGGTCATTTTTTTTCTTTTCTGTAACAGCTTTTAATATTCTGTTCTTGTGGTAAATTTCTGGAATCTTGACTTATATATCTTGATCTTTTTTTATAATGGCTAATCAAAGTTCTATGTGCCTCACTTATCTGTATGTCAACTTCTTTTTCCATGCATGGGAACTTTTCTGTCATTATTTCTCTGACAGGATTTTGTGTTATTTGCACTATCTCATGCTTTTTTTTTTTTTTTTTTTTTTTTTTTTTTTTTTGTACTGGAGATCGAACTCAGGACCTTTTGCTTGCAAGGCAAGCAGCAGCACTACTGAGCTAAACCTCTGGCCCACTATCTCATGCTTTTTAATTGACACTGATTAATCTTATATTATTATTTACATCATCTAGCAACTGTTGGGTTGATTTTTCATGGTCTCTTGCTGTAAAGGAATTTTTCTTTTCAGGCTCACTGACCACAACCTTTAGTCTAGATCTGATATTCTGTCCTCACATTGGCTTATTCTGCTGCATATACTTTCAGTAGACTTCTTTTTGGTACATGGGATTGAACTCCGGACCTTGTACTTGTGAGGTAGGTCGCGGAACCACTGAGCTAAATCCCCAGCCCTCAGTAGACTTTTTAAACTCCTCTGTATCTGTTTGGATTCCATTTCTTTCCTATGTTGGGGATTCATGTTTTCCATCATTTTTCTGAGCTGCCCTATTTTTATCTCTTGATTCACTAGCCATGTCCTTCATTATGGTCACTGTCACTTTAGTTATCTCATAAATTATTTCTAATTCAGTTTATTTCTAGAGCCCCATTCATCTGCTTTTTAAAATTTCCATTGTTACCATTTCAGAGAGTGCAGCTGGGTGGCTTTTGAATCATTCCACCTCCTTGCCCTCTGGATTTTCCCTAGATAAGATGGAAGTCTGGGGTTGCATCTTGCTTCCATGTCTTCTGAGTTTCTGTATTTTTAAAGTTTAATTTTTGTGTTGATGCTTGTAAAGTACTTTCAGTAGGCAGCTTTAGTGCTATTATTGAGACCTCCTTGGGAAATGACTACCCCCAGAGATGTTATCCAAGTTGGTTTTTAGGCTTTGAGTCCGATTTTTTAGAAGATCCTACCTCTTCAATTTATTGGAAAGGAATAAGAAGTTCCTGCCTATTTGGCCCAGACCCTGGTTCTTTTGTACTGGATTATAGTATTGTTTATTGCCCTTAGACAATCTTGGTCTTGGCATACAAGGAAAAACAGCAATGTCAGTTTGGCTGAAATAGTACAGTTAATAATAACAGTAGTATCAAGCACATGACATGCTATGGTAAATATTAATTTGCCACCTTCATCCATATGAACAAGATCTGTAGCTCTATAACAAAATCTAAAACAAACCAGAAAGTTGTTTACACATATTGTTAACAAATATTGTTCCCAATAGAATGATTTTATCTTCAAGGTAAAAAATTTTAAAAGGATAAGGGGAGTAATAGAGATATAGAGGAATAGAACAAGAGTAGAATCAAGGCCGAAAGACAAAGGAAGATTACACAGCTTTGGAAACTGGTGAAAAAGACAGGAAGGATGGAAAGAATGAAAAGCTGAATGAAAAACCTAGGAACAATGTTCACACTCATATAAAAACAAAAAGAAACAATGAAGAAAAAGAAAGAAGGGAAAGAAAGAAAGAAAGAAAAAGAAAGAAAGACTCCTTCAGCATGTGTCTGTGGTGTTACTGGTAAGTAGAAGGGCCAGACAGAACATAGATCCATGTTGGTTTTCCCAGCAAACCTACAGTAAATATTTATTATAGTGATGGAGAATCCCAGGAAGCATGCTCTTTCAAATCCCCTGAAGTTCAGAGTGAATCTGTTCTGGCTGTGAGGTTGGGACCTGAGTTTTTCAGTACACAACACTCTGGGAGCCTCTTATTGGCTTGAACCTAGCTCCCTGAGTCTGGGTGTCTCCCATACTTACACCTCACCATGACACTGGGAGCCCCAAGATAAAGCCAACCTGCAGTTTCTCTGAGTTCTGGGTTCAGCTGTCCACTTTCCAAAATAGTAACTAGCCAGTTGTCCTCTTCTGCACATATCTGAATTGGATTCACTCACTGGCCTCTGCAGCCTGCAGCATTTACTGCTGCAAGCCAGTGATGCATTTCTCTATGGAAGCCTCTCAGAGTCACCTGTAGTTGCTGTGCCTCAGTAGATTCAAGCCACCTCATTGAGGTCCCTTTGTTTGCCCTTCCTGTGGGTTCCAGTTCTTACCTCAGACCACTTACCTACTTCTCTTCCCACGTTGCTATATTCCAGGGTCTGGATTCCAAATCTCAGAGAGTCTGATTTGCTGCTGCTCACCATTCTGCCATCTTCTTGAAAGTTCATTATGATGAATTTTAAATTTTAAAAAGTGTTACAGTTAGACATATTGCCATCAATCCCCCTCCTACCCTGAATACTCTCCCGTAGTTTGCACACTCTCATTCCACTCATCCCATGGTTCTTGTCAATTTCTGAAGTTATTCTGTATAAGGAACAGGGAAAGGGAATGTTACCAGAATCCCTGCATTGAGCCCTGGTCTTCCTTTATTCAGTGCATCAGTGCATTGAGAGTAACAGATAACTCAGAGGGTGGTGCTAATTCTAGCGTGATTAACAATTTATGCAAATGAAAATGAATATCCAAATGAACTCATGTTGAGGAATTTGTTCCTCTTCAAATGAAACCTTTCTCTTGCTACTTGGTTCTCAAGGCACCGAGATGTCTTCAGCTGATGCATTCCTGGCCTGGAGTGCGTCATAGTGTCACGGGACCATTGAGGTCTTAGCTGTGACTAGAGGCAAAAATGGAGTTATGTCTCAACATGCCATAGCACCAGCCCATGGGCAATGAAAGTAGGTCTAATCATAATTTAGTTGTGAAATGATTTTTCCCAAAACTTAAATAGAATTGATCCTGACAATTCTGGAAGTCCTTTTTCATGTCTTTAGTTGTTCTGTTGTGCATGTCTTAATGTCCAAAATCAATTCAAAGTGTTTACCTTTCACGATCATTTTGACTTTGGGAAAGAGTCAGAAGTCCCTGTGTCACATCTGAACAGACTAAGTTGGGTAAAGGCACACCATAATGTTTTTACAAGCCAGTCTTTCTCTGGATTGAACCTCACAGCAGCCTTCACTATATTTGAAAGTACCTCATGAAAACCTTTATGAAGGAGGACTTGCAGAACTGCTTAAGAAAGTGGCAAAAATGATGGGACAAGTGTTTGAATCTAGGGGAAGTACTTTTGAATATCCCCTTAAAAACTTATGTTGAAATTGAACTATCATTGTGACCATTCTACAGGTAGAGCTACTAAGTGGTGATTAAATCATTAGGGGTCCTCCATCATGAATAGACTAATGCCATTATGGGAATGAGTTTCTTATGATGAGAATTCAGCTCTCTTTCCTCTGCATTTCTCTAATACTCATTTTCTGTCCCACAGTGTTATGAACCAGCAGAAAGGCCCAACAAAATGTCAGCCTAGTGTTCTTGGAATTCCTAGATTTCAGAACCACGAGGCAAATAAACACCTAATGTTTTAAAGTTGCTAGGTCTATGGTATTTTGTTAAGTAGAAGCAGGAAATGTTCTAAGATAGTTGGGACCAAAATGGAGCAGTCAGAATGCTCAATTTAAGAAATACCTGAGAAAAGTCCTGTAGGCTTTTGTAAGTAACAGAGGAGGGACCATGATAGAGTTGAAAGTGTTTCTGTTTTTTAATCAGATCTGAGTTGAATTCTTGATTTCATGTAATAATAATTGTGAAACATTGGTGAGCTACTCAATATCACTAAGCCTTGGTTTGCCCTGAAAATTGGGATAATAATGCCCGGTTGGAAGTACTCATGTGAAGGTTTGAGATACTGTGTTGTTTTGCAGGAAATATTAGGCACTGTCTAGAAGGCAGCTATAATTTATAGGGGGAAAAGAAGGGAGACCAGAGATGAATTATCTTGAATAGAGGAATAGTGTAGACAGTGTGTAGAAGGAATGTGATTTTGTGTGGATGGAGTGCTTCAGTGAGCAGCCTAATTTAAATTTGATTGTAGAGATAAATAAATTTTCATAAGCAAGGGAGGCTTCTAGCAAACCAGCATTACATTTTATAGCACTGCTGGGCATCCGTGCAAGCCATTTATAGTTTTTATGACCTTAGATAGATTTGGAACACTTTGGTTTGCACTTGAATACAAAATTCACCTCTTCCAAGAAGTGCTATGAAATATGATGGAAGAAACCCCTGATATTGTTTATATTGCTGCGCAGATGTGGAACATGACGAATGAGAGTAATAGCTGGTAACCAATATTAGATCATGATGACAAGAAAATTCATTGTTGGAAACTTTGCCATAAAGAACGGATAGTATTATCAATCCATTTTCACAGTCAGAAAGTTACTTTTTTGAGAAATTATCCTTTCCACTCTCCTTTGCTTTTTCATGGTACTGTGGTTTGATTTAATGCCTTTCTATTGGTGCCTGCCTTTGCCCAAAATGTGTTTAACTTTTCTAATGCTGTGTTACTCATTGATGGTCCTTAATTCAGAGTACTGGGGCTTCTTGCAGATTTTATTAGTGATTGTGATAAATTTTGTATTAATGTATTTTTTTATTTGGTTGATTTGTTTGCCTGTGAAATAGGAATGAAGTTTACAGTGGCTTTCAGTCATCGCTAGTATAACAAAACAAGTTTACAATCTGTTCCATCTAGCTATCACCTCTTTACCATTTACCTGTGAGTTTTAATGTGGGATTGGAATTGGAATAAATGTGACATTCTGGTTTTCAACTGCCTACATCCCTTCCCTCTGCTTCTGAAACCTGTATTTCCTTTTCTGTTGGAGGCCAAGGCTTTCTACTGTCTCATGTTTTTTATTGTAGTATTAATCCTGTTCCATCACTAGGGAAAGCACATCATAAATTTTGGCCAAAGTATTTCCTTCCTTAGTCACAAGTCTAGTTTTATGGATTGGCATTTTTATTCATTCACCAAATAATAATTATTGACAACTATATGTTAGGCACTGGTTTTCATTATAGATATAACAGCGAGCAAAATAGGTTATCTGTGTTTATGGAATTTCCCTTTTAATTGGAAAAGACATACAGTAAACTAGTACTATGTAAATATAAAATGTCAGACCATGTTACTATTTTTTTTTTTTTTGGTATGGGATATCGAGCTCGGGACCTTGCCCTTGTGAGACAGGTGCCAGCACAACTGAGCTAAATCCCTGGGCCCCCATGTTACTAGTTTTAAAAAAGTGTGGCAGAGGATTGCGAATGGTAGGGATGGTGAGCTGTGATTTCCAAAAGTGAGTTTATGGAAGATCTCTGTGATTGAGTGACATTTGTTCTGAATGAAGTGAGGGAAAAAGCCATACAGATATTTCTCATTTGGTTACCTTACCTGTTTAATGACTGTTCAGACTTATGACCTTCCACTTGTACTTAATGATTCATCTTTTTTTCTAATGTTCTGTACATCTTGCTTATAGGGCCTCAGTGTCTTTTTTCATGTACCTTGTTTATACAGTAATGTAAGTTTTGCTGATTGTACTGTACAGTACAGTACTATAGTTTTGTGTTCTGTCATACATTTATGTTTTGTTATTTCTTGCTCATATTACAGTACTTCATGTAAGACTTACGCTATTAAAAACAAAGTCACTAAGTTGGAATTTTCTTTGACTATTTCTTTGTTTTTGATATTCTATGTACATATTATACACAATTCTTTATTTCACAACCAACTCAATCATTGACCTAGTTGCAGGAACAGAACTCTGTCATTAAATGAGGAATGGCAGCATTAATATCTTAGAGAGAAGCATTCTACATGGAGAAAGTGTAGGTACAAAGTTGTTAGGCTGTAGCAAGGAGGTTGATGTGATTAAAATAGAAAAGGTAAGCATAGATGAATAGGAAATGAGGACACAGAAGTAGCCAGAGACCAGAAAACACAGGAGATTATAGAATATAGCAAGAACACTGTGTTCTTTAGGTAGATGATAAGAAGATACTGGTAGATTTGAATATGATGAAGAAGGCTTACCTAGAAAATTCCCTGATGTATAAAATGTAGATGCTAAGAGAAAAAAGATGTTGATTTTACATTTGGGATAATAAATTTTGAGGATGATATAAGATGGGACTACTATAGTTACCTTCCTGGTCATTTGGGGAAGACAGTTACAACAGTGAGATACAAAAAAGGAATTAGAGGTAAACTGAGATAGAAAACAGGCAAGAAGAAAAAAATCTCTAATACAAAATCTTCCAAAAAATATATATTCAAACTTCAAGAAAAGCATAATAGAATGATGTTTTTTCAACAGATGGAATTACACTTATCTGGGGGACTTGTATGAGGGTTGTTATATATCACAGAAAGCTCACTACACCTCTGGCACTTAGAGAAAAAATTAAAAATGCATGTATAGCAATGTCAATGACCAAAGTTGCAGAAGAAGCAGTTTGCTGTACTCATAAATGTCTGGAAGCTGATGGCCACCATTTTGAGTCCTTTGTAATATTAGAGGCCAAAGGTAACTTGTATTAATCTCACAAATGTCTCCATAAATTTATTATTAAAATATTTATACAACTTTTTGTTTTTCTTGAAGTATGTATACTTTTTTTTGTGGGGGTGGACTGTGTATACGACCTTATGTTGCCCATTCCCGAAAAACTTCTTGTTATTTGAACTAACAGATACTGGGTTTAACCTCTTTTGAGTGAGAGTTGAATAAGGCCATTTGTCAGTTAAAGGATTCTGAAACACCCTTGTTTTGATAGTGTTCACTACAAATACTCAGTTTTTATTATTCTATCACTTATGGTGGGCAAATCCAGCCATTTTACTATGTGGCATCATTTCAGTCTCATCCTCATTCTGAGGTAAGCAGGCAATAATATCTTGCTTAATAGTTAAGGAGGCCAAACGTATTGTACCAAGGGTCCAGTGTGCTCAATGCACAAGGGGGTAATTGGCAGAGTCTGAATTTGAGAAATTCTGTGTGACTGTAAATTCAGATTTTCCCTATTATTCTTTAACAGTTTAATAGTTACTGTTATGGCTTTTGAAAAATGTGTCCTCAAATACTTTCTTCATTTCAGGAGATGAAACTTACTTTTCTTCCTTTTGAGTGTGGATTAGACTCAGTAACTTCCTTCAAAGTCAGAAAAATAAAAAGCACAATGAAAGAGTGCAATTTAGGAATTGAAGCCATAAAAAGCAATCTGACTTCTGTGTTCTCTCTTGGATCCCTCATTCTAAGTGGATTCTGGTGCCATGCCATATGGGTGCTCAGCCAGTCCTATGGAGGCCTGTGTGGGAATGGGCTGAGGCCTCCAGTCAACAGTTTAGTGAATGAGCTACCATGGAAGTCTATCCTCCAGCCCTGATCAAGCAGCCTTTACAGGTCTGC
Source organism: Fukomys damarensis (assembly GCF_012274545.1). Classification (NCBI taxonomy): domain Eukaryota; kingdom Metazoa; phylum Chordata; class Mammalia; order Rodentia; family Bathyergidae; genus Fukomys; species Fukomys damarensis. The sequence continues at coordinate 14,144,919 of NW_022900940.1, forward strand.
AGCCACTAACTGCAACCTCATTAGAGGTCTCGACCCAGAACTACCCAACTAATCTATCCTGAGTTCCCGAGCCTTAGAAATTAGCTATACTGTGTTTTGTTATGGCTGATTTTATTATGTAGCAATAGATAACTTCTCAGAGTTCTGATTAACCATGATGTCTTTGCCAGGAAGGTCAGTTTTCAGACCCATTGCTGTGTTTTTAAAGTTTGTCTTCTCACCTTCATCGATAAATTCGAATGATTTATAATTGTAGATAAGGTCAAAAGTTCAGTTAGGTATATAAGTTTCTCTCTGTCACACACACACATGATTTCACTATAGATTTTATTGCAGAATTGACTTTTGGTTTTCTGAAGAGGAATGCTGTGACTATGATGGTACACTTGCATGCTAATAAATACAATATATCTAACAGTTCACTTTAGGATGCAACTCTAAGGAAAAGGGCACATAGGTGTGCTGTAGGCATGGCAAACTTCATGAATAATATTATTAGATTAGTAGGTTATAAGAAATCTGGGTCTCTATTTCAGTATAAACATGACAATATTTAATCAAAACATTATAAATAATATGAACAAATGAGAACTGATTTAAATATTTACCATACAGAAGTGGCATTGTGGTATACTAAGCTATACCTTAATGGATTATTATGCCATGTCAGAAAATTAAAATATGAAGAAATGTTGTAACATGAGTAGTAATCAAATCAAATTAGTAAACTGAAAATAATATTGTGACTGTATTAAGATTATATTTATGTGAGTGTTATATGCAAATACAAATAAGCATAGAAAAGTGCAGGTAAAAATGATAATTTATTGGAGTAGTACAATTTTGGTTGTATCTGGGTCTCTATATATTATGTTGCTAGGACATTTTAAAAATGTTTGCATCCAAACTGATCTTAATTTTCCACATCTGTCCTCATTTGTGGGACCCTGGACCTTTTTGTCTATTTTAATTTTTTTTTTTTGAGACAGGGTCTCACTATGTAGTTGAGACTGACCTGGAACTCACTGTGTAGCTGAGGCTGGTCTTGAAGTCACAGCCGATCCTCTTGTCTCAGCCTCCCAATTGCTGGGATAACAGGTGTGCACCACCATGCCCGGTGACACTGTTTTAATTTTCAGTCTTTAGTTTGTATGAGTTTTGAATTCCTTGATTAGTTGCAGATTATATCTGTAGTACAGAACATCCTGCAGGTGTGGTATCTTCAGATTAATTTCCTGGAGTTATAATTGAATAAATACGGTTTGAGAATTTCATATGTGTGAAATCTATTGCTTCTGGCAAAATGTTAGGGCTATTATTTTTAGGGTTTCTAACTGGAGTTTTCCAAATTTTAGTTGTTCTCAAGGTTATAGCTGTAGTCATAAACTGCCTATGCTTTATTTATTTATGTATTGTGAGTTTGACAAATTTAAAGGATTATTTAGTAAAGACATTCATCTCAGTCATTTCTTTCCTCATCTTGACCTTAGATTAGTATTTCATTTGGGTCAAGAAAAGAGTATGTAGGAGAGGGATGTTATTTTAACAAATGGTAAGATGGACAAAAATGAATAGTTTGCCTACATAAAAGTTAAAGTTAAATTCATGTATCTTGATATGATTAAATCATGTGAGAACTAGTAGTTCTATAAACATTTCCATTGTTTTCCTTGGGGCTTAGTCTAAACTTTAATATAAAAAACAACTCATTAGGCATATACACAGGTTTTTTCTCTGGAGTTACTACCTATTAAAAAAGATCAGCAAGTAACTGTCACCAATAAAATAGTTTGAAGCTGCCTCCAAATTTAACATTGTAGAAATTCTGAAGGAAATCACTATATTATTTTTCTTTTGTCTGTGACTATGCTTTCAAAGACGTGTTTGTCACATTTAAAAAGTTCATATACAAAACAAAAATACACAACATAACACCCTACAGTACACAAATCTAATGATATCTGTGATGAACAATTCCATGAAATGTGTTTTAAGATACATTTTCTTTCCTTTTATTTTCTGTACCTACAGTATGCTTTTGTTTGTTTGTTTGTTTGTTTGTTTTTTTGGCACCAGGGATAGAACTCCAGTTCTTACACTTGCGAGGCAGGTGGCGGAACCATTGAGCTAAATCCCAGGGCCCTTACAATATGATTTTGAGAGGCCAGTGGGCAGTATGTACACACTTAAAATAAACAATATAATTGTTCTTATAAGAAATCCTGTAATGAGTTCAGTTCAAATTGGATTTAACAACTTAATAATGTAAATATGCAGGCAAAGTTACAGAAAATGCATCTTATTGTTTTCCATCTTCTACAATGTTAAATTTTTTTTGGTGTTTATACCTTTTAAAAAATAAAAACCAGCCAAGTATTTAAGCAGTATGTGAGTTTAGAATTTTGGTGGTGGTCTGTATTTTAAAAGAAACAGCTTCCTTATGATTTGCCTCAAGTTCTGATGGAAATGCTTACAGGAACTAGCTAATAAGCAAAAATAAAGAGAAGCACATTCAAAATACTGATTTACTTTTGTAGCAAATGGCTGTTCTTTGAAGACTAATGAAGGTAGACAAGACCGTTAAAGTGAAATGAACTATTTCAAGTACTTGATACTTCACATAGAAAGTTTTTTAAAAAACGTATTTTTTGTGAAAGAGCTAATCTTCTTTATCCAATGATAGCAGTGCAATGCCTAATAATGTAATAACAAAACAAATGCCCATAAGGAAAAACTCGTTTAATTTTATCTAAATTTACTTTCAGTCAGGGGTGAAGGGAAGGCAGGGACAGGGGGAAAAAATGAGAACCAAGACCACCTCTCATATAAAGGTACAAGATCCCAATAATGAATGTAACTGTACTGTATACCTAAAATGTACCAATAAACTCAATAAAAGAAAAAAAATTTACTTTCAGTCAGTTGTCCAGTAACATTTTCCTTTCAATATGATGCTCCCCCCTTTCTCTTATAAGGCTGTTCCCGGGAGGCAGACAGTTTAGGTAATGAGGGAGTTAATTTAGGAGTAAGTGCTTTCAGTTTTATATAGAAAGAAATTTTTTGCTTCTCTCTTAATGTGCTAATAACGTTTCTAAAAAATATGCAATTCTTAAAAAGGTACCATTTCTGATTTCTTTATTATCTGTAACCTTTGGAAACTAATCCCATGAAAGTACAAAATTAGCAAATGTCTTGAAATCTGTATATAAAACATAAATTACCTCTAATTTCAAACTCTCACTTATTAGTGTACTACTCAGTCTTAAAAAAAAGAGAAAGAAAAAGAAAATGCAGCTCTAAAGATAGTCTTACACCATTCTTTAAAAAAGGAAACCATTTCTTTGAACGTTATACTCACCCCACACCCTAATTCAAAACACATCATTTAATTGTCTTGATCATGGACATTTCCAAGATGAGATTTTATATTTTGTTACCATAGCTTCTGGTTATCAGAAAACCCATGTTTTCCTTTACTGAAAGAGTTTGGTCTGTCTGATGTTGGTGTATCCCTTCCAATATTCTTCATCCTCATCTTTGCTGGCATTTCCTCTGGTTCACTATCTTCATCTTAGGGAAAATGTGAAGCGTAGGGGAAAGGTAATAAGGAAAAGGAAAACAATACGAGAAAATGAAAAAAATGGAAATAAAATGTTTGTAAATGGGGAGGGGAGGAGGGGGTGAAGGAAGGGCAGAGACAAGGGAAAAAAATGAGAACCAAGACCTGTCACATAAAGGTACAAGATCCCAATAATGAAAGTAACTGTACTGTATCCCTAAAATGTACCAATAAACTCAATGAGGAAACAAAAAGGAAGCCCCCGCCCCCCAAAAGCAGCTGCTACTGAAGTGGTTTTTGGAACAAGAGTTGACGGTTTCTTTAGGCTTACTTGATCCAAGTTTGATGCCTGTAGCTGATGCTTTCTTTGTTGTCTGACTACCTATGGCAAATCCAGACTTGGAGATCTCTGTAGGCTTTTTTGGGAGGTCTGCAGCTTCTTCTTCAGCTGATCGCTTCTCAGAGCTGTGACTGGAACTTTCCCGTCTGTTAGTCAGGCGGCTCCAGCTTGTTTTGGCTTCTCAGTCTTCTCCTCTCTCACTTTTCCATCTGCAATTTTCCCTGCCCCGACCTCCCCTGTAGCCACCCATGCTTTATTTATGTGATGATTTTTACTTTAAATTGACTCCTGTTTACATGCTACCATTGTGCCTCACAACTCAGACTAATGCATTTTGGAAATTTTTTCTGGTTAGCCCAGACATACATTCAGAATCTGCATCACCATGAGGCCCCAGGACACCACATATTATAAATTATATCTAGAAGCCTGATTGACTTAAAGATGGGGCTTTGGGGAGGTGATTACGGAGACATGATACTGATCAGTGGATTGTTCCACTGGTGCCTTTATAGCTAAATGTGATTTGGGAGTGAAGCCTGGCTGAGTCACTAGGGGTGCTCCCTGGAAGAGCATGTCTCCCTCCCGACTCCCTCGACCCCTGTCTCTGCTTCCTGCTGCCGTTCCATGAATTGTTTCTCCGCTGCCATTTTGCCCAGCCTTGAAGCCAGCTGACTGTGGACTGAAACCTCTACATATTGTGGGCCAAATAAGGCTCTCCTCCTTCAATTTGCAGGTGTTGAGCACTGTGTCTCAGCCATGAGAAAGTAACTAAAACATCACATTTTCTAGTTTTCTTTCTATGTGTAGCTGTGACTTGATCTTATCAGTAAAATGTATGTGGGCTGAGATAAATGAACTTTCCTATTATCTTTAATTTCAAGATGAACTGTTACTAATTGATTTATCAAATAGAAATGGAGATAACTGGTGAAAAATTTAATGTATCCATGTTATTTTCAAAGGAGATTGCATGTTGGCTATTAGCAGATTCTTTTTTAAATTAATTTTTTCTGTTATTTGTGTTTTTAATAATTAATTTTATTGGTACACTTTTGATATACATAATGATCACATTCATCATAGGGAATTTGTACTTGTCCATAATATATCTTGATTTTTTTCCCCATTCCCCTCCCCTTCTTTAAACCCTTCTCGACCTTCTTATTTAGAAGAGTTTCTTTCCTTTTTCAATTTTTTATTGAGACAGGGTCTCGCTTTGTAGTTCAGGCTGGCCTAAACTCACTATGTAGCCCATGCTGGCCTCAATCTCACCACAGTCCTCCTACCTCAGCCTCCCAAGAAGGCCTGAGGTTATAGACATGCGCCACCACACCTGGCTTTCCTTTTTTTTTTCTTGTATTCTGCCCCCCATCACTTTTTTTGGTACTGGGGATTGAACTGAGGACCTTGTGCTTGTGAGGCAGGTGGCTGCACCACTCAGCTAAATCTCCAGCCTTTTTCCTTTTTCTTATCTTCCTTCTCCCCTTTGCTTTCCTTCCCATTTGAACATTTTCTTCCTGCTTCCCAATATCTGTCATCCATTTTTGCTCTCATTTATGCTTTTGATTTCTCACATAAGAGAAACAATGTGGTATTTAAACATGTGTGTCTGATTTGTTTCATGTAATATTATGGTCTCAAGGAGAATCCTTTTACCTAAACATGTCTCTAGTTTATCCTTCTTTATGGCCAAATAGTAATCCATTGTGTAAAAAGCCCCATATTTTCTTTATTCATTCATCCATTAATGGACTGTTTCCAAGATTTATCGATTATAATTTGTGCCACTAAATATGGGTGTGTATATATTGATATTGTGTCTTTTGGGAAGATGCCAAGAATGGGAATAGCTGTGTCAAATGGAACTTTTAGTTTTAGTTTTTTAAAGAATGCTCATGCTGATTTCTATATTGGTTTACTAATTTATAGTCTCACTAACAGTGGAGAAGTGTTTCTTTCTCCCCACAGCCTCTCTACCATTTTTTTTGTTGGCTAATTTATTGACTATAGATATTCTTTCAGGAGTGAAATGGAATTTCAGTGTTGTTTTAATTTGCATTTATTGAATGACAAGTGATGTTGAATATTTTTTCATATATTTATTTTCTATTTGTACGTCTTTACCTGAGAAGTATCTGTTCATTTCAGATGCCCATTTTTTAATTGATTCTTTAAATTTGAGGAGTTTTGTTTTTTTGAGTTCTCTATATATTCAAGATATTAGTCCTTGGTCTGAGGATTTATTTTTTCATATTCTGTGGGTTCTCTCTTCACTTTGCTGGTGGTTTCTTTTGTTGTGCAAAAGATTTTTTATATGATATTACTCTAGTTGTAGATTGTTTGTAGTATTTCTTGTTCAGTTGAGGCTTTGTTCATAAAGTCTTTCCTACACCTGTGTCTTCAAGAGTTTTACCTATTCTGTCTTCCAGCAGATTTGATGTTTCTGTCTTAATAGTTAGATCTTTCATACATTTTTTATTATAGTTTAAGGTATAGAGAGAGATATAGGTGTTATTTGGCATGTGGAAAGCCAGTTTTCTTGGCACCATTTATTAAAGAGGCTTTCTTCTAGTGATGATATTTGACTCCTTTGTGAAAGATAATGTGCCTGAATGGGTTTGGATTAATTTCTGAATATTCTGTTCTATTCCATCGATCTTTGAATATTTTTTTTTGCCAATACTTTGTTGTTGCTGTTTTGGTTGTTGTTGGTACCAGGGACTGAACTTGGTACCTTGCGCTTGAGAGTCAGGCAGTGGCTAAGTCCCCACCCCTGTTGTTTTTTAATCATGGTAGCTTTGTGCTATAATTTCGAGTTGGGTTGTGATGCCTCCTGCCTTGCCTTTGTTGCCTAGGATTACTCTTGCTATTCTACTTCTCTGGTTCTAAATGAATTTTAGGATTTTTTTTCCAGGGATCAAACTCAGGACCTTGTGCTTGCAACGCAGGTGCAGAACCACTGAGCTAAATCCCCTGCTAGGATTGTTTTTCCTAATTCTGTGAGGAGGTGTGTTATTGATATTTGATTTGGATTGCATTAAATCTCTATAACAGTTTTGGAAGTATGGCCATTTTTCACTATACTGGTGTTTACTATGCAAAAATAAGGAATATCTTTCCATTTTCTCTTTGATCTTCTTTTTTCAGAGTATTATAGTTTTCAATGTAAAAGTCTTCTTTTGTTAGATTGCTTCCTAAGTTCATTTTTCTTGACATTATTGTGAAAGATGTTTCCCTAATTTTTCTCTCATTGAGTTTGTTTTTTTGTGTACAAGAATGCCCAATAAGATTAAATTGTCACATGCCAGTGATAAGAATGTCTTCTGAACATGAAGCCAAGTCTAGCTTATCCTAGGTAAGCTCTGTAAAATCACTACTTACTTGCAGACTTAGGAGTGAGAAGTAAATGCTTATTTCAGTGAGCTGTTGAATATGACATTTATAATATGGCTGTGTTGTAGCAAAAGCTGACAAATATAGGGGAAAGATAAGGGAAAAGAAAAAATATGAGAAAAGGAAAAACATGGAAACAAAGCTTTGTAAAAAGGGAAGGGTGGAGGGGGTGAAGAGAGAGCTGGGGAATGAGGAGAAAATAAGAACTAAGATACATCATGTAAAGGTACAAGATCCCAGTGATGAATATAACTATTGTATACCTAAAATGTACCTATAGACTTAATAAAAAAATGAGCTGACAAATAAACTCAATAAATATAGTTGTCTGGAAAGTACTTTTTATGCTTAATACATTGAAAGGAGAAACAAACAAAACTAACCTTCAAATTGTGAATTTTGATAGCAAGAATAAGACAAAAGCATATTAACGAGGATGATAAAGACAAATGTACTTGATAAAAAGAAATGAGTAATAAATCTTTACAAGATAAGTAAATGTTTATTCATACCTTACAGTTGGTATTTTTTTAGTACCCCTATGAGTACTGTTGAGTCTGAACTTCATGTCGCTGAATATAATATCTGCCAATGTTTGCTTTTCACCATTCTGCATTGCCAGGGAAATTCTTTTAGAGAAATAGTACCTGTTGCTGATAGAACCCAGTACTACTAAGTGTTCCTTAAGTAGTTGATCTGAACCTTTATTCTTGAACATTTCATTAAAAGACAGAGTTTTTATAAGGAGAGTAGAGGACTTGAAGGTAAAAATCTACCAATTTTGTGAATAAAAGAAGGTTGTTCATGTTTGTAACAGTTTTGTGTAGCTCTCTAGTCTTCAGTTCTTTAGACATCGCTTACTCTTAAAAGTCTCATCACATACAATCTGTTCTGTTCTTTATATATTTCTTCAAATGGATTATTTTCTTATATTTTATAAATTTAAAAGTAATCTTATTTATGTGTATAGAAGTAGAAATAGCACTGCAGAGTGTGGCACAGACACCCAACCAACTGCTAGTATTTGTTTCTCTCACTACATGGTTCAGAATCATTGTCAGAGATTTACATTTCCACATTCTATGTAGATGTGGCCTGAAGACTAGATATTATTACTAAAGTGTGAGGTAGAGGAGAGGTATGACTTCTGGATCCAGAATTGTCGAAAGTGTGCCTATGTTGTGCATAATTTTATTCCTTTGCCATTTGAAAGTTAATTCCAAATCCCTCAAGAAAAGGACAGCTATGCAAGAAAAGGTGTGGTTTCCTTACTTACGAGGTGGATGAAAGCATGTCACAGATCAGAAATGTCCTCTCCCAACTGTTCTGTAAGCCAGTTGTGAGCTACAGTTTTATACAAGATATACACATTTCAAACTCATTTATAATAGCAGCCAGCATCAAAATATTTAAATGACTTAAGTGGAAACATTCTTATATTTTATACCACCCTTAGCACAATCTGTTAAGGTTGAGATTTAATATGTCTCCCCAAAAGCCTCATCACGTGGAAGGCTTGGTTACTGATGGGCTTTTGGGAAGTTATCAGATAAGGAGGGCTCCACTTTTATCATTGGATGAATCCATTAGTAAGACCATAATTTGATGGCTTATTGGGGAAGCAATGGAAATAGGAGGCAGAGCCCTGTTGTAGGGAATGAGTCAGGGGAATGTGAACTTGAACCTAGAGGCATACTTTGTTCTTAGCTTCTTCCTCTCATAATGTCCCCCAAGCCCCTTACTTCCCAGCTCTAATATGCCATATATCCCAGACAGATAAACTTGTTAGCCTTAACTCTTCTACTCAGGAGCCTTTCAGGAGGTAGTAAGAGGAACAAAAGAAAACAGCAGCTGGGTCTCCTTTGCGCTATCATACTATTCCACTGTCAGTTTGGTCTTATCTTGGGCCCATAGCAATGGAATTGACTGCCCATAGACTTATACCTGTGAAAGCATGAGCCAAAATAAACTTTTAAGTTATTTTGTCCAGCAACCAAAAGTAGATTAACACACCATCACTGATAAGTGTATCACATATGTGGAAATAATCTACTGCTTAGATGAACTGATAAAATGTCATGTGAATATATTTTCTTTCTTATTCCTGGATCCTTACTAACATTTAATTTGAGTATTCTTTTTCCTTTAGATGTTTGGAACCTGTTTTTGAGATGCTGGTGACTTTGAAATGCTACAAAACCATATCAGCAAGCTTTATTTTGATCATGGTAGGAGAACAGTCAAATCATATTCCATTATTAATAAACGGAAGTGGCTGAGAGGTCAAGTGAAGCATGTACCTCCTCAGCATGCCTTCAAAGTGGCAAGTTATTTAATTGAAAGTGTCTGTCTGTATCATAATAGAGACCTCATTTGTTCTGTTGCTAACCCAGGGAAGCTCTGGGAGTTTCTTAAACCCACCTGCTGTTTTCCTTTTGTTCCTTTGACTACTTTCAGAAAGGCACCTGAGGGGAAGTGTTAAGGGTGAGGGTTTAATCCTCCAGGATACATGGAATATTAATTAGTGTCAGTGATATTTATTGCTGTAACAGAAGTCCTTTATGGTTCTCTTGGTAAGGAGTCATCTTTTGCTCTTGCAGCTACTCTTGAAGTCTTGTACAGCTTGAAGTATTTTCCACTGAGGTAGTGGATGGGTAAGGGGGATTCTGTGTAGTTTTCTTTTGCAGTGACTTTATGTTGAATGTTTGCTAAACCATTTCTTTCCACAAATATAGGCAGGCAATCAAAAGGATTTTAGATTGTCTTATGAATCCTCCTTTCAGTTTCCCATTTTGCTGAACCAGGATTTCTGGGGCTGCCTAAGCCCCAGAAGGACCCTGTGTGGGACCCTTTCCCAGATTCTCTGTTGTTCTAGGGTCTCTATAATTTTCCATTCTCATTACAGACCTCATTGAAGTGACCATTGGCAGAGTCAATTATGATATGGGAAGTGCTTACTTGTTTTATTAGCTATAATGATGAATGATTTTCTGTAGATGTAGACTAAGAACATATTTCTAATATGCATGCACTAAGTCCAGTGATTGCTGTGGATCTATTGCAAAATGCTTTTACATTTTACAAATGAAATTTTATTCATGTAGATGACCTAGCACCTGCTTTTATTCCTGGGTTAGCTATTAGGGGTTGTGTATAATTGGCTATCGAAAGCTTAGGAGGGAGAGTCTCATGAAAGCCTCTTTTCTCACTGGATTTTCTTAACATTAGAATTGTTCAAAGAGTCAGAGAGCACATTTAGGGTTGTGTGGAAGTCTTCTAAGTCTATAACACTCAAGATAGTTGATATTTGCTGAGGCTCATATATTTGCCTGACTTCATATAATACCTATTGTCCTGAGTTCGACAAGAAAAAAATGTATTCAGTGTGCTTCCTGTTCGCTGATTTTGTTTGTGGAACAATGCTTGTGAACATTCCCTCAGTTTTCAATCTCATAAGTCTTTAACTTCTGACATTATTGATCCTTCTACTAGGCACCTTAATGGTTCAGAGAACGGGTTCTAGAATGACTAAGCTTGAATGGCGTCAAGGATTAGCTGACCATTTATTGGTATAATTTGGGGCAAGATTTTTTTCTTCAGCATTTTGATCTTTGGTTTCCCTGTCTGGTTAATGGAGACAGCAATACTTATTATGTGTGTTGGTTATCCAAATTAAATGAATCAAAGGATTTAGTAAAGCATTTAGCATATACTGGGCAGTGACTGCTGTACTTACGACTATTATCGTTGATTAGGTCCTTGCCTCACCCATTATAATTCTATTTGCTGAGACTTGTGTCCTTTAGAATTTCACCTCTTGGTTGTCTCCTCAAGGATTTGTAGACTATTTAGAGTATCAGCTTATGCCTAGATCTGGATTTTTCTTTCCCAAAGCCTTCCTTAGTCCATTTTCTGCTGCTGTAACAAAATAACTGAACCTAAACAGTTTACAATGAGTAGAGAGTAATTTCTTACAGTTCTGGAGTCTGGGGAGGCCAAGGTTAAGAGGCTTAGATCTGCAAAACCTTCTTTCTATGTCACTCTGTGATGGAGGGTGAAAAAGAGAGAATATCAGAAGGATATTAAGCTAGGGCTGAGCTTGCTTTTATAATCAGCTTATTCTCTCAACAAAGTACCCATTTCTGCAAAAGCATCTATGGGGGATTAAGTTTCCAACAGAAGAACTTTGGCAGAGTACCCTGAAACCACAGTACTTCCTCATTCAGAGATAGTGATTATGATAATAAAATAATCATCCATTCTATAATGGCTATTACTGAAAGCTGTTTGCCAGACTTCACAAATGCCTTGCGTACAATATACTATTTGATATCTATACAGCTATTTTAGTTAAATATGATTATTCCCATACTATACATGGGCAAACCAAGGCCAGACTGTTTCTATACTTATCCAGGACTCTACAATTAGTTTGTGGCAGAGCCAGGATTTAAAACCCTGTCTATCTCACTCTCTGCTGCCTAATTTTAACTACTGTTGAAACCACCCTGAAAAAAAGGATGTAGGACTCATAAGCAGTTCTTGTTGTCTTAGAAAGAATTTCACCTCTTTATATCTGTTGTTTTCAGTGCATAGCATCTATTATATAAAGAAACCAAAACCATCAATAATCTCAAGCTGAAGGAACGTGATACAGGGAGTTCTTTACATAATATTGGAAGGCTGAAAGAGTTGAAGGGTAGAGGCTGAAGCAGTGTGGGTGGAGGGACTTCACAAAGTAGTCACTCTGTTAGGGACAAAGAGATTCATGTTGTAGGAGTCTGGGTGCTTTCTGTAGTGTTTCTCCCCGTACCATGGGGCTTACTAAGCGCACTCATGGGGCCCTAGATTGGGTCATCATGGGGCAAGTACTCTGAATGCTAATAGACACAGGACCTTTTGATGCTGCTGGAGCAAGCACAAGACGAGTTGGAAATAGGAAGGAGTCACTTTTCTCCCAGTCTCTCACTGTACACCCTACCTGGACATCAATTAACCAGGGTATTTGGGAAATACAGATCACATATTCTCAGCTTTAGCTTGTGCAGTGTAGTGGAGAAAGCAGGCTAGGCTGAGAGGAATGGGAAAGTATCAGACAGAATTTCTATTTCCCTAGTTGGATTGGAGGTCCAGCTGATGTGGCAGTAAACATGTGCTTTGGAGGTATATGTGGGCAGCTCCCTGAGGAGAGACTGGGTCTGGCCTGGGTAACTGAAGAGAGATTTACTTTTCCCCTCAGCAAGCACCATGCATTCAAATAACTCTTTTGTAACGATTGGCATGATTTTAGGGCGTCAAGCCAAGTGAAGTCTTTTAACAGCTGACAGTTTTCTGTGTGATCTTAAAAGGAGGGAGTGCCTCAGCCTTCAGGGCCACTTCCAGGAGTCATTAGTTCTATTGAACATTTTTTCCTTGTAGCCACAAATCATTGTAGTCAAAGTATAAAAAAAATCCATGACTGTCCTGGCACCACGTATAATTTCCTGGGAGACTTTTCTTCTTTTTGAATTACCCATTTATTCTTGTGAGAAAATGCTGTAGGAAAGAGGAAGAGTGCAGCATCAGGTAGCAGAGAGGAGAGCCAGCAATTTGAAATGCTGAGTGGCAATTTCACCTAGCTAGGGGTGTCACAGAATTGATGAATGGGCCCCTCTCGCGTGGTAGTGATGTTAAAAATCTCCCTCAGGTCCCAGCCTATGCATATCTCACCATATGCATCTAAAACAGTAGGTGGCACTGTGGTGTTAAAGGATAAAGGAGCGCAAGAGAAAATGCTATGGAGAAGGAAATTGATGGAAAAGGCAAGGAGTGTGTGTGTGTTGGGGGAGGCAAAGCTTGGAGAGGAAGGGCCAGATGAATATGCATTCTAATTCAGTGTCTTTCCAATTGAGGTGAGCATTTTCCCTTTCATATCTGAACATGCATAAGAAAATCCAATTACAGATGCAAACTGCATTGAGTACTTTCAAATCAAATTGCAGACATATTAGAAGCAGCTGACTGACTGGATGTGCTGGGTATACCTCTAGTAATAGATGTTTGGCTTCTCCATTCATTTCTCTCCTTTGTTTTTATCTTCTTTATCTCCTCAATACTGTCCAATTTTCTCATTTTAATTTTGCAACATTTCACTTTCTAATATTCAGTTCAGTTCAGTAATTTTGTATCTAGTACTGTTTTCTGAGATATCGCAGAGGAGGAAAAGGGTTAAAAATAACATTTTTAAATAGGAAGTATTTCACCACTAACTATACTTGATCTTAGCCAAAAGGCCAAGAAGCGATTCACCACAAACTAAAACCTGCAAAATACTAGGAGCCAGGGTAGGCACTTCTATATCACTTTAACCCACTAAAACATTTAGCATATTCACTTATCTAACTGATGTTTCTTGAGTACTTACCATGTCCTGTGCTATTTGTAGTGGAGAAACAAAAGTACTAAAAAGCTCCGGTCACTTTGTATACCTTCTCTTCTATTTTAGAGTCTAAACCACAGACTTTACATGGCTTCCTCTAATATTCTTGTAGCTGTGAAATCAGACAAAGTGTGTATCTGCTTCTATTACTCCCTACCTTGTAGAAATTGGTTATTTTAGTTAATTTCTCAGTATTTGGGTTTTCTCATAGAAGAAAATAGGGTAACTATTTCCACTTCAAAGGACAGTCTTGGGGCTAACATAAGATAGTACACATCAAAGTTTAGAACAACTGGCACATAGCAAGTACTCAGTAAATAGTAACGTTAATCATTGTCATCACCATCTTCACATTAAGTTTTAAAGTCACTTCCCCTATAATATGTGAAGTCTATTTTTTAATGCTCCCAGAAATGTTTCTGAGGTGTGTATCAGATGAAGGAGCAGTTTGATTTTACTATGAGGAATTAGGGAAAACATCATGAGGGAGGCCATGTAGGAGCTATTTTTGCTCTGAGAAAATTGGGAGGTGACCTTCTTGACCCCAAGTGGATCATATACTACAGTTAGTTTGGTAAAACTTGTGTCCCCTGTTAGTATCCTGTGTGCACATTTTACAGGCCATTTCAGTAGGGGTCACGTAATCCTAAAGTCAAGCATAGATTGTTATTTTGGAGGTCAGGGACCCCAGGTTCAGAAATCCCAGTTTGGAATCCCTTACAGGTTGTATGTTCTCTGTCAAGACTGAAGGACAATTTAAGAGAGTTTAGCAGCTACAGTTAGTGCCTCATTTAGACCCCTTCCCACTGCTGGAGCATGAGCTGCTGAGGGTGTTGGTGCCAGTGGCTCATACTGATTCTTCTTTTCTGAGGATTGTTATTGTTTCAGAAAATGGTCAGGCCGGGAGATTCCCTCAGCCCCCCCCAGTCACAGGGATAGCCCCCACTGATGACCGGTTGATGTAGAGTATAGCAGCCCAGTCTCCGTGCTTGTGAGTGTCCAGTTTCTGTGATACAAGTTGTGCCTCTGAGTTCCTCCTGTTGTTAGGCTGAGACCAGTCCTGAGAACTTAGTTCTTCCCATATCCTTCTTAAAGACTCTAACATTACTATAAATTTTTCCTGGAAGCCCATCTCCAGTAAATCACCTATGCAAAAATCCCCATCTCAGTTACTACTGTTTGAGGGGGTCCCAACTTAAGATAGAAAGGAACTTGTCATGGTTACACTAAGGCTGAACTGGGTTAAAGAGTGCAAGAGCAGTAGGTTAAGAAGAGAGGGCAGCTGCACTGAATCTCACCTCTACCCTTCTCTTCCTGTTTTCTGTTTCCTTCCTTTCCCCCCATTGCTCCTATTATCCTACGGCACTAGTTGGTTCTAGGTATTTTGCACAGATTCTGGGAGGAGCTCAGCAACAGCAAGTAGCATAAGCATTCTCATTGAAGACCTCTCATTTCAGGCCAGAGTTTTTCTCTTGCGCTGTGGGAAGACTCTTGTGCAGAGGTGATCCCTTTGTAAGGCTGTTGAAGATGGTGATTAATGCATTAGGGATGGGAACCCCTCTCCTAGCAAGCAGTTTCTTTTGATAAGAAATGGACTGAGCAGATAAGAGAGAAAGTGCAGAATCATGTTTTGGTGTTTAATTTGGCAGCCCATAGCTCATTTTAATTACTCTGAAATAATTATCTCTGGCACGCAGCTGGGTTTGTCTTTGCACGACTTGTGAGTCATTCTTCCACATATGAATAAATCAAGCAGATTAAAAGAAGGGGCGGGAGCCAAATGACATATAAAAGGGGTTGAATGGGGAAGGTTCAGAAATGGAAAACTTTAAGCCCCAAAGAGAAATTGATTTGGAGCATCGTTCCTTGGTGTCTGAGACAAATGTTACTAATGATAAATATCAGAAGTAAATGAATATCAAGGCTATTGAGGATAAAAACATTCAGGGTTGAATGAGGGGGATGACATTGGAGTGATAATAGAAAAGGGACAATTATCAAGGGTGACCTGTATAGTAGAGTGGTCAAAAACATAGATTTGGGGGCAGAGAGACCTGAATTGGAGTCTGTATTCTGTCACATCACTTCATTTTCATGGAGCAAATCATTTTATTTTTCAAAGTATTATTTTCCTTATATGTATTAAAAAGTTAGAAAATTTTCCTTTGATTCTAAATCACCTTCCTACTATGTGTGTGTTGGATTATCTTGCTGCTGCTAAGGGCTAAAGGAGAGGATGGAATGTAGGCCATGTCTGTCAGATCCATTGCACTTGGCGGACATCACTAATCCCAGTATTTTCTTTAGTTGAGCCTAATTGTAGCATCAAAGTCCCTCTGAAACAGTGCTTCTGGAAGCTACCCCCAAACTAACCTAGTTGGCATGTTCATTGAAAGCAAGAAACTACTCCTTATTTAAAGTGTTTCTCTTTGATGTCTGATAGTCTCGTGTAAAATGAAATACTTGAAGGAGAGGATCACTACAGATCTTTGAAATTTGAAAATGTGGTTTCATAAGAGACACAGAAACAGATTATCAAGGATTGAATTATTTTGGCTCCCACTCTGTTCTTTGGACATGCTGCAGTCATTCAAGAACTCAGACTGTGAAACTGGGCCAGCCTAAGAGAAGGACAAGAACAAGGCCAGGAAACCAGCAAGCAGTGAGGGTGCATGCTTTCATTTCCAGTCTCCTTGGTCCTTCTGTCTGTTTCTCTTACCATGACCCTAACCTACTAAATATGCTAGTCCCTATATAGCCTCTTTGGTCACACTCTGAGAACCAGGTCCCTGGTTCCTGCCCTTGTATAATGGATTTGTGGTTGAGAGTTCCTGTCAGAAGTAGGAATGGCTTCAATTTCAAAGCCATTTCATGTGGGGATCCAGCCTCTGATTGCTCACTGTCTCTTCATCTAGCAAGGAAATCTGTTAGATATAACTAGCCTAACTCTGACTTTTGAATAATGAAACTTGTTATGAAAGATTGTATTAACTTTTAAATTATGTAGTTAATATGTTTTAATTGTAGTCAAATTAGAAAATAAGGATAAACCGGAAGACAAAGTTTGCTATTAATATCTGGTATACGGTATCTGCTCAACCTTTTCTCTCTATTGCTATGTATTCATTTTAGGCAATATTTTATGAACACTCTAATGAACATATTTATAAATTATATTTGCAAATTATGAATGTGTTCTTATTGTCTAAAATGCTGTAATTTTGATTTGATTTGTTCCTCTGCTCAGACTCTTGTTCAATTCAAACAAACATTTATTGGGTATCTACTCTGTGCTATATACCCGAAGTCCCTGTGCTCCTGTGGAACCCGGAGTCTTTTAGAAACAAATAAATACAAAATACTAATTATGATATATCTTGAAAAAACTTAAGTAGAGATGTATACAGAGTTTTACAAGGACACAGGGAGGAAGCTTTGAAGGAAGAGGAGTCTTTCAAGATGAAGTTTATTCAGAGTTCTACTTTTGTTTCTTGAGACTCCTGTGAATAAAGTTGATGTTATGGATTTTTCTTCTGCATTAGCTCTCCTTGTCAATTTGTCAAAGCTGCAGGGACTGTATGACAGGAGATCTGCTTTCAAGACTAAGTAAATTCTGTAGGCACCTGCCCTGTAGGAAGTCATCAAATTTGGTAACTGGTGCTACAGTAAAAATAAATACAGAGCACACAGGGAAGACAGTCACATCCCAATACATTTGCCACTTGAGTTGAGTCCCAACGTGTAGTGGGACACCCATACTAGGTTTATTGTTCATATTTTTTATTGTTGATGGTGGGGCAAAATACCTTACATATATATGCCACTTAAGGAAATTTATCTTGAGACAGATTCAGAGGTTTCAGTGCATGTTTAGCTAGCTCCAGAAACATCAGGATAAATGGATATGATAGAGGAAAGCTGTTCACCCATGGTAGTGAGAAACAGAGAGCAGGGAGAGCCTGGGAAAGAGCAAAGACCAGAGATAAGAACCACTCCCAGAATATCCATTAGTGACCCATCATCTCTAAGCAGGCCATGCCTCCTAAGAGCACATTCAACATGAACTCTTTGGTAAACTGAAGAGTTGAATGTCTCCAAGATCCAGTAATCTTTGAGAATTCCTGCTTCTGAAATAAGAAGGAGGTACTTTTTGAAAATGTAACCTTTTAGTTCACATTCTTATAATCCCTTAGTCCTCATAAAATAAACATTCGAAAGTATTAGTGGGAATAATATAAACTCTGCAGAAACAGAAAATAGATTAGTTCCTTTCAAACTCAGTGGAGATCCTTTTGCTGAACACTACACTCTGCTACAAATAAAATCAGCAAGATGACTTGAACGAAGTCTTTGGCCTGTGTACCATTTCTGTAACATTACATGACAAGTATAGTTCGCATTCACTGTCTTCTCCAACTACAGTGAAAAGGCAGTGTTTAGGAGCCTGGTTTGGGTCTGGTGAAGGTCAAGTTACATTAGAACAAGCCTTTGACTTGCTCTTTCTCTGTATCAAGATCTGTGTCATAAAAGCAAGGCCAAGTGGGCAGTCCTTCCATGGTGCTCATCGTTCCAACTATAGGATAAATGAACCCAGCACCTTTGCTGGCTGGGACATCACTGATGGGTACAGTGAGATCCCTTGGCACTCATTTCCTTTCAGGCTGGTGAGACAGAGAGAGGTGGGTCTTAGCCATGCAGATGGGCAAATTTCCAAAGTCCTGTTGAGTATAATGATCTATTTTGGACTGTGCCTCAGGAGAGTTCATTTTCCTTGGCTACATAGACAGACTGGCAGTGGTTCTATGTTTTCCACAATTGGAAGCTGGACATCATACAGGAACTGGAAATGGCTTCTTTTATTCGCAGCTTCTCTCACAGCCCAAGCCAAGTCCACCGACCCTCTTCCACCAACTGACCAGTGATAGCAGGGGACCATGTCAAAGGCACTGGTGCATTTCAAGGTCAGCTCACACACCAACTCAATCTCAGTGTGGGTGTTGGTCTTGAAGACATTCAGCGCCACCACCACAGGCACCCTGAAGAGCTGAGAGATCTGGATTTGCTTCTGTAGGTTACAGCAGCCATCTGCCACCAGCTGGATGTTCTCTTCTGTGTATTCTTTCTTTAGAGGGACACCAACAGTTACCCTAGGTCCACCTCCATGCGTCTTCAGAGCTCATACAGTTGCCACCAGCACCACCATGTTGGGCACCTGGCCGGAGGCTCGGCACTAGGTGTTGAAGAATTTCTCCATCCCAGTGTCGGCCCCAGAGCCATCTTCAGTCACTACAAATCCTTCTTCACCAACCTGTTTCAGGGCAATTTTATCAGCTAATACTAGAGTTGCTGTGAGCAATGTTAGCAAAGGGGCCAGCATGGAGAAAGTCAGGTGTCCCTTCAAGCATCTGCATCAGATTTGGTTTAATTGCATCTTTCATCAAAACTGTCAAAGCACCTGTCACTCCCAAGTCCTCTGCTGTCACAGGCTGCCCGTCTTTGTCACTGGAGACCACCATCCTTCCCAGCCATTCCTTCATGTCCTTGAGGCTGTATGTCAGAGCCAGCACTGCTGTGATGTTGCTGGCCACCGTGATGTCAAACTGTGCCTGCTGGGAGTATCCCCTCTCTGTGCTTGCCTGCCCAATTGTTATTTTTCATAGAAATCTGTCATTGGTATCCAACACTGTCTGCCACATGATGGTTGTGGGGTTGATGTTGAGATGGGTGAATTTGCTCATTTCCTCTTCAGTCAGTTTGCCTGGATCAGTCTTATTTATCCCCAGTTTTTTCAGCCAAGTAAGTTCAATTTCTGAAAATTCTCTGACACCATTCACTATAGGAACCAGTTGTTTATACAGAGCCTTAACTGTTTTGAGTATTTTCATGCAAAATCCTTGAGTTGGCCACGGCCAGCGAGTCATTGGCAGTAGTAATGGCATGAATGTCCCCAGTTAGGTGCAGGTTGATCTCTTCCATGGGGATGACTTGGGCATATCCATTCCCCGCAGATCCTCCTTTCACTCCAAAAGTCAGCCCTGGTGAAGGCTGCCTCAGGCAGGCAAAGGAAGTTGACATTCAGGTGGGTGGTCAATGCTTGCACCAACCCGATGGTGACCATGCTCTTTCCTTCTCCAAGTGGGGTGGGCATGATCCCAGCCACTAAGATGTATTTTCCATCTGTTGGATCCTTTAACCTTTCCAGCAGGGACAAATGTACTTTGGCTTTGCTTTTGCCATAGATTTCAATTTCATCTGCAAGCGTCCTATCTCCTTGGCAAGGAAGTCCACAGCTTTTGGAGTCTGTGTTCTTGAAATCTCTATATCACTTGGCAATGGAGAGAGGGGCTACAGTTTCAGGCAGGGAAGTCTCCACCTCCTGTGCTGCTGTTCTCAGAGCCACCTCCATCCACTGCTAGCCATGTTCTGAATCTGAAGAGCTGCAGTGAGGAGACCCACGTCATCTTCTGCAATGAGTCCATTTACATGGGCCCTGGGAGAACACAGCTAAGCTGTCCTGACAGGAAGTCATGGAAACAGTTGAGAACCGTGGTTCCTGGCTGAATCCAAGTAAGGGGAATCTCTTCTGGCTTAGGTGAGCCTAAAATCACAACATGAACTTCATGAAGCCAGGTACAATTCCTACAGCACAAGCAAGACCTGCAGACAGAAGCCCAGGAGGCATTTTTTTTTCATCTAAACCATAACTGGAGAATGTTAGGGGCATTTAAGACAAAAGAATGAAGGTATGAGTACTTTGATGAGTACTGTTAAGAGTACAGTGATGAGTAATGTGACATAAATGAAGTGGGATAAAGGAAGAAGGAAAAAATAAACCTCGAAAATTTTGCTAGGGTCGGTTATTTAGGACCTTGAATGCTATATTAAACAATTTGGAAATATACCTGAAAGCAGCAGGGAATTATTGTAAGGGTTACTGCAATAACTACTTTCTGAAGATGACTGAACATTGTTTAGAACTTTACTGCAGAGCTGCAAGAAAAGAAACCTGGGTAGTTGAATTATGGCAATGATAATGGTTACAAAAAGCCAGGACCAATTTAAAAAATTTTAACAAAAACAAATCAGTAAGTTTCAGTGACGTTGAAAGTGCCTGATAAAGAAATTAACATCCAGGATGTGTGCCCTAAAAGCCATTTTAGCCTTTTATGTTCTTATCCCATATCAGACTGAAGAGATAATTTTAAATTCTATTGTCAGAATTTATTTTTAAATGTCGTGCCACTTTAGCTATTGTTTTTACTGTCAGAGACTAAGTTTGATGGCTCAATCACAGTTTCTCAGATTCTCTGAAATGTGTGATCCAATGATATCCCAGTAAAAATACCAATAATATCTTTTATGGCATTTGATAAGTTGTTACTGAAGTTCTTACAGAAAAGCAAAAAAATGAGAAGAAAAACACTAAAAAATAAAAACTATAAGAGGGGACTGAGCACTATACTATGCATGAAAACACACTAAAATTCCTTGATAACATGTGGATTACTGGTACATATTACAAAACAGAAACTCCAGAGTTGGATTCAATATGTAGAAAAACTTATGACAATGTTAGTGTCTTAAATCAACAACATTAAGATAAATATTTTAATAAATGGTGCTTACTTTGTTTACATAGAAACCTATGAGTGGAAAACATAACATTAGATTCATATTTTATACCATATGTAAGAATGAACAACAAATAAGAGGAACAAAAATGTAAAAAGCAAATAGTAAAGAATAATGAATGAATTCTTACTCTTCAGTGTATGAAAAGACTTTCTAATTGTTATTTAGTATCAAAAGATAAGATTGATAAATCTGAATAAAATTTTTCTTCCATCACAAAAAACAGCAGAGTAAAAAGCCAGCTGAAAAATTGTAGAAATTATTCAGAGCATATAATATATAAACAACTTTTAGAAATTGAGGGGCAAAGGACTAAGAGGAATGGAAAAGAAGAAATAAAATGGTGTAGAAAGAGGAGAAAGAAACAATTTTTTGAGCGTAGCTTTTTATATAGTTTTTTACTTTTACAACTATAGCAATATTTCATATTCATGCCCCACAAAAATTAAAAGAACCAACAAAGATGTATGAGGAACTCAACATGTGATAAAACACTAACAAAGAACATATTTTTACTGCAAATTAATATTACTGGGGATAGGAACAAGAAGAATTAACATGGGTAAATTCAGAAAACAATATCTTTAGTGGATATTATGTTAAAAAATAATTGTACATGGTTTGATTGTAAACGTGTTAGTAGATTTTTTTTAGTGTACTGATTGGCAATTCTACTTTAGATGTACACTAGGTTTAGAATGTGAAGTATTAGTGTAAACATTTGTTTATTTTGTATATTTACAGGCTGATATAGGAATGTAGATTACGTTGTTAATATGTGGGTTTGTTTACATATATGAATTGCTCAGTTCTGTCCTCTGAGAAGGCCTTGAAACAGTAACACTCCAGGAGCAATGTGCACACGTACCATTTGAATCTTGGTTTCTAAACAACGTTCTTTAGTAAAAGAATTAGGGCTCTGCGGAGAAATGGTTTACTGGGACAGGAAAAATACGAGATAAGCTTGAACTATTTTGTGAGGACAGAAAACAAAGAAATCCCCAGAAATAAATGAGGATTATTGAAAGAACTAGGAATAACCCGAAGGAGCTCTCAATGGCCAAAGTGAGAACAATTTTCACAGGAAATAAATAATGATATATTTAATTATAACTTTAGGATAAGAAGTATATATGAGTCTGTACTCTTGTAAATAAATGATTAAATGCACAAATGGAGAAGAGACAGCTTTCCTTCATAGTAGAATTCCAATTATGTGAAAGGAAAGAAGGAAATACATACCATTAGATAAATTCTACAAAATTAATTATTGCAGACAAGATTCACTGGTGGATACAAATATTAGTGGGCAATAGTTGGAGAACAGGATTTTTATAGGTTCAAGAAACCCCCATCGTATTTAGAAACTATGAAGCATAAAAACTTTGCAGTGGAGAAATCAAGTAGATAGAATCTTGACCAAATCCTTAAGGTACACATCACTTATAACAAGACATTTTAAATTCCTTGATGAGCTTCACTGTAAGGCATGTTGCCCATTGCTACTGGAGTCTTACTATTTCTCGGCCTGAAGAGCAAAGACTGGCAACCTAGAAACTGCATTTTTGATACCCTGTGATCAGTAAGATTCTTATTTATATTTCAATAATGAGAAATGTTGTTTGAGATCTGAAACACCGAAGAGAAAAAGGCATTGTTCACTGCAAGTTACTCTGGACAGTATACATGTGTGGGCAGACGCAGAGGAGACAGATCCTGCTTTTTCTCAGAGTAACCTAGACCTTATTGAAGACAATACCAGGAGCAGTGGTTTGTTCTACTTCCTGAACTCTTAAATGCTGGCAGGAATTTCTGTGACCATGGCTCCCTTCAAAAGTTTATTTCAACTTCCTTGTAATGCATTAAATACTTTTCTGGTTTCTATTTTCTTAAAAAATACTAACGGATTTGAAGAACCTCATTGAGTTCCTTGAGCTGGAAGGAAGCTGGTCTACCTCGAATGTTGAGAATACAGAAAGAGACTTGTGCTATTAGGAGGATGCCAACAGAAAATTAAGTGGGTGAGTCTGGAGGAAAAGGGCTATAGGTGGTAGGCAATGGAGCAAATCAGAAAGCATGCATTCTATCTAAAAATGACTCAGGATGTCTCAAGAAAAGTAACAAATCCACATTTTCATGTCAAATCAGCTATGTATAAATCTTGGTTATGTATTTTATTTTTAAAGCACAGTGTACCAGCCCAAATCATATGCATGTGCATTTTGTAGGTTGCCAGTTTTTGAACTTTGTCATATTGGGTAAGATCTTTAGGGATGTTTTATTTATTTATTTTGAATTTCTGCCTTTATTCCTACCATTAATTCTTCCCTAGTCCTTGTCAATTCTGCCAGTATCTCTGTTTGCCATGTCAGGCTCTAAATCTGACCTAAAATTACAGATGCTAAACGGAGAGGGGGGAGTATGCAGCAGAGTGGGATTTGAAAGAAAACATCCCCGATCATTGCTACATTGGTAGTCTTGCTCTGAGATATATTGAGAAACTAGTTTTAATATCTACTTAACTATACTGCTTTAAAAGAGAACTTGAGATGTTTCATGAAAATATGTGCAATAAAAGTGGTTTTTAACATAGCTAATTCTAGCCCTATAACTTTAGGCAGTGGCATAATGTAATTTTATTTTGGAGGTGAGAAAATGTGAATATTTTGTAGCGCTGCTTTTATTGCTGACGATATTGTGTTGAGTTGAACATCCTTAAGTGGCTGTTGAAATGTTACCGCCATTGAAAAGTAGAATTTGGGTAATTAAAGAAGATATATGGCTAATTTTGGAGGGACATTGAAAGAAAGTATAGTGGAAAGAGCGTGAACCATGGAGTGAGGCGCAGCTGAGTTTCAGCCTTTTTTTGCTGTGTCCTAGCTATGTGAACACTGGCAAGTTCCTGAACTTCTCTGAGCTTCTGCAAAGTGGGGATAAGGAGGAGAGAGGATTAATTAACTTACTAAGAATTTCCTGAGAATCCATTCTATGCCAACTATTGCTCCACACACACACTTAGTCTGCTCATCTAAAATTTACAGTATAGTGGGGAAGACAGACAAGAAATGAATTGTAAGCAATCATTTTAGTATAGTTTGATCCCATAGGAAGCTATACCATGCAAAATGATTAAAACTAATGTAGAGTGGTTGTGCATGGTTGACAAGTCTTCAGAAATGATTGTGTGTGTGTATGTGTGTGTGTTTGTGTGTGTGTACCTGTGTATGTATATAACAGTGAAAGCTTTCTGAGTTAGACCTGAGAAAAGATGTGAACAGTAGACTGTCTTGAGTATAAGAATTCAAGGGTTTATTATTACTTAACGCAAGGGCAGGGAAAAGGGGAAAAAATGAGAATCAAGACCTGTCATGTAAAGGTACAAGATCCCAATAATGAGTGTAACTGTACTGTATACCTAAAATGTACCAATAAACTAAAAAAAAAAGTGCAAGTCAAATGCATTTAAAAATATTGTTGCTTATGGTGATTAAAAAAAGTTTAGGGGATTTGCTAAGATAATGATTTGGATATGAGAGATACTATGAGCAAATTAGAGGTCATGCCTACTGGCTGCCTCTAACCATTTTGGTGCCTACTTTTCTACTTACAGTGGTGATTAATAAGATAACTTAAGCTTTTGGTTCAAGGTAGTCTCATTAAATTCTCAGATGAATTCTAGTCAGCACTAATGAATGTATCTAAGTGGCAATGATAGAAATTCTCTTCAGGTAGTTTAAGCCACAACAGAGAGTATATTATTAGCTATATCCATCCTGAGCATAGGGATGGTGGTTCAGACTCAGGTGGCCCTGGAAACAGATTTGGAGAAGCACAAGAAAGCAAAGGAGTTCTCTGTGCATTCTCTTTACACAGTACTTTCCCATTTGTGCTTTGTTATGTTTTAATAGCAGAGGGCTTTTCTGTTTCCAGGTAATAGCAGGTTCCAGCCAACTATAGGCAGTAATGAACTCATCTTTCCTACGAGGGAGAATTTGATGTGTCCTGCTTTGAGCAAGTATCTCCTCAGCTCCAATCTGTCTGGCTAAGAAGGGGAGATCACATAATACCAATGTTTTTCACCACTTAGGGAAATGCATCTCAGTTTATTAATTTGGATAGTGGAAATGATAACAGTGGGTACTGTAGTAGGAATGTGAGGATGAGGTGAAATGTTTCAATCATTTTAGTACAGCATGAAAGTGAGTTATTGCTGGGCATAGTAGGCAAAGTCTGAAATCCCAGCACTTTGGGAGGCTGAGGAAGGAGGGTCACACATGTGAGCTCAGAATTGGCAACTTAGCAAGACCTTCTCTCAAAATAAAAAAACTAAAAAGAGCTATTAATGTAAGTCAGTATGAAGGGTCTGGTTCAATCCCTCGAACAGTTAAAAAAAAGTGCGCTATTAGTAGTATTGCTGTCATTTTTATAATTCAGTCTTTGTAAGAGATATTTTTGCTCAGGATCATTGAAACCATCTTGGGGAGTTTAGAATAATGAAAAAGACTTATTTTGTAAACAACTCTTAAGCAAGTTTTTAGTATGAGTTTAAATGTGTCCTCATTAATACAGCATCTGTCAGTCTTGGGAGCATGGCTCACATAAATGAATTTGTTGTAGTTTTTTCTTTATCATTCTTTTGAAGCAAACTAGAGGGGAAAAAGCAAATTTTAAAAAACACTCATTATTACCAAGAATACACAAGTATTTAAAGCTGGCTGCTTAGATTTTTCTCTACTTCTAATGAACAAAATGTACATTAATAGTAATATAATTGTTGAAGTTTACAGTTATTAAAGCAGTAATAAAGAGAAAGTCATCATAGCCATTATATGACTTTCCTGAATTTTAATGGGCATTTGCCTTTCTAAGTAATTAAGGCATTTTCATTAAATTCTCAGACGAATGAGTTAATGCAAATGAACATTGTAAAGTCGATACACACTGTAGCTGAAAATGTTTTTCCTTTTTTTATTTCTCATATTTTCTTAAAGTTTTGGCTGACTGGAAAAACCTCTGGAGTTATATAGTCTACTATGGTATAAAGTTTCAGAAAATCGGTGGTATTTCTGTGTTAAAAAGTTAAAAATGAGTAAAGTGATCTTTTGGTAATGAGGCAAATGTAGTTTTTGTTCTTTTTAGTAACAATATGATTATATTTTTGGTCATGTCAGAAAAAATGTATTAATGAGTTGTACTCTTTCTTCAGAACCAAACCACTGTCTTTTCCTTTGCCTAGGCCACCTTTTCCCTAGATATTTGCATGGCTTCTGCCTTCTTTCCCTTGCCTTTTTGCCAAATGCCACCTACTGTAATCACCTTCTTAAAAATTATGCTTCACTATCATAGAATTCCTGATTCCCTTCTCTTGCTCAGTGTTCTGTGTAATTTATTATATTCTAACACATTAGTTATCTTGTCTATAATGCTTACTATTTATTTCTATCACATTTTTCATCTGATTTCACTGCTGTGTCTTTAGAGCCTTGAACTATGCTACATACAGAGTAAGCCTTGAAAACATTACACGTTATAAAATATATAATTTGTATGTAAATGTTGTATATATACATCTATATGAGTAAGTTAATTGGGCTCAAATATGTTGATGCATGTTTTCATAATATTTTTTCACCTTTCATTTTTCTGTGTATCCATCCAACAAATATTTTGTGAGCACTCAATATTTTTTCTAGAGCTTTCCTTTCCTCAGCGGGCGAAAAGGTGAGTGAGGTTGGCTGGAGGAGAAGGAAAGCATTAATTCCTGTCTTTAATGAACTTATGTACAGTTGTGGCAAGACACAATCGAACATTTTCTATAAATTGGGATCAAGCTATTGCAGATACCAGAAGCTGACATAGGCTTAGGCTTCTGTGAGGGTGGCACTGGAATGAAGGGTAAGAATTACACCAAGAGAAGTTCATGTGGGAGGTTTGAAGAAGATCAAATACATGGCAAGTGTATGATAGGCAGAGGAAATAGTGTGCGAACAGGCCTGGAGATATCAGAATGAAGAGCAGGAATGAGGAGAATGATGAGATAGCAAGGTTATGTTCTCAAATTCATCGTAAGCTCAACTCTGGAATTTAGGCTTAGCCAAAGCCTTTCATGGTTTTCAAGCAACAGGGAATGGTGCAATGCAGTTTCTCCTAAAGGTGGCTGCTCTTTTTTTTATTCATCCATTTGTTAATATAGATATAATACATTGAAGTAATTATTGGTGTCACACTTGCCTATAAAACTTGTCATCAGGCCGGCATTTTACCTCAGTGGTGCTGCTGCCTGCCTCACAAGCGCAAGGTCCCGAGTTTTTTCCCTAGTACCAAAAAAAAAAAAAAAAAAAAAAGTTGTCACCAATCCCATTTCTTGTCTTTCATCCTTAATAACCTTTTCCTCCTTCTCTGGTTCTGGAATCCAAAATATTCTTTGGGGATCTCTTTTAATCCACATTTTCAGCCTTCCTTTCTTAGGAGTGGCTCTGCCCATAATACCAGAGATTGGATATGCCTGAACTGTCAGTGTGAATGTCTTTATACCTGTCCTGATTGGTTCAGGTCTGGAGACATCACCCAAGCCCAGCCAATCAGTGTGACTTTATGCTTCTCTAGCTTCAATTATTTTAACATGGACAGGTTGGATTAAAATGAACTGAGAAGTTATTGGGAGGAAATGGTCTATTTTTGATGGACTTGAATCTTGGAAGTCTGTGGTCTGGAGTTGCTGAAAGCCACTTTTGCACTCTTTGGAGTCTGGAAGGGAAGCCAGGATGAGAAAAAGTAGGGTGGCAATTTGGGGATAGTGTGTTTGATCACATTTTATGAAACATAAATCATGATTTGTATAAATCTAAAAATAGGTGCAATTTTCAGTAATATGAATTGATTTTGGGCTCCATTATTAGTTTAGCTTAAGTAGTTTAGGCCAGATTTTTTTTTTTTTTTTTTTTGTGTGTGTATAGTGGTAAACATTCTGACTAGCATAAACTTGCAAAGAAATTTCTTGCCTGTATGTTTCCTTGGTGCGATTTGCTTAAATAGGGTGCTGACACTGCTTTTTGTGTTATTATCAACACTAAAAATATTTTGTTTCAGTAGAGTGACTTAAATTCGCTCTTGTTTTGTTCAATTCATTTCTAATATGAAGAAATACTCTCATTCATCTTGTGCATTTTTTCTAATGCATTCCATATTTTTTATATTTTCACCTCCTCTACCCTTGTTATTTTCTGAGATGATTAGAGAAAATTGCAGATAACATCCACACTTCTGTGTATTTTCCTCGAATAGAAATGTAAATAGTGCACTGATAAGTTCTGAGAGTCCTATATGTAGCCAAAGTCTAACTCTAGTGTTCAAAATATCATTCTGATGATGCATGCTGTTTTGCAAAGAGATTCCCAACATCCCCCAAACTTAGACATTAATTACAATTAACTGTAACCAAAGCCATATTTAACTGTAACCATCCATAATGAAATGATTCATGACTTTCTTCTCAGGAATTTCCATTTATTATTTGCCTATAAAATGATATGTATTTCATATAGCTAGGTTTCATATTCGTTAACACCATAAAGATACACATTATAAAGGCTTAGACACTAGGGGAATTCAATAGACTTAATGAAGACTTGATGTATAGTAAACCCTCTAAATCCAATCCTGTGAAATAATTTAGGAAATGCTCAAAATATCATATCCGGGAAGATAAATCAGGATACAAAATGACCAGTAAGGCCAACTTAACTATGTCAGAATTATACACAGGGCAGAGGAAATAAACTAACACCATATATAGTGGTGGAGAAGAGGGGGAATAAGTAGTGTAGTTTCTCTTATGCTTGGCTGTATTTTCTAATTTGGTAGTGGGAGGGAAAGGAGCAGATATTGCTTCTAGAACCAACAAAACCAATGAATATAGTAAAGTACAATAAATCTACTGCTAGGACTCTATGAGACTTGTTCAGAAAATAACAAAGGTGACCAAGTCAGGACTAGAAGGTGAGGTGTGCCTGATGCATGTAGGGGTAATAACACTCATATATATGGAGGGGGCTTGTAAGGAACATAGCCCAGTAGAGAATAACCTCTAGTTTTTGTTTTTAAAACTCAGGAATGGTATTTGTTATTTTTTAAAACTTACTTTTATTCAAATATAAATAGAGATTTTTACATAGCATAGTTATATTGTTAAATGAATTTTCATAAACTGAATACACCCATGAATAAACACAGATGAAGAAATAGTAGACAACCCTTTCACCCAGAACCCCTCTTGTATTTTTCCCAATCACGCCATTGGCCTCACTTGCCCCACAGTTAGGAGGATGTCCATGATCCCGACTTCTAGTACTGTGGATGTATTTTTTGTATTTTTACTGTGTACATGGAATCATGCAGAATATACTATTTTGTGACAAACTTATGCATTGTTATATTTGTGAGATTTAGCAATTTACATGTTCTTGTAAATCTTTTATTTTCATGGCTTTATGATATCTGATTGTGTATGGTATTCTCTCATGTATAATACTATTTTTCTTTTCAAGTCTTGATAGAAATTTGGGTAATTCTAGACTTTTACTATAATGTACTATGCTGGTATAAATATTCTGGTATAGATTTTCATCAGTGAATTTATTTTAATATTTTATAGCAATTATTTAAAATGGACACTTCTGAAGGATTTTGGTGTTTATCAGTCCCATAAAATTGAAGGATGTGCTAAAGAATTATTTAAGAGCTCTGAAATTTTAAGACAACAACTCTGGACAAGATCCTGGAATATGGATTTCAACAAAGTGCTCTATGGATCATACCTTGAGACCCAGTTTAGACAGAAAAAATGGTATCTGAGAGAATACATGCTTCTAATCTTGGTTTTGCCTGTACTAATAGGGTCTTGGGGAAATTATTTGATCTTACTGAGTCCATTTTCTGCCTTCCAAGCATAACAATGCCTTTTTCAACACACACTCAGGTTAAATATCTTGTTTAAATGAAAGAAATATGAGAAAATGCAAACAGAAAACCTTATTCTTATCACCTGGAGACTAACTATGAGGTTAAAAAGACAATATGGAATTAGTAATAATACTTAATATATTTAGGTGACATGCTCCAAAGTAGTCATTTTATTTCTGTGAAATCTTACTGTTGTAAAACTTGTGGCTGCACGATGAGTTGCAGTTCTTGTATGCCAGACTATCAATGACATTTGAAACATTTAACAATATTTAATGCTTAGCTAATGATACAGAGTCAGAAATGGTCATTTGAAAGTTGGTCAGAGTTCATGAGGAAAGCTTAAAGTTAGACTGGATTATTGTAGTATAGTTTCAGATTGGGAATTGTTATACCCGCTGCCATGTATCTGTTGCCTAGGATGGCTTTTGCTATTCTAGGTCTCTTATGGTTCCAAATGAATTTTTGGATTTTCTTTCTAGTTCTGTGAAGTATAGTGTTGGAATTTCAGTTGGCATTGCATTGAATCTATATAGCAGTTTTTGTAGTATGGCCATTTTTACTATGTTGATTCTTCCTACCCAGGAGCACGGGATATCTTTCCATTTTCTTTTATCCTCTTCCATCTCTTTTTTTCAGAGTGCTGTAGTTTTCTGGGTGAGGTCTTTTGCTTCTTTTATTAGTTTGATTCCCAGATACTTCATTTTTTGGGGTGCTATTGTGAAAGGAATTGTTGCCCTAATTTCTCTCTCAGTGAGTCTGTTATTTGTGTACATTAAGGCCATTGATTTTTGGGTGTTGACGTTGTATCCTGCTACTCTGCTAAAAGTGTCAATTAAGTCAAGAAATCTTTTGGTGGAGTTTTTGTGGGTCTTCAATGTAGACTATCATAGCATCAGCAAATAATGACAGTTTAACTTCTTCCTTTCCTATCTTTATTGCTTTAATTTCTTTCTCTTGTCTAATTGCTATGGCTAATGTTTCCAGAACTATATAGAAGAGCAGTGGTGATAGTGGGCATCCTTGTCTTTTTCCTGATTTTAACATCAAAGTTTTCAGTTTTTGGCCGTTTAATGTGATGTAGGCTGTTGGTTTTTCAGAGATAGCCTTTATCAAGTTGAGATATAGACCATCCACTCCAAATTTTTGCAGGGTTTTTATCATGAATGGGTGTTGCATTTTGTCAAATGCTTTTTCTGCATCTATTGAGGGGATCATGTGGTTTTTGTCCTTGACTTTGTTAATATAATGTATTACATTTATTGATTTACATATGTTGAACCATCCTTGCATCCCTGTAATAAATCTGACTTGGTCAGGATGTATGATCTTCTTGATGATCCTCTGTATTCTGTTTGCTAGTATCTTATTAAGTATTTTTGCATCTATATTCATTAAGGATATTGGCCTGTAGTTCTCCTTTTTAGTTACATCTTTCCCTGGTTTGGGAATCAAAGTGATACTTGCTTCCAGGAATGAATTTGGAAGTATTGCTTCCCTTTCAATTTCATTGAAAAGTCTGAAGAGTAATGGCAATGGATCTTCTCTAAATGTCTTGTAAAATTCAGCAGTGAAACTATCAGGAACTGGGCTTTTCTTTGTTGGTAAGATTTTAATTACATTTTGAAGTTCAATGCTTGTAATTGGGCTGTTTACAATGTTTTTATCTTTGTTCAACTTTGGTAATTCATAAGTATCTAGAAATCTGTCCATTTCTTCTGTGTTTTCCATTTTGTTAGAGTACAAGTTCTCAAAGTAGGTATTAATGATCCTCTGGATTTCTGTAGGATCTGTTGTGACTTTGCCTTTTTTATTTCTGGTTGCATGGATCTGAGCCTTTTTTTCCTTTTTTTGATATGGTTCGCTAAGGGTTTATCAATTTTATTTATTCTTTCAAAAAACCAACTCTTCCATTCATTTATTTTTTGTATCATTTTCTTAGTTTCCATTGCATTGATTTCTGCTCTTATCTTTATGATTTCCTCTCTTGTTCGAGCTTTGGGTTTTTCTTGCTCCTGTTTTTCTAGGAGTCTAAGATTCATCATTAGGTTGTTTATTTGAGCTTGCTCTATTTTCCTAGTGTGGCCATTCAGTGCTATGAATTTTCCATGTAGAACAGATTTCATTGTGTCTCATAGATTCCTGTATGTTTTAGTGGCATTTTCATTTATTTGTAAAAACTGTGTGATTGCTTCTTTAGTTTCCTCTGTGATCCATTGATTGTTCAGGAGAGTGTTTTTCAATTTCCATGTGTTTGTGAAGTTCCTACGGTTTCTTATGCCATTGATCTCCAGCTTTATTGTACTGTGATCTGAAAATATACAGGGAATAACTTCAGTTCTTTTGCATTTATTCAAACCTGTTCTGTGATCTAGTATGTGATCTATCTTGGAGAATGACCCATGTGCAGCTGAAAAGAATGTATATTCTGATTTTGTGGGGTGGAACACTCTATAGATGTCTAATAAGTCCATGAATTCAAAAGCTTGGTTCAGTGCTAGTATTTTGTTGTTGAGTTTTTGCCCTGATGATCTGTCTATTTTTGATAGTGGGGTATTCAGATCCCCCAGTACAATTGTATTAGTGCTTATTTGGTTTTTCATGTTATGTAATATGTTTTATATATTTGGGGGCATTTGTATTTGGTGCATATATGTTTATGATTGTCATTTTTTCCTCTTGAATTGTTCCCTTTACAAGGATGAAGTGGCCTTCTTTGTCTCTCTTGATCAGTTTTGGTTTGAAATTTACTTTGCGAATAAGATAGCTACCCCTGCTTTTTTCTGGGCTCCTGTCACGTGAAGAATTGTTTTCCACCCTCTCACTTTCAGTCTGTGGGCTTCTTTTTGCACTAGGTGTGTTTCTTGTAAACAACATATTGTTGGATTTCGGTTCTTAATCCACTCTGTCAATCTATTTCTCTTGATTGGTGAATTGAGGCCATTGACATTGATGCTTATAACTGATATGTACTGACTTCTTATTGTCATGTTATTGACCTTTTGTTGACTTTTTAAAATTTTTTTGCCCTCTCCTTTTAGTTTTTTGCATTGGCTTTTTGATTTGCTCCTTTACACCTCATGGTGTTGTGATTTTCAGTGTCTTTTTCTAGGATATTGTTTAAAATTCCTTGTAGTGCTGGTTTAGTATTCATGAAGTTTCTCAGATGTTCTTTGTCATGGAAGTATCTTATTTCCCCATCCATTTTGAAAGAGAGTTTTACAGGATACATCAGTCTTGGTTGGAGGTTGTTTTCTTTTAGGACTTGAAATACTTCACTCCAGGCTCTCCTTGACCCAAGTGTTTGTGTTGAAAAGTGTGCTGTGATTCTGGTAGGTTTTCTTTTGCATGTGATTTGTTTCTTTTCTCTTACTGCTTGTAGTATTTTGTTCTTCTGTTGGTTTTCTGGGATCTTGATAATTATATGTCTAGGTGTAGATTTTTTTGATCGTGGTTAGTTGGAGTCCTGTATGCCTCACTTATCTGTATGTCAAATCTTCCCCTCTATTTGGGAAGTTTCCTGTCATTAATTCTGTGAGCAGCTTTTCCTTTGTTTTGAAAGTCAAGAATTACACAAAACCTTGAGAACTATCGATGAGAATACTCAAAAGCATTAGTATTTCAGAATTGCTGCCTGCTTTCATGCTGGCATGCTGTGCTGAAAGGACATATGTTGTCCATTGTTATTTGCTTTTGATACTTCACAGTATCTGTGGTCTTTTTTTATTTTTAATCAGAGGGTAGGAGGCTTGTTTATATTGAGTGCAAATGTTTGGGATGGCTTCAAGGAGCTTCTAGGTAGGTATTCTTCTAAGTAAATCTTGGCTTTCTTCAGGATTTCAGAATTCATCTGTAAAGAAAAGGGATTACAAGTGGTAGTCCACATAAGGCAGAGTGATTCAAGTCATGTCATGAACTCCCTATCTTTTTCAAGAATATGTGTAGTTTTGCATTTGAATTTAAAACAGCCATTGAGATCACAGTGAGAATGAAAATAATATCTGGAGACATTATTCCTGTTTGGATATGGGAATCAGGGCCAGCCTTGTTTATTTTTCCTGTTTAATTTGCTGCTTCCCCTCAACTCTTGGCCTTTCAGTTGAGGCATGTGAACGATAGGACCTAATTAGAAGGAAGCTTTGGGCTACCCACCAATATGCCAATGAAAGGTCATGTATAGAGTTACATATGCAAACCTTGGAAGAGGCATCAGGTTTATTTCAGTTTCTTGAGGCATCAAATATTTGCAAGGCCCAGTAATAAAATGTGTTTAAAAAGGAGGAGAAAGGCATTTCTGTCAATGAGGGTACTCTGGCATTATTCTGGACTTTGAAAGCTGGGCCAAAAGGTTGTATAAAATTGTGCAAAATTGTGCTGTCTTCTCTTCATCTACTTATGTTCAACTCAAGGTCAACTGCTCAGACTCTGGAATGAGACTGTCAGAGTTTGAGTCCTGGCATTATATGTAGCTAAATTCATATAACTTGTCAAAGTGTTTTAACAATTCTGTGGCTCAGTTTATACATGTGTAAAATGCATTAATAAGAATAGTATCTTGGGTTATTGTAAACATTAAGAGATAATGGATATAAAGTATTTAAAGGTCAGGATCTGACACATAATGTACATACAATACAGGTTGGTTTTTATTATTCCTCAATAATTTTAATAATTTTACTTTTTTCTGGATATTATGTTGGTCCTACAAAGTACGGTTTTCATATTTGTGGAATTTTCAGTATAATAAGAGAGACAAAATACCAGAAATAAAACAATAAACCCCACTAATGATTATCCAATATTATGATAAACCCTACAGTAGAGAACAAGTGGAAGAAATGATACTATCACTTCTGACAATAGAGAAATCCACTTGATATTTTAGTTCATACTGATGGTGAAAGTGAGGTGTGGTAAATATATTTTAGGCAAAGGAAATTGTCCACCAAGATGTAGAACTCTGGAACGGTGGGGGAAATTGAACATGACTGGCTCAGAGGTGCTCTGATGGAGAGTAATGGATGAAGAGACTTACCAGGTGAGTGGATAACTCCAAAACTGTCCCTCCTAGGAAATTGTTGTGAAGAATCCTGCTCACAACTGGTCTCTTTTCATTGGTTGTCCTCCATGTTTTTAATAGCACAATATGTGTTCCTAAATGTATTCCCAGGTGTATTAGTAAGTCTTACCTGGAACTGTGTGATTGGAAGTAGCATTACATTTATTTCAAGTCTGAGATATGAGGTTTGTGTGTTGTGTGTATGTGTGTGTATTTATTGTGTGTAAATGGTGTTAATCCAACTACCCCATAACCCTGGCATTATTCAAGATAATTTCACACATCTAACAGTTAGACACAGAAAATTTATAAAGCATCTACTGATTTCCAATTATATTATAAAATTGTAGTATTAAAAACAGTGTAGTACTGTATGATCTTCTTAATGATCCTCTGTATTCTGTTTGTTAGTATCTTACTAAGGATTTTTGCATCTGTATTCATTAAGGAAATTGGCCTGTAGTTCTCTTTTTTAGTTGCATCTTGGACTGTTATCTAGAATACATAAAGAACTCAAAACAATCAGCCCCCAAATATAAAGACCCAATTCAAAAATGGGCATCTGAAATGAAGACATTTCTCAGACAAAGCAGAAAAAGCAGCAAGTAAATATATGAAAAAATGTTCCACATCACTGGTCATTCAAGAGATGCAGATGAAAACAACACTGAGATTCTACCTCACCACACAAAGAATGGCTGCTCTCAAGAAGTCAAACAATAACAAATGTTGGCAGGGTTGTGGGGAGAACGGAACCATTCTCTGTTGTTGGTGGGAGTGCAGACTGGTGTAACCACTATGGAAATCAATATGGAGATACCTCAGAGAGCTAAGACTAGAGGTTCCATTTGACCCAGCCGTCCCTTTGCTGGGTATCTTTCCAAAAGAATTAAAAGAATCACATCACAGAGATATATGCGCACATATGTTTATAGTGGCATAGTTTGTAATAGCTAAAACTTGGAAACAACCCATTTGCCCATCAGTTGGAAACTGGATAAGGAACATGTGTTTTTTTTTTATTAAAATGGAATATTACTCAACCATAAAAATGAGAAATTATGGGGAGGGGAGGAAGAGGTGAAGGGAGGGCAGGGAAAAGGGGAAAAAAATGAGAACCAAGACCTGTCATATAAAGGTACAGGATCCCAGTAATGATTGTAACTGTGTTGTATACCTAGATTGTACCGATAAACTCAATAGAAAGAAAAAAAAAAGAATGAGAAATTAGATTTATTCATAGGAAAATGGATACATATTGAGGATATACTCCTAAGTGAAATAAATAAGTCACACATGTGTAAATACCGAATAGTTTCTCTGGTGAATAAACTATAATAGTACATAAGATCCTAATGATATAATGGACATTGTGAAATAGAAAGAAAGGGGCTAAAGGTATAAGGAAAGTGTGAAGAGTAGGGGAAAGCTAATAAGGGAAAAGAAAAAAATATGAGAAAATGAAAAAATGGAAATGAAGTGTTTGTAAAAGGGGAGGGGAGGAGGGGGTGAAGGGAGGGCGGGACAAAGGGAAAAATGAGAACCAAGACCTGCCATGTAAGTGTACAAGATCCCAATAATGAATGTAACTGTACTGTATATCTAAAATGTACCAATAAACTCAATGAGGAAAAAAACCAGTGTAGTACTGCAATAAAAACTGTCACAAAGACCAAGAGAACACAATACAAATTGTAGAAGGTAAACTCATGTGAATGTGAGTGAAAATGAAGGTGGAAAGAATATGCAATTGGGAAAAGATAATGTCTTCAATAGTCATATAACTCGAGCAAAAAGAAATAATTTGCAAATGGGCAAAGAGCTCAAGTTGATATTTTCCCACAGAAGACATACAAATATCTAACAGTCATAGTAAAATGAACTAGGTGTCATTAATTTTGAGGGAAATGTAAATCAAAACCACAGTAAGATGTTCACGCATACTTGTTAGGATGATTATTATCAAAAATTTAAAAGATAATTATCTTAGTTACTTTTCTTGTTGCTGAGACAAAATACCCAGCACCCAGAGTTAAAGGAGGAAAGGTTTATTTAGCTCACAGAGTGCAGAAGTTTCAGTCCATAATCAGCTCACTGTATGATAGAGTGTTGTGGCAGAAGGCAGCAAAGAGAATTTAACAGCATGTTTCTGCTCCTTTTATCTTATCAAGACTACTTAGGGCAGGCAGTGCTCATAGCCTTAATCCTAGTGCTCTGGAGCCTAGCATTGCAGTATGAATCTGTCGCAGCATCACACACTGTAGATGTAGGCACATCAGAAAAGCCCTAACTATGACTGCATGATGAGGCTTTGGGGGGATATCTAATCACAAGCCATAAAAGTAAGTGTTGGTAAGGACGAGGAAAAAAAGGAACACTTATCTATTGTTGGTGAAATGTAAGCTAGTAGAGTTCCCATGTAAAAGAGTATGGAGTATCCTCAGAATATTAAGAATACTACTACTGTATGATGCAGCAAGCCTACTGCTGGGTATATATAAAAAGAAGTTGAAAGCTGAATAAGATGTTAGTATCTATTGATGGATTAATGAATGGACAAATAATGTGTGATTTATGTCTTTGTGGACATTCAAGGGAAGATTTTTATTTTTACCTTAAAGAAAAGTCCAACCTGGGCAACTTAGTGAGTCCCTGTCTCAAAATAAAATATGGGCTGGGATGTAGCTGAGTGCAGAGGCTCTGGACTCAATCCTCAGTGCCACAAAAAACAAGAAAGCAAACAACTTTCTATTAAGATGTGTTATGTACATGTACCAACTCCATAAGATGAATATCATCATTGGGTACTGCACACATATACTAATGATAAAAATAAAAATTATCAGTACATGTAGTGATACAAAGTATGCAATTATATTCAACATGGACAATTGGTACATACATATTTCATTTTATTCACTTCTACTCCCCCTTTTCTCTCTACTCTCTCTTCTCCCTCCTTTCCCAGATCCTCTTCCCATCTCTACAGAGTTTACCTCCCTATTTCATAAAAGTTTCTTTTATTTTACTCTTCAAATTATTTATATTTTTGGTCTTTCATATTAAAGAAACTACAATATTTTACCTTCAGTTTCTGATTTATTTCATTTTCACTTGATTTTTGCTCAGGTGGAAGACTATTGGGTTATTTAGGATTTGTGAGAAGTAGCTTGAAAAGACTGTATTTAATTTGAGGGAGCACCTTGTCATGTGGGTATAGCAGAGTGAGATACAGAGTTGGTAAGAGGGGAGTTACCTGGTTTCTAGATCTATTTCTGTCCTTGTACATGTGTTTTTTTTAGTCAGACCACTTAGTCTGTGCCTCAGTTTCCTTATCTAAAAAATTGATGCGTTTGTTCTTTTCTTGTAATACTGTAACAAAGACCTGTAGAGCTTGGACTATTATGTCAAACATCAGGTAGTTTATCAACCTTGTTTTTTGGTACATTACTAGAAACTTGTTTCCTACTGGGTATCCAACATCTAAAACAGTACCTGGCTTATAAATAATAAATAAGGGGGTTCAATAAATAATGTTTCTCTGAAAGAACAAATGTACAGAGTTTATTCTGTGTTTTCTTCTGTGCCATTATATTGTGAGCATTTCCTTATTAGTTATTTGCAAAAACATGATGTTAAAATGGCCACTATGATCAATATTTAATAAACACATATAGAGCTTCCTTCATTTTTTCAACAGGTAATCACTTTTTCTAAAGATGCTGCTGTTGAGCAATATATTTTTGCAATTTCCCTTAGGCTAATATATCTTGAACCTGCACTACATTATTTTGAACACTGACAAGGATGGCAAATCATTGACCTTTGCAGGTGAATTAAATGATAGGAAATAAGACACAAATTGTTGAATCTGAGGAATGATTTGACTTCATGTAAAAGTGAAGAATTTAACGTTTCATAGATTTTAACATGACTCTGATTCCAGAAAGAAAAACTCCAGAATTACATGAAACAGAAATAATGAAGTGGGTGGCTATGCAAGGTGACTGCTTGGAAAAATAACTCATTTGAATATGTGTCTTCTGCAATTATCATACATCAGGTTAGTGGGAAAACATTTGGTATTAAAGAAGTTTAAAGAAACCATTTCTTGGTTTCACTTTCCCAGTTTGTCTCTAAAAATGCAAACCACTGGTTTGGCCTCCTTTTTTTTAAATCTCTTGATAAAAATCCTGAATGGAACACTTAAAAATAGAAAATAGAAAGTCATTATGTATGATTTTTGTGTCCAGAAGGACAAATGATTAAGAAAGTTAGAATATTGCTACATCGTGGGGAGGGAAGAAGGGGGTAAAGGGGGGCAGGGGCAAGGGGAAAAAATGAGAACCAAGACCACCTGTCATGTAAAGGTACAAGATCCCAGTAATGAATATAACTGTACTGTATACCTAAAATGTACCAGTAAGCTCAATAAAAAAAAAAAAAGAATATTGCTAAGTCAAGAATAAATGTTTGCAGCCAGGCATGGTGGCACACCCCTGTAATCCCAGCACTCAGAAGGCTGAGGCAGGAGGATAGCTGCAAGTTCCAGGCCAGCCTGGGCTACATAGTGAATTCAAGGCCAATCGGAACTACATATTGAGACCCTGTATCAAAAAACAAAAAAGAATAGATGGCAGATTTCTTACTGTGTAATATTACTTTCTGGGTGATAAAAAACTTACAGATAATGATATTATGATTGTTATTCTATCATGAAACATTATAGTAAATTTTAAGGGTTTGGAAAAGGAACTGGACAATGTTCTCCCACTGTCTGACACTTGTTATTGTCTTTAGAGGGCAATAAAATTAGTTATATTATCATAATATTTCATAATTTGCAAATATGTTTCATATACGATGTTTCATTTGAATTTCCCAGGCTAGTGAGTAGGCAAGGTTTTCTCTAATTGTCTCATGAAATGATCTGAGAAATAGAAAGGTCACTAATAGTTAACTTATAGTTGATCTAGGGTATTAAATACTAACAGTCCTGGTACACTGAAAGGAGTATGTAGTATATTTCTCCTTTAATTTGTTTTTGAAATGTGAATGTTTAGATTTATTGATCTTAGGAAAGCAGCTTCAAAATGTAAAAAAATTACATAAATTGTTGGTTGAGTATTGTTTAGAAAAATTGGTAATCCATAAAGGGAACTCACTTAACCTTTCTAATTTTATGATTGATTGAGAACTAACAGTGTTTTTGAATTGACACTTAAATCCCTCCGTAGAAATATTTTATGGAATTACCAGGTGAGACTGATTTACTTTTACACTGAAAATTTGGTTGGTCAAATTTAGAAAAGAGAAAGTTTTAAAAATGATGTTCGCCTATTATGCATTTCTTTACCAATATATAAAGGAAATTTCCCCTTCTCTAAAGCTTATGTTTCAGTTTGCCACACCACTGGGTAACACATAATTGTGTGGCACAGTATGTTTTCTCCCTAATTCTATGTTTATTAATCACTACATTTTCTTCTAGAGCACACACACAGACTAATCATTTTGTTAGCATGCAACGCATTTTACCATGTGGAAATGGAATAGTCTGTAATGCTTTGCATCATACAGTAAATACCATTTCAACCACAGAGCCAGTGGCTTTTTTTCTAAAGAAATGACTTCTGCTGTAGTGGAAATATCTCTCTTTTTCATAAAAGTGATGACAACTGCGTTCATTTCTCAAGGGTGCATTGTCTTAAGAATATTATATGGAATTTTTCTTTGCCTTGCGTGTTTGTCTTGAAAATACTGTTTTTTCCAAGGGGGGCTTCAATTGTACCAATACTACTTTTTAAAATATAAATCTGAAGCAGCTATTGAAAGACACAGGGGATTATGTGGGTCTCAGAGTATATACGTAATTGTTATATTAGTGATTCATAATTTTATGAAATGTCATTTACCATACAAAAATATTTTTCACTATAAAAGTGGTTTTAACTCAAACATCTAGAAATTAGAGAAGAGTTAAAAAAAACACATAATCTCACCATTTGAACAACCAGAGTATATAGTACTATGGCAGTTCTAATAGTTTAATAATCTAATAGGCATACTATATTTGTATAGTTCAAAATGTACATTTTCTACATAATTTCAAAAATGTTCCGTTTTTTAATTTCCAGTTTCAGAGTTTTCCTTTTTTCTGTATAATCTTCTTAAATAACAATTTAGGTGTTTGCAGACTGGACACATTTGCTTTCCCTGAACCATTCCCTGACTGTTGCTGATGTAAATTTTTACTTCTTAACCACTTCACATAATTGCCATAGGGATCTATGAGTGCAGGTGTCCTGTCCCTGTGTTCATAGTTGTTTTTCTATCAGTTTTGTTTTCTGCTTTCAGATGACTGATCACATTCATCAATATGTCTTACTCTTCAGAACTTGTCTCAGCACCTGTCTCCAGGTGGAGGCCTGGCCTTCTCGCTGTTCCCTTTGCCTAGGAAGCTGTTCCTTTAAATCACTCTGGATCCTCTGCTGCCTGTCACTGGGAGCTTGACTCAGATATCACCTCCTTGGAGAGTCCTTCTGTGACCACTTGTTATTAATCAAATTGTGGAACCCCCAGAAAAGTGTACTTTTAAGTCCTATTTTGAGTTTAATTGAAAGTCCATAGCAGACAAGAGAAATTTGGGCAGAGACATTCAGAGAAGAGATGGCCATGTAAGACAGCTAGAGATTGGACTTCCATTGCCACACAACTGCCAAGCTAAGGAATGGGTGGTGCAAAAGTTGCAAAAGGCAGTGAAGGGAGGCTGCCCTGCGGGCTATACAGGCAGCATGACCCTATCATTTGTAATTTTACATCTGTGGACTCTAGAAC
The DNA here is from genome assembly GCF_012274545.1 of Fukomys damarensis. Taxonomy (NCBI): domain Eukaryota; kingdom Metazoa; phylum Chordata; class Mammalia; order Rodentia; family Bathyergidae; genus Fukomys; species Fukomys damarensis. The sequence goes on from NW_022900940.1 coordinate 14,187,121, forward strand.
TGAGATGGTATACATTTCTGTTGTTTGAACTATTCTGTTTATGATAGTTTATTACAGCATTTTAGGAAATGAATGCAATCATCTTTTGGTATCTGTGGAGGATTGGTTTCAGGACACCCTGTGGATATCAAAATCTGAGAATGCTCAAATCCTTCATATAGTTTGGTGTAGTATTTGCATAGAACCTATACAATCCTATATATAGTACTAAACCATCTCTAAACTATCTATAATATGTGATACAACGTAAGTGCTGTGTATAAAGTTGGTATAATGTATTATTTAGGCAATATTGTCAAGAAAAATGTCTATGTTCATTACAGATACATTTTTCTAAAACACTTTTGATTCATGGTTGATTGAATTTGTAGATGCAAAACCAGTGGGTATGGAGAGCTGGGCAACACTGCCTTATGTGAGTTAGCATCTAAAGTCCTTCACTTCTACTCTTACGGAATCTACTACCTGGTTTTATTTTTTTATACAGAAATAATCAAGTTCATTCACAGGTTTCTGCTATTTAAAAAATTCTTTCCATGTCATGTTTTATTCTTGGCCTTTCTGTTTAATAATCCTTTCTCCCCTGCCCAGAACATAAGCTACTTTCTGAACCTTCTCTGTCATTCTCCACTATGTCCTCAAAACACATTTGTAATAAATAATGAGTTTCCAGTGAGAAGAAAGGTGTCAAACAGTATTATTTATACATAGTTGGCATTCCAGTGCATCTTGCCTCTCTCCCTGATCAGGTTCCTGTGTACCTGGTAGACCTGTGTTTGAGCCGAGGGCAGCATTGATTTTAAAGTGGTAACTGGGTACCTGAAAGGTGAAGTCTGAAAACTTGTCTTCAATGGATGGTATCATAGAGCCTGATGCATCAAACCAAGGAGCCAGTTGTGGCACAGTACAGATAAAATTTTATCAAAAGAAAGCAACTGACAAATACTTTTATGTATTCTTTGTGACATAAAAATACAGATCAATTATGCTGGCCCAGAGACCTTTTTGCCTTTATTACTGTACTTGGGTGCTCTAAAACTCAGTCACACTTTGGAACTCTTTCTTTTTGGTAGCCAATGGTACTTGTACAACAACTTCTTAGGGTGACAACAGCAATTGGGGAGCATCGCAAAGCCCACTTGGCAGCCCTGGATGAACTTCTGGTCCTTTGGTTCTGTGGTCCTCTTAGGTGAGCCAAGTGTGACTAAAAAGAGCCATTCTCTAGAAGAATCTATTGCACTTTAGAAATGTATATGAGATTTTTGTCCCACATCCAATTAAAGCTACCAAACAAGCTTCTCATTTCACTTGGAATAAAACCACCATGTTCTTTAAGTTTTTATGATCTGGCTCCTACAAAGTTCTTCATTCTCACTTTTGGCCACTCATCCTTTCCTATTTTCTGATTCAGTAACAGTAGGCTTCTTTTTCTATTTCTGAAACCAAACACTTTCTCTTGTCTTACAGCTCTTGTTCTTGCTTTTTCTGCAATGCCATTGGCATGCTACCAAAAGGTTTTAAGAAACAGATAGCATGATTCATTTGATGAGTGGATAAATTAATTTCTACGAATACTGGTGGTTGGAAGGAGTAGAGAGGCATAATCCTTCTTGTTCTTGTAGTATAACTTTTTGCTTAAAATATACAAAAATCATCTGTGAAACCAATACCTCCTGAAGTGTTTGCATTTTATATCCATAAATCTTCCTGAGAACCTTGTCCTTGTAAAGGTCCAAATCAAGGGCTTTTGTTAGCTATTTGAGTAGGCTTGAATCATTGTCACTTTGAGTGGAATTTTCAAAACCATTGTTCAGAAAATGTTACAGGGCTGAAGTAGTTCTTTGTAGAGATTGTTCCCCTTCTAATACCTTTACTGTGCTAAGGGTATCTCTCAGTTGGATGCACCAACTTATAAAAACTTGATAGAAGAGAGATTTGCGGGTTCTCATGAGACCAAGTGATGAGGGATTACACTAGATCAGTGCATTTAGGGTCATTTACACTCAACAACTAATTCAGTACTGCAACGCATAAGATTTGACAGGAATAGCTCAAACAAGCTGTGCCTAAGGAGACAATGAATAACAACGAATAATTTCACCATTTAGCTGAGGATATCAAATTGCTGTGATACTTACTGTTGATCAGAAATAGCTGCAAAAGGCTTCATATTTAATTAGCCAGTAGTCAGAGGTAGCTTTATGTGAAGGCGGAATAAATAACTTTGTACTATGCTTTTAGGTATTAGGGTGAGCTTTCTCTTCCTTACCTAACAAAATATTTTGGCTGCATGCTCACTGGTTTAGAAAATTATTTTTAGAACAGACATCTTTATGATAAATCTGTCTAATAAAGTTGAGTAGATCAAAAATAATCTAGATTTACATTTCATGGTATGAAAATCTATCTATGACATTAACTGAAAACAGTATAGAGAACAAGTTTGTATGGTAGGGCTGGAATTTAGCTCAGTGGTGCCACACCTGCCTCGCAAGTACAGGTTTCTGAGTTTGATCCTGGTACCAGACACACACACACACACACACACACACACACACACACACAGAGTTTATACAGTATTTTCATATTTTATAAAAAGTTACAGATAATTACTTCTCTATATTTTTGAAAGGCTACAAAGGAAATGAACATGATTTCTGTGTTTTATAAAATGTTTGCAGGGACTGTTTCCAGGTTATTGCATTTCTTTTCCTTTCCTCCGTAGGATCATCCTTGTGAGCAGTAATGCATAGATCTCTTAAAGAGATTGTTTTTAAATAGAAAAAATTTATCAGTGGTGCCCTTTCTGCACATCAAACACTATACGGAATGCTGATATAATGCAGTAGAGCTGTTCTTACTGAGGTGGAGGAAAGGCAGAGCAGTTCTTTCACCTCATCTTGCAGATTCCCAGTCATTTATCTCTAGGTACCCCCACCCACAAACAATGGGGTCCTCAGGGATACCATTGCTCTGAAGGGAGGATAGGGAGAATATTCAAGTAGGGTCTAAAGTATGTTATATATTTGTATGAAAATGCCAAAAGAAGCCAGTTACTCTGTAATCAATATGCACTAATAAACACAAAGAACCATTTAAACCAGACATCTATATTAAGAAAATCCAGCTAACATAGATTAATAAACTGTAGTCACAAGTCATGGTCTAAAATAAAGACACATTTTTAAAAAGCTAAGGAATCCTTTATTGACTAGGCTTAATATCTTTGCCAGTGTATCGATCCATTCCTTAGGGGCATGAACCTTTAATGATAGACTGGATAGATTTTAAGATCCTTATGATCACAAACTCAGCAGAACAATGTGGACTATTGTGCATAAGCTCAAAACCTGTCATTCGAAAAGAACGATTTACAATTATTCTTCTCCAGTGGCTTAGAGAAAATCCTAGTGTGAGCTTTTTGGAAGATTTTTAGTTGGAGAACTTCTGACTTGCTTTCCAAGTGCTCAGAGGTCTTCAGGAACTTGCAGAGACAGGAAGATATTGGTGGCTTTGATATTCTGGGTGCTACACCCAACTTTGAACAGATCAGTTATGCTTCCATTTTACATATTGCTATTCTGTTTAAGCATTCTTTGGAAAAACATCTATTGTAGAAAAGCCACAAATTTGAAAAGTGCTTAACGTATCAATTGGTGTGTTAAAATTGGAAGTATTTTACTATTGGGTCAAGTGCTTATTTCTGAGAGCTCAGAATTAATAAAAATTAAATAGAAATATGGTTGACTATGAGAGGAAAGGGCCAATTTTATGAATTAGCATTTTCTTTAGTTGTGATTATTTGTCACAAATGAACTAAGATAAAATTATAAATCTTTTTTGTTTTAAAAATGAATTTTTTATTATAACTCATCCACATCCCACAGGCAGAGAAAACTACTATAAATGTTATAGAAGATTTCCTTCTAATTTTGTTTTGTACACATATTTATGCTTCTGTAGTTGGTATGTAAAATTTTATTTCCTGATCTCTTTGTTTTGTATGTTACTAGTCTTTTCCACTGTGTCTGAAAGTTCCAGTGTATGGGTGTATCACAATTTATTTTGCTACCGTATTACTCTTGGACTTCAAGGTTATTTTAAATTTTTCACTTATATGAATAATGCAGGTACATCTCTGTAAGTGAAAATTTAATAGTATCTTGCATTTTCTGTGGAATGAAGCCTAAAAGTATGAATTTTGAATAAAAGGAAGGAATATCTTTAAGTCTCATATTCATTACCAAACTACTGGCCAGAATACGTACCACTTACAATGTAAGTGGTTAGTACTGATTCCTCCTCGCAGTGGAAATTACTGTAACTTTTTCTTTCTAGTAATTTGTTCCATCCATTTAAGAAATATTGTTATCGTCTTTGTTCTCATACATATTACTTGATGAAATCATCCTTGGACATGGCCCAGTTTGATTTCGCTCATGGAATGGTGGTGCTTCCCTTTATTTCACATAGGAATCTCTTAGGAAGTTTTAAAAAATACTGTTGTTGGGGCTCCAGCCCTATAGATTCTTACTCTGGGGCAGAAGTTACCAAGGTGTGATTTTAGCAGAACTTATTTGATTCTGGTGCATTTTCAGATTTAAGGACCATTTATCTTTTGTGGCCTGGTCGTGGGACACATGGGGATCATTTGTATAGTTGCCCATGTGGTCCTAGTGTACAACCCATTCTGAGAAATATAATGGTTTTCGTTTAATTACATAAGCTTTTAACATTTAGCCGAACTCTAAAATAAAATATTGCAATTTAATTGCTATATAATAATTGTGTATATTTAGGAGATATAGTGCAATATTTTGATACTTATAATAATAATACATATAATAATACATATAATAATTTGATACATAAAACAGTCAAAGTAGAATAATTAGTATAACCATCAAGTCAAACATTTATCATTTTTTTGTGTTGGGCAAATTCAAAATCCTCTCCTAGCTACTTTGAAATATATAATAAATTATCATTAAGGATAGTCACCCTTCTGTGCTATCGAATATTAGAACTTGGTCCTCCTAACTGCAACTCTGTATTCTTAAATTTACCTCTTCTTTCTATTTTTCTTTTACCCTTCCTAGCCTCTGCCAATCACTGTTGTAGCTTCTATAACTATGAGATTTTTTGGGAGGAGTGCCACAATTTCTTTATAACTAGAAATAAAATTTCACCTAGTTTTTGTTTTCTATTTGTGACTATTTGGTTGGTTGAGTCACTAAATTGTCTCTGAGTTCAGCTTTACATTTTCTGAAGTGAAGCAGGTTTTTCATATTAATTCTTTGAGCCACCTTCTGGAAGATTATGTGTTATTGATATAGCTTTGGCATGGGATATTGAGTTAGATCTATTCTTGCATTTCACTGGGCTCCTAATTAAGCTAGTTTATATGAAAGACTCGACAGACGAGATGGAGTTGAATGTATTGATTTGCATATTGATTTTCTTTGAATCTGGTGGTTTACACTGTATATATAATATACTAGAATCTGCCTTGTTTTGATAAGAAAGATAATTCAAGTGGTTGAGTTTATTGCTTAGGCTGTTAAATTGCAAAGTAAAAGGAAAGTTGTCAACCATTTTCTTTTATGGCAGTTAGAAGAAAGGTTCAAACCAAAGTTAAAGTGACTAGACTTCATGTTGACAGAATATATTTATTTATCTTGGATTCAATAGCATATTCCATCTCTAAATGATCCTCACATAATTGTACAGCATTGTGATTCTGTAATATACTTACAGTCTCCTGGAGGGCTTGTTAAAACAGCTTGCTGGGCCCTACCCCAGAGTTTGTGATTCACCAGTTCAGCAGTGAGCCCTAGAATTTGCATATAAAATGTTCCCAGGTGACAGGGATGCTTGTAGTGGAGGGGACACACTCTTAGAACAACCATTGTCAAGCATTTGCATATTTCATGACACATAATTACATAGGCTATATCTGAGGGAAACTGATAAAAATTATCCTAAGATTACTCAGAACCATGTTTTAGGACAGAGAGTAGAAAATGCTAGAATGGCTCCAAAATGTTTGCTATAAATACAATTTTTTTTGTGTGTGTATGTGGTATTGGAGATTGGACAGAGGACCTTTGTACTGAACTATATTCCTGACATCTTATCAAAATTATTTTATAACAGGGTCTTGCTAAATTGCCCAGATGGGGCCAGAATTTGTGATTCTTGTGCCTCAGCCTCTTAGAGTGCTGGGATTACAGGAAGATACCATAGCCTGTTAAAATACAGGTATTATACTTCCTCATTTTATTTTGGAGCCACAGAGCCCCACAATAATGTAAAGAAAACAGATCACTTGTCTCAGAGGTTCATAAAGCTTTCTTGTCCTCACCATGTCCAGTCTCATAATGGGAATATTCTTCACCATGCTGAAAACCTAATGTGAAGGAGAGATATTCTTGAAAGTAGTGTTAGCAAGCACTGGGTCCATATAATAGTACCTTTTCCAATCTCCTCCCATTTTATAACCCATAAAGTTTTATATATGTTATTATGGGTCGATCTGTTTTTCTGGGTCTTTAGCATTTATAGCTAGACCCCCAAAGTTTAGATTGTAAAGGTTTCCCTTGCAATGGAGTGTTTCCAGCTTTTGGATGTGCAAATATGCCAGTACAGGTCCACTCATAATCTATCACCCAGCATTTACATATTAAAAAACTCACAGTTATCTGTCTCTTTTAAAATAGAAAAATTAAGAAGGAGGTCTATATATCCTATATTTGGATTCTAAATCGCCAGCAGAACAATACCATTCCAAAAGACAATGCATAAGAGTTTCTAGAAACCTCTAAGATTTCAGTTTAGGGAAGGCATATTTCCATCACAAATGTGTCTTCAATAAGTCCTGTTTCAGGAAATAAAGAGATCACAGTGAAGGCAGGTGACAAAAGATAGGGGGAGACATGTTCGTATACCTTACTTGTTGGGAGGCATTCTGTGTATTTCTCATGTTTCTGCTTGTTTCTCTGTGTCCTTGCTTTGCAAATTAATCTCCAGACTAATTTGTTACAAATGTTCATAGGATAAAAAACTTTGAACGATGGTGTCTTCCTTTGGAGAAAAAGCCCATGTCCTTATTGTCCACCATAAGAGATTTTAGTTCCTCAAGCCCAGTGTTCCTTTCCTTTAGCGCAGCTCACTACATGCGCCAGTGCCATCTCACGATCTTCACATCACCCTGTTGGTATTGCCACTTAGGAAAATGGTGTAAATATGCTGATACTCTGACTCTCTTTATTCCTGTTAGTAATAAACTATTCTTTGTCAATGACCTAAGATGTATTTTACCAGCATTTATAAATCTACTTGTTAACTTTAAGTGGGAAAAAATACGAAAGCTTTCTCAGTTGTTGACACTCTTTTCTACAGCTGACTAGAACAGTTTGATTGTTTAGAGTCTCTTGGAACTGTGTTATCTTCCTTTGGAGAAATTATTTTTCTAATCACATTCTGTACATTTATAGTATGAATATTTTGTTTATATTTATTTCTCCACTAAACTTCATAAAATGAGGGTTGGGCAACATTTTATTTTCTTTACCTTTCAAATTATAGTTCCTTTTATAGAGCCTGGTACATGATCAGAGGTCAATAAATATCCACTGAGTGCAAAAATTGACTCATTTAATGTTACTTTTTATTACAAGTCAGATTTCCTAGAAAGAAACTGTGAGGCAGAAGTAAGCACGAAGGATCTACTTGCAGGGAGTGCTCTTGGATCGATACTTGTAGAAGGAGGAAAATGAAGTAGAATTTGGCAAAAAGATTCATTTTCAACAAATTTCAAGCCAGTTTCATAGAACCTTCTTTTGAGAGTTGTCTTGACTTGAGACAAACCTTCAGGAACTTTATAGCCTCTCAGTGACCATCTCTTGGATATGGGTGCAACCACATCTTCTTAGATGTGAGGTGCAACCACAGACATTGTTGTTTTCTCCAGTGAAGGCTGTTTTCAGAGGGGACTGACAGTTGAGTAGTATCTTCTAGTGATATTGCCGCATCTAGGGAAACAGACCCTTCATCACTGAAGTATTTCATCGCAACAGACCCCTTCAGTATGTTTATACTCTAGGTGTTGATTGTCTTAGTCCAGGTGGGCTGCTGTAATAACATATAGCAGACTTGATAGCATATAGACAACAGAAAATTACTTCTCATAGTTCTGGAGGTTGGAAAGTTCAGGATTAAAACAGCATAGTGGTGTCTGTTGAGGACCTTTTCTATTTTATAGCTGGCGACTTCTAGCTCTGTCCTCATGATGGAATGACCTAGCTCACTCTTCAGAATCTCTTTTAAAAGAACACTAATCCCATTCATGAGGACTTCATACTTAAGACCTAATCACTTACCAAAGGCCCCACCTCCTAATTCTATCACCTTAGGTGTTAGAATTTCCTATTTGAATATATGAGTTATGAAATATTAGGATTGTTAGGAACATTCAGTATATTGCAGATAGCCTTTTTCTTAGCTATTGTTAATGTGGCTTTTGTGAGTTATTCCAAAGTGGGTGTAGTGTTTTCTTCATTTTAAAACATCTCCTTTTTATTCCAAGAAACGGTCTCTGTCTCCAGTAGACTATTAAATAGCACATAAGCACTGAAATGCTTATTGGATTTGATATACTAATCTATTTAAGAACTATGTATTTGGAATTCTAAAATAGAGCAACCATATGATCAAGCAGTTCCACTTGCAGTATGTATCTGAAAGAATTAAAACCAGGATTTTTCAAGATAGATATATACCCTGGGCTCAAGTCACTAATATATACAACAGCCAAGAAATGCATCAACAGATGAGTAGATAAATAAAATGTAATATATGGACTATTATGTTATTTAGTCTTAAAAGAGAAAGAAATTCTTGCTTTTGTGACAGCACGAATGGACTTAGAAGACATTATGCCAAGTGAAGTAAGCTAGTCACAAATGGACAAATACTACATGATTACTTATAGATGGGGCATTGGAAATAATCAAGTTCACAGAAGCAAAGAATAGAGTGATAGTTGCGAAAGGCTAGGGAAAGAAGGAATTGTTCTGCAATGAGTATATATTTCTCTATGCAAGATAAAAAAATTCTGGTGATCTGTTGTGTAACCTAGTATCTATAGTTAGCAATGCAGTATTGTATATTTTAATGTATAGTAAGAAGATGGATCTTATGTTAAGTGTTTTTATCCAAATACAACAACAACAACATACACACAAGACAACATAAAAGTTTTCGAAGTGAATGACACAGTGTCTTTATTGTGTGAATGGTGTTATGGATTCATATGTATCTCCAAACTCATTAATATGTGTACATTATGTGTGTGCATGTTTTCTGTATCAGTTATGCCCAGTAAACCTAAAAAAAGAAAAGACAAAACAAAACAGCCTTTCTTGTGTGAAAAATAGTTTTAATTCAAATAATGTACCTTCTACAAAATTTTTCTGAATTTCTCCCTGATTCTCCCCTCAGGCTTCTTTGCATTCTGGTTTTTAGAAACTTCCACTTAGCACTTTTTCCTTTATTGTACTTTCTTTACAATGCTCTACCGTGGTATTGAAGGCTTCTTGTGAGCAGAGACTGTTTTATTCATGAATCCCTAGACCTTTTCCAAGGCCTAGCACCAGTGGTGTGGTGAGCAGGCTTATAAGGACTTGTGAGTGCCAAATTTAATGGGGATTTTGTGAGTATGTTAGAGAGATATTACTAAAAACAAACCACATAAAATTATAATTAACTTGTATTAAAATGAAACATGATACATAGTAAAAGTTCCCCAACTCTCTAATTTTTCTATGTTTTTCTGTATCTATGCTCTTGAAATTGTTTACGTATACCCTGTGTAGAGAGTGACATGCATCAAGAACTGTCCAGCTCCATTTTCAGTGACATTACACTGGTCACTTGATTTGGCTATGGCGGAAGAATTTATTGTGGAAATCAGGAAATGCTACAAACCAGGCTCCACTTCAGGCAGAATTAATCGTTCAGCATTTATGAGCACACCACTGCTGGGTACATAGTGGCGCTCAATAAATGTGAACTGGGTTTAGAAAACCTCTTTCAGGATGGTCATGAGATCAGCATATGGAGACTCTGTGGAGATCTGATGAAGCTTATGTGGGTTTAGGACAACCAAGAACTATTCTCATGGTTTGAATTCATGGTTGGGCATTTTGCTGACTGCTGCAATCTTCCTTGCAGTCTTATTTTACAATGAGTAATGCATGGAACCTGATATGTTTTATTCACACTCTTTTCAGGGGTTGCCATTTTATATTCAATTTCATAGTTAAGAAGCTGGTGATACTTGGAATGGAATGTTAACTGAGAGATTGACATTTTTGTATTTATTTTTAGTTGAAACATCAAGACATAGGCTATGAGCAACTGCATGAAATTTAAGTTGCAAACATGATTAATTTTCACTACCGTACAGCTATATCATGATGTCCATTTAATTTTTCTAAATGCAGAGATATTCTTAGTGGTGTTGTTGCTTAAATCACTACATGGAATATTTTCCTAAAGCAGAGATGAGGCGTTACATCTGCAGAGCCAAGTATATTGGGCCACAGAAGCAATTATTGTGACTCTCAGAATATCATAGTTTAACAAAAATCTAGCATATGAGACTAAAATATTAGATATGAGTATCTGTGTCATTTAAAGGTACATTTCCTCGTCTTCCCTTAATTTGGGCCAAAGGAGACACAGTATGGACTTTATCCTCCTAATTTTAAAATGAAGGAACTTTTATTTTGCTATTATAATATACACTTATAAACAAGATTAAAAAACCTAGAAAAGGAATAAATAAGAAAAAAATGTCCAGTTCACCTGATATTTCATCACTTTGAGTTAAAATATTTCACCATTTTGGTATTTGTGCTTCCAGATTTTAAATATATCTATTGCTGTACCCACTAAAAAGTTAGATTGAGTTTTATTTTTTATAATTTATATTTAAAAACATTCAATTTCTATAGGAAGTGCCCAGGAGATTAGTAAAGCATACGTCTGGGTGGGTCAGGAGGCATGACCTTAGGTTCTGTGTATGCTCCTAGGGTTCTTCCTCCCTTTCACTGATTCCATGATCTTCCTCCAGGCTACCATCAACTCAGCATCTTTTTTCTGCTATACCCTTTTGACATGGTGTTTCTGCCTTGGAGCTAGCCAAGCCTAGTTTGAACCTTCTCAAATTGTGAGCAAAGTAAACCTCTCTTCCTTTAAGTTTTGGATGTCCAGTACTGTGTCCCAGTGATGAGAAAGCTGACTAATACAGCACACTAGTCCCACGGAGGTTCAAATATAATGCTTAATTCCAAGAAATATGTAGTTCATGATCTGAAAGATTTATAAGCTAGTATGAAAATATTACCACCTTTAATTTACTGGAGATTATAAGAGAAAATTGGAGACAGTGGGAAAATGCCAGGCCCATTTGCTCTGAAATATTCCAGAGTTGAAGAAGGCAGTAAACTGGGAATGTGGGGTGAGGTTTTATTCCTTTCCTTATTCGTTCAATAAGCCCTATCTACTGACTCTGTCACAGGTATCGTGCCACAGATGAATAAAATACAACCACTGCTCACATTACAGTAGCAGAAACAGCAGAGTACATAAATTACAACAGGACATGATAGTTGATATTAGGATATTTTAACAGTGATCTATGAAACTAGAAAGGATTCAGTGATTAATTCCTTCTGGGACACCAGGTGAATTTATCAGGTGAGTCCTTTTGCCAAAACAAAACCTCAGTGCCAAGTTAAGGGGAAGAAATAAAAATCCAGGGACTCAGTACTGTCCATTAGTAATACGCCTCTCATTGTGTTTGTCTTGATATATCTTCCTAGGTTAAGGCTGAATTCTTCAGCATATTGTTAATGTGTGTTGGCCAAAATAGTCTATGATGGCTACACGAATACTTTTTATCAGTTTATTTGTGTTTATTAGTGATTTGAAGGACTATAGAGGGAGAAGGTTTTTCAGGTCTAGCTGCCATCTGTCAATATTTGAGTCAATCTTTGTGTCCAGGCAATGTCATTCTTATTAGCCAGGCCCAGGTCATGTGATCTTTCATGTGACCTGCCCTGAGAATAAGGGCTGGGAATAAGTGCTGGGAATAAGGAAGGGATGCATCTTGAACAAGAGGAAATAGATGTTGGCAAATGCCCACTAATAGAAGGGCTTGCTCAGGGGGAACATTTGACTGCATTTAGCAAGATGAATAATCATTTAGCAGGTAAAGAAGAGGAAGAGCAATTGAACAGCATGTACAGGATGAAGGTATTATGCAAAGGCTTTGAGAAAGCCTGAAGAAAGGTTTAGATACAGATTTAGGACTTGCATTAGAGAAAGGAATTGCATTGAGGCCAGAAGAAGATATTTGACCTGTTTCCAAATAAAGTCTTGTTAAGTTGGGCTAATAAATAAGTATTTATCCTTCTCCATATAGAACTACCAATGGAAGCTTTTAATGAATATGTGATATGGTTAACCTTGAATTTTAGGGTGATACCTTGAAGACATGATGAAGCTGGATTTGAATGGAGAGAATCTGGTTTGGTCAGAAAAAGGTGGACATCTGGTTGTCTGAGATAGTGCATTGTGGTTGTCAACTTCCAAGACGCAATGGGGAGCAACTGCTTGCAGATTATTTTGGAAAGAAAGCCAGTGGATTATCAGTGTTGTTCTCTGAGAGATCTATAAGATGATAGTGTATGGCTACATATTTGATTACTGATATAACTATGGCCAATGAAAGATTACTTATTGGTCACTTTTCCTTTTCTTCCAAAATATGCAAAAGAAATGATCAGCAAATTGCATGCCCCTTTGTTATTTACTATTGCTATTGCTATCTTTTTATTTATTCACTGTATTTTAGAATAAATAATATTTTAATGTCTTCCTTATCTATCAATGAAATGAAGAAACACTGATGTTTGATTCAATATAAAAATAATATGCTTTATTAAAAAGAAGGAAATTGCAGTTGTCATTCTGAGAGGGTTTTGGAAACCAAGCATTGCACCCATTGCATGCCCCCTGCTCTTTAGTCTTGGGCTATAAATTTTTATCTCATTTCCCTGGGCTTGAATTTTAAGCCATAATAGTAGATGGTGTTAGATTGAACTGCCTCTTTTTAGGTTTTCTACTCTTAGTATATGGATGAATAGATTTATAGTGCTATTAATCGGATACCCTTCACCAGTCATAAATTCAGTTTTATACATTAAGGTGTGACTCTAGAGGGGAGAAGATAAGGACAGATCTCAGGCTACAAGTAATAAGTTATTAAAATTGGAAATGAATATCAGAATGACTATGAGAAACAAATTAGATTGTAGAATTTTTAAATGACTGTTTTAAAATTTATGCCTAATTATTCTCTCTTCAAATGTGTGAAAATGAACAATGCAACCAAATTCTTTAAAATTTGACACTCACCCACCCTTTGAGCTTCTTCTCCTGCATTCATGTGTTTCTGCATTATTCCCCTGACATCTAGAACTTTGTATACAGCTCATTCTTAATGTCCCATACTATCTTTTTACAATATCATTTTGTTTTTGTTTTGCTGTTGCCTTTATCTGGCATGATTTTCTTACTCACTTTACCCATGTAGCATTATTCAAAGTCCAATTTGGTTGTCACTTCTAGGAAGCATTCCTCTATGTCCTTGTCTGTTCTTTTCTTCCTGTACCTTAAACATTTTTTCATTATTTTACCTATCCTTTATCAAACATGTATTTTTCTATATGGTTGTCTTCATAAGTTTATTTAGGTCTTTGATTAGATTCTATCTTTATATCCTTGGATATACAGGTTGAACATCCCTAATGTGAAGTCTGAAATGCTTTGAAATCTGAAATTTTTTGAGAATCAACATAATGGCAAATGGAACATTCCATTCCTGATTTTTTGGTGATGAATAGTAGTCAAAATGCCATCTTATGGTATATTTAAAAAAATACTGTGTAAGATTACCTTAAGGCCATGTGTATGACCTGTATATGAAGCATAAATAAATTTCTTATAAATATTTGACTTTCATCTCTAATATATCCCATTATGTATATGTAAGTATTAAAAATCTTTTTTAAAAAATCTGGAACATTTCTGGTTCCATGCATTTTAGATTAAAATATGATTAGCCTGTAGAGGGAGAATAAATAATTTCTGGATTGATTTGAATGCTAGTGTCATAGGTAACTCAGAAGACTCTCATAACCTGGATATATAGCCTTAGAAAAAAATGAGATCAGCTCCACTTTACCATCTTTCCAATGCCAGAGGCGTGAAAGACCTCAATATGAAAAGCCTTCTAATTTGGGATGTTCCAGCAGGGTTCATTTTTTAAATCTCAATTTATTTTTGGCTGATTTGACAAAAAGCATGATTATTTCTGAAGTGAATAAGTAGATCAAGGGTATGTCATTCACTTATGGAAACATCTTTCTTTTCCTAAGTTCCTGGGGACAACACAGTATTTGCTTCTCATCACAGTGGCAGCTCAGGGTTGGAGTCTTCTGCTTCTGATGTGCTGTGTGTTAACTTCCAGTGGATCGTGTTCTGTTTGCCTTTCCTGGTAATGTTTTATTCATTAGAATGTTGCTAAATGGAAATTATCATTTGACTGTTAACAAGCTGTACTGAATTGAACCTATCTTTAAAAAAACAAGAATTAGACCAAACCAAGATACAGGAATAGGATAATTTATTTCTCTACTTTTGACTTCAAAATAAGATTGGGTACAATACTCTTGACTGTATATTCTTCTTAGTAATCAGAAGTCTCTTTTGTAATCACCCTTTATCAATTTGTACCTCACACTTTCTATTCCTTTATCATGTTTTATTTTTCTTCATAGCACTTAGCATTACCTATTTATTTGTTCACTATCAATCTTCTTCCACCAGAATGTCAGCAGTGTGAGAGCAAGGAGTGTGTTCATTGCTGTACATGGGCTACTCAGACCATGCCTGACACCCGTAGGTGCTTAACAAATACATGCTGATTGAATAAAGAATAGCTCTTCTGATCCCTATCCAAGAGACTGCATTATATGCCAGGCAGTGTGATCAGCATGCATTATACATTATTTTGTGTCCTTCACACACTGCTCTTTCAGTAGAGGATTCTGACATTTTCAGTTACCATGAAGCAAATTAATTTTAGAGAGATCTAATTACATGTCCAAGGTTTCACAGCTGGAAAACCATGAGGACAATTAGTGTGAGAGCCTCTGGCACTGTATATAGTTTGTGATGGGTAGGTCTAGGTTTATGATCTGCTCATTGGAGTTAGGTAAACTTATTTTTATATAATCATCATATAGAGGTTTAGGCTTCTCTGTTTTATCCTATGCTGCCAAATTTAGGTTTTCTTTTTCTACATAAAAATTATAATTGCTTCGATTTACCATTTTTAAGGTTGCTGGAACCATATCAGATTCTGTACTTAGATGCCTAAGTTCATCCTCACATTAAATTGACAGAATATTATCACTCCTCTTACACAGAGGGAACAAGGAGATTCACATAGATTATGTGACTTACCCAAAGCCATATTGCTGATAATTGTCATAATTGCTACTCAAACACGGGATTCCTGGTTCATGTGCTCACTAGCTGATCTACAACCTTACACTTTCTTCCTCGATATTACCTGTGTGATATTTTATACACAACTGGAAGCAAATATTAGTGTATTCTGAAAGTAAGTCTTAAGAAATGTATGTCTTTGCAATGAGAAAGAATAATTTTAGAGAATTCTGTGAAGGTTGGTCCACATCTGGAAGACTATTTCTATTCATAAGTAACACAGTTTTAAGGGAAAATGCCAAACCAAAGAGCCTCCTATGTAGTAGAGAACAAAGAGCTCAAGAATTGTTTATTTGAAGAACCTTTGAACAAAATAGAGATACTTGCTTTGTAGAAGGGGAGACTTCAACCATGGACTGAAATAGTTCAGAGATAGGATTTTAAGTATAATCAGGTGCAAGCTTTTGTTTTACATTTGGAACAGAATCCAAACTCTTCAGTCTGTTCTGCTAGACCTTCCAGGATCTGCCTCTGCCATTTGTTCTGATCCCCTGTGTTTTCATACTCCCACTTGATCAGAAGGTCCAATCACAATAGCATTATTTCTGCCCTTAGAAATTCAAAGCTAATTCCTACCACTGGGCCCTTGCACACATTTTTCTTCCAAATATTTGAATAGATGACTTCCTCTCATATATTGCTCATATTTTAATCTAAATGACCCTATTTTGAAGAGTCTTTGGATAGATACATTCTCTTTTCTTATACTCATGTTAGTATACTCAGGAGAGCCACATTCTGAAACTGTCCCGAGGTTATATGTTTCTTCGAGTAAATTCCTTTGCACGGCAGGCCTATTTTTTTGCTGTATTTTCACTTCCTCCATGCTGATGTCTAATTTTTGGTAGGTGCACTTTAAATATTTGTTGAAATTTTACATTTTTTGAATATTTATATCTTTGTGTGATAGGTGGTGTGTTTGTAATATGAATATAGAAAATCACAGTAGAAGAGACTACAACCCAAAATTCAGTCTTTCTGAAGATTTAATTTCTTATGCCATCAGAGATATTATTATATCCTTTTAAACTCAGGGTCCTTAGGGTTAGTCATTATGTCATAGGAGGATATAACTAAATGTAAGAAGGGTCCACAAATCAGCAGCTCACAGTTTGAGCTAAAGGAGGTGACAAGCAGAGGTGGTTAAAAAAGCAGTGAATTTATCATCTCTGCTGGTATCGGAAATCCACCATTAGTATCTTGCTTCTCCTTTTCAGATATATGTTCCTTCCCCACCATCCTTCCTAGAATCTTAAGTAACTGACAATATGGTTGAGTCGACAGTCAGGACCTTCCATGGTTAATTTCTAAGGTAGGATTCTGATGTCTCAATATCTTCAAGGACTAGAGAAATAGCAGAAATTATGAATGCACGTGTGTCAGTAAGTAGTGAGTGGTGGCTTCAGTGGAGAATCGGACATCTTAAGATTGCTTGAAAGTGTACATATTAAAAACAAAACAAGTCAGTGAGCTAATCCTCACCAGCCAGACTGAATCACCTATACTTTATTTAATTTTAAATAGTACGTAAAAGTTTAAAATTGCATATATTTATTATGTGATGTTTTGATAAGATATATACACTGTGTGATGTTTAAATCAGGTTGAACATTTTCAATCATCTGTTTTTCCCTCATGCTGAAAATATTAAACTTACTTTCTTCTAGCTTGCTGAATTGTAAATACATAATTGTCATCGGTAGTTATCCTAAATCAGATCTTTGTACTCCTAACTATAGCTTTGTAACCATTGGCCAACCTACCTGCCTCCTGTTTCCAGCCTTTGATAACCAACAATCTACTCTTAACTTCTATAAAATCAACTTTTTTTGGATTCCATATATGAGTGAGATCATGTGGTACTTGTCTTTCTGTGCATGGCTTATTACATTGAAGGTTATTATAGATATGTAAGGACAACCTGTTATTTTGTTAAATTTCTTTTGTTTGTTTTTAGTATCATTTGTTCTATTTTCTCCTGTTGTTCATCTTTGTAATTTAGTGGTGGTTTATTGTGTTGATAAGGTTCAATTCTTTTCTATAAGGAGTGATCAAAACATGCCGTGAAAGATTAAATTTAAAAATTACAGTGATAGACACATTGCCAAGAATGATGGGATAAGTGTTCTAAGTGAGTGAAGGTGTTTAGAATATTTTGAGGAGTATTAGTGCCAAAGGTGTGATGTAAGCAGCAGTGCTCCCTTTGTCATGCTTGGTCTCAGCCCTGCATGTGCCTGTATGCAGCAGGGGGTGTGGTGGTGGCAATGGGAACTGCAGTTCTAGGTCACAGCTCTCAAAGAGCTCATATGTGCTCATATGCAGTGCAGGGTGGGGACAGCAGCCACAGAAATTATGTTGCTGATTCCCAGCCCTCATGTGCATGTGCAGATGCAGAACAATGAAAACTTCTTGGTTGCTTGCCTTAATCCTGGAATAGGTGCAAATCCCCGTACAGTTGGCCATGCCCATGTTCCAAGAGGACAAGTCCCCTGGTCTCTTAATTTTGAGCATCGCATACTGTGCTCCCTTCTGTGCTGAAACATCTGTCTCTTGCAGTGCTAGGCACTGAGTGGGCTTGGGTGTGGGGTCACAGTTGCTCTGCTGGGTTGAGTTTGTGAGGCTGAACTCCCTCTGCCAGTTGTGGTATGTCTGTGAAGTCCCAGAGATGGGAACATGTAGGACTTTCTGACCTTTAAAACAGTAGGAATTCAGGCAGTTATTTCCTTCTCAACAAGACACCTGCTAAAACAGCCTGGGTCCTGGGAGTTTATGTGAGATCATATCAGATCCTTCTCCAAAGCAGAAGTATACTGGGAAGAATACAAGTTGTTCCCTCAACTGAGAAGAAAGCCCCTGATGACTAGACTGTGATACTTCTTAGAAGCTAGAATTGCCAGTCTGTCCTGATGGACTTTGGTGGAATTCTCCCATTCACCCTTTCCCCTGCAAAGGGGATTCCCTCTTGCAGAACTGTGGAGCCAGGTTGGAAGTTGCTGAGGTGCTTTATTCCTTTTTCTATGCTATTGTCCGAGGTTCCCAAGTCATCCAAGGTCCTCCCTGAATTTCATCATCTCCACAGTTTTCTCACCTCACAATGCAACTATCTACCTTTTGCTTGGTTTCTTCCTCAGGAAGGAGGAGGTGAGGGGTGGGCATCTCTGTTTGGCCAACCACAATCCTCAGGTTTCCCATTTTAAAACTAATTTGCCTTGTAGCTTTGGGACTAAGAGTTTTTTTTTAACGGCAGTAATTTTTGAATTTGTAAGCTTCCTTTACACAAATACTAATTGAATGCCTGCCTGTTCACTAAGGATTTGGGTATATGACAATGTAAATTGACACACGTGTGAAGTTGTAGGATTTTTTTCCAAGTTGAGAGAATCCTAATTACTTATTTTACTAATTACTTATCCTTTGCCTAGGGATTTGTTCTTAATACAGTGTGGTTAATTAATCAGAGTTAAGATAAATTGTTGGCTATTTTGTTACTTTCTCTTTATAATATGAATGACAGCTGCAAAGTCCCAAATTCCCTGCTTTCATAGTATTACTTAATGGATCCTTTACACAGGTGTTTTTAAATAAGTATGCTTGAGCAGAATATTTGAATATATTACCTAGTCCTATTTTAAAAAGGCTATAATATACTTAGTTTTTAATAACAAAATTATTGTAGAATCATGACTATTTGTACAAAGATTAAACTAATCGTTATCCAGTGATCATCTGGAAGATGGAAAGTATAACCAAGAAGTGGTAATAGTAAATTCTTTCTTTGGGGGAATTTGGTAATACATTTATTGTCCTGCTTCATTAGTGCATAATTTTACAAATTGAAAAAGGATGGGCTAGAACTGTGCCTAGATTGGCTAGAATTTGTGATGACAGAGTTATTATATTAGGCAATGCTTATGCCAGATAAATAACCTAGTTATGAATCAAGACGATTTGCAAGTGAATTAATAATCCTTGGCATAAATTGAATTCAGCTGGGGACTGAAGTGCCACTGGAAAGAGTATTTTGATCCAGGGATCAACACAGGCCTTAGGCAAGTCATTGGCTCACTGGTAAACAACTCCCATTCCCTCTACAGATAGCTGACTCCAGCGAGAGACTTCTGAGGCCCAATGTGAATTATTGACCTCATATAGACTTGTCCTATGGGCACAACTTTAAATTTAGCTCAGCCTGAGAGTAACTGGGTTCTGCTATCTAAGGGCTATTGAGCAGTCTATATGAACTGGCATGAGGCATCAGCCCCTCACTACACAGATAAGCTGTTTATCAACCAGACTTTTATTACAAACTCTCTTCTCCCTTAAGGTTTAGAGACTAGGACTGAAGAGGTAAAATGAAACTGGCCTTTCACCCTAAAGTTGCCTTGGCAGTAGACTGAAGGAATAGTGATGCGGAAGATAAGTATTTTGGAGAGTTTTATCTCCTCTCCTGACAAAAGACTTTAGCTTTAGGATCAGTTCTTTTTAGCATCCTTCATTATGATTGTAAATCACTTAGAACTTTCTGAACATCTAGACTTACTGCTGAGGGGGAAGGAGTTACACACACTCACACATACACACACACACACACACACACACACACACACACAGAGTCAGCTCTCTGTATCCATAGGTTTTGTATCCATGTATTCAACCAACCATGGGTAGGAAATATTAGAAAAAAATTGCATCTTCACTTACATCTACCAACATTATTTCCTAGGCAATGCAGTATACCAACAATTTTCACAACTTTTACATTATATTAGGTATTATAAAAATATAGAGATGATTTGAAAGTGTTAAGTAAGATGCTTATAGGTTATATGTAATTACTATGCCTCATAAGAGACTTAAATATCTGAAGACTTTGGTATTCACAAGGGGTTTTGAAACCAGTCTCCCTTTCCCTCCCCCCTCACACAAATAGGTACAAACAAACTTGTTCTTCCCTTCTGCATGTGAAGATATACAGAGAAGACACTGTTTGAACCAGAAAGGAGGCCCTTACCAGATACTGAAGCTGCCAGCACTTTGATCTTACATTTCTAGCCTCTGGAACTGAGAAATACATTTCTGTTTTTTATAAATCACCCCATCTGTGAGATATTTATAGCAGCTTGGATGGTCTAAGATACAAGAATGTGTGAAAGGGAATGGTCTTTCTGGAACAATATGACTATTCTATGAGTTCAGGATCTGTATGTTTGCTTTTCCACCACATTTCCAAGCTCAGAAATTTCCCTCTTGTATCTATCAGGGATAAATAAATGTTTGTTGAAATAATCATTGCTGTACATCTATGTCCCAAAGGAGTGACTTCAGTTCAGAAGATTTCTAGATCAGAAGAATATCAGGGTATACTTGGAGCTGCTGGGATAACTGTTTTCTACAGCATACTGGCTTGCTCAGAGCTGCTTTCTTCTGGCTCTGTTCTCAGCAATCAGTCTCTCTGACAGATTCCATGTGGGTCCCTCCTAAATGATGTGAAGGGGCTTGAAAGTGACAGGGGAGGCAGTGTGAATTACAAGACAGGTTGAGCCAGGCGAACTTCACAGCCACACTAATAGGTGTGAGCTTTGGGGATGCTGGCCTCTCTGCCAACTTGGCTTCAGCAGGCAATACAAGTATTCTGCAGCCTTCCTTCTGGGGACTCATTAGTAGGGGAAGCTGTTATTTCAGCCAGCCAGGGCCAGCCTCTCTAAGAAAGTGGTTAATTGAGCTGAGTGGGCAAGGGAGCCATGCATAAGGAAATATTTTAGAATAAAATGCTAATAAAATGTAATTCATCTGTCCCATAGGATTGTAAGAATTACATGAGATAATGTATATGCAAGTCTGTATATTGTCTTACATAAATGCTAGTTTGTTCTATTTACTTTCTGTGCTGAGTTTGGTTTAACAAAAAAATGACTAAATGGCAGGCACTATGAGTAGTGAAAAGTGCTTTGTTACTTCTGGTGCTTTGTTACTCTCCAGTGGATCTTTTAAAAATGAAGCAGCATAACATACTGAGGTTTAAAGGACGGGACAGAAAGTCCTTGTTGGGCTCATGAAATGCTTCACTGAGGAGGCAGTGAAGGAACTTAGCTTTGAAGATGCAGTAAGATTCTGGTGGGCTGATATGTGAAAGAGGAAAGACATTTCAGGTCAAGGAATCACCAATAAACTGGGCAGGGGGGTCAAAAGATGATGTAGTACAACTAGGGAGGAGAAGGTCACCTACATAGGGTACTGATTTGAGTGCAGCAGGAGATGAGACTGGTAAGTAGGCCTGAGTCTGACGCCCAAAGCCCTTAGGACAGGTGGAAACATGATTTGGCAGGTGAAAGAGACCAATTGAGGTAGTTTGGACATCATACAGCTCATGCAGTCCTCTAGGAAAGTGAACTGATTGCAATAGAGAAGAGACAGATGCCAAAATTACATATCATGGTTTTCATCAAACTCAGAAGTTATTTTAAGCTAGAGAAAAAAGAACAGACAAGAATGTGTTGGGATTTTAGATTTACTTCTGCAAGGAGATGAGGAGCAAACTGCTTCCTGATAATGATCTAGGAACAGTTTCTGCAGCCAGAACAAGTTCTTGCAAGAGCCAGGTCATTCAAACATAGCACAATCCAAGGATAGACCACTTCAGTGTATTGCCAATTGAGTTAAATGATTTTTCCCCCCTGGGAAGATTGTATTGTTTCTAATAACGCTTTGAGAAGGCTGAGAAAGTAAGAAACATAATAATGGATGTGAGACTTGTTCCCACCATGTGTTAAAATGGGAGTGTCTGTGGCTTCAGTATTAACTGCACTATTTGATTTCACAATAAATGATTTCACAGATTAGAACGCTTTGTTACCTGGTTATGATATACATTAAAATCAACATTTTTCTAATTATGTTTTTAACTATAATGTAGCATCTGCTCTAATGCAGAAAGTTTGTAAAATAGAAAGACATTATGGCATGACCATTGTTAAAAGTGTTAGCCAGTGTTAGCAGTTTCCCTTTTGTCCTTCTAATCCTTTAAAAGTATGTAGAGTATATATGTATTTACACACATTGTTTTCATATGTACCTGGATATGTGTTTTTAGATAAGGTGAAATTTCTATTAAAACTTCATATTTTTATATCTAGACCTACTGTTATATATGTGCATGTACCAACACATACATTGTTTGTGTGCTCAATTTTGTTCTTTTTGGAGTATTTGTTATACATTTTCTCATGGGACAATAATCACATTTTCTCTATGACACTAATTAATAACATGTGGATAAAATTCTTAAGTGAATTACAATATTTCTAGATAAAAGTGATTATTATTCTCACTCTGTAGACTAAAAGACTAAGTTTTCAAAAAGTGTAGTTTTTGTTTTCCAGTTTAAATAGGCTTCCTGCTGACATGTTGGCCATGGATAATTTTTGAGTGTCTGAGGTTGGCACTTATTGAAAAATCCTGATTCCAAAGCTGTATACCATACTAAGCTCATGGAATACACTTCATTGAAATTAGTATTGCTAACTTAGTTATCCTCAAGCTATTGAGCCTCTGTTTTCTTACCTGTGAAATGGCAATAATAATGAGCCTTATATCACCTGCACTGTGGTGATGATTGAGGATATCGATATATAAACAGCTCTTAGCAAATGCTGTTTATGTGAAAGTTATCTATTAAAACCAATCTTTTCTTGTCACTGTGCCAGCTCTTTCTTTTATATGACTAAACTTTAATCTCATGATTTTCTTTTTTCTCTAGCAAAGGTGATTTTAGTTAAGATTTTAGCTAAATATAACAAAAGATAGTTATTTCATTCTATAAAGAAATATGCACAGCTGTTACTCCTCTCTGCGAAGGCTCATTTTCCCCCAGAGGTAAAAGAACATTTGACTAGTTGATGATATTTGCAGTTCTTTCTTTAGGATTTCAGCTGAAACTGGAAGCAGTACTGCTGATAGCTTTTGCATGCCAAAGCATCCGACTATTTTGGGGGGCAATTTTGGTTTGTTTAGTTCTGTTGTTGCCCCAACTCATTAGCATTACTGAAACTTTGCAGCTAAAATTTCAAAGTGGAGGCAGCTTCACTTCCTTGTTAATAAGTGTGTTTTATGCAAGGGCTAATGATGTGATATGTAACCATACTGCAACTTTTAAGCCATATGGCACTCACTTGATATTAATTATGGTGGAGGCATTTAGGTTTTTAGTTTTTTGAAACACCAAGCCACAAATGAAATGATGCTCCGGAGCACTTTTAGAGGCTAAAAGGTGCTAGCTTTGTTTTCTAATCCAACATTTTTAGGTTCAATTTGTGAATACCAACAGGCTGGGGGGCAGGGTTTGTCACTTGAGATATAATTTGATTCAAGGTGCAGCCTGCATTTGTGACTATACAGAGTAGAAGAGAAGTCTACATACTCACAGAAGAATGAAACTTTTTCACCAGTTTTCCAAGAGACTGTTAATATAGCAACTCAGAGCTCTTATATTAACAAGGCAATGAAAATGATACTTGCATATGAAGGAATATGAAAATTACTATACCTTTTTTAAGTGGATGGATTTGGCTTTAAAAATTGACTAAAACTCTGAGAGATTGAAAGTATTGGGTTGAACAATTACATAGTTATAGCCATATTAATAATAAACATGAGATTTGTCTTGTAGCAATTTTTCCATGTGGCAGTCATTGCAACTGTAGGAGTGGGCCACATGCATTTTGCCCAGGTCCGAGACTCTGAAGGACATGAAAAGAAACTTGTGAAAAGTAATGGAGAGAACTGTCTTTATGAGATGCTTCCTTTAGTGAGTGCATATTGGCTGGATCCCTTGGATCATATGTACACCCCATTTTATACCTCACTTGCCATTTGGGGAGGTGATAGTGCAAGAGATGTATAAAACTTGCTCTTTCATAGGGCTAGTATTTGAAATATCACAAACTTGGTAGAGTATATACAGACCTCTCAGCAGAGTCTAAGACAACATAGTGCAGCATGGTCCAATTGATGCTGATTAGCCAAATGTTGTCCCTGATTCTCTAGAGTTGAGATTCTCAACTGGAGGATGATTTTGTCTTTTGGAGGACATTTGGTAATGACTGGGGACAGTTTTGGATATTTCAAATGGTGGGGGATGGTACTGGCCTCTATTGAGTAGGGGCCAGGAGTTTTGCTATATGTTCTATAATAGACCAGACACACCTGGTCCCTACTTACAAAGCAGTTGTCTAGCTTGCAGAAGTCAATAGTGTGTAGTCAGACATGGTGGCACAATGCTGTAATCTCAGCATTCTGGGAGGATGAGTTAAGAGGATTGCAAGTTCAAGCCCAGCCTACCCAATTTAGCAATTTAGTAAGATCCTGTCTCAAAATAAAAAATAAAAAAGGGGTGAAGACATAGCTCAATGCAAAGTCCCTGGATTCTATGCTCAGTATTGCAAACACAAAACAAAACAAATTGATAAAACTAACTCTAGAGTGAGTCTCAGGACAGAGTTGTAAAGGACTGCGTGGCAGTGTGTGTGTGTGGGGGGGGGTGCTGCCCTTTTCTAGATATAGCATTTAGCATTTCTTCTAGATTAATTCTAAACAGATATTTGAAGACTATCATTTAAGGGATGCTAATTTGTTAGCCTTATT
Organism: Fukomys damarensis; assembly: GCF_012274545.1. Classification (NCBI taxonomy): domain Eukaryota; kingdom Metazoa; phylum Chordata; class Mammalia; order Rodentia; family Bathyergidae; genus Fukomys; species Fukomys damarensis. The sequence goes on from NW_022900940.1 coordinate 14,212,402, forward strand.
GGATGCTCCTATATCTCCGTCTAGTCCGACTGACTAAGCACTGTGCTAAGTGATTTAAGAGTGTCATTGTGGTGATTCTGTTAAATGACACATAGAACTGAAGACAATATTAGTATATTTTGAAGAAGAAAAATCCAGACCTGTCCTTTTAAGTGAATCATTTTGGTATTATTTGAATCAAGTAATATGATAATCACTATAGTATAACTTTTTTTTTTTCCTGTGAGACAAGCATAAAACCTTATTCTGCATGCAGGGAGGGACTGGAAAAGTGATGTTTTTCTCAGTGACATTTCAAAGACATAAATTTAAAAGAATCGATGAATGGAATTATTTTAAGCCTGTGTATTATGGAGAAAATGAGCTTATTAATCTACACAAGTACTGCTTCCTGCCATGCAACAGCATGAAAGATGATACATCACTATGAGTAAAGAGCTATAACTTTGGCATTCTGGTCCCCGTCTGTGTGGGAACATCGTATCTGGAGAATATAAATCTGCAGAGCCTGATTTCTTGGCTGGGGAAGATATTACCTAACCTGCTGGATGTTTTCCTCAGGTCCAAAGGCAAGGTGATTAGTTTTAAAACTAAATAAAGCTCTGTTTAAAATATACTACATCTATTAACTTATACATCATGAATATTTTCATTTTATGGGCAAAGAAACTCAGATATAGAGAGTGATAACTCCTGTCAAATTAGGGGTGATCCTGGATTAGAATCCAGAGTTCCTACCAGTTGCCATGTGCAATGCTTGTGTGCTATTGCATTGCAAAATAGCATGGTTGGACATAGTTTTTCTTTATTTTTTTTTTTTTTTGTACTGGGGATCAAACTTCGGTCCTTGCATTTGCAAAGCAGAGGGCGGCACCACTGAGCTAAACCCCGGTCCTGTTGGACATAGTTTTTAGAGATGGTGAAAATACAAACTCTGCTATTTTTTTGCCAAGTAATCTGACTTCTTTAAGGTGCTATCTCTTTGAAAGATAGGAGCAAAAATTATATCTTAATTTTTGTCTATAAGTACGTTTGATTTTCGTTATTTGGAGTTACTACATTCAATGAAATCACTATAAACTCAGAATTTGCAAATACTGAACTCATATTTCTCCTTAGAGTCAATAAATACTCTTATTTTCTGTTTTTTTTTTTTTAAAAAGTCATCTCCCAGTATATATGGTTGATTAATTAATACTGGACTAATGCTAATCCCACTGCAATTTATGCCTGATCAAACCTTATCCAACATCCATGTTTTTTGCATAAGGTACAGCACATCCTTCTTATGCTTGATAACACCACATCAATTTCATTATTAAGGCTAAAGCATTTTAAACAGCAAAATCACTCACAAAGATCACAAGAATTTGAAAAACTGGATACTTATTTACATGTGATGGTCAAAAGAGAAAAGCAACATTCAAAACAAGAGTTTTGCCTTGTTTGACCTAGGCTATGAAGGCTTATGTTGGGTGAATCAAATTTTTCATCCTTCCTCACATGACTACAAATAACTGTGCAAGTGCTGTTAGGGTTTAATTTAGAATCACATATGAATTTTAACAAGAGGTTTTACTTATGTAGAACCATGAACATTCAAAGATTGCTTCTAAATACCTACAGGTCTATGGTAAATTCATGTGAACTTAAGGTATGTAGTATTTTATAATGAGCACATGGAAAGTGTTCAATAAAAGGCAGCTATTTTTCGTTATTTTAAATAAGATTAATTTTATTTGAGATGAATCTTGCTTTTTTATCTTTAAAATAAATCTTTAGAACTTAGACCTAAAATGCAATAAATGTATTTTGTGATGAAATATACTTTTCATCTCTATGAAATAAATGTTATATACTTTATTGTAAGTTAATGGTATGTATGATACATTTTTTAGGATAATATATCAGAATACTTGGCAGTGAATTTCTAGTGCTTTAGGTTGTATGTTGTTGCATAAGATTTAATACATTCTTACTATAAGCTGTTTTTTTGTGTTTTTAAAAGAATGCCAAGAGTCGTGCTTGCTTTGGCAGCACATACACTAAAAAAAGAATGCCAAGAATCAAATTCTTTTTCTTTTGGGTTGTTCTCTGGTGGCTTTTTGTGGGCTGAAAAGGCTTTGTTCTAGGCGAGGTGGCTATAGGAAGCAGCTTTTAATACAGGTTGGGTTCCACCCACTTTCCCTATTTACATAAAGGAATAAGCCAGTTAACCAAGATTTGCCCAGTAGCGGATTGTGGAAGGGAGATGTGCTGTAGAAGACAGAAGCAAAAAGGAAGTTTAGCTTCTTACCTCACTTTGCATTGGGGAGTTCCTGATTTACATTCCAATTAATTCTTCTCAAAGTGTGATCCTCAAAGCAGTATGCTGTGTCAATGTCACCTTGGTATTTATTAGAAATGCAGATTCCCAGTCAGACTCCCTTAAGGAGGAATTTGTGGATGGAGCCAGGATCTCTGTTAGAATCTAAATAGCCGGTAATGCTGAAGCTGGCTAAGGCTAAGAACTACTCTGGTCTAAATTTTCCAGTGAACTCAGTGAATTCTCTTGATCATCCAGAAGTTTGCAGACTACAGAAGCCTGTGCCATACGCATCAGTACTTCTTTTGTGATGGTTAAAGCTTGCATGGATTTTTTTCACACTGTGAAAAAATTCGAATTCTTTTGTTTGAATACAGTTCCCTGTTTGGCCTCTGATAATTTCTGAAGCCTCCTTATTAAGTTTCAACTTCTTATTTAATAGCCCAGATGGGGCTTATTTTTTAAATTTTGAAATTCTTTTTTTGCAAATATCTTCAGCTTTCAGGAAGGTAAAGTATGTGAATGAATTTATCTTCTTCGAAGGCATATGCATTTTCAAGGTTTTTTTTATTTGCTTAAAAATGTAGGACATTTCATGTTTCTTTTTCACTACCTGTTGTCTTAACGGAATATTTTTGAGTATTATTTGATGACTCAGTCTTCGTAGGCTGATGGTTCTGTAACTGTTTTGAAGATAGCTGTTTTTGTCAAGTTATTTATTCACTCATTTCACAAATATTTATGAGACTCTGCACTGGGCACTTAGGTAGATGTCAGAATCCAGTGCTGAGCTTGACAAATGTGATCTTTGCTCTCATGGAGCACACCTGGAGCAACATTATCATTGAAGTCACATCATAAAAACGATCTAAGCTTTAATATCTACGTGAAAGGTGTGCTCTGAGGAAGAACACAATATAAATACAAGCAAGTCTAAATGTGTCCCTATGTGTTTGATATTTGAATAGATTTTTTTTGACAGATGTGTAAAAATTAACTAGGCAAAAGTTGACACTGGTGAAAACAGTAGAGGTTTGACTATTCAGGAAGGAATAAAAGGGTAGTGTTCAGAAACTTGAAGTAGAGAGTAGTGTAGAGTTAGGCTGCTCGTGTAAGCAGATGACACTTGTATGGCTCGTACAGCAGAGGATAGTAGCAAACAAAAATTCAAGCTAATAGATGATACAATGCATATTAAAATGCTAATTTAATATATATGTATTTGGTACCAGGGATCAAACTCAAAGACCTTGTGCTTGTGAGATAGGTGCAGAGCTACTAAGCTAAATCCTGTCCTAATTTAATACTTTTAATGATCCTTTTATCAGAAGTCAAAGTCAGGTACTTCTCTCCCCTTGGTAGGACTGAATGACCCAGAAGGATTAGTTAGAATTAACATCAGTCTTTGCTATGATTTGAGTGTGGGTTGAATGAGTCCCTCAAAGGATCATATGCTGGAAGTTGGTCCTCAGTGTGATACTGTTAAGAACCTTTAAAAAGTAGGACCAAATTCAAGGTAATTGGGTCATGAGAGCATCATCCATGTAAGGGATCAGTGCTGGTTTTGTAGAGTGAGTTCTCCTGAGCATACATTATGGTGCTCATGTGTTTGGCATTTACTGAACCACGATGGTTCCTTTTCCATTTTCCACCATATTATATGTGATGCAACTAAGGGGACTGTCATCAAGGACTGAATAGGTGGGACTGCCTATTCTTTAACTTTCCACTTGCAAAACTGGGAGCTAAGTAACCCTCTTTTCTTTATAAAGTATCTAGATCTGAGTATTCATTATAGGATCAGAAAAGTCTGAATAATTTTGGTGATTTGAAAAATATTTTGCCATTATTGAAGGTCTGAGATCTTTGTAAGTCATCTTCTTGATGGATGCAATTACTTCCAGAAAGTTAAAGTTCAATGATAAGTGTGCTATTTTTTTTCATTATATCAAATCTGATTAAGATAAAGAAGTTTTGAGAAGTTGAGAGTTGAGAAAATATGACCACTGAATGAGATTGGGAAGTTTTCTTAGGACATCTTACTACAGGTGGTGGAGCTGGGGAGAGAAGACAAGGAACACTTTCATGTTGTCTATAACTTGATTCCTTGATTCTATATAGAATCATCATTTTTCTTCCATTTACCCCCCCTCCACCTTTTTTTGCATAGGTGGCGATAGAGTAGGATGAATATGAGAAAAAAGGCAAAGGGTATAGGAAATAAAAAATAAAAGAAAGATGAGGCTGAAGGGAGAGAAGTGATGTTTATATGAATGCTCTCTAAAGAAGCAGTATCAACCCACAAGTTCAGTGTTAACAAGATGAAGTATTTTCTCCTCACAGAAATAATCTGGAGCCATGTTCAAAATTCCATGAAATCTACAGCATGTGGTATAGGTTCCTTTCAGACATCATGTGTGTATTTTTTTCTCATTTTTTCAAGCCCCATGATGACACTGTTCATCAAACACTTTTAGCTTATTATTCAGAAAGTAATTTGATCATTTAAATAAAACCTGATTATAAATGGCAGTTAGCTGCAATACAAAGTTCCTTCTTTCAAGTAACACAGTTCTACACTTAGAGTGTCTCATCACGACAGCTTCTGAAAGGGTATTTTTATTTCAGCTGGTTTTGTAATGAATCTGTCACCTGAATGTAAATTAAATTAAGGGACACATTGGCAAAGGTATGTATATAACATCTTCTGGAAAAATTAGCAAATATTTTTCTCTAGACAGTAATTGAAATCAAAATTCTTTAAGCTCCTCCCCCTGGTTCCTCCAAAGATCTTGATCCAAACCCTTTGGTGCTCTGTAACTACTATGCTGAGATGCTGCCACAGAGAGATCTGAATATGTGAAAATAGCCTTGGGTGGTGTTCATCTTATCAGCTCTGCCTGAGCCATGGGGGTAAAAAATGGGGTGAGATTTGATATCTTCTACACCAGTGACTCTGTTACCCAGATGTTCTAGAAGGTTGAACTATAAGAGCTGTTAAATGAGTGAGTGAGCCTCTTCTGAGTCACATTCTGGCATGCGCAAAGTAGTATGAGTATTTATTCTGGGTGGGACTCAACTGAAGTTTTACCAGCAAGATGTTCAAGGAGGATGCACCCAAGCTTACTAGTCACGGGCTTCAGTTTCTTCTGTGATTGCTTCAACCTCTGGGGGTACAGTAAATATATTCTTTCTCTCTATGGCACGACTGTCACAAGAATCTTCAATCTCAATCCACATGTTGAGATATATTAGTTGAATGTGTCATTTATTATTCAATAAGATGTTGTTGGGGTTTAAGTTGTAGCACATAATTCCCTCTCTGTGTAAAGAAGCAAGGGGTAACACAATTTCATCTTTGAATGTAACCCTCTGGGATATAAAACCTGAAGTTTGGTGCTAATTTTTAGCAAAGTCCTCAAAAATCTGATGAATTGACTTGTCTCTTCCCAAGGCTAATCCAGTTCCTTAGCTTAGAATACCTGGAATAAAGAAATATGTTCCTCTTTAGCTAAGTCATAAATTTGATCTATACACAGGAACACTTCTCTTTTTAAAGTCTCTATGTTTCCATTATATTCGTTAGCATCCAAGAGAGGATTGGAAGCATGGAATAAGCTTTCTTCCATATTTTCTGCAGTTACTGTGGATTTGATCACTATGTGTCCTTGAAACTTAGTATCTGGGCTATGTAACAAAGACATGTCTCCTAAAGCTTCTGTGATCAACAGCTGCTACAAATAACACCCGCAGATAATTCTGGGCATAGCGTGTCATGGTTGTAGTGTAGGATCTGGCCTAAAGTAGCCACTCAGGTCCTCTGAGCCTTCTTCTTCAGGGGGCTTGGCATTGTTCAATGCTAGGCCTAAATCATAAAATAGCCTTGGCTTCCAGCAGCTTACTTTCTACTCTGCCTCCATCAGTCTATGTAAACATAGCAGGGTCCATAGCTACAGCTTTGGTTCATGGTTCTAATTCACGAGGTAGTCTTACAAGATCAAGCCTTATTTGATCAGTACCAGTGACATCATCAAAAGTAGTATATTTAAACAAATTAACTGAGATAATCATCTGAGACCCTGCTAATTATGTTCTGAGCTGTAAAGTCTTGTAAGTACTTCCTCCATCTGGGAGACCAAAGAATGGCTTCAAAGGTTCTGATTTAAGATTATGCAGTTTTTTTTCTCGAAATTCTCTTATGCTATACTTACTTTCTATCCTAAAGAATTCCATAGGAGCTGATTTTTTTTTAAATTTTCTATGGGAATTGAATATTCTTAGAAAAGGAATGGCTTCTGGATCCTCATCTCCAGGGCAGAACTTCAGCTCATGAGCTCTCAGTTGGGTTCTGAGGCTGTCACAGTCAGCAGCAAGCTGTGCTAAAAAGTTCTGAATGGCTTTGTCATCAACATCTTTCCTTTTGGTCTTCACAAAGAGCTCCCCATTCAAAGACCCCACTTCAGTGTTTTCTTGCCATATTCATTGTGTAATGTTAAGTAACTAGTAGTACATTTTTCTTTTGAACCTGAACTAGAATTAGGCCATTTTGGAAAGCTGTCTTGGCCATCATCTTCCTGGCTGATATTCTGTGGAGAACTTGGAATAAGACTTGTCTTCAAAGGCACAATTTAGGGCATACTTCACCAATTGTTTCCTCTGGGCTCAAAAGTGGTTGCTTCAGGTGAACCTTTGTTTAAGTATGGATTTTTTTCATTTCCTGGATGTAAAAACTTTCTTCAGGACTTCTGTTTAGAAATTACTGATCTATAGCCAGAGTTTGCTACCTTTGCTACCTTTCTGCAACATGAACAGCACCAAGCTCTTGGAGATGATGCTCTTGTGCAGATGTTGGTTATGCAGTGGGGGATTATGGTCTTTCTGGCCTTGGTGGATTTGCTGCTTTTCCTCAGAACTTTTAAAATGAATTTCTCCTCTGTCTTTGAGTGCATTACAAGTAAAACATGAGACCCACCATCTAGCTGTTGTCTTCCATAAAAGCTGGAGATGTTTTCTGTCAGCATGAGTTATTCTGCTGTACTTTTCATAGGTTCTTGGCGGGTATGCTGAACTCTGCTTCTAGGAGTAAATTAGTTCCCTTCCTATACAAATCAGAAGCAGCTTATCTTAGTTACTTTTCTCTCATTGCTGAGACAAAATATCTGATACAAAAAGTTAAAGGGGAGAATAATTTGTGGAGGATTCAGTCCATAGTCTGCTGGCTCGAAAGCAGAGTGGAACATGGCGCAGGGGTGTTGCAGAGGAGAAGTAGTTCATGGGGCCCAAATGGTAGGAAAAGCAACAAGGGAACCTTAATAGTTTCCTTATGCCTGATTGATCTTATATAGACTACTTAGAGGAGATAGCACTTGCATGCTTACTCCTAGTACCCTTGGGCATAGCGTTGTACCATGAATTAATCTCACACACTAGATTCTGGCACCTCTGAAAAAAATCCCTCACTTATGACTGCATGAAGCTTTGGGGGAACATCTAAGCACAAGCTATAACATTCTGCTCTAGCCCCACAAGAGTCATTCATATCTGTTATGCAAAAAGGAATTTAGTCTATCTCCAAGACTGTGAAAGCCTGGGCTGGGGATTTAGCTCAGTGGTTTCAATGCCTGCCTTGCAAGCACAAGGACCCGAATTCAGTTCCTGGTACCAAGAAACAAAGAATTGTAAAAGCTGTAAGAGTTTCAGTATTGCTGAAGAGTCCAAGTCCAAAGTCTCTGAGATTTAAAGCAAATTCTTAGCTGCAAGCCCCTGTACAAATGTAAAGGAAGTTAAATGCTTCCAACATTCAATGGCATAAGATAGATATTTTCATTCCAAAAGTTACAAACAGAGGGATATAAAGGAAGGAGACCAAATCAAGTCCAAAATCTGCTAGGGGAAACATTAAATCCCATAGTTCTTTTTTTTTCTTTTCTTTTTATTGAGTTTATTGGTACAATCTAGGTATACAATACAGTTATATTCATTATTGGGATCCTGTACCTTTACATGACAGGTCTTGGTTCTCTTTTTATCCCCTTGTCCCTGCCCTCCCTGCACCCCTTCCTCCCCTCCCCATTTACAACCACTTTATTTCCATTTTTTCAATTTCTCATATTTTTTTCCTCTCCCTTATTACCTTTCCCCCACCCTTCCCACTTTCACTACACCTTTAGCCCTTTACTTCCTATTTCACATTATTAATTGTCTCATTAGGATCCTGTGTACTATTATAGTTTTTCACACCAGAGAAACTATTTGGTATTTCAGTTAAAGAAATCTCTGTATGAACATTAAAAATAGGGAATCCTAAAATAAAACTAAAAAGGAAAATAAAAGAGAAAAGGCAATGATGTAAAATTAAAATAATCCTTAATTCTGAAGATGAAAATGGTACCTGAACATATTTAAATTGCTTCTTGCTCTTGTAGTCTTATCTTATTATTTTTTTTCATTATAGAGAATACTTTATTAGTTTCTGTAATCAAACCCACATAGATATGACCTTACATATTTAATACAGTGTGTTACTCCTGTACAAATGGAAAAAAAATTAAAAAATTAACATTTTATTAAAAAATTAACAATATAGCTGTCCATTTCTGTACAATGCCAACTCAACACAGTAAATTAGGTGGCTCTGGGCTAAATCCCATAGTTCTACTCTCAGCATCTCTGAACTCCAAAGAGCTTGAGTGGCTGTGCCCTTATGGCACTTGCAGTGATTATAGCTCATATGGCTTCTCTCTGGTGCTGGTTCTGTGCCCTCCTTGCAGTTTTCCTCAGAGGATAAATATTCTAGGCTTCCCTACGCTTCTGGGTTTTCTACTGCACCTTTGGCTTCACATTCATAGCTTTGCACATTGTCCTATCAGGGGCACAACTGCCTGGCCTTCCAGACCTTCTGAAATGTCAGTTGGGGGGCAGCCTATCTGACCCCACAACTCCTGCATTATGCATGTATCTAAAACCAGTGGCATGTGGATGATACCAAGGTCTGCTGCCAGCTAGAGCAGGAGCCAGGCTTCCTTCTCTCTTGGCTGTAGGAGTCTAGTGCCTATGAACCAAATCCTGAGGACAAACTTCCTTAGTCCTCTACCATTCCGGAATATGTCATTCTGGGGTTCTCTTTCTCAAAGCAATCTTTCACTTTTGAAATTTTGGTGCTGCAAAGGGTGGAATTCTACTGCTTCTTGTGATGTCCTCAGGTCATCTTTTGAATTTTCTGGTTACATCTCAGAAATCAAGATCTCCCTGGATCTGATCCTGCAGAAATCCAGAAGATCATCAAATCTGCTTTTAGAACCTGTTTTCTAATAAGATGGAAAATACAAGAGTGGACAGATTCCTAGACACACATGAATTACCAAAACTGAATCAAGAAGATAAAAAATTTTTTCAATAAACCAATATTAGTCAATGAAATTGAAGATGTAATTAAAAACCTACCAATACAAAAAGCACAGACCCTGACAGATTCACTGCTGAATTCTACAAAAAATTTATTTAAACATTTTTTACAAATTGAGTTTATTGGTACATTCTAGGTATACAGTATAGTTACATTCATTACTGGGATCTTATACCTTTACATGACAGGCCTTGGTTCTCATTTTGTCCCCTTGTCTCTACCCTCCCTTCACCCCCTCCTTCCCTCCCATTTACAAACACTTTAATTCCATTTTTTTTCTTTTCCCTTATTCCCCTTCCCTAACACTTCTCACTTTCCCTACACCTTTAGCCCCTTTCTTCCTATTTCACATTGTTAATTATCCCATTAGGATCTTGAGTAATATTATAGTTTTTCACACCAGAGAAACTATTTGGTATTTACACATGTGTGACTTATTTATTTCACTTACGAGTATATCCTCAAAATGTATCCATTTACCTATGTAATGACTCTAATTTCTCATTCTTTATGGCTGAGTAGTATTCCACTTTATAGGAAAACATCTTCTTTATCCAGTTTCCAACTGATGGGCAAATGGACTCTTTCCAAGTTTTAGCTATTACAAACTGTGCTACTATAAACTTAGGTATGCATATGTCACTGTGATATGATTCTTTTAATTCTTTTGGAAAGATACTCAGCAGAGGGATGGCTGGGCCAAATGAAACCTCTAGTCCCAGCTCTTTGAGGTTTCTCCATATTGTTTTCCATAGTGGTTGCACCAGTCTGCACTCCCACCAACAATGGAGAAGGATTCAAAGGTGTGCACCACCACACCCTGCTCTTGGTTGATTTCTCGATCGCAGCCATTCTTTGTGGGATGAGGTAGAATCTCAGTGTTGTTTTCATCTGCATCTCTTGAATGACCAGTGATGTGGAACATTTTTTCATATATTTACTTGCTGCTTTGACTTCTTTGTCTGTGAAATGTGTATTCATTTCAAATGCCCATTTTTGAATTGGGTCTTTATATTTGGGGGGCTGATTGTTTAAAGTTCTTTATATATTCTAGATAATAGTCCTTTGTCTGAGTAGTAGCTGCTAAAATGTTTTTTCCCACATTATAGGTTGTCTCTTAGTTCTGTTGATGGTTTCTTTTGCAGTGCAGAAACTTTTTAATAAGATGAGATCCCAGTTGTTGATTCTTTCTGCTAGTTCCCATGCTACTAAGCATTTGTTCATAAAGTCTTTTCCTATGCCAATGTCTTGCCGAGTTCTGCCTAACTTATCTTCCAGCAAGTTTAGTGTTTCTGTTTTAATGTTTAGATCTTTAATCTACTTGGATTTTAATTTAGTGCATGGTGAGAGATAAGGGTCTAGTTTTAATCTTTGGCAGTTTGAGATCCAGTTTTTCCAATACCATTTGTTAAAGAATCTATCTTTCCTCCAGTGGGATGGTCAGCTCCTTTGTCAAAGATGAGGTAGGTGAGTACATCTGGAGTTGTTTTTGTGCGTTCCATTCTGTTCCACTGATCCTCAGGTCTGTTTCTTTGCCAGTATCATACTGTTTTTATCACAGTGGCTTTGTACTGTAGTTTAAGACTGGGAATTATTACACCTGCTGCCATGTGTCTGTTGCCTAGGATGGCTTTTGTTATTCTACATCTCTTTTGGTTCCAAATGAATTTTTGGATTCTTCTTTCTAGTTATGTGAAGCATAGTGTTGAAATTTCAGTTGGCATTGCATTGAATCTGTATAGCAGTTTTGGTAGTATGGCCATTTTCACTATGTTGATTCTTCCTACCCAGGAGCAGAGGATGTCTTTCCATTTTCTTATATCCTCTTCAAACTCTTTTCAGAGTGCTGTGGTTTTCACTGTTGAGGTCTTTTGCTTTTTTGTTAGGTTGATTCCTAGATATTTCTTTTTTTTGGATGCCATTGTGAATGGAACTGTTTCCCTAATTTCTCTTTCGTGAGTCTGTTATTTGTGTACAAGAAAGCTATTGATTTTTGGGTGTTGACCTTGTATCCTGCTACTCTGCTAAAAGTGTCAATTAAGTCTAGAAGTCTTTTCGTGGAGTTTTTTGGGTCTTCAATGTAGAGTATCATATCATCAGCAAATAATGACAGTTTAACTTCTTCCTTTCCTATCTTTATTGCTTTAATTTCTTTCTCTTTTCTAATTGCTATGGCTGATTTTTCCAGAACTATATCGAAGAGCAGTGGTGGTAGTGGACATCCTTGTTTTGTTCCTGATTTTAACATGAAAGTTTTCAGTTTTTGGCCATTTAATATGATGTTGGCTGTGGGTTTTTCATAGATAGCCTTTATTGTAGACCATCTATTCCAATTTTTTGCAGGTTTTTTTTTTATCATGAATGGGTGTTGCATTTTGTCAAATGCTTTTTCTGCATCTATTGAGGGGATCATGTGGTTTTTATCCTTGACTTTGTTAATATACTGTATTACATTTATTGATTTATGTATGTTGAACCATCCTTGCATCCCTGGAATAAATCCGACTTGGTCAGGATGTATGATCTTCTTGATGATCCTCTGTGTTCTGTTTGCTAATATCTTATTAAATATTTTTGCATCTGTATTCATTAAGGATATTGGCCTGTAGTTTTCCTTTTTAGTTACATCTTTCCCTGGTTTGGGAATCAAAGTGATACTTGCTTCCAGGAGTGAATTCGGAAGTATTGCTTCCCTTTCAATTTCATTGAAAATCCTGAAGAGTAATGGCAGTTGTTCTTCTCTAAATGTCTTGTAAAATTCAGCAGTGAAACTATCAGGAACTGGGCTTTTCTTTGTTGGTAAGTTTTTAATTACATTTTCAAGTTCACTGCTTGTAATTGGGGTGTTTAAAATGTTTTTATCTTCTTTGTTCAACTTTGGTAATTTGTAAGTATCTAGAAATCTGTCCATTTCTTCTGTGTTTTTCATTTTATTAGAGTACAGGTCCTCAAAGTAGGTATTAATGATCCTCTGGATTTCTGTGGGATCTGTTCTGACTTCACCTTCTTCATTTCTGGTTTCATTGATCTGAGCCTGTTCTTTCCTTTTTTTGATAAGGTTTGTTAAGGGTTTATCAATTTTATTTATTCTTTCAAAAAACCAATTTGATTCATTTATTTTTTGTATCATTTTCTTAGTTTCCATTGCATTGATTTCTGCTCTAATCTTTATGATTTCCTCTCTTGTTCGAGCTTTGGGTTTTTCTTGCTCCTGTTTTTCTAGGAGTCTAAGATTCATCTTTACGTTGTTTATTTGCGCTTGCTCTATTTTCCTAGTGTGGGCATTCAGTGCTATGAATTTTCCATGTAGAATTGCTTTCATTGTGTCCCATAGATTCCTGTATGTTGTAGTGGCATTTTTGTTTATTTGTAAAAACTGTCTGATTTCTTCTTTAATTTACTCTGTGATGCATTGATTGTTCAGGAGAGTGTTTTCCAATTTCCATGTGTTTGTGAAGTTCCTACTGTTTCTTATGCTGTTGATCTCCAGCTTTATTGTACTGTGATCTGAAAATATACAGGGAATAACTTTGATTGTTTTGCATTTATTCAAACCTTTTCTCTGAGTTAGTATGTGATGTATCTTGGAGAATGACCCATGTGCAACTAAAAAGAACATATATTCTGATTTTGTGGGGTGGAACACTCTATAGACGTCTAATAAGTCCATGCATTCAGAAGCTTGGTTCCGTTCTAGTATTTCATTGTTGATTTTTCTGCCTAGATGATCTGTCTGTTTGTGATAGTAGGGTATTTAGATCCCCCACTACAATTGCATTAATGCTTATTTGTTTTTTTCATGTTACTTAATATTTGTTTTATATATTTGGGGGCATTTATATTTGGTGCATATATGTTCATGATTGTCACCTCTTCCTCTTTAATTGTTCCCTTTACAAGAATGTAGTGGCCTTCTTTGTCTCTCTTGATCAGTTTTGGTATGAAATTTACTTTGTGAATAAGATTGCTACCCCTGCTTTTTTCTGGGCTCCTGTCATGTGGAGAATTGTTTTCTACCTTTTCACTTTCAGCCTATGGGCTTCTTTTTGCACTAGGTGTGTTTCTTGTATACAACATATTGTTGGATTTTGGTTCTTAATCTCCTCTGCCAGTTTATTTGTCTTGATTGGTGAATTGAGGCCATTAACATCGATGGTTATAACTGATATGTATTGACTTCTTCTTGTTATGTTATTTTTCTTTTGTTGACTCTTTTTATTTTTGCCCTCTCCTTTTATTTTTTTGCCTTGGCTATTTGATTTGCCCTTTTGGGCCTCATGGTGTTGTGATCTTCATTGTCTTTTTCTAGGATATTGTTTATAATTCGTTGTAGTGCTGGTTTGATATTCATGAAATTTCTCAGGTGTTCTTTGCCATGGAAGTATCTTATTTCCCCATCCATTTTGAAAGAGAATTTTGCAGGTTATATCAGTCTTGGTTGGAGGTTGTTTTCTTTATGACTTGAAATACCTCACTCCAGGCTCTCCTTGACCTGAGGGTTGTGTTGAAAAGTGTGGTGTGATTCTGATGGGCTTTCTTTTGCATGTGATTTGTTTCTTTTCTCTTACTCCTTGTAGTATTTTGTTCTTCTGTTGGGTTTCTGGAATCTTGATTATTATATGTCTAGGTGTAGATTTTTTTTTTGATCGTGGCTAGTTGGAGTCCTGTATGCCTCACTTATCTTTATGTCAAATTCTTCCCCTCTGTTTGGGAAGTTTTCTGTCATTAATTTTGTGAATAGCTTTTTTAAGTCATTTGCATTTTCTCCTGTTACTTCATGGGTTCCTATCAGCCTTATGTTATTCTTCTTTGCATCATCTAGGAGTTGTTGGATCGATTTCTCATGATCCCTTACTGTTTTCAAGAGACCTCACTTTTCACGGTCTCTGTCTGTGATACTATCTTCTATATGTGAGATTCTATTTTCACATTCTTTTATTTTGTTGCATATGCTTTCAGTGGGGTTTTTAATCTCCTGGATATCTGTTTAAATCTATTTAATGGATTCCATTTCTTTCCTATGTTGGGCATTCATTGTTTCCATTTCTTTCTTATGCTGGGCCTTTATGGCTTCTATAGTGGTCCTGAGCTCATCTATTTTTTTTTCAGTTTCTGTTCTAGAGTCTTGAATAACCAGTTTCATTTTGCTCACCATCTCTATGGTAATTTTGGAAATAATTTCTGTTTTGAATTTTTCTAGAGTGTCATCGATGTGTTTTGTTACTTCCTGTGCTGTGAGATCTGATTGTCCTGGTGATTCACTATCAGACATTTCATCCTCTTTTGCCCTACTGTTTGCCATTGGTGAACTGGAATTCTGTCATTGTGTCTTGCTTAAGTGTTTTCTCATTTTTATTTTTGCTGTTGGTTTGTCCTTGATTCAATCTCTGGGTTATTCAATCTTCGTAATGTTGTTGTACTTCAGTCCTTGACTCTCTAATGACTCATAGACATTGTCACTTTCACAATATCAGAGAAAACAACTCATCAAATCAATCCCTATCCCTTATCCCATTGATACAATCAACAACACAACAGGATCAATCACCTCCTGCAAATTGAGCACTTGTGGTAGTCTTCAATCCATCACCCCCACACCATGCGAATTAAATTAAAATCAAGAAGCAGCCCAAGATATGTTTGCAGTGAACATACTCCTTAGCATAGTATATTTACCATTTAGGATGGGGCCTAGATCTAATTAGGATGAGAAGAGTAAACAAGTAAAAGAATTGGAGAAGGTTTCAGGTGAATCCGGGGACACAGAATGATCACACATTCTTTAGGAAACTGTAAAAGTCAAAAGGGATAGACAGAGTGCAAGTATAAGGACAAGAATATATCCCCTTAACAGCAATAGGGGCTCACTTTTCCTTGTAACTACCGACCCTTGAGTGAGGCTCAATGATAGAAAAAAAAGAACATTAACAAAAAAGAAAAAATGATAAAAGAAGAAATCTGAGTTAGGGCTGGAGCAGGAACAGAAAGGGAGATGAGGGACAGTATGGTGGAGCAAGAGACTGAGTTGGTGAAAGAGGACAGAAAAAAGAATTTATAGAGTGGAATGAGGAGAAGAACAAAAGGGACAAAAAATGATTGTGAAGGGCCTCTTTCAGACTGTATCTCTGCTGTCATAATACACGTTGTGTGCAGTCATGTGCAGAACCAAATCTCCCTATCTCAGCTAGCTGAAGGCAAACCCCCACGATGCAGACTGACCTCAGGCCACAAGGAACAATTTGAGCTCCCTGACCTCCTGCAGGGTTGAACTCCAGACAGTTCTATCATAGGTTTCCCCCGCCTCTTCTTTAAACATGTTAAAATTTGAGAGCTCAGAAATTTACCCTTTATAATGAGCTATGTCTCTGCAGAGTGAGTCCAAGGACTGGTACAATCAGGAGATCTGATAGCGGGGGAAGGGGGTGCTTAGTGGCGCCTGTGTGGCCACCCTCCTGGCTCTGGAGGAGTAATGGCGGCACCCACAAGAGAGGGCGTGACTACCCAGACCTGTGGGCTGGGCCCAGACCGCTGGAGGGAGATGTAATGTCTGAGCCAAGCTGCTTTCACCAGCTCTCACCTTGCTGGCTGGTGTTAGGGGTGCAGCAATGGCCTCTATAAGAAATTTAGAGGAGACCTAATGCTGCTATTTCCCAGACTCCTTAATGAAATTGAAATGTATTCAATATTCCCAAATTTATTCCTGGAAGCAAGCATTATCCTGATACCCAAACCAGAGAGAATGTATCCAAAAAAGAGAATTACAGGCCAATCTCCTTAATGGCCATAGATGTAAAAATCCTTAATAATATATAGCAAATACAATGCTGCAAATCATCAAGAAAATTATATATCATGGTAAATAGGATTCATCTCAGGGTTGTAGGGGTAGTTCAACATATGCAAATCAATAAATGTAATATGCTGTATAAGGACAAAAACCATATGATCCTCTCAATAGATGCAGAAATGCATTTGACGAGGTTCAACACACATTCATAATAAAAATCCTACAGGAAATTGGTATAGATGGTCTTTATCTCAATCTGATAAAAGTCGTGTATGACAAGCCAACAGCTACCATCATACTGAATCGAGAAAAACTGAAAGCTTTCACTCTAAAATCAAGAACTAGACAAGGACATTCACTGTCACCATTCTTGTACAATGTAGTTCTGAAAGCACTAGCCAGAGCAATTAGACAAGAGAAAGAAAGAAAAGAAATAAGTGTAGGAAAGGAAAAAGTTAAATTATCAGTATTTATGGATGACGTGATACTCTACATGGAAGACCCTAAAAGGTCCACCAAAACATTTCCAGATTTGATAACCAAATTTGTTAGCATAGCTGGGTGCAAAGTCAACATTCAATACCATTTTCTGTAGCATAGCTGGATACAAAGTCAACATTGAAAAATCAATAGCCTGCATGTGTAAGAGTAACAAACTCACTGACATAAAAATTAGAGAAACAACACCTTTCACAATAGCATCCAAAAAATGAAATACTAGGAATTAATCTAATGAAAGGAGTAAAAGACCTTTACATTGAAACCTACAGTACTCTGAAAAAAGAGGATTGAAGAGGATATCAGAAAATGAAAAAAATATTCCTGTTCTTGGATAGGAAGAACTAATATAGTGAAAGTGGAAATAATTCCAAAATTCTTTTACAGATGCAATGCAATCCCAATCAAAATTCCAACAGCATATCTCACAAAATTAGAAAAAATAATCCTAAAATTCATTTGGATGTTGAAGGGACCTAGCACACCAATAGCAATTCTGGGCAACAAAGACAAGGCAGTGGGTATCCAAATCCCTGACTTGAAATTATACTACAAAGCTACTGTGATTAAAAACAACATGAAACTGTCAAAAAACAGATCTGAGGATCAATAGAACAGATTAGAAGATGCAGAAATGGCTCCATACATAGTCAGCCACCTTATCTTTAAAGAGGAGTTAAACACCTTCACTGGATGAAAGTAGCCTATTTAATAAATGGTGCTAGAAAAACTTGTTTTCCACATGTGGAAGGTTAAAATGAGACCCATATATTTCATCATTCAGTAACATAAAATTAAAATGTATAAAAGATCTAAATATTAAAACAGAAACACTAAACCTTCTGGAAGAGTGAATAGGACATAGGAAGACATAGGAAGACTTGAAGACATAGGAGTAGGCAAAGACTTCATGAACAAAACCCTCACTACATGGGAAATACTACAAGTAATCAACAACTGGGACCTCATCTTATTGAAAAGCTTTTGAACAGTAAGAGAAACCACTAACAGAGCGAAGAGACATCACACACTGTGTGAAAAATCTTTTACCAGCTATTCCTCAGACAAAGGACTCCTATCTAGAATACATAAAGAACTCAAAAAAAGCAGACAACCCCCAAATTTAAAGACCCTATCCACAATGGGCATCTGAAGTGAATAAACATTTCTCAGATGAAGAACTAGAAATGGCAAATAAATATATAAAAAATGTTCAACATCACAAATTATAACAATGCTGAGATTCCATCTCACTCCAGAAATAATGACTGTTACCAAGAAATCAACCAATAACAAATGCTGGAGGGGCTGTGAGGAAAAAGAAGCCATTCTCCACTCACTGCTGCTCAGAGTATAAGCTGGTGCAACTATGGAGATTTTTGAAAAAAACAAAAATTAGAGGTTCCATTTGACCCAGCTAACCCCCTCCTTAGTATCTTCCTCAAAGAATTAAAAGCTTCATACCACAGAGATATATGCACACCCATATTTATAGCAGCACAGTTGGTAATGGCTAAATCTTAGAAATAGACCAAATGCACATCAACTGACAAATGGATAAGGAAGATTTTTTTTTCATACAGTGGAGTACTACTCTGCCATAAGAAGGCTAAGCTTTAGACATTTATAGCCAAATGGATGGACCTTGAAAATAAACTCTTAAGAAATAAATCAGACACACATGTTTAAATGCCATATTATTTTTCTAGTGTGAGAAACTGGAAATAAGGGCTGAAATGTATTGTAGATATTGGAAAGTGGGAATAAAATGTTCAAATGGGAAGGGGAACAAGGGAGCAGGGAGGGAGAAAGGAAGGAAGGGACACACAAAAAAAAGAAAAAAGAGAAGGAAAAAGTGGAAACAGAAATGTTGTACACAGGGAGTGGAGGGGGCTCTAGGAGAGAGAGTATTGGAAAAAAACGCTGAGATGTATCATGTACAGGTTCAAATTCCCTACAATGAAATGTTATTGTTATGTATACCTAAAATGTACCAATAAACATTTTTCTATTAAAATAAAAATAAAAATATCATGACAAAATTTGAAACAACTACAAGAAAAAAGATTTCCTCTTATGTACAAGAATAAAGCTTTCTTCACAGCTCTACTGGAGCTTCCCTTTTGTCCAAACTCAAACCAGTTTAAATCTTTCTGCTAGGCTCTCTGCTCTTGATTCTCAACCGAAGTGTAGCTGAGAGCCCCCAACAATATCCCTGTCACCACCTCAATATTAGACCGCCTTGAAATTTCTTCTGCCAGGTTAATTAGTCCCCCATTCTTAAACTCAGTCTCAGGCAAAGTCTCTGGACATGAGCAATATGCAGACAAACTTTCTGCCAAGCCATGACTCACATCATCTGGAGTACAACAGCCAATACAGTTCTTCTCAGCAGAACCTCCCACACCTGGCCTTTACTGACCTTCTGGTTTCCTGAGCTCTGATCAAATCTTCCACACAATGCAGCCTAAGGCATTGCAACTCTACTTTTTCAGCCAGCATCTCCAACCTTTCCTAACTCTTCCACTTTTCCCTCATGCCAGTTCCAAAGGCTCTTGGGCAACATTGCCAGATAATGTCACAGTAATTTTTTCTTAGTTACTTTTCTCATTGCTGAGACAAAATATCCAACACCCCAAATTAAAAGGGAAAGTGTCTATTTGTCTCATAGTTTGTATGGATTTCAGTCCATAGTAGGCTGGCTCCAAGGTATAGTGCTATAGAGTTTGGGTGTCTCAGAGGAGAAACGTTTCATGCAGCCCACATTGCAGTAAAAGCAACAAGAGAAGTCTTTCTGCTGTTACTATCTTATTCAGGGTACTCAGGGTGGGTAGCACTCACACACATTTAATCCTAGTGCACTTGAACCTAGCATTGCATTATGAATCAAACACACACTCTAGATTCAATCACCTCTGAAAAAGCCCCACCTAAGACTATAGGAGGCTTTGGGGAGACATCTAAACACAAGCCATAACCCAGCTTCATAGTCATCTTCCTCTTCCTTTTTTAAAAGCCAGCTCTATGAATTCTCCAAATAATCTCTTTTCACATTTTGAGGTTAAGCCGCCAGAAAGAGGCTACAGCTTCCTGTTCTTCTATTTTTTTCTGTTTGCTGTAGAAGCCACAGACCCTAGTGCTAAAGAATCCAAAGAAAGTTTGAGACCAAACTTCTAACAGTAGAATTTTGATTGGAATTGGAAGCTGTTTCACCATCCAAATCAGCAAGAGAATCCACATCATCAGAAAGAGATATCAGATCACTATCACTGGAAAATCTTTGTGTAGTACAGTCAGTAAAGTTATCAGTGAAGGAATTTGAACAAGCTTCAACAGGACCAATTAATTCAAAGCCATTATTAATTATTTCACCCTTGAAAAAAATCTTCAATCTGTTTACTGTTGCAAAGAGTAGGAGTATTAGCAGAGAACTGTAGCAGATCTTCAGCACACTGTCTTTTCATTAACAGTTTTATCAAATTGCCCAAAAACTATCCTGTTAGCTTATGGAGGAAACAGTTCTGAATATCAGAACAATTGTTTATGCATTTGCCATAACCCTTTGTGCAGTTTCTTAAAATCACTGTACCTCTTCCAAAATATGATTATCTCCTAGACACCTCTGAATTTCTTCATGGTGCAATCTGGGAAGTGTCCTTAAATACTAGGTATTCCTTCATATGTCTCTGGGGTTAGGTGACTGTAGAAATTGGCTAGGTTGGCATTTACCTCCCAGCATGTTGTCATCTTTCCTGGGCCTCTGATGCTGCCCAGAATCATTGGAGTGACTGGGAGCCAGAGGTCCAGGTCCCCAAGTAGCCACAGAGAAGTGAGGAGGTGGTGGCTCTTGAGTGTTGTTAATATTAAAATTTTAAATGAGATGAAGTATATCCAATAACTTTAGTAAAGAATAAAGTCCAATCCAGATAATAGCAGAGATATCAGATATGGTAGTTCAGTTTGTTCATTGTGTGGCTGACTATGGTCCCTTGATATACAGCCAAACATACTTGCTTTGAAGATTTTTTTTGCATGAGATTATCATTTAATTTCATAAATTTGAAATAAGTAAAGAAGATTTCCCTCCATAATGTGGGTGAGTCCCATCCAATTAATAGAAAACCGTAAGAAATAGAATAACCTCCCTCAAAGAAGAGGGCCTTCTGCCGGTCTTTGGATTTAAACTGCAACATTGACTCTTTACCTCTTCCTGGCTCTCTAGCCTTCTAATTTACTTTATAGGTTTTGGATTTGCCAGCAGCTCTAATTGCATGAGGCATTTCCTTATCGTCAGTGTCTGTTTCTGTCTTTCTCTTACTCTCTCTCTCTCTGTTCCTTCTTTCCTTTGGTACATTTACATGCGCACACACACACACACACACACGGGTATGCCTTGTGTTGCTTCTGTTTTTATTTATTTAGTGCTAATCATTGCTTAGAGCAATAAATACTACACAAACATTTTCCAGTTTAATCTCCACAACACATTATGAGATATGTATAAGTACTACCCCATTTCATAGGCAAGGACACAGAAGCCAAGAGACATTAAATGGTTGTCCAAGCTTTCATAGTTATTATAGAGCAAAACTCAAATTCATACACAGGACTACCTGAATATAAGCTAGTGAAATTCAGTTATATTGCCTTTAAAACTTATGGGAAGTACTACTTTGCCTTCAATTAGCCAAATTATCTTTATTTTTAAAAGTGTGTGCATGTGTGTGTGTGTTTGTGTTTGTATAGTCCTATAATTACAGTGAAATTAGTCTCCTTTTTTTGGTCTTAATATCTTTTCATATGCTATAACATTCTACTTTCCATTGTTACTGAAAACCTTATTAAATGTGGACATTTGTTGCTCCTGAAATTGAAATAACCTGTATTAAAATTATGGTAAAACATCTACCCCAGGGCCTGAGATAAAACCATTAATATAAGCATCTTATATTGCTTCATTTCAGAGGGCTTTCAGAATTGAGTCTCGTAGTTGGAATGCATAGAAGAATTGATCAATTTCCCAGTCATTAAAAACAAAGCACTGTACTTGCATTTAAAGCCCAGTGCATTTGGGCTTGCTTGCTTTCTTGTTTATAGCTACTTATAACTTGTTTTTTCTTAAGGGGTGGTTGTAATTGGTAGGCGACAAGAAAAAAATTTAAATTAAAAATCATATTTTATATTTTATATTCAGGATTGAAACATATGTATCCATTTATGTATAATCACATAAGTATATTTCCTTAAATATTTCTAGAGGTGTGATTACTGGGTCAAAATGTACAAACTTTTAAAATGACCTTTTAAATATTTAAATAGTATACTAAAAATGTATTATACATTGTCCTCCAAAATGATTATGCAAGTTATCACTGTATCTCACCAAAACATTATTATACTCTCCTGTAGTCTTCTTTGTGCTTGGTGTATGGCCAAGTGACTGATTCTAATTAATGTATGCTATGGAGATGGGGATGTGTCATTTCTGGGCTGCAGAATTTAAATTACCAGTGTGAGATCCTCTGGGTCACTTTTTCCTCCACATAGGGACTGATGCACCTCCATGTATAAGAGACCCTGAAGCAAATTGACCCATCACAGAAATGGACATTGAGAGAGAAACTAACTTTTAGTATGAGATGCCTTTGAAATTTAGGGTTAGGTAGTACAGCATAACTTTGCTTATCTTGACAAATATAATGGTTGTATGATTTATGTTTTCCATTTTCTGCTATTATAAAAGAATGCCACAGAGTGGGTAATTTGTTGTTACGAATATATTTCCCACAGTTCTGGAGGCAAGGAAGTACAAGATTGAAGGTCTACCTCTTGTGAGGTCCTTTCTTTTAGTTTATTTTCTATTGCTGTAATAAAAATACTGGAACAGCATATTCTGTAATAGCTAAAACTTGGAAATAGCCCATTTGCCCATCAGTTGGAGAATGGATAAAGAAGATGTGGTTTTTCATTAAAATGGAATACTACTCAGCCATAAAGAATGAGAAATTAGTCATTCATAGGAAAATGGATGCATATTGAGGATATATTCTTAAGTGAAATAAATAAGTCACATATATGTAAATACCAAATAGTTTCTCTGGTGTGAAAATTTATAATTGAATTGTACCTAAAATCCTAATGGTATAATTGACAATGTGAAATAGGAAGAAAAGGGCTAAAGGTGTAGGGGAAGTTGCAGGGGTAAGGGAAAAGAAATAAGGGAAAAGAAAAGATATGAGAAAATGGAAATAAAACATTTGTAAATGGGAAGGGGATGAGGGGGTGAAGGGAGGGCAGGGACAAGGGGAAAAAAATGAGAACCAAGACCTGTCATGTAAAGGTACAAGATCTGAATGATGAATGTAACTGTACTGTATACCTAAAATGTACCAATAAACTCAATGAGAGAAAAAATTCTGGAACCTACACAGGTGTGGTGGTGCACACCTGTAATCCCAGGACTTAGGATGCTGAGACAGGAGGATCACAGCAAGTTCAAGATCACACTGGTCTAGGAAAATGAATACAAGGCCAGCATGAACTCCCAAATGAGACTGGCTAAACCTCTCCTCCCCCCACCAAAAGCTGGAACCTATGTACTTTTATTTTGCTCACAATTCTGGTCAAAACAACTTGGTACTATCATCCAGTGAGTATCCAGTGAGTGTCTGCTGTCTGAGTCATAACATGGCAGAGAGGACAGGGAACCAGTGCATGCAGGAGAGTGGCCTTGCTTTTTGCAAACCCATGTTCCATGAGACCAGCCTTTATCCCTTCTGAGGGCAATGCCTCATTGAGGTAATCAGCTTCCATTTGGCTCTACCTCTTAAATGTTCTACCACCTCAGCACCACCATACTGAGGGATCAATTTCCAGCATGTGAAACTTGGGCACACACTGAAACCATATCCAAACTAACACTCTTCCTACTGCATCATAACACAGTGGAGGGCATCAAATGATGATACAACATGCTAGAGTGAGAGCGAGAGAGAGAGAGAGAGAGTGAGAGAGAGAGAGAGAGCTAGAGTGGGGGGGATAGAGGGGCAGGGGTGGAGGATTCTCATGGCAATGAGCTCACATTTATGACAAAACCACTCCTTTAATAACTAACCTACTCCTGCAATAAAAGTATTTTCTCATCCATGACCTAAGTACCTCCTAAAGTTCCCACTTTTCAACACTGTCACACTCATGATTAAATTTCAGTATGAGTTTTTGGAGGGTCATTGAGACCATAGTATTTTTTTTAGTGCCATTGTAATAGTTCTTTTTTAAATATAATTTTGAAGTATTCAATTGACCTGATTAAAAAATCTGCCAAGCTGCAGGGCTTAGACTGCCATTTAATCTTGTATTTTATTGCTTTATATACTGTATGGCCAAAACTGATAATCATTTTTTTGGTGTTCTTAAGATTTAATGCACTTTTCTTGGTGTACCTTAGAGGAAGAGTACTTGCCTAACATGCCTGGTGCCCTGGGTTAAATATATATATTTTCTTTCTTTTTCCTGCCAAACAAGTACTGTACAAATATTTGTGTACCTTCCTTTTATTTATTTTAAAAATTAATTTTATTGGTAAACTTTCGGTATACAATATAATGACATTCATCATTTGATATTTGTACCTTTATGTAATCTATCTTGGCTTTTATTTTTTTGCCCATTGTCCTACCTTCAACCCCTCCACTCCTCCCTATTTAGAAAGACTTTGTTTCTGTTTTTTAAATTTTCTTATATTAACTCCATTCCCTTCTCTCCTTTCCCCTAGCCCTCTCATTTCTGCTTCCCCTTTGCAGCTTTTCTTCATATTTTAGATTATGTTATACCTTTTCATCCTTACTTACACTTTCAATTTCTCACACCAGAGAAACTATTCAGTATTTACACATGTGTGTCTTATTTATTTTACTTGAGTATCGCCAATGTGCATTCATTTAGCTATAAATGTCTTTAGTATCTCACTCTTTATGGCTGAGTAGTACTCCACTTTATTAAAAAAAAAACACATTTTCTTTATCCAGTATCCAGTTGATGGGCATTTAGGGCTGTTTCCAACATGTTGTTATTACAAACTGTGCCTCTATGAACATGGGTGCACATATATCATTGTGGTATGATTCTTTTAATTCTTTGGCGAAGATATCCACCAAGGGAATATCTGGATCAAATGGAACTTTCAGTCCTAGTTCTTTAAGGTATCTCCATACTAATTTCCACAGTGATTGCACTAGTATACACTCCTACTAGCAGTGAACTGGGGTTCCTTTTTCCCCACATCCTCACCAGCATTTGTTATTGGTTGATTTCATGATAGCAGCCATTCTTTCTAGGGTGAGATGGAATGTCAGTGTTTTTTTCATTTGCATCTTGGAATGACCAGGGATGGTGAACATTTTTTCATGTTTATTTGCTATTTCTATTTCTTTTTCTGAGAAATTTCTGTTCATTTCAGATGCCCTTTTTTGGATTGGATCTTTAAATTTGGGCGGTCTGACTTTTTAAATTCTTTGTATATTCTAGATAGAATATGTGAGGAACAGCTGGTAAAATTTATTTCCCACATTGTGGGTTATGTCTTAGCTCTGTTGGTGGTTTCTCTTGCTGTGCAGAATATTTTCAATAAGAAGAGATCCCACTTTTTGATTGTTTGTGCTACTTCATGTGCAACTGAGGTTTTGTTCATGAAATCTTTTCCTATGCCGATGTCTTCAAGAGTCCTACCCTCTCCTCCAGCCACTTTAGTGTTTCTGTTTTAATATTTAGAATTTTAATCTATATTGATTTTAGTTTAGTGCATGGTGATAGATATAGGTCTAATTTTAATCTTTGACAAGCTGCAACCCAGTTTTTCCAGCACCATTTATTAAAGAGGCTGTCTTCCTGAGTGAGTTTGTCTGAGATGAAGTGGCTAAGTGTGTCTGGAGTTGTTTCTGAATCTTTTAATCTGTTCCACTTATCCTCAGGTCTGTTTCTTTGCCAGTACCATGCCATTTTTTAACACAGTTCCTGTGTAGTGTAGTTCAAGTTAGGGATTGTGACACCCCTTACCTTGTCTGTATTGCCTAGAACTGTTTTTGCTATTCTAGGTCTCTTCTTGTTTCAAATGAATTTTTAAATTGTTTTCTGAAGGTCTGTGAATTATGCTGCTGGAATTTCAATTGGGATTGTATTGAATCTATATAGGAGTTTTGGAAGTAGGGCCATTTTCACTATGTTGATTCTTCCTACCCAGAAGCAAGGGATGTCTTTTCATTTTCTGATATTGTCTCTGATCTCTTTTTTCATAGTGGTATAGTTTTCAGACTAGATATTTCATTAGGTAGATTCCCAGTTATGTCAGTTTTTTGGACACTATTGTAAAAGGAATTTTTTTGCCCCATTTCTCTCTCAGTGAGTCTGTTGTTCATGTACAGGAAAGCAATTGATTTTTATGTATTGACCTTGTATCCAGCTACTTTACTGAATTTGGTTATTAAGTCTAGAAGACTTTTGGCAGAGTTCTTTGGCTCTTCTATATAGAGTATCATGTGATCTGCAAATAATGACAATTTAACTTCTTTGTTTCCTATCTTTATTCCTTTCTCTTGTCTACTTGTTGTGACTAATGTTTCCAAAACTATTGAGCAGTAGTGTTGTTAGTGGACATCTTTGTCTTGTTTTTTATTTTAGTGTGAAGGATTCCAGGTTTTTTTTTTTTTTTTTTTGATTTCAGTTTTTGAGGATAGCTACCTGTGCCTTTTGTTTCAGGTTCCAGTCACATAGAGTGTATTTTTCCACCCTTTAACTTTCAGTATATGAGTTTCTTTTCAAATTAAGTGTGTTTCTTTTGCGCAGCACATTGTTGGAGTCTGCTTCTTCACTCATTCTGCCATTCTATTTCTTTTTATTGGAGAAGGCCATTAACATTGATTTCTGTAACTGATATATATTGACTTATTCTTTTTGTTGGATTCTCCCCCTTTGTGTTTAATTTATTGTCATGCCTAATGGATTCATTCTGCTGGGCTTCCTGGGGTTGTGAAACTCATTGTCTTTTCCTAGGATATTGTTTAAAAATATTTGTAATGCTGCTTTGGTATTCATGAAGTTCCTCAGATCCTTTTTGTCATGAACGTATCTTGTTTCTCCAAAAATTTGAAAGATAGTTTTGCAGGGTAATGAATTTGGATTAGAGGTTGTTTTTTTTTTTAGGGCTTGAAATACATCACTCCAAGCTCTTCTTGCCTGAGGGTTGTGTTGAGAAGTCTGCTGTGATTCTGATGGGCTTTTCTTTGTATGTGATTTATTTCTTTTTTATAACTAATTGTGATATTTTGTTCTTCCTTTGGGTTTCTGGAATCTTAACTGTTATATGCTTATGTGTAGATTTTTTTTTTTTTTTTGATCCCAGCTAGTTGGAGTCCTATATGCCTCAATTAAATGTACATCAGTTCTTTTCCCCTACTTGGGAAGTTTTCTGACGTTATGTCTATGAATGTTTTTTTATGTCATTTGCATTCTCTAGTGTTTCTTCGTTGACATTGATCAGTCTTATGTTATTTATTCTTCTTTGCATCATCTAGAAGTTGCTGGATTGATTTGTTGGGTTCCCGTACTACTTTTAAGAAAGTTTTCTTTTCCTGGTCACTAATTGCAATCCTGACTTCTCCATCTGAAATTCTATCTTTGCATTGGCTCATTCTGCTGCATAAACTTTCAGTGGAGTTTTTTTATCTCCTGGAAATCTGTTTACATCTGTTTTATGGATTCCTTTTGTATGTTGGGATTCCATCATATTCCTCAGCTGCTTTTTTTTTATTTGTGTCTGCTCTAGATTTATTAATCATGTCTTGAACTATGGGTACAATCTGCGTTGTTATCTGAGAAATTATTTCTGATTTCATTTTTTCCAAATCCTCTTTCATTGCTAGTTCAGGGAGCCCAGGTGGGTCAGTATCAGATTGTTCCATCTCATTGCCCTTTGGGGCTGCATTATGTTACCTAGAAGTCTGGTTTTGAGACTTGTTTACGTGTCTTCTCATTTCAACAGATGCAGCCTGCTGGGCCTTTGTTACAGCAACTTTTTGTTCACCCAGTGGTCTTCAGTTCTCAGTATGTCTCTGAGAGGCTTTCTCTCCATTGCTCACCACTGCACCAATTCCTGAGTTCAAAAAGGTTGCCTTCTGGATCCCTGAGCTGACGTGTTGTCTGGGCAGGCTTCTGATGGGGGACTGTGCACTCTTGGAATGGTATCTAGGCATGCCTCTGGCTAGGGCCTGTCTCCCTATATAGCTGTTG
The DNA here is from genome assembly GCF_012274545.1 of Fukomys damarensis. Taxonomy (NCBI): domain Eukaryota; kingdom Metazoa; phylum Chordata; class Mammalia; order Rodentia; family Bathyergidae; genus Fukomys; species Fukomys damarensis. The sequence goes on from NW_022900940.1 coordinate 14,240,680, forward strand.
CCTGGGAGGGCCTTTGCCTGGGGGCTGTGTACCCCAATCCCTGCTGCCTAGCAGGCTTCTGGTTAGGGTCTCCACACACTTACTGATGGTATCAGGGTGAGCCTCTTGATGTTTCTTGCACACTTGTGAAGCTCTTTTTCAGGTAGGCCCTTGGCTTGGGCCTGTGTGTCCAAGGAGCTGGGGCTGGAGTGGGGCCCCGGCTGGACCTGCCTACAGCTGTTCCTGTCTGGTCCACACTGCTGCTTGCAGGTTCTGGAAGCACTTACCAGTTGTATTGGGGCAGGCCTCTAGCATAAGAAGCATCTTGTGTGCCCGTGCAGCTCTTTTCTGGGCAGGCCTTTGGCTTGGGCCTGTGTACCCAAGTGGTTGGAGTGGGAGCAGGGTGGTCCCTAGCTGGATCTGCTTGCAGCTGCAGCAGTCTTTTCCACACTGCTGCTTGCCAGATCTCTGTGTAACTTCCTTTTTAATCTACATTATATTCTGTGGTTGTTTTTTAATGAATTTATAGAAAGCTCCATCATTGTTGTACAGCTCCATATGATTTATCCTAAATTAAATGTTCTCCTAACACTGGACAGATTGTTCTTAATCTTCACTCTTTGCATGCATGATACAATGAATGGCTTTATCTTGGGTAATTTCATGAATGTGCAATACATCTTTCATATGTATTTCTGGAAGTGGAATCAGTGGTTCAAAATATATGTGTGCTTGCAGTTTGAATTTGTATTTTATATTGCCTTCCTTAGGTGTCCATTACATTATAATTCTGCTACCAGTTTGTGAAAAAGGTTGTTTCAACATTGCATCATCAACTTTCTAATCATTAAAATTTTCTTCATGTAAGTTTAATATATTTCATGTGAGTTTATTTCAGACATTTTCTCTTTTTGTTTCTAATGTAATGTTTTCTTCCATTACATTCTTAAATCATTTATATATCAAAATAATTGGTGTTTAGGTTTTATACTGCACCCAGTGAATTTTGATTATTGCTTGTAGTCATTTGGATTTTCCAGGTATGCAATCATATTTTCTAAAAATAATGGTATTTTCCATTATTCTAAGTTTTTTCTTTTGTCTAACTTAATTAGCTTGTTCAGCATGAAACCAGGTGGTGATAATGAGTACCTTTGTTTTATTCCAAACTTATCATGGAAGGCCTGTAGTGTTTCACATAATGCTATCTTTTGGTTTTGAAGTATATTTTATTATATTAAGAATGTATCAAGCTGTCTGTGGTGGTGCACCCTTGTAATCTCAGCACTCTGGGAGGCTGAAGCTGGAAGTTTGCAAGTTCAAGTCCTGCCTGGGCAATGTGGCAAGACCCTGACTGAAAAATAAAAATAAAATAAAAGGGACTGGGGATGCAAATGAGAGGTAGAGTGCTCTTGAATATGATCTCCAATATCACAGAAATAAAAGTATCAATGTTTTCCTATCTTATTGGAGTTGAAATTTTCTGAGTCACTTGTCCAATATATTAATTTGCTATTTCTTACTAATCATAGACATTTTTAATACTGAATTTTTCTCTAAACTCTCTAACTGTATTATTTTTTATGTAAATAAAATAAAAAAAAAATTTAGGGTTAGGAATCAGACCCTCCAGGCCCTTCCCGCTGAGCTATATCCTCGTCCTATTCCTCCCCTAACTTAAAAAAAAATTTTTTTTAAATTTGAGACACAGCCTTTTAAATTGCTAAATTGACCAGGGTGGGCTTGAATTTATTATATTTCTGCCTCAGCCTTCCCTGTGTTGAAATTACAGGTATGTGGCAGTACTGCACACAGCTGAAATTTTGTAAATTTAGTTTTCATAGATTTATTAAGAGTTAAGAGAAATTTATTTAATTTTTGACATTATTAATTTCTAATTTTACTGTACTGTGAAATAAGATTATTGTTTTTCTTTTATTCTTCAGAATTTTTTGTAACATATTATATGGTTTAATGTAATTATGTTTAATGTTTATTATACTACCTTTTTTTTTTTCATCATTACTGGGGATCAAACTCATCACTTTGCACTTGTCAGGCAGACACAGTGCCACTGAGCTAAATCCCTGGCCCTGTTCATTATACTAGTATTTAAAAAGAAGACATATTTTCTGTTTTCAGAATTAGGCATTTTCAAATGTGTTTTCTTTATTATTCTATTAACACTTTTTTTTATATTCTTATATAACTGAATACTCGGTATACCACTGATAGAGTTTAATTGAATTCTACATCTAGTTTGTATTTTGTCTGCTTATTCTTATTTCACACAATATCTAGTTTAAGAATGCTGCTACTGGGTTGTAGTTCAGATATTTATAATTGTTCTACTTTTATTATCCTCTTTCAACTGTGACTCACCTGTGTATACTGAGGTTAGTAATTTTGGAATATTTTCTACCTTTTTGATATTAAAACTAGAAATTTCTCTTTTTTGCTTCTATTTTAGGTGGTATACTTTAGCTCATTTTATTTTGTAATTCAGATAACTTTTGGGTGAGTAGGGTGGTGCTTTGCTTCTTGAAAGCACTGTTTTACTTAGTCCATGTTTAGTTTCACAAGTCATTCCTGTAGTAACTGGGAAAAGTTACTTAATGATAGTGGGCATCTTGCTACTATTATGGTTACTGCTGCTATTATTATTTTTACTATTATTTCACTATTATTGTTCCTTTATACCTGTGCTGTATAATAAAGACTCTTACTTCTCCTTCTGAAATACCTTAAATTTCTTTTATGGGGAAAATATGTGGTTGAGTTCCCATCCAGGGCCCTACCAATAATAACATAGAAGAATAGTGTTAGAGATATTCTTAAGTAATTACTTGGGAGAATAGGAAAACCAAAAGAAAAACCATCATGTCAGTGTGGGATCTGTCAAGGTATCTGTTGGAAGGCAAAGTGTCAGATCTTTGATTTCCTATTTTCCTGGTTCATCTCAGTTCTTGAATATCATGCCATGTGATGATTCCTTATTATGTCTCTATGTTACTAGGCCACTGTAAATGTAGTTTATTATCATTTTCCACCAACAGTAGCTTGGAGACACTTGCTTTGGTTGTTGGTTGGTAAGTCACTTGCAGACACTGATTCATCCAAGGTGAGAAGCTGTGATCTTTGATTGTGCTAAAAAAATAGCTGAGAACATTGCTTCTATTTTCCAGGTGCATATGATTTCCAGAACACAATATATTTTGTGGGAGGGAGGGGTTTATAAAAAATTGTATCAAAAAAATCTTCCTTGCTTAAAATTATAGTCATTTTTTGCTTCAAATTTGCCTTGTAAATGTTTCACAGTAACTGTGAGAATACATAGTCATGTAAGTTAAAAAGAGTTTAAAATTTTGTCATAGCTGGAATACTTGTAATAAGCAAGATTTTATCCTTTGTGACAATCCTATCAATTTCAGTATTTGTATCCAGAATAATACTCTCTTTTTGACATATTATTGTCATTGATATTTTAATTTTTGATGTTTTCATCCTCTTGTCATTTAATTAATTGTTCTTTCATAATTTAATTAAGTACTTACTGTTATAAGACTAATTATTTCATATCTTGGAGTGATCTGATCTGTGAAGTGACTTTGAAATGTGTTGTACTTGCTTGATTTTGCCTAGAGGGAAAATCAAAATCGGCAAAGATACATTAATATCTCAGCAAATACAAATTATAGTATGAGTTCTTTTTGGTATCAACTTAATTAGTTGGTAGAGATTAGTTTGTGGAAGAAGATTTATATTTTAAAGAACAGGGATGGGAGTTATGGAATATAAACACTGAATAGTTTTAGAGTTTATAAATGTTGTTAACTGAGCTAATTTGGATGCTTGAAACTGACTCACCCCCAGGGAATGCTGGGATAGATGTCCTTTGTTCCATTTTTGTTAAAGTTTAAGTTGTGGTCAATAGAAGATGGATCTGTTATTTCTTTTTCATTTGACTTTCAAATTCTCACCTAAATTTTAAAAGACACATTTATACAAATGCAGATATACATACACATAACCCGATATTAATGCATTCTTTTGAAAACAGGGACACTCAGAGAATCACCAAAATAAGGTCAGATCAGAACAGCATGCCTGTATGGCTTACATTACCCTGGGCAATTTTCTTGACCTGTCAAAGCTTTAAATTATTATCTGTCAGTGGCAATTCTAATACCAAACTTACAGAATTGCTCTGAGGATTGAGTTAACTAAGCTATGTAATACATACAACATAATATGTGGCATAAAGAAGGTACCTTTCAAAAGAAGCTGTGTTATTGTTTTTACTGCTATTACTAAACCAAGTTGCAAAATAAAAATGGAAAATCATTTTTAATTCCATTCTTTCAATAAACAATGCCTATTGTTTCCTGTTAATCACTGGTGTTTTAAGTATGGATATGGATTTAAAAACTTATTTTAAAAATTTAAAAGGCACTTTATTTTTTTTTTAAATCATTTGACATAGCTTATGTGGCTGATTATTGTTAGTTGAAAATGAAAACAAGCCATAAAATTCTGGTTTTTCTCCAAAACATTTTTCTTGTCTTATGGTCATTTTTAATGACTGCAGAATAGTTCATTGAAAATTAATATCATAATTTATTTAATTATCCTCAATGGTTATTTATTAAACTTTGCTTTTCACAGAAAAAGAAAATATTGGAGAGCCAGGTGTGGTGGTGCACTCTATAATTCCAGCACTCTAGGAGCCTGAAGTAGAATTACAAGTCACGTTCTATGTGAATAACTTAATGAAATTCTTGCCTTAAATAAAAAGGGCTATGTATATCAGTTCAATCCCTAGTATCACAAAAAACAAAACAAAATAAACAAACAAACAAAAAACCAAGCCATATATTGGAGAAATGGCATGCACTTTTATTTTTGACTTACTCCCTTTGAGTACATTTTCTTGAAAACATTATTGATTGAAAGGAATTACACCTGGCTTGATATGAACGTTCTTACTTTTAAAACAATTAAGCAGCAGAAATTCTTAAACAATAGGACAGCTGTGTTGAAGGAATGTTTTGAGAACCTGCCTAATTCCTAACAACATTCTCCATCCTCCTTGAAAGACCTTTTTTAAACCCACAAGCAGGAATTGTCTAGCAGCCCTTTGGTATGCAGTCCCACACTATTTAAATATTTAATTCAACCCCCTTGGCCAGTCAGAGTCCTCCCATGCCAACGTGCATTTGTAACACATTCCAAATTCAGTTTCTCTGTTTCACCTGTATTTCTCCAGGGAGTGGAGGAGAAGAAAGAGTGAAGAAGAAAAATAATGCAGGGGTAGGATGGGAAATAATTCCTATAATAAACTCCTGCTTTTTTTGTTTTGTTTTAGTTAACTATTTTTGACCAAGGCACCTGATTGATAACATGGCAATCAATGCCTGATACTGGTCTTGTGTGCAGGTAAAGGAACTTCAAAGGTGGTATGTATGTATACAAAACTATATTATCTTTTGATCAAAGTCTTACCATTAAAAGAGGGATGTGACACTGAGTTTTTTACTCACTATATATCAGATCTTATCAAGAACATGTAAATTATCCAGTAATACCCTTGAGCCCATTTCTGCATATAAAGGCAGTCAGCTATTGAGGGCTTAAAAAAACTTTTCCAAAGTTGTACAATAATGAATGGGCAGAACCTGAAAAGCTGAAGGAAACTGTAGTGATACAAATAATTTCCAGTGTTTTCCATGTACTTTGTGGAAAATTTAGGGATTTGATTGTATCTAGAATTCCTGATGGCCTGGGTTTCAGAATCCTACCTTTGAGGTTCCCACCCCCCCGGCTGATTGAATCTTAAGGATCACCAAAACAGATAGTTCTTGTCATGAATGGAGTTCTCATTTTGAAAAAAAAAATATTGTAGTTATTTGTATCAGTCCATTTTTCCTACTTCCCAAATTTTAGTTAAAATTTTTTTCTTACTAAATATCTCTTTTAACTGATAAAAATATGAAAATTGTATGTATTATTGGGATATCATGTGATGTTTTGATACATTCCTATTTTATGCAGTGTTTAAATTGGGTTAGATGATCTTTTCTATTGTTTTTTATTTTCTATTTCATTTATTTCTGTTTCTTTTTATAACCCTTTTTATATTTTGGGGCTTAGTTTGTTCTTAATTTTCTAGTTTCTTAAAGTTAGATTGTTTATTTGATACCTTTCTTTCTTTATTTTGGTGCTGGGGATCAAACTCGGGCCCTTGCACTTGCGAGGCAGGCAGCAACACCACTGAGCTAAAGCCCTGGCTTCCTTTATTTCTTAAGGTAGGCATTTATTGGTATAAATGTCCATCTTAGATTTACTTTTGCTGTATCTATATATTTTTATATACTGTGTTTCCATATTTATCTCAAAAATTTTAAAATTTACATTCTGATTTCTTCTGTGATCTGTTACTTGTTCTGGAATGTGTTTAATTTCTATCTGTCTGTGAGATTCTTTCCATTATTTATTTATAATTTCATACTCTTCTGTTTGGAAAATATAATTGGTATGATTTTATTTTTAACTGTGTTAAGACTTGTTATATCACTCAACATATGATTTCTCCTGAATAATGTCCTCTGTGCCCTTGAGTATTTATGTGATGCTATTGTTCAGTTCTATGTTCTATACTTGTCTCTTAGGTCCATTTGATTGATAAAATTATTCAAGTTCACTTTTTCCATATTGATTTTCTATCTGGATGATATGTCCATTCTTGAAAATGGAGAGGGAAAGTCCAATATTATTGTTACTCATTTTCCATTTCCATTGTTTTAATATTTGCTTTGTATATTTAGGTGCTCTGATGTTAGGTGTATATGTATTTGCTAATGTTATGGTGTTTATAAATTGCCTTCTTAATATAATGACCTTTTCAGTTTCTTCTTAGGGTGTTTTTAATATAAAGTCTATTTTGTCTGACATAAGTATGCCACCATTGCTCAATTTGTGTTATAATTTTCATGTAATATCTTTCTGTATTCATTCATTTTCCACTTACACAAGTTCTTAAAGATAAAACACATTTTTTTTGCAGACACTGTATATGGACATATATATTTAAATATTGATTTATCTGTGTTGTGTGTTTCGGTAATGTTTCCTATATTCTCTGTGTTTCTTGTGATGTTGAGTTTACATTTGCACATGTGGGGTAGCGTTTACCTCTTCCAGGCTCTTTGGTCTGGCTTCAGTGGGGAAAGAATTTCACCTTTGAGTTGGTGTGAAGGTTCTACTTCAGTGGGGTGTGTTGGCTCTGTTTCTTATAGGGGTCCACAGAACTATGCAGTTTCTGTGCAGCTGTCAGCTGAGGTAGGCTTCAGTGAAAACTGTGGTATCCTTGGAAGACAAGTTTGCGGGTATTTGTGGCAGTGGCCGCAGTAGCAAAGACTATTGAGTTCCTTGATGGTGGGGGCTGCTGGGATCCAGCTCATCTCTTTTTTCCAGTGGGTAAAAGTCCCAGCTGAAGAAATCTCTCTTGTTCCCAAGTTTAGCATGACATGCAGCCAGGTGCATCAGGGTTGCATTCGAGGGTACAGGTGCTCTAAGTGGCTGCTAAGCTGGAGTCCTAAGCTTTCCATGCAATAACTAGATTCTGCAGTAGTTCTCTGAGACCCTGAGCTTAAACTTACTGTCCCTAAAGTGGATGATTCAAACACTTGAGTGATGTATCAGTGTCTAAACAAACATTTGTGTGAGCTATATTAAATATGCATTTATTTATATGAATAAATATGTACCTATAATGTATGTATATATGTATATGGATATGTGTATCTTTCTATTGCTATGAGTGTTTTAAGCCCCAGAGAAATGGTTGATGTTAAACAAGAGGAGGAAGATTTAAATGCTATAACACTATATTGAATACAAAGAATTACATTAGTAGATGGCTCTTTTAAAAGAGTTGTATATTTATAATTATTATATATGCACATTTATATACATATGCATTTGTGATATATATATGTGTATGTGTGTATATATGTGTGTGTGTGTGTGTGTGTGTGTATGGAGAATTGAAATAGTGTCTTCCCAAGGAGCTGGCAAAATGTTTTGATCAATAACTCTTAATAACTTTTGTGCTGCAATTCACCAAATTCAGCCAGTTGTCTTAAATGCACATATGCAACATTAACCCTATAGCTTGTTTAAACATTAGGAATAATATAAACAATATTTTTTAATGAAAGAAGCCTCATATGAATTGCCTGTAAATATTCTCCTGTAATCAGTAGGGGGAGGCAGTGGTAATGAGCATGACTGCAGAGATGATGAGGCCTCAATGCCCCAGCCAAGTTTCCTTGTTACAGTGAGTACAGGAGAAATGTGATTGACCTTATTCCTTGTACTGAACACTGAAACATTCATGGTGTAAATGCAATGAAAGTATGTAAAATAAATTCCTAGGGCTTTAATTTCACACCCTAATCAGAAAATTAGTTCCATGTACAGGTTTTTGTCATATGTAATTGTGAATTGATGTTGAATTTGCATTATTTTTCAGACTTTTAAGGCAGATTAAGCTCACGTCAAATTAGGACTTTCTTCCCTCTTATTGCTGTTTGAATGTAAATGTTTAAACAATAATCCATCAATATCTCTTTTCTGGCCTCTGGAAAAAAGGTCTGTTCTCCCACCAAGTGACCAACAGTTGATTTTTCACGAGCCTTCTAGTTTCCCACTGATGAAAATTTAAGTAGCTTAAATCTTTCCTACAAATTACCAGGTCATTTAAAAATAAATTGGGCTCATTTTAATCTAATTCCTAATGCACAACTGCCTGGGGAGTTATTTTCAGCTCCGTTTGTTGCAGTTTGCAATTATCATGCTCTCTTTAAAGAAAAGAAAAGTAACAGGACTATACTTTATGTGAATTACCAATGATCTTTCAGAGCAACTCATATTTAAGCTGAGTAATGGGAGAAATGAAAGACAGAATGGCTAATGATGCAGACTTGAGAAGGCACAGCAAAAATAGCAATAAATGGTGACAGGATATAGTCCAGGTGCTTATATTTTACCTTGCTTGAAGGTAAAAAGAAGATCCCAGTTCTGCAAATAATAATTAACATAAATAACTGAAAAGACTTACTTGATTATTTTCTAAGCCTGCTGAGTCTTTGATTCCACGAGCCTAAAGCTGCTGCAGAATTTTCTTTGGACTATTTCTGATTTCATGAGGCCAGAACATGTATGCTTAGTTTCTAAAATGAGCAGTTGTATTTCAGCCATTGATTAAACTACAGGGAATTGCTTTGACTCACCAGCCCCAGATACAAATTCAGAATTGATTTCTTACTCTTCTAAGTTCTGTACATTATAACAGTGTGGGAACTACAGGAATTCTTTTCCAAGCTCAAATGGAAATGTCTATCTCTAATACCCTGCACGGTGTGTAGTGTGTTATTAGGCGCAATAGTTTAGAAACACTTACAAGGTGTAAATCAAAGATTGTCGAAAGTTAAAGGAAGGATGGATGGTGTTTGGTTTGGGAAGAGGGAGATGGAGTATTTTGAGAAGTCTTCATGGCATGATAGTGTATTAGCTTTCTCTTAGTGTACCAAATACTTGCGATAAATCAATGTATACAGATAAAAGGTTTATTTTGGCTTATAGTTTTGTGGTTTCAGTCCATGGTTAGGTAGACATATTGCTTTTAGGACTCTGGTGTGGATATGGGCAGCAGATCATGGAAAGTGCATGTGATAGAGCAAAGACATTAACCTTATGGCTGGGATAAGAAAGAGAAAAAAGACAAAGTGAGGCAGATTCCACAGTCTCTTTTCTAGGCCTGCCCCCTGTGACCTGAAGACTTCCCACTAGACCCTACCTCTTGATGTCTCCAATCCTTCCCAACAATGAGAATGATTTCTGTAGTTCCATACTGATAGAACATACAGATCTTATTTTTTATTCTGCAAACAAGCTTATTGTAGATATTCTTCATCCCAAACTTTAGCAAGCAGAAAGTTTGAGCAGATTTAGTAAGATGTTGATATGTGTGCTTTGGACATTTAGATATAATGTAATAGCTGGTGGAAAGTAAATGATACATTTAAGAAACTCAGTTTAGGACAAGGAACAGGTAGGCAATAGAGTTGTGCAGCAGTTGGTCCAGATGGTAGAATGCTTGACCAAAGTGTTTAAATTTTCTCATGTGGGCAGCAAGAAATCATTAAAAGCATTTCAAGACCAAAATACTAAATCCGTTAAGACAAGATTGGGAATCACTTTTATTTCTTAAACCTTTCTGAATAAATAAAATTATGTTGTTTTGCCACTTTGGCATTTTAATGGAGGCTTTTAATTTGCCTCTCCCCCAATTTAGAGTGAACAGAAGGAGCTGTACTTCTAAAATAATATTGACATATGAGCAGGTTTCTACAAACATAAAAGAGGATAATTAGCAAACATATGTTTGATTCAAATTTAAGTTAAAAATACTTGCATGTATTTAAAAGTGAATACCTTACCCTTTGGATGGAAAATAGCTAATAAACAAATCTTAGTTTATGCAATGCCCTCTAAGTCTCATATATTTCTTCCTACATGCCTGAGATAATAATGATGCCCATATTGAAAATATAGACACTATTTCTAATTATTAACTATATGTTTTACATATAGTGTTTTTTATTCCTTGCAGTACATGAATTAGGTTCTATTTTTATCCCAGTCTTGAAGATAAAGAGACTGAGGCACAGAGAGGCTGAATATTGTGCTAGAGGCCATACAGATAGTGATTTTGCACAATTTTTTGGCTCCAGAGTCCATGTTCTTAGCCCTTCTCCAGGCTGCCTCTCCTAATCTATAGGAATTATAATCTGGGCCATGGAAATAGAGACTGAAATATAATAAGCAAAATGACTTACATAGTTTTCTAGAAATAGTAAATTTTAGGGCTTTTAAATGGACCTTTAACATAATTGTGTTTAGAAACAAATGATTCTTTTCCCCCCACAAAGATAATATTCCTTACTCAGCTAATTTAAGGGTCACAGACTCTCCCCCACCATTTGAATACAAATCATATGCTAGCAAATAACATGTGCTCTGATTGTTTAGCATTCTTTACTCCTATTACAGTTTATATTTGTGGAGTGCTTCTATGGCTTTGCATTCTGCTAAGCAGTTCTGGTTGATCATCTTATTTCCTCCACCATGAGATGATGGGGGGACTCCTTTTGCTGAGTCCTGATGCTGGCTCCAAGGACTCTGGAAGATGTGTATTTGGTCTGTTGCTGACTTGTGAGGTGGCAGCAAAGATGTGGAGGGTCTTCCTCCTTATCTGATTTTTCTTTGTTCTCTTTAATCTCTGTACCACTATCCCTAAAATCTCCTTCCTGTCCTCTGGGTTTGGTACTAGCAAATTTTCTTTCCGAGGAAAGAAAAAGAGGCCTCAAAGACCATATGTGCCTGGGTACCTTGCATGACAGGCAGGCCTTGGGGCTTCACCTCAGGCCTGTCCTCAGGAAGAAGTGTTCAGTTCCTGGCATGGGGATTAGGGATAAGGAGGCAGTCGGATTGCTCATGAGCCTTTATTTCAGCTTTGGTCTATAGAGAAAAATTTATCGTAGTCTCTTCTGATGCAGAAACGATATTTAGTAAAGTTTATAATCCTTTCTTTATTAAAAGTCTTAAGATTGGAAAGAAACATCCTAATCTATATATGTAAAGGTATGTCAGGACTAACAGTTAATGGCATTTTAAAAAGTCAGACACAGTAACTTGGTTATACATGACACTGAAATGCCTGATATTCCATAGTACATGAAAAATGGTAAAATTGCATGGGCTTTGTAGGTACTTTTGGAATCTAGATGAAATGAAATTTTACCAAGTTATATAAATAGAAAAATTGAATTTAACAATGCAAATAGTAGTCTAACCAAATGCATCAATCCTGTGTGGTTTAGTGTACAATGAGAACATATTGGAATTTACCTATTGTAAGATAAAAAAGTCATGGGTAAAAGAAATCATGTTATGATAAATATTTTTGTAATTTTCTTGATGACTGGAATTTTTATCATGTATAACTGACAAATCAAGTTTCCAAACAGATGTTACATAGTACAAAGTACGCTTTACTTAGCTTTATCAATTTGTCATTTTGAAGCTAATTATTTTAATCAGGTTAAATATGTACAATATTTTAAGCATTACTCTTGTAAGATTTTGAAAACTACATTTTAACATGGAACTCTAGGGATATTCACCTTTTAAATCCTGTTGAAAAGCCATGTTTAAGATTTTATTTGCCAAAATAATATCTTGTTAATATTCTTTCAGTAATGAAGTTGGGCAATAAAACCAATGTTTTAAAAAAAGTTTAAAATGTATATATAGATTGAGGCATTTGGGTGGCAAGAAAATGTTATAGTGAATTGTCCCTTTTCTTGAATATTGGAGGACCAAAAAAATAAGGTGTATTGCATCTTAGCGGTGATTTTTGTTGGATCTTGTTTCCAAAAATCACATGTCAACTAGGGCCTTAAAAGCTATTTTAAATTACCAGTAAAGTATAACATGCTAACATAACAGAATCATTTCCGTAGTGATGATACTCCAACCATATGAATATTAGTCATAGAAAACTAGAGGTTTTATGATATATTTTAAATCTTTTTTTTTGGGTCTTGGTAGTCATTTGCCACTTAAATATCAACCATTTTGCTTTTTTTGTTTCTCATGCTGTATTTAAAAATTTTAATTATTGTTTATATTTTGATTAAAAATGTACAAAATAGTTACATTGATGGTTTTGTAAGACCTATAAAATTTTCTTAAATATATACCTATAACTGCAGCAGTTCACCTATTTCAAAAATTTGGAATTCTCTTCATTTCTTATCTTTAAGACCATCTCAAATTTAAAGCCCACCTTATTGTACATTTAAAGTGTATTATTATAATAGTGTGGTAGTTAATAAAACACTATCTTTTTTCTTTAAGTAAATAAAAATAAAAAGTCAGACATCTCGGGCATCCCTATGAGAGTCAGAAATGAGCCAGGAATGTGCTCTTGTTTTAGTAGTGTCCTGGAACCACTCACTCCTGCAGTAAGGCAGATGAGGTGATAAGGAAGAATTATAATTACATTATTTGTAGATAATAAAGCTGTCTACCATTAAAATCTGAGAATTAACAAAAAAGACCCAGGAAACATTCTATAAGTTGGCCCAGTGTTACACATATTCCTATAAAGATCTTGGTTCTTTCCACATCAGCCCGTAAATTCCACATAATTCCAGTGAGACTGGATACTTTTTGGAATTCCACTCGTTCTGCAGTTCTTTGTATGACTAAAGGTATTATAGATAGATGAGCTAGGTGAAAATACTGTGGGCATGCAGATAGGGCTAAGTCCTCAAGAGGACAAAGGTGAAACACACCACAGCTGCACTTTGGCTGAAAACCAGGCCTTAAGATGGAGCTAGGATGGCCAGACCCACACACCTCTTAAAGAAACCGGGCTTTAGTGAAGTATAGATAGGCATCAGTCACCTGGAGTGACTAGAGACCTCTGGACCAACCGCCTCCTAGGAGAATGCTTGTTGATCCAAGCTTGCTATTTGATTTGCTTCTCAATTGGACCACCGACTATACTAGTAACCTTATTGGATGTTCATGGCTGTGGCCAAGGTTGTTGATGCTTATTCAGAATGTCAATCACTGCTCTCTATCCGTAGGGGAAAGTAGGTAGGTGTAGTACTTCTCATTTTAAAATGTAAACCAGTGAATGAGTCTCAGTTGTTTTCTATGTTGAGGGTCCAGCCTTTTCTAACTGCCTTATAATAATGTCTTAACTAATTTATCTGCAATGCCACCAGGTTTCCTAAAGGAATCTCCTACAATCATGATTCAATCAAGGTGGCAAGGCAGGGTCAGACAGACTGAAAGGACACTATGTAGAATTTAGAAACAGACTCTGGGACACAGGAATTTTGTATACGAATGACCCTTTTTATTACTTAAATACAGGAAATGAAAATATTTTCTGTAGTAACCGTTACTCTGAAATTTGGTTAAAACCTGTATTAAATAGATCTTCAGCGGAATGAATGGATGGTTAGCGATTCTAATGGTAAATTAGACAAAAATCCTATAACAATAACTTTAGCAAGAGAAAGATTTATAAAATCCCACCCAGGTCTGGAGTACATACTTTTCTATAGTGTTTGTTTCATAGCCCAGGTAAAGTTCTAGCATGGAGTTTTTGCAAGCAATTGCTACTGAGGCAGGTGTGTTGGCCTTCTGATGCTATAGTTGGCTGAGCTGGCTGGTGACATGGCCACTGGGATGAGTTGTGAACTTCATCTTCAATTTGTTCTTCTATAGTCTTCTATGGAAGACTTATTTTTCTTATTACCACAAGGAATAACAGCATTAGAGAAGGATTCTGCATAGTATGAAATAGTTACTGCAAATGCTCATTTATTGCTTTCAAGCAATTTTCTCTAAAGAAATAATTCTCAAAATAGGAAATAGTAGACTTGGGTAAGGGGAGATGACAAGAGTGAAAAAAATAAAACAAGGTCAAACTGTAGAAATTGAAAGGTATAGATGGCTAGAAGAGATCCATAGATGTCCATTTGCTCTCATGAGGGTCCTTTCCCTTAGAATTTAAAAATGTATGGGATTTAACACATCAACCCTATTTCACACTTTTTTCCTAGAGTAGGCTAAAGAATATAGATTTTCTTTTTCTCTTTTAGTCATTTTTACTAGTTCTAGTGATGAAAGTAATATGGTCTAAAGACATGGTACTAAAAATATGGGTTATTTCTTTGTTGAATTTTGGGGGTTTTGTGGCTCAAAACAATATAACTCAAATATGCAAGGCATATCTTCAATTCTTTCAAGTAAACGTCTTATAATTTTGTGGCTCTTAATTACAACATACAACCATATACTGTTTGTAATTTAGTATTTGTATTTGTAATTTAGTAAATGACTTATTAAGTTTCTAAACATTGTCACCTATGTGAGTACTATGGTCTGGATTCTGCTCCTCTCCAAATTGACATTTTAGAAATCTAATCCCTACTCTAGTCATATTTGGAAATGAGGGATCTTAAAGAAGTGTCAAGTCATGAGGTTACAATCCTGTTAAATGAAAATTGTTTTCTTCTTTATTAAAAAAAAAAAGACAGAAAAGGAGCTGAGAATACAGTTTAGTCGTTGAATATGTGCATAGCATGTATGAGTCTTGAGATTCAATCCCTAACACCTTACCAATGATGGGAAACTTTTTAGAACTTTCAAAAATAGCCTGCTCATGCATTCCATAGGTTCATCACCATGCCTTGGTCAGTCCATCAATAAACAGAAGAAGAGACATAGAAGCAATCTTCTTTCCTCTCCTTCCTATGAGGGCAGAGCAAGGAGAGGCTACCTGAAAAACAGAAAATATGCTCTCACCTGATATATAATGTGGCATCACCTTTATATTGGACTTCCTAGCCTCTAGAACTATGAGAAATAAATTTCTATTGCTTAAGCATCCAGATCTTCAGTATTTCTATTATAATACCTTAAATTGAATCACAGTAAAGTGTTTGCAAGGACTTCAGTGTGATAGACTTGCTTTTCCCTTTGTCTTCAAAGGTGAGGGAATGGAAGGACTGTAGATATATAAGAAATCTTCAGATAGCAAGAGGAAGTCTTATTTAAGAATGGAGCCATCTCTGAGGAAAATCAGGAGATAGACAAATGGCCTTAGTGACGTCATTTGATATTGATATACCTGAAGTAAGTTCCACCATTAATCGCTATTTATAGAAGCTTATAGTTTCTCTCAGTGGAGGTTCTACTGTCATTTGCTACCAAAAGTTTTCAAAGGGATCCATCTGCTGGCCTGTCTACCTGATACTATAATCTTGTTATTGTTTTAAGTGCACTTAGTTCTGTCTAGTCCTGCAAAAGAATGCATAACATTGACATGAGATAGACCTAGGTTCAAATTCTGATTCTTTTACTCTTTAGTTACATTACTTAGGGGCAGGTATTTAGCCTTCAGACTCAGTTCTCCATTTGCAAAATAGAGATAATACGTTTTAACTCCAAAAGCTGTAAACAGCATTAAAGAGAATGATTTAAAATCATTTATTGAAATATTTGTTCCTCTCATCATTCACTTGATCTTGAACTCTGTTTTTTCTTTAATATCCTTTCAAAGGACTTATCTCCAACTTTGAAAATAAATAATAGATTTTAAAATGCTAATGTCTAAGTGATCATATATTTACATGGTTTCCTATGCACTTGCGATATGAAACTTCAATAGCTGTTCTTATTTTACACCAGAGACAAGTGAGGATAAATGAGGATGTATGTCTGAAATCCACAGCTAGCAAGTTCCAGAGCTGGGGTTCACACTCAAGCACTCTTAGCATTCATTCGCTTTTTGTGTTTAACTGTTCCACAGCTCTCCCAAACTAGGCGTGATGAGCAGAACATATTCTGGAAAGTGACTGGAATAGATTTCCATCATTCAGAAAGGGTGAGGCAGAAAACTGGTCTGAAGGATGGAAGTGAGTCTCGATGTCTGAAAAGTTGTTTCTGTCCACTGTTGTCTCATCTCTTTTCAACCTTTGGTGCAAACAATTGTTTCATAGTAAATTTTTTTTCTTATTTGTGGGAAGGAAAGACAAGAGACTTTCCTGTTATTTTTATTATTCTAGAAAGATTGCTTTTAATTTCATCTGACTGAGTAGATGAGTTAAAAAACCAAGTAGGACACAGGTGTGGCAGCTTCCAGTCACAGTCAGTGGAGGATAGAATTTACCAGTCCTTTCTGTTTATGTGCCTTTTCTTCGCTCTTTTACTATGCAGATGCTCAAGAGAAGCAGGTTATTCTCTGGGATTCTGGGAAAATCTAGTTATTTATGGATTGTAAAGACTTTGCACCTATATATATTTTTTGTACCTAAATTGGGGCCTTGAGTTTTCAAGGGTTGCAGAACCATGAGCTAAATCCCTGGCCTGAACCTATAAAAATTTTGAGGGAAGTTTTCCAAATTTGTTTTGTTGTGGGCAAAGGAAGCGCGCACGTATAATTGTCTTTTGTACCAGAGGTAGACATATAAGGGTGGTAAGGTAGGAGTTACCTTGGCAACAGTATCCATCTGAAAGGCTAGAGCTCTATTCATTTTAAGTCATGCATGATGCTGTTAGGAGGCCTGGAGATGCAGAGTATTAAAGCCCAGAATAAAATTGGAAATATTTTGCTTGTATTTCAAAATCTAGTTAAGAAATCCATGAGAACTCACAACGCTCTACTCATTAATATTTCCAATGCCTTTCATCTATTTTCCCTTTAATTTGAAAAAACCCATGGTGTCACACTGGAGTGTGAATCTACAAACAGCAAAGGAGTTCTATGGCAGACACGTATTTTCAAAATATTTCTTAAATCTGTGGGTTTTAATCATAAACACTGAACATTCTCAGTTTTCCTAGCAAAATCTGTGCAGCTTGGAGTGGGGAGGTAAAGTATCAATTACGGCTGCAGAAAAATCTTATTTCAACTTAGTATTCAAGTCAGCACAAGCTCAAATACATTTCTAGACTATTAATACCAAGGATTTGAAATTTGAAAATGATAAGACCTCATCTCCTCCCCACCCCCAACCTGACAATTTTGGCTGGAGTTTGGGGCTGCCATTTTGATATTTCTATTCCTTATTAATTTTGGTTGTCAAGAAAGCATGGAGCTATTGCTTAATTTGACCTCAATCTATATTTTAATGCTTACAAATCTGCAGACAATTTTATTGACCATATGATTACCAGTTAATGGTAATATGTTTTTATTAACTGATTTATGTTGTTACTGTCTTTGTATTCGGAGACTAATGATTATCAAAGCCATATGCAGTTATTTTAGGCAGCTTCTAACAGCTTGTCAAATTTGAGAAGAATATTTTGAATCTATGAAGGCCACCTTTTGGAGAAGTTAGCATTCATTTTTTTTTTTTTCCCTTTGGTACCGGGGATCAAACTCAGGTCCTTGCACTTGTGAGGCAGGTGGTGGAACCACTGAGCTAAATCCCCAGCCTGAAGTTAGCATTCATATATTTTTCAGGAAAGGGTGTTGAAAATCATTTTGAGAAGGTCATAGTCTCCATACCCTAGGCATTTCAATACTATCTCTTGTGCATTGGAATACAGTATAATTTACTATTTAAAGATAAAATCTCTGGACTAAAGCATCTGATGTAAATCATGAGTCTATTCTTCATTAACTGTGTAAATTTGGGCAAGTTTTTAAAGTTCTTTGTACCTCAGTTTCTTTTTTCATGTCTTCCTTTCCTTTTCTTTATTAAGATGTATTAACTGAATATATTAATGGGGGTCAGTGTAATATTTTCACACATATCAAATCCAAGCAACATTTTCCCATCCTTATTCCACTTCCCAATTCCTAGTTACCACTATTATATTTTCTAGTTGACTATTTACTTTCATGTATGAGAGAGAAATATGTTACTTATCTTTTTGGCTTATTTTACTTAACCTAATGTGCTCCAGTCTATTTATATTGTGGAAAATGGCAGGATTTCATTCTTTTCTATGACTGAATAATGCTCCATTGTTTATATATACTGTTGTTTCGTTATTTGTTTCTCTGTTGATGAGCATGTAGATTCGACACCTTAGCTATTGTGAATAGAGATAAAATAAATGTGGCTGTACAGGTGTCACACTGATAATGCTGATTTCATTTCCTTTGGAAGTGTATGCAGAAGAGGGGTAAGTGTATCATAGGACAGTCTATTTTTAATTTTGTGAGGAATCTCTACAGTTGTCCATAATAGCTGTACTAATTAACATTTCCACCAACAGCTTTGTAAGGGTACCTTTTTCTTCACATCCTTGCCAGCATTTGTTATTTCTTATTTTTTTACTGTAGCCATTCTGATTGGGATGACTTGGTATCTCATTGCAGTTTTGATGTGCTGATATGTGCCTCAGTTTTCTAGTCTGTTAGATCAGAATAATAATGGAACCCACCACATGGGGCAGCTTTAAAGACTAATTAAATTACCACAGTATAAGTAAAATGTTTTGCTTTGTAAATATTGGTTATTAGTATTATTCTTGTCTACTTAGGAGAATCTGTAGCTTAGACTGATGTTTCCTACCTAGAGGATTCAATGTCATATGTAAGGTTGAGGCTGATAAATCTAAAAGCAATTCACTGCCTGGGTCCACAGCCCCATCCCTTCAGGCCTCTGCAGGGAAAGAGTGAAAGGTCCAGCCACATGGGTGGCTGCAGTACCACCCCTCACATGCCTCTGGCCTCCTGGCAGGGCTGGTACCTGGATTCATACCACCGAGGCACACGGGGTCATAAAGGCCACAGAGGCACACGGAGTCATAAAGGCCATTATTCTGAGCTTTAGCTTTGGTTTTGATTTAATTCACACAGTTAAAGGTGATAGATTAATAATTATCACAAATTGTCATTTTTCTAAACTATATTAATGTTATTGTATTGCTGATTGTATTATTTGGGCTAAGGTGTTGTGATTGATTTAATCAGTAGTCCTTCCTGGCATGATGAAAATGAGATTACCTCAGAGTCCTTAGAGACTCAGAGAACCTACAGACAAGCTATGACAGCAAGATTGAAGTATTAAACTAGATATTAAACTAAGGACGTTGCCAATGGTAAAAATAGAAATGAGAAGATATTCAAGCAAGGCACAGGCACAAACAAAGGCTGCCCATTTATGAAAGGCAAATTATGAAGGAAATGAGGTGGAAAAGTCTGATAATTAACCACCTGGATATCTTGAATTGATAGCACAGGGAGTAACAACACAGATGAATGAGGCTCTAGAAAAATTCAAAACAGAAATAATTTCCAAGATAACTACAGAGGTGGTGAGCAGAATGAAAGATATGATTAGATACTCTAGAAGAGAAACAGATAAAAAATACGTGAGATCAGGACCATGATAGAAGCCACAAAAGCCCAACATAGGAAAGAAATGGGAACGGTGAATGTACAACATAGGAAAGAAAAGGAATTCATGAAACAGATTCAAACAGATATCCAGGAGATTAAAAACTCTATTGAGAGTAGAGCCCATCTCAAGACAGGATATCAGATATAAAAGATGGTCAGTGACCATGAAAAGAGGGATTTCTTAAAAAAAAAAACAGTAAAGGAACATGAAAAATCAAGCCAACAGCTCCTAGAGGCAAAGAAGAATAATACAAGACTGATAGGAGTCCATGAAAAAGTAGGAGAAAGTACAAGTGAAGTAAAAAAAAAAAAAACTGTTTACAAAATTAATGACAAAGCTTCACAAAGAGAGCCAAAGAATGAAAAGAATGGAACATGCATATAAACGAGGCCTATGGGACTCCAAAAAAAAAAAAAAAAAAAAAAAAGAAAAATCTACACCTATACATGTGATAATCAAGGTCCCAGAAACTCAACAGAAGAATGAAATACTACAAACAATTAGAGAAAAGAAACAAATCACATGCAAAGGAAAGCCCATCAGAATCACAGCAGACTTTTCAAGCCAAACTCTTCAAGACAAGGAGAGCCCAGAGTGAAATATTTCAAGCCCTAAAAGAAAACAAGCTCAAACCCTTCCAACATAGAAATCAATACAATGAAGACTAAGAGAATGATACAAAAAACAAATCAATAAACCAGAGTTGATTTTTTGAAAGAATAAATAAAATCAATAAACCCTTAGCCAAACTTATCAAAAAAAGAAAAGAAAAGGCTCATATTCATGCAATTAGGAACAAAAAAGGTGAAGTCACAACAGATCCAGGAGAAATCCAGAAGATCATCAATACCTACTTCAAGAACCTGTACTCTAATAAAATGGAAAATACAGAAGAAATGGACAGATTTCTAGATACGTTGAATTACCAAAGTTGAATGAAGAAAATATAAAAATTCTAAACAGCCCAATTACAATCAGTGAATTGAAAACATAATTAAAAATTTACCAACAAAGAAAACCCCAGGGCCTGATGGCTTTACTGCTGAATTCTACAAAACACTGATAGAACTATTGCCACTAGTTTTGAAACTTTTCAGTGAAATTGAAAGGGAAGTGATACTCTCAAATTCCATCCTAGAAGCAAGTGTTACTTTGATTCTGAAACCAGGGAAAGAGCCAACCAAAAAAGAGAACTACAGGCCAATCTCCCTAAAGAACCTAGATAAAAAAATCCTCAATAAGATACTGGCAAACAGAATACAGAAGGTCATCAAGAAGATCATACACCCTGACCAAATTGGATTTATCCCAGCAATGCAGGAATGGTTCAACATACCTAAATCAATAAATGTAATACACTATATTAACAGAGTCAAAGACAAAAATCGTATGATCATCTCAATGGAAGCAGAAAAAGCAGTCAACAAAATTCAAAATCCATTCATGATAAAAATCCCGCAGAAAATTGGAATAGGTGGTCTTTTTCTCAACTTGATAAAGGCTATCTATGAAAAACCAAGAGCCAACATCATAGTAAATGGTCAAAAACTGAAAACTTTCACACTACAATCAGGAACAAGACAAGGAGTTCCACTGTCACCACTCCTATTCAATATAATTTTGGAAACATTAGCCACAGCAATTAGACAAGAGAAAGAAAAGGAATAAAGATAGGAAAGGAAGAAGATAAACTGTCATTATTTACTGATGATATGATACTCTACATAGAAGACCCAAAAATCTCCACTAAAAGACTTCTAGAACTTCTAGACTTAATTGACAGATTCAGTAGAGTAGCTAGATACAAGGTAAATACTCAAAAAATCTTTTCTTTTGGTACTGGGGATTGAACTCAATTCCCTGCGCTTGCGAGGCAGGAACAGAACCACTGAGCTAAATCCCCAGGCCTACACTAAAAAATCCATAGCCTCCTTGTACACAAATGACAAATTACTGAGAGAGAAATTAGGAAAACAATTCCTTTCACAATAGCATCCAATAAAATGAAATATCTAACAAAGTCAATCTAACGAAGGAAGCAAAAGACCTCTATATTGAAAATTATAACTCCAAAAAAAGAGATCAAAGAGGACATAAAAAAATGGAAAGACATCCCTTGCTCCTGAATAGGAAGAGCCAATACAGTGAAAATCTCCATACTTCCAAAACTGCTATATAGATTCAGTGCAATCCCAATTGAAATCCCAAGAGTATATTTCACAGAACTAGAGAAAACAATTCAAAAATTCATTTGGAAGCTGAAGAGACCTAGAATAGCAAAAGCAATTCTAGGCAACAGAGACATGGCAGGGGGTATCACAATCCCCAACTTGAATCTATGCCACAAAGTAACTGTGATAAAAACAGCAAGATACTGGCAAAGAAACAGACCTGAGGATCAGTGGAATAGATTAGAAGATGGAGAAACAACTCCAGACATATTCAGCTACCTCATTTTTGACAAAGGAACAAACCATCCTCACTGAAGGAAAGATAGCATCTTTAATAAATGGTGCTGGAGAAATTGGATTTCAACTTGCCAAAGATTAAAGGTAGTCCCTTACCTTTCATGATGCACTGAAATGAAATGCAACTGGATTAAAGATTTAAATATTAAAACAGAAACACTAAACTTGCTGGAAGATAAGTTAGGTAGAACTTTTGAAGACATTGGTATAGGAAAAGACTTTATGAACAAATCCTTAGTAGCATGGGAACTAGCAGAAAGAATCAACAACTGGGATCTCATCTTTTTAAAAAGTTTCTGCACTGCAAGAGAAACCACCGACACAGCTAAGAGACAATCTACAATGTGGAAAAAAATTTTTACCAGCTGTTCCTCAGACAAAGGTCTACTATCCAGAATATATAAAGAACTAAAAAAACAAAACAAAACAAAACAAAAAAACAAAAAATCCAGAGCCCCCAAATTTAAAAATACAATTCAAAAATGTGCATCTGAAATAGATGTTTCTCAAAGAAGTAAAAGCAGCAAATAAATATATGAAAAAATGTTCAACATCACTGGTCATTAGAGAGATTCAGATGAAAACAACACTGAGATTCCACTTCAGCCCAGAAAGAATGGCTGCTATCAAGAAATCAACCAATAACAAATGTTGGTGGAGTTGTGGGGAGAGAGAAACCCTTATTGTTGGTGGGAGTGCAGACTGGTGCAAACACTGTGGAAATCAATATGGAGATACTGCAAATAACTAGGATAAGAGGTCCCATTTGACTGAGCAGTTCCGCTGCTGGCTATCTTCCCAAAAGCATTAAAAGAATCATACCACAGTGATGTATGCTCCTCCATGTTTTTAATGGCAGAGTTTGTAATAGGTAAAACTTGGAAATAGCCCAGTTGTCCATGAATTGGGGATTAAAGAAGATGTGTTTTTTTTTTTCATTAAAATGGAGTACTACTCAGCCATAAAGAATGAGAAATTAGAGACGTTTAGAGCTAAATGGATGCACATTGAGGACATACTTTTAAGTGAAATGAATAGGACACACATGTGTATATTGAATAGTTTCTCTGTTGTGATAAACTAAAAGTGTAAACAAGAATCAAAATGTATAATTCATATTGTGTAATAGGAAAAAATGTCTAACGGTGTAGAGGAAGAGGGAGGGGTAGGGTAAAGCTAAGAAGGGAAAAGGAAAAAGAGAAAAGGAAAAAAAAATGGAAACAAAGTCTCTGTAAATAGGGAAGGGTGGAGGGGGTGAAGTAAGGACAGGGGAATGGGGAAAAAATAAGAACCAGGATATATCATGTAAAGGTACAACATCCCAATGATGATTGTAACTGTATTGTATACCTAAAATGTACAATAAAAAAAGGAAAAATAAGTAAAAGTGATTAACTTCTTTCAATAATGCCAGAAAATAGGCTTTGGTCTTCCCTTACTAAATTTACGTCAAATTTTTCATAGCTTATCACAATAAACCACTTGATAACTTATTTTTTTCCTAGGTCCATGGCAAAGAAGCCAGTATCCAGATAAAATAGATTTATTTATGTATTTATTTATTGAGTAGTATCTCATTATGTAGTTCAGGCTGACCTTTAAACTCACGATGTAGCCATCTGTCCTTGAACTGGTGGGAATCCTCCTGCCTTAGTCTCTAGAATGCTGAATGTGCCAAAATGCTCAACTAAAATAGACCTATTTAAATCTCTAATAAGAATTCTTCTACACTCAGGTGTTTGTTAGGGTTTTCCATTGCAACTGATTTTTAAGAATGAGCACACACACCCAGACACACACACTAAATTTTGAGCTTATGCAACAAATGAGAAGTCCAGGGATTACTTTAGCTGCCTGGCATGGTTTGCTTCAGGGGTCAAATATTGTCATTGAATGTCCATTTCTCCATATCTTTATTTTATCTGCTGTGTAGGCTTGTAGAAAAAATGTCTGTCCCCTGCCATTAACCATTTCAGATTTATATGCCTCAGTTGAGTAAGATCCAAAGACCAAACCAAATCAAAAGTTCTTTGCAGGAGATTTAGCTCAGTGGTTCTGCTGCCTGCTGAGTTCAATCCTCGGTAACACACACAAAAAAACAACACCCCCCCCAAAAAAAAGTTCTTTTATTTAATTATGTTTACTGGACCAGGGCAGGAAGAGCTTAGTTGACTCTGCATTAGTGACAAGATCCATACATGGTCAGTCACGTTTTCTAGAGTAATTGGGTGCTGTTACCATCAGAGCAAGGTCTCATACTACTTCTGTGGCCAGCAGCTGGATCTGTAAGCAGAAAGTGTCATATGGGGGCTTCTGGGCAGCCTAGAATGGATCTGTTGTAGTTCTTCATACTTATTCAGTCAGGCAGCTCCATATGTAGGCTGGGAATGTTTTCTTTCCTAAAATTGGTTATAGAAACTATGGCAGCATTATTTTTTTTACTTTTCCTAGTTTATCCTTGTCAGTGAAAACAGACTGATAAGCAAACAAATAAAGAAACACTGTCTTCTAAAATTTAGTGTACCTTCAATAGTGAAAGGAACACTGGATTGGTGTTTGAGTTGGGTTCTAGGGCTTAAATGTCTTGGAACATTTTAAGAACTGGTTCAAAAGGCTCAGAGGATTCTTTCACTTCCTTCTAATAATATATATTCTTTCACTTCCTTCTAATAATAATATTCTTTCACTTCCACTTGATAATATATGCTGGTTGGATTGCTTTCTCTTAACTCTTCTGGACCCTGGGAAGATCAAGAAATAATGTTCATAGCTATCTTAATATACTCATAACTTAGGGATTATGTACTTTCCAGCATGGCTTTCATTTGCATTCTTTCATGCATAATTTTAAAACTGAGATTATTCCTGTTTTTATGCTAACAAGCCAAAACTGTTTCCTGTATTATCTTTTTCCTTTAAACATATACTGTGTACTTGGGCATTGTTAGTGTTAGTAATCTTGCATCGCTTGTAGCACATAGTTCAGACTGAAATTCTTTCCAGTCCCATTCTTTATTTTGGATTTCAGATCCCCTGCATCTGATGTATTATTCACTGTATGATTTTCGCAGAACAGATGCATTATTTACAAAGTTGTAGGATTTCTGAAATTTCACAGCTTTCTTGTAAATTTGTAAGTTTCACAGTTGACTAGACTAGATTACTGAATATGGTTTGCACAGACATCATGATTTATTGACTTCTTTATTCTCTGGTTGTTATCTTGTTTCTGACTTTCATATTGGTGAAAGAAGCATTGATTTATGTATTAATATAGCATATCAATTCTACTCCAGAATTTGTAGAATTAGTGGTATTTATCTACAGGTATTGTAAACCAAGTCAATGTCTATGTGCAGTGCCTACAATTTGTTAGCTTGGGCTCAGGCTCTAGAAAATGATGCCTGAGTTTTTTTGCCACTGGAGGGCAGTAGGGTGACACATCCCAGAGTTAAAAAAAAAGAGAAACTAGTCATTTATAGCTAAACGGATGCACATTGAGACCATACTCTTAAGTGAAATTAATAAGACATGTGTAAATACTGAAGTTTCTCTGGTGTGAAAAACGAAAAGTGTAAATCAGGATCAAAATGTATAATTGATATAGTGTAATAGGAAGAAAAGTTCTAAAGGAGTAGGGGAAGTGTTAGGGGAAAGGTAATAAGAGAAAAGAAAAAATGTGAGAAAAAGAAAAATATGGAAACAAAGTCTTTCTAAACAGGGAAGGGTGGATGGGGTTGTATGGAAGGCTGGGGAATGGGGAAAAATAAGAACCAAGATATGTTATGTAAAGGTACAAAATCCCAATGATGATAGTAATTGTACTGTATACCTAAAATGTACCAATTAACTTAATGGAAAAATAAAAGTCTGGAGACCCTTTAGATTTTCTTTCCTGTGGGAAGACTGGTTGTAAGACTTTTTAAATAAAGATGTTTGTTAGACTGTGATGGACTAAGACTAATGTGGAATTCTCATGCTAATTATGGTAACACTAATTTTCTCGAGATAGTGATGTGCTAAATATTTAACAATCTGAGGAGGAGGAAGAAAGAAAATTAAGATTTACACCACAGAAAGTGGTTCTTTTTGCATTCTGTGGTGTAAATGTTCCTATCCTGGCTGATTTCAAGCTGCCAGCTTGATATCACTGAATGTGAGCTGGGAAGAGAAGTGTACAATCCACTTAGATAAGCTCCAGCAGATCATGGTGACCTCTTGTCCCTCTCATTCACAATCTACTGAAACTTTTGCTTGAATGTGTGTATCTTAACTCTTCTCTAATATCCTAAAAACCAAAATGCATTTCTTATATTTTTTTTCAGCTGTGTATCCTACACAATAACTTAGATGTTTTAACTCTAAATGAAAATGTAACTAAAAGATAATCTACATGTAGTAAAAATGTGTATGTTACCAGTGAATATCAATTGAATTGTCAATGAATTTTCAGAATTATATTGTAGACAAGCCTCCAGTTAAGAAACAGAGCATTGCTAGCATCCCCGAGTCTCCTTACACCTCCTTTGAATCATTACCTACTACAGTTGTGAGTTCTAATGCTATAAATTAGTTTACCTGTTTTATAAAGTTGCTGGAAATTAATTCATATAGTATGTACAATTTGGTATCTAGCTTCTTTTACTCTACATGTTTGTGTGATCTATGAATTTCTTTGCAGGTAGCTGGACTTAAGTCTCATTGCTGTGTATACTGTTTCATTGTATGAATATACTACAGTTAATCATGCATTCTACTGTTAATAGACTTTTGAATTGTCTCCCGTTTGGGCTATTAGCCATATGAGGCTACTATATTCATTTTGATGTGTGTCTTTGGTGAATAAATACACAAAGTTCTATTTGATACACATACAGTTTTTGCAGACTTTTTGCAATTCTGCAAGCCAATAAAAGTAGCATCATGTGGTAGATGTCATGCTGTCAGTGGAAGTAGTCAGGTCCCTGGGACCATGGTTACAACAGACTGTGAGTACCTGGATGACTGAACATTGTGAAATGAATCCTGATAAACCATTTCCCGAGGAATTCTTTCTCAAGCAGGGGTTCCCAGGACTCTCTTCTCAAAGAAAATTGTGCACCCTTGATTCTGCAACAAATAGGCTCTTGATGATTCCTGATATGCCCTCCATGGCTTTCTTGCCATCCCTGCATACAGGGCTGTTCTTGTTTCATTTTAATGGTGCTAATCTCTAGCTGTGACATCTCCTTTGGCCCCAGCTTTAGAAATAGTTCCTTTTTTGGCTAGAATTTAAGTTTTTCAAATTTTTCTGCTTTGCCTTTTGCTTCCAGTTCTCGCTATAAATCTGTCCAAAAGCAGCTAGCTATACTCCTGTGATAGTTTGAATGTTGAGCTGCTTTTAAACTGTCTCTGCCAGATGAATCCGTCACTTATAAACTCAGTTTCCTACAAAGTCTCAGGTCATGGGAAGAATGTAGACAAATTTTCTGCTAGAGTAGCATATAGTGAAAATGTCAGTAGAGTATTTTTTTTTCCAAGTCAAACCTCCTGTGCCTGGCTTTTACCATATTTATGCGTATCAATAATTTGGTCTTTTAAGCTCATCAGTTTCTGCTTATAATATTTTAACACTTCTCTAGTGCACATCTCTAAACCTTTCCAACCCTCCAGTGAACCATTTCTAAAGGCTTCTAAAGTACGTGATTTGGTATAGCCACAAAAATGACCACACTTTTCCAGCACCAATTTCCTATATTAGTCACCTTTCAAATTGTTCAACACAGTGCTCAACATTCACAACTATAGGAGGAAGGTTTAATTTACCTCATGCTTTGGGGATTCAATCCACAATCAACTGGCTTCAAGGCAGAAACATCATAGATGAAGGGTATGGCAGAGAAAAACTGGTTAGTTTATGTCAACCAGAAAGCAGAGCAGGGGAATAGTGCTAGAGAGGAACAGGTGAGAGATAATATGCAACACCTAAAACCATGCCTCTGTGACTTACCAGGAGGTCTCACATTAGCAGCAATAAAAATCACCCGAGGGATTAAGTATTCCAGCATCCAGGCTATATCTCAGAATAATTGCATTAACATATCTGGAGTGGAATCAGTCATTTGTATTTTTAAGTTCCCTTGGTTATTCTAGTTGAGATCTAGATATGTACCAGTGGTTCCCAAAGTTGAGTTCCCATCCTTGCAGCAAGGGCATCACAAGAAATTGTCAGAATTGCTCATTCTCAGCCCCTTGCCTCATGAATCTCTGCGTCAGAAACTAAAGACAGAACACAGAAATCTGTGCTTTGACAAGCCATTCTAGTGATTCTGATCCCTGCTTATTTGAGAACAAGCATCACAGTTGTCAGACCAGTGTGTATCAGAATCTGGAGGGCAGTGAGGGGGTAGTGACCCCTGAACAAAAGTCTAGAAACCCTGATTCACTAGGTCTGGTAAAGCATTTAATGAAAACCAGACTTTATAGAGTCTCTCAGGAGTGGTATAGGTAATCTCAAGGACATCTGTCCAAAATCTGAAACATAAATTAATTTCTTTGACAAGATCCTTGTTGTTCTACTTTTTTTCTAGAATGCCGTATAAATGAAATCAAATAGTTGGTAAATCTTTCAAAACTAGCTTCTTCTGTTCCTCAGAATGCATGTGAGATTCATCCACGTTGTGGAGTCGCATAAGTTTGTTCTTTTTTATTGCTGCCTAGTGTTCCATCATTTGGATAAACCACAATTTGTTGATTCATTCACCTATCAATTGAAATGTAGGTTGTTTTGTAGTTGTTGGCAATTATAATTCATGTATCAGACCAACTGGGGTGAAGACAAAAAGAAAAAAAAGTTCAGTGGACTTACCCACCCTGACAGGGACCCAGATTCTCTGATGCAGAGCAAGATTCCCCTTCTGGGGAGTTTTAGGCTATAGCAGTAATGGTAATTGCTGCTGTGGCTGTGAAGCTGTTTTGGTGCTGTAGTCCAAGGGATAGAAAATAAAGACAGACCCAGATTTCTCTCATTCATTCTGAGTATTAGGGAAGTCGTCTCCTATTCCTTGAGTCAGAACTAGAGTGCTTCTTCTAAAGCTTTCTCTGTCAGCACAGAAGTCTACCTCTAGGTTTTGGCTACAGATTAGTGTAGAAAAAAAAAATGGTAAACTCATATTTGGTTTGGTGGAACATCCATCTGGCTTTCTTCTCTGGTTTGTCTGCTGTTGGTTGCTATTTACAGATCTCCTCAAATGTAGCTTTTCTGGGCATTCTGTCCAGTTTTCATGATTTCATTCAATTGGAGAGATAAGTGAGGTATGCTTACTTACTCCTTCCTACTGGTTTAGAGCCCTGAGTTTTAAATACTAAGTATTATATTTCAAAATCCTAATTTTTTTCTTTTAAAAAACCTTCCTAGAGACTGGGGTTTAGCTCACTGGTCCCACACCTGTCTGGCAGTCAATTCCCTGTGAGTTTGATTCCTGGTAAAGGGTGGGGTAGGGGTGTGTGAGGGTGTATGATGATGATATGGATGACTAAAAACTTCTTGGCGATATTTAAAAATACTTTATTTATATTTGCAGTTCCTTCTTTTCCTTCTTAAAATGATTATGAATATTTTATTTCAGCTCTGACAATTTCAGTATCTGAAATATTTGTGAATATTTATCTGTTTCTTTTTGTATTTGTATGTGAATTCATATTATAAAAATTTATTTCATGGACAATTACCAGTGGGAATTCTTTGAAGCTCAGGATGACAGTGGATTATCCCTGGAATGATTTCTATTTGCTTCTAACTGGTGCGTGGGGATATTAGCAGAGTAGGACCAATTTAAACTAAATTCATAATTTGAAGCTTTGTAGACAACCTATGTAGTGTAACACGAGACAATAAGATTCACCTGAAGTCTGACTTGTGAGTGATAAATTCTGTGTATTTGTTTTTCCTTTTCTTGGTGTCATATTCCAGCAAGGCAAAATTTCTTGCAGTGCCTTGAAAGGGGGTATATATATTTTTTTCAATTTACATTTACTTAAAAGAAGATTTTTGGGTTCCTGGATCTGTGAGATAGACTAGTATAAAACCTTGAGTATTCTTGAACTTGGTCTTTTGAGCTGAGATAGAATATGAAAACCAATGGTCAATTACAGTGGATTTAACAATTGTCTTATATTGAAAGGTTTTAGTCCTCTACCTTCATTCACCTAGGTTTTAGCCCCAGTATTCCTTATTTTTATTGATTATCTTTGCATGTAACATTTTAAAGTATTTGCCAACATTTTTATTTTCAAAGGAAGGTCATTAAGATTGCTTGGTTTTCTAGAAAAGTAATAGTCTCACCATTGTCTGTGTCATTGCAGTTTTATTAGATTGCAATTAAAATGTGATATACTGACTAGATATAGTATAAAAGGGAAGGTTAGAAGACCAAAATCAGAATGTAGTATTTTACTACATTGGCAGTTGGATATGAAGAAATTCTGTCCTCTTATCTCAGTTTCCTTATTTGCTATATGACAAGGTTCATTTAGATCCTCTCTGAGACTTTGAAACTCTTTAATACTTTTGTAAGTCTTATTCTGGAGATAATTATCAAAGTTTCTCCCAATGTAATTTTTGTTATCGACATTGCTTTTAAAATAGTTTATGTTAAAGGTATTTCACTCTCCCAGCTAGTATAATTAGAGACATGCTGACTGGAGTCTTTTTGAGTTTTTTTTCCCAAGTGAACATCTGATCTTTAAGAAAAAAATGATTTAGTATAAATAGATGACATTATTCAGGCATGAGAGAGTGCAGTCTTCTCAAGGACTTCTTACTAGTATATTGAAAATTAATGTCCCCATACTTCTAATATGCTTCACTACATGTATTCTTCATTCAGGGGTTCAGCAGCAGCCAAGAGTATTGATTGGTTCTGTTGTGTGTATTGTGTGCCTTTGCATCTGTAATACAACAGGGTGGTACCATTTTTTTTTCCAAATTGGAATTTTTTTCTATTTATCTGAGAAAATAAACTGCTTGTTTAAAAAACAAGTAATTGCCCACTTGTGCAGTAAATGGCAGTCCTGTTGTAATGGTACAGTAAAGGATAGTATTTTGACTTTCTTTTGATCATAAGTGTTTGGGAATCCCCTGAGGTAAAAGCTTCTGTGCATCCTGGATGAGATTCTGAGAGATGAGCCAATCAAGTAACACAGTAGCTTTTATTGTTATAGAACTTTTCACTTTTTTTTCAGAAAAAAAGCCTTAGAATCTCAGTATGTGAAACATACTATTAATATTTTAATAGTGTGAATTTACAAACTCAAATTTTATAACCTTTTTAGTGTAATACTGATATGTGAGTTCATTTTAAAGAAACACATTTCAAATTTATGACTTCATTTGCTCACTAAGTACAGTATTTGTTGATTTTCTATTTGGTGAGATGCTGTGCTAAGGCACTGTGTTTTCAATATGGATGTCAGGCTCTGTGTATCAGAATACCAATTTTATATTAGTCACAGATCTAAAAAATAGAATAAAATGTGACAGAACCCTCAAAGTATCTATATCAGATATTCTACAAATGTAGTATGAATGACACTAGTTTAATCTAATCTCACCAGTTTAGAGATTAAAAAGTCCAGAAAGCCAGAAAACTAATAATTTGCTCAAAGAAGGAAAATAAAATGACATATTGTATATCTACTGAGTGCCATTGGGAAATCTTCCAAAGACACAGCCAAATATACTCATTAAGTTTACCTAATATTTGTGATATTATTGAAATTGATATTATTCCCATTAGTACTGTTATCCTCATATTATAGAGAGAAAACTTAGAAACTATGAGATTGAAGAAGTAGGTACCATGCCTTTTTAGATATAGTGATGACTTTGACTATCAGTGTAAATAGGCATGATTTGATCAGATGTGTTTTAAATACTGCGTTCTATAACATTATATGCCTGACTTTAAAACTAAAATCAAACAAACAAACAAACAAAAAAAAACAAAGGTGACAGATATGATGACACTACCTCCATTTTACAAAATAGCAAACTGAGGCCCAGAGAAGTTGAATAACTTGACCTGGAGGAAGTAATGGTGCTGAGATTTGAATTCAGGCAAATGCTTTATATCCAAAGACCACTAGGAATGTGCCTCTGGTTCAATAATCTGGGTTAGTTATCACTGCAGCAGGAAAAAAAGACCAAGGAGAAACCATTATCATTATCTGGGGTAAGGAGAATGTTTGACCATTTTGCATATTGACAATACTTGTCTTTTGTCTGTGTTCATACATGATTTGGGAGTTGTCTGTTTTTGTCTTGATCCATCACCTCAGAGCAGCCTCATCTGATGCTGATGTTCTGTGAGATTGTTTATGGTCCACAGGAGAACACCAGGGCTTGTTAGTGCCAAGATGAAAGTGCCAGGCCAGCTCTGCACTGTCAGGGGTTGCTTTTCTCTCTTTCATAATTTATAGCCTTTTATTAAATGTGATTGTTCTGATCTGTGTGGGACCTGAGCTGAGAACGAGTGAGAGGAGTTGTAAGGAGACTAGTTAGCCGGTCTTTGCTCAAGACCAAAAGAGAGAGATGTCGGTGGCTTCGTGATATGATTGAAGAGGGGTGTGTAGGTGTGAAAGCTACTTGAATGAGTGGGAATCATATACTCTGTTTGTAGATGGGGAGGGGAGGAGGGGGTGAAGGGAGGGCAGAGGTAAGGGGAAAAAAATGAGAATCAAGACTTGCCATGTAAAGGTACATGATCCCAACAATGAATGTAACTGTACTGTATCCCTAAATGTACCAATAAACTCAATAAAAAAAAAAAAAAGAAGTAGAGCTGTGATTGAAGTGGTGGGACAAAACCACTTGAGAAAAATGCAAAAATACTCATCAGACCATTGTTGTCATTGTATTATGAGGAAGGGAAAAATTTAACAAACAATATCTCAGCTTTATTTTCCCCATACACATCCTTGTCCACTGAAAATCTCTGACTTCAGGAGGGGCTGAGATTTACAAAAACACTTCTTAACATATAAGAGTCCCAGATTATGTAGATTATTTTTCTTGAGACCTTGACAAATACTTTTTGCCAGCTACAAACTCCTTTCTGATTACTAACAAAATCCTCTCATAGGATGAGGTTTTGTTTGGGAATTTACCTTATATATGGTATGACTGGGCAAAAGAGAAATGTTTTTAATTGTGAATATAGTGGATCATATAAGATATGACTAATGCAATTTTGTCCTGTATGGAAGGGGAAATTATTGCAGAGAATGTGCCCATGTTATCAGAAGACACATTTATCTCCTTGGGTCTTTCCAGATTTAAAGTATCACACAATTGAAGTCATTTCTGTTCTTTTTGCTTCACAGCCTCCCATACAATACCCATTAATCCAAGTATGCAGTGAGAGATTTATTCTATAAAGGGGTATAAAGCAGAGTAGTTAATACTAAACCTGGCTGTAGCTCCATATTTATGAAAAGTAAACCTCCAGAGATTTCTCAGGTCCTGTACTATTGTGTTTAAGTTTGTCAGAAATATGGACATCCTAGATTGGATTCCAGTGTCACAACTTTGTCAGAATTCTCATTTTAGAATATATTAAGGATTTCAGTATTTAAACTGTAGGGATTTGGAGAATCTAAGTGAAGATATAAGGCAAAGAAATAAGGTAAACAGAACCCAAAACATCACTTTATTTTTGCTAAGATTAGATAGTGAACAACATGCCCAATCACTGCACGCAAGTAGACTTATACTTAAGCCCCAGAATCAAGGAGCCTTGTCTGCCCCAGTAGAGCACCACAGCTTCCTTTGTCTAGGACACAAGAGAATGAAGGATACAGAGATGCTCCAAGCACTGTGATCAAACATGTAGGGAAATACCAGGTAGAGGGCACTGCCCACTAATGGTTAAACTAGACAAAGTTGTGTCTTGAATAATTTGCATGTCTTTATGTTACCATCTAACTTGAAACACAGTATCATAAGTCAACTGGCAATTGAGTATGAAAACCTAGCTGGTGGGCTATGGTTATAATTCAATGGATTATAGATATTAAACTGTCTATGTGATATTTAGGGATTTTAGGCAAATAAAAGTAACAGCCTTTCTATGTGTGCTGTTTTAGATTTGTTTTTTTGTTTTTTTGTTTTTTTTTGGTTAAGAACCAGTGAACTTTCTTTTTG
This sequence comes from Fukomys damarensis, assembly GCF_012274545.1. Taxonomy (NCBI): domain Eukaryota; kingdom Metazoa; phylum Chordata; class Mammalia; order Rodentia; family Bathyergidae; genus Fukomys; species Fukomys damarensis. The sequence continues at coordinate 14,275,317 of NW_022900940.1, forward strand.
GGGGTTAGAGATGATTATTGGTCTATGTGGATATTTTCTTCCAGCAGTCAACTGAAACAATCTTTTCTTTAACTTAACTTCACTGGGTATCACTTTTCTTTCCCTCCCTATCCCTCACAACTTCCTATCTCTACTAAGTGCCCTCATAACTGGCTTACTGCTCCTTTGCAACATTTGTTGCATGCATTAATTATGTAACAAATTATCTCATCTCTAGACTCTCAGTTCTTTGAGGGCTGTATCAGTATTTGGTATTTATCCTGTTTGATGTTTCTCTAGCACCATCAGCACACTTTGTACTTGTAGGTGTGCAACAAAACTATTTGTGTGGTCTTAACTTGGATAGAGTAGCATTTAGCATATTGCTTTAGGATAGATTCTCTGAAAACTGATTTTGAGATGGGGAATTGGAAGCAGAAATTTTATGCTCTCCAGTGATGTGCCTGTCAGAATTTGAGAAGATAGAATTGGGTAGAAGTAACTGTTCTGAAATGCACTTACAATTGAGGCCCATCAAACTTGTTTTAAGGGAAATCCTGGCACTAGGATGTCCATTCAGAGTTATTGAAAAGTGAAGTAAGGAGTGATGAAGTCTTTTGAAAACTCAGGAAAGCCAGTGTTTGAGGGGAGGTTTTTCCTTGGTGAGGCAGTTCTCTGCAGCCAGGGGAAGTTTGCAGTTAGAGTTGTATCTGTGTACTGACAGCAACCAATTTTCAGACGGTGGAGGAATGGGACATAAACCTGGGGAAGAGATCTTGGTGAGAGCCTCAGTACCTATTACATATAATTATTTTTTATCAGATGAATCAGCTTGCCATGAAAATAATCAGTTGCATAGACTGGAACCAAGATTATCAGATTCTCAAGGTATTTCCATTTGTTGTTACTCAAAGACACATTTTACCTCTCTTGAGAAAGTTATGAAGAATATGTTTTCTAAAAAATATGCTTTACCATAAAGAAAAGCATGTTTTGACCAGGAAGGCCCCAAAGACCCCAGAGGGGTTTTTTTTCAGCTGCCTGCCTGCCTGCCTGCCTGTGATCACCCAGCGGCGTGCGCGGGAGCTCCCGGCCTGCGCGACAACAGACCCAGGAAGGAAGGTAGCCGTGCGGGCGCCCTTGAAACACCCACACGACGCCCCCGCCCCGTTCTCAAAACTCCTGGTTGGGCCAGTCCTTAGACCAACTCTGCAGAGGCATAGGTTCCCCATGAAGGGTAGTTTTCTGAGCTCCGAACTTTGAACATCTTTAAAGAAAGGGCAGGGGAAACCTGTAATAGAACGGAGTGGAGTTCAACCCTGAGGGTAAGGAAACTAAAGTTAGGCCTTGTAGATTGTGTGCAGTCTCAGTCGTGAGGAACAGCCATTGGCTATCTAAGACCAGGGGATTGGGTTCCGCATATGACTGTGCATGTGGTATAATATGAGATCAGAGATAGCCTGAAAGAGGACCTTCAAATTCTTTTTCTTTCCCTCTCTCTTTTCTCTTTTTTCCTCTTTCCACCCTAAAATTTCTTTCTTTTTTCTGTCCTGTCTCTCCAACTCAGTCTCTTGCTCCACCATAGTGTCCCTCATCTCCCTTTTTATTCCAGTTCCTGAAGAACTCAGACTTCTTTTTTTATTTTTTGTTTTTAGGACGGGTTTCTCTTTATGTTCTTTTCTCCAGTCATTTTACCTCACTCATGGCTCTGTACCTTCAAGGGAAGGCAAGCGCCTGTTACTGTTAAGGGGATATATTCCTGTCCTTATTCCTGCACTCTCTCTATCCCCCCTGAACTTAATAGCTTTGTAAAGATAGTAAGGTAATTCTACAACCTCTGGATTCACTTCAAACCTGCTCTAATTCTTTCACTTATCTAATCCTCTTGTTCTAAGTCGAACCCCCCATCCTAAATGGTAAAGATGCCATATTGAAAAGAATATTCACTGCAAACATACTATGAGCTGCTTCTTGAAATTAATCTAATTCACATGAGTTAAAGGTGATACATTAATGACTACCATAAGTGGTCAGTTGGCAAGCTGTGCCTGATCCTATTGGGCTGCTGAATGTATCAATTGGGACAAAGAGTGGTGATTGATTTAAAGAGTTGTTTTCTCTGATATTATGAAAACGAGAATGTCTATGAGTCATTAGAAACTCAAAAGCTAAAACGCAACTATATTAGGAAGATTTAAGTAATACCCAGAAATTAAAGAAGGACAACCCAACAATAAAAATAAAAATGAGAAAACACTTAAGCAAGACACAAAAACAAATATCCAGTTCACCAATAGCAAATAGTAGGACAAATGAGGATGAAAAGTCTGATAGTGAACCAACAGGACTCCCTGGACCCATAGCACAGGAGGTAACAAAATTGATCAATCAGGCTCTAGAAAAATTCAAATCAGAAATAATTTCCCAGCTAGCCAGAGAGATGATGAGCAAAATAGAAGTCATGATTCGAGACTCTAGAGCAGAAACTGAGAAAAAAATAGATGAGCTCAAGACTGTGATAGAAGCCATGAAGACTCAGCATAAGAAAGACATGGAAACAATGAATGCCCAACAGAGGAAAGAAATGGAATCCATAAAACAGATTCAAACAGATATCCAGGAGATTAAAAACTCTATTGAAAGTGTACGAAACAGAATAAAAGATTGCGAAGATAGAATTTCAGATATAGAAGATAGGATAGCAGTCAGTGACCGTGAAAAAAGAGGTCTATTAAAAACAGTAAGGGATCATGAGAAATCAATCCAACAACTCCTAGACGATACAAAGAAAAATAACATAAGACTGATAGGAATTCATGAAAAAACAGGAGAAAACACAAATGATATAAAAAAGCTCTTCACAGAATTAATGACAGAAAACTTCCCAAACAGAAGGGAAGAATTAGACATACAGATAAGTGAGGCATATAGAACCCCAACTAGCCACGATCAAAAAAAATCTACACCTAGACATATAATAATCAAGATTCCAGAAATCCAACAGAAAAACAAAATACTACAAGCAGTAAGAGAAAAGAAACAAATCACATGCAAAGGGAAGCCCATTAGAATCACAGCAGACTTTTCAACACAAACCCTTAGGTCAAGGAGAGCCTGGAGTGAGGTATTCCAAGTCCTAAAAGAAAAGAATCTCCAACCTAGACTTTTGTATCCTGCAAAACTCTCTTTCAAAATAGATGGGGAAATAAAATACTTCCACGACAAAGAGCACCTGAGAAATTTCATGAACACCAAACCAGCACTGCAAGGAATTCTAAACAATATCCTAGAAAAGGACAACGAAATTCACAATAACATGAGGCCCAACAGACCAAATCAAATAGGCAAGGCAAGAAACTAAAAGGAGATGGGAGAAAAAGTAAAAAGAGTCAACAAATGGACAAAAACATGACAAGAATAAGTCAAAATATATCAGTTGTAACCATCAATGTTAATGGCCTCAATTCACCAATCAAGAGAAACAGATTGGCAGAATGGATTAAGAAGCAAAATCCAACAATATGTTGTATACAAGAAACACACCTAGTGCAAAAGGAAGTCCATAGACTGAAAGTGAAAGGATGGAAAACAATTCTCCATGCGTCAGGAGTCCAGAAAAAAGCAGGGGTAGCAATCTTATTCTCAGATAAAGTAAATTTCAAACCAAAACTCATTAAGAGAGACAAAGAAGGACACTACATCCTTGTAAAGGGAACAATTCAAGAGGAAGAGCTGACAATCATAAACATATATGCACCAAATATAAATGCCCCCAACTATATAAAACAAATATTAAGTAACATGAAAAACCAAATAAGCACTAATACAATTGTAGTGGGGGATTTAAATACCCCACTATCACAAATTGACAGATCTACTAGGCAGAAAATCAACAATGAAATAATAGAACTGAACCAAGCTTTGGAACACATGGACTTAATAGATGTTTATAGAGTATTCCACCCCCAAAAACCAGAATATACATTCTTTTCGGCTGCACATGGATCATTCTCCAAAATAGACCACATACTGGCTCACAAAACAGGTCTAAATAAATGCAAAAAAATTGAAGTCATCCCCTGTTTATTATCAGATCATAGTGCAATCAAACTAGACATCAATAGCACAAGAAACTATAGAAACTTCACAAGCACATGGAAACTGAACAACACTCTCCTAAACAATCAATGGATTACAGAGGAAATTAAAGAAGAAATTAGACAGTTTTTACAAATAAATGAGAATGCCAATACAACATACAGGAATCTTTGGGACACAATGAAAGCAGTTCTACGTGGAAAATTCATAACATTGAATGCCCACACTAGGAAAACAGAGCGGGCTCAAATAAACAACTTAACGATGAAACTTAGACTCCTAGAAAAACAAGAGCAAGAAAAACCCAAAGCTCGAACAAGAGAGGAAATTATAAAGATCCGAGCAGAAATCAATGCAATTGAAATTAAGAAAACGATACAAAAAATAAATGAAACAAAGAGCTGGTTTTTTGAAAGAATAAATAAAATTGACAAACCCTTAGCTAATCTTATCAAAAAAAGGAAAGAAAAGGCTCAGATCCATGCAATTAGGAATGAAAAAGGCGAAGTCACAACAGATCCGAAAGAAATCCAGAGGATCATGAACACCTACTTTGAGAACCTGTACTCTAATAAAATGGAAAACACAGAAGAAATGGACAGATTTCTAGATACTTATGAATTACCAAAGTTGAACGAAGAAGATAAAAACATTTTAAACACCCCAATCACAATCAGTGAAATTGAAAATGTAATTAAAAACTTACCAACAAAGAAAAGCCCAGGCCCTGATGGATTCACTGCTGAATTTTACAAGACATTTAGAGAAGAACTACTACCATTACTCTTCAAACTTTTCAATGAAATTGAAAGAGAAGCTATACTTCCAAATTCATTCCTGGAAGCAAGTATCACTCTGATTCCCAAACCAGAGAAAGATACAACCAAAAAGGAGAACTACAGACCAATCTCCTTAATGAATATAGATGCAAAAATCCTTAATAAGATACTAGCAAACAGAATACAGAGGATTATTAAGAAGATCATCCATCATGACCAAGTCGGATTTATTCCAGAGATGCAAGGGTGGTTCAACATACGAAAGTCAGTGAATGTAATACATTATATTAACAAAGTCAAGGACAAAAACCATATGATCCTCTCAATAGATGCAGAAAAAGCATTTGATAAAATTCAACACCCATTCATGATAAAAACCCTGCAAAAAATTGGAATAGATGGTCTATACCTCAATTTAATAAAGGCTATTTATGAAAAACCATCAGCCAACATCATATTGAATGGCCAAAAACTGAAAACCTTCATGTTAAAATCAGGAACAAGACAAGGATGCCCACTATCGCCACTTCTCTTCAATATAGTTCTGGAAACATTAGCCACAGCAATTAGACAAGAGAAAGAAATTAAAGCAATAAAGATAGGAAAGGAAGAAGTTAAACTATCATTATTTGCTGATGATATGATACTCTACATTGAAGATCCAAAAAACTCCACCAAAAAACTTCTAGACTTAATTGACAGATTCAGTAAAGTATCTGGATACAAGGTGAATACCCAAAAATCAATAGCCTTTCTATACACAAATAACAGACAGACAGAAAGAGAAATAAGGGAAAAAATTCCTTTTACAATAGCATCCAAAAAAATGAAGTATCTAGGAATCAATCTAACAAAAGAAACAAAAGATCTCTACACTGAAAACTACAGCACTCTGAAAAAAGAAATCGAAGAGGATATAAAAAAATGGAAAGATATCCCCTGCTCCTGGGTAGGAAGAATCAACATAGTGAAAATGGCCATACTACCGAAACTGCTATATACATTCAATGCAATGCCAATTGAAATTCCAACACTATATTTCACAGAACTAGAAAAAAGAATCCAAAAATTCATTTGGAACCACAAGAGACCTAGAATAGCAAAAGCCATTATAGGCAACAGTCACATGGCACCAGGTGTAACAATTCCCAATTTGAAACTATACTACAAAGCCACTGTGATAAAATCAGCATGGTACTGGCAAAGAAATAGGCCTGAGGATCAATGGAACAGACTGGAAGACACAAAAACAAATGCAGATGTACTCAGCTACCTCATCTTCGACAAAGGAGCTCACCATCCTCAGTGGAGGAAAGATAGCCTCTTTAATAAATGGTGTTGGAAAAACTGGATATCAACCTGTCACAGATTAAAATTAGACCCTTATCTTTCGCCATGCACTAAATTAAAATCCAAATGGATTAAAGATCTAAATATTAAAACAGAAACATTAAACTTGCTGGAAAGTAAGTTAGGCAGAACTCTGGAAGACATTGGTATAGGAAAAGACTTTATGAACAAATCCTCAGTAGCACGGGAACTAGCAGAAAGAATCAACAACTGGGATCTCATCTTACTAAAAAGCTTCTGTACTTCAAAAGAAACCATTAGCAGAACTAAGAGACAATCTACAATGTGGGAAAAAATTTTTACCAGCTGTACCTCAGACAAAGGACTATTATCAAGGATATATAAAGAACTCAAAACAATCAGTCCCCCCAAATATAAAGACCCGATCCAAAAATGGGCATCCGAAATGAACAGACATTTCTCATACAAAGAAGTGAAAGCAGCAAGAAAATATATGAAAAAATGTTCCACATCACTGGTCATTCGAGAGATGCAGATGAAAACAACACTGAGATTCCACCTCACCCCACAAAGAATGGCTGCTATCAAGAAATCACACAATAACAAATGTTGGCGGGGTTGTGGGGAGAAAGGAACCCTCCTCCATTGTTGGTGGGAGTGCAGACTAGTGCAACCACTATGGAAATCAATATGGAGATACCTCAAAGAGCTTGGACTGGAGGTTCCATTTGACCCAGCCATCCCTCTGTTGGGTATCTTTCCAAGAGAACTAAAAGAATCATATCACAGAGAAGTATGTGCACCCATGTTTATAGCGGCACAGTTTGTAATAGCTAAATCTTGGAAACAACCTATTTGCCCATCCGTTGGAAACTGGATAAAGAAGTTGTGGTTTTTCTATAAAATGGAATATTACTCAGCCATAAAGAGCGAGAGAATAGATTCATTCATAGGAAAATGGATACATATTGAAGATATACTCCTAAGTGAAATAAATAAGTCCCACATGTGTAAATACCAAATAGTTTCCCTGGTGTGAATATTCTGCAACAATGCATAAGATTCTAATAAGATTACTGACATTTAGAAATGGGAGGAAAGGAGCTAAAGGTGTAGGGAAGGTGTGATACGTAGGGGAAGAACAAAAAGGGAAAAGAAAAAAATGTGAGAGAATGAAAAGATGAAAATAAAGTGTTTGTAGATGGGGAGGGGAGGAGGGGGTGAAGGGAGGGCAGAGGTAAGGGGAAAAAATGAGAATCAAGACTTGCCATGTAAAGGTACATGATCCCAACAATGAATGTAACTGTACTGTATCCCTAAATGTACCAATAAACTCAATAAAAAAAAAAAAGAAAAGCATGTTTTTACAACCATAGGATTAGTATGTTTGGACACTATGCTAAGATTAGCACATGTTGTTTATACCAAACTCCCCACAGCATGAAAGACTGACCCTCTGGCTGGTCTGAGCTTCAGTCTTCTGAATCCATGCTTGTGGACTTCTCCCCAGGTACTGGTCTTCCCAGAGCTGCACTGGAGCTCCACAACTGTCTGTGACTGCCACTCTGTCCCCCTAAAAAGCCCCACTTGGTTCACTGGGTGTACAGGTCTCCCTATCACCACTGTGGGTGACAGTGTTGGCTGTGGGCTTCCTGTGTTCTCACAGGATATTGGCCAGATGGAAGATCCTACCTGGTGGGCACCTCCCATCAGCTTTCAGATCATTGCGTGGGTGAGCTCTCCTTTGTTTTTGCCAGACATGCGTACTTCTTTTGGCTCCTGCAAGTCCCAGGGTGGACTAACTCAGAGGGCCTGTGGGCCTGGAGAGTGGTTTTCATGTCCACTTGCGATATTCAAAAATTCACCCCTAAGGTGATGGTATTGAATAGTGGCACCTTTGGGAAGTGATTAGGATTAAAGCCCTTATAATAGAGGCTCAAGAGGCTTTGCATATTCTCCCATGTGAAGACAGTGAGAAGGTGCCAACCATACACCAAAAAGCAGATCTTCATGAGACTGGAATTCTCTGAGTCCCTTGTCCTTGGACCACTCAGCCTCTAGTATTGTGAGGAGTAAATTTCTTTTGTTTATAAGCCATCTAGTTTATGGGAGTTTGCAATAGCAACCCCAGATAGACATGTATTCTCTTTTAGGGTAAGGTTGCACATGGTGTATTAGAGATCTCAGGAAGTACCGCATTTGCTGTCTCTGTTTAACTGTACTTTGTTGTTGTTGTTGTTTTGAGACAGGTAGTTTAGGCTGGCCTTAAACTGATTATATAGCCTAGGCTGTCCCTGAACTCCTGGGCATTCTCCTGCCTCAGGCTCCCAAGTGCTGAAATTACAGGTGCATGCCACCACACCTGGCCAACTAAAACTTTTACAAACTTATTTGGCCATAGACAATTTTTACCTCACTATTCTCTGGAGCTAGCATGTTAGATACCTACTTTTCTTATTACACTTAAGAATTGTGCTATATTAGCTGGCAGTGTAAGAGTAGAGATGATTTCTTTGCACATGAATTTCTTTGTGAACAGTGGTAAGCATTATATACATCTTAAAATCTGACTGCTTTACAGAGCTGGAAGGATGCTCCCTAAGTTCAAATTTTGTCACTGTTTGGACACAAGTATTGCCTACACTGAAATGATTAGAGGCTCATGGAGGTGGAAACAATGTTCTCAAGGCAAGCATGGTTTTGTATAGCCATTTAAAAAAAAAATGCTGAAGGAAGGAGAGATGCATGGCCAAAGGAGATTGAGAACTGAGGAACCACTCTATGTTCCATCTTTAGGTGTTGACGAGAATTACTAAAAGGATACAAAAGAGATAATGTCAGGACAGTTTACTAAGACTTTGGAATTTTTGTCTTGGATTTTATTGGAGTGATGGTTGATTTGGGGTGTCAGCTTGATTGGATTAAGGCTTGGTCAGATAGCTGTAAAACCTTAATTATTTTCAGCCTAAGTGTTGAACCTATCCTCCTTCTACTGAAAGGGGAACCCGTGTGGATTGGCATTTGATTAGAAGGATTGAACAGCCCCATGTGTGTCTGTGAGATGTTCCAGTGGAGATCTGTGTGAGTTCAGGTACAGAGTAGTAGACAGGCAACTTCCGCTATGGGCCCAGATGGACAGAACAGCAGAGAAAGGACAAGTTCTTGCCTGTCTGCTCCAGAATAGATTCATCCTTCTTCTCCTGTTCTTAGACATCAGAGCTCCAGGTTCTCCAATCTTTGGATTCCAGTCATTACCCCAGTGGTCTCTGACTCAGAGTTCTATCTCGGCTTCTCTGGTTCAGAGGCTTTTGAGCTTCAGCTAAGCCATGTTATTTGCTTATGGGACTTCTCAGTGTCCATAATCACCTAGCTAATTCCCCTAATCAATTCTCCTTTATATATTTTTCTATTCAGCTTGAGTATTGCTTATTTGAAATCCTTGAAATTGGATGTATTTGGGACATTTTTACATTTTTTTAATATTTGCACATACATAACAAGTTATCTTGAGATACCTAAATCTGAACACAAGATTCGTTTATGTTTCACATACACTTTATTCACATAACTGGAAAGTGATTTTAATATTGTTGTGTACCTGTGTTTTGACTGTGACTTATCCTAGGAGATCATGTATGAAATTTGCCACTTGTTGCATCACATCAGCTATCCAAAAGTCTCAGATTTTGGAGCATTTTGAATGTTGGGTTTTGGGTTTGGATGTATAGGTGTGCATTTCTAGAGAGCACTGGCTAAAACACTGGTCGGGTTCTTTGAAACTCAGTGGTAATTTAACAGAACACGCAGATCTCCTGGCTGCCTAAAATACAGGAGGCCTTATTGTCCACAATCCTATGTCATTGTCAGAAATAGATATCTTAAATCCACCTTTAAGCTTACTGAATATGATTGGCTAGGTTTTAGATGGTTTTGAAGATAGTCTTCATTGCCGAATTTTATTGCACTATCACTTCCTAGTGTAAGGGCCAGTGTTATCATAGCTGTATTAATCTAAAAGTTGTAGTTTGATGTAATCAAGGTTCAATTTAGATTTCCATTAGCCTGAAAAAAGAATCTAATGAATTCAACTCAGGAAAATTCAAGAACATTAGTTCATATATAGCTAGATCGAGGGGCACAAACAATTCCTCTAGTCTGGATTTGGTCAGTGTCTTTCTACGTGTCTGTCTGTGTATCTCTTTCTTCCTTCCTTCTTCCTATCTCCATATTCAGCTTTTCCTTCCACTGAGCTGGTTTTCATCTCAGTGTATTCTTCTCCATAAGATGAAAAAATGGCTTCTGGAAATTCCAGAAGTACACTTTGGTGTATGACAAAATTTTACGAATGCTTTCCTTTTCCTAACTTTTTTAGCAAAAGTCTTTGAATAAAATTTTTATATTAGTTTGTGCTGCTATAACAAAATACCTGAAAATGAATAATTTATAAAGAACAAAAGTTTATTGCTCATAATTTTGGAGGTTGAGAAGTCCTGAATCAAAACACTGGAAAGTGGAGTGGCTGGTGAAAGACTGATGAGTCTTCTGAGGTGGCATCTTGTCACTGTATCCTACACAGGGGACAAATGTTGTGTTTGCACATAGTGAAAGAGGGAGGGCAAAAGGGGCCATAAGCTACTTCTCTCCAGCCCTTTATGTGACATTAACTCAAGTCTCTGCTGTCATGATTTAATTGCCAAAAGGTGTTACCACCACAACGGGATATTAAGATTCAATGTAAGGGCCCAGGATTTAGCTCAGTGATTCTGCCACTTGCCTTGCAAGCACAAAGTCCCAAGTTTGATCCTTGGTACCAAAAAAAAGAATCAGTGTAAAAGTTTCTTTGGGTCAATTAAGTTGTAGGCCCATTGTTGACCTCATAACTATAACCCAGATTGTGGAAACTGCTGATTGGCTAGGGCAGGGCCAGTCGCATTTCTGCATCCCATCCTGGAGATGGAGGATCAGCTGGCAGACTTCTTCCTTAAAGGAAGACTGAAGTGAAAAAGGGACATTATTCTGGGAGAGGAACGACAACAAAAAATAGATGTCTTTTATAATAGTGAAAATGCTGTCATCACAAAATGATCAGAGAGGAAATAGCAGAAATGATAAACAGGTATCTTCAAAAACATTGCAATTAAACTACTTTGGAATAGAACCAAAGAGATTCTTGTAGTGTTTTGTATGTGAATTGTGGTAACTCATAACTTACTTTGTTTGGTCTTTAATTTTTTCTCCCTTCTTCTCACCACAACCCACGTTTTGCTTCTCTCTTCCTTGTCCTGTAACTCAGGACTGTGACTCCTATGCACTGCATCTTGTGTACTTCTTTAATCTCTGACTTCCATGTGGGTTTGAGCAATGGTAGATACCAGTAGGAGCCTGCAGGATAGAGGAGGGGAGCTCTAGCATTTCCTGTCTTGATCAACTTTTGTTTTTTGTATAAACAGCTTATTTCAGAATGACAGGAGGTCACACAATATTTCATCTTGAAACATCTATCCCAGATGCTGGGTGCTAGTGAAGAGCATTTTTCTAATCCAACTGAAACCTTCATGATAGTCACTTGCTCATGGTTCATTTTTGTTATTGACTGTTTTCTATCTCCATGTTTTAAGACTGTCTGCTTTTGGAGGAAACAATAAGAGAAGGGGCTGAAAATACTGTATAATAGGGTAGAGGTGAAACTGCAGCCCAGGAAAAGACAGGCAGAAAGGCAGATTCAATGCTGGAGCCTGTGGAAAAAATGGAAATATATAAGGTCCACTAAGAAGAGAAAAAATGGATTTGAGCCCATAATTGGTGGGATTTCCCTTTGAGCTCCTGTGAAAATCTGTGATTTGGCTTCAGCAGTCGATTTCTAACCCTTGGGTGGATGGATGAGCCAGTTGGGAGTATCTGAATCCACCTGGCTCAGCTCACTCAACATACTGGGGTCTTTGTATCCTGCTGTTTAATCTGTGCTCACATCAAAGGCACTGGTTAGAGGTCTGTTACAGCTGCATCGTTAGGAGGGCAGTGTTTTGTGAGGTGAGGTTGTAGGATGTGATGGAAAAAATCCTAGCTAGGACTCTGAAGCTGTTGTATCAGCTTGTTCAATTTTAAATTTTTGACTTATTTATCTTTTGACTTGAGGATAACTCTTGTAACTTGCTGAGGCTAGCTGTCCTTAACCATAAAATAGAGGTAATACTACATATGCTGTTTTCATCATAGGGTGATTGTGAGGCTACAAATCAGATTTGGAAAGAAAGACTATCTATTTTAAAGCTTTTTGTTTTTTTAAATAGACAGAATATAATCTCTGTTCTCTCAGCCATTGTTTTGACAGAAAAATCATACATATATATTCATATATATATATATATACACACATATATTTCATAGCAGTATGTTAAGTAAATGATCACTGTATGAATAAGTTGCTAGAAGAACTTGTTTTTGTTTAGTTAGAGTGCATAGGAGTATTCATAAAAGGATAATAAGGAAAAGAGATCAAGAAAAGGATAAGCATTTCAAATAAAAATTGAAGCAATCACAGCAAGATACCAAAGGAAAAATAGCCATATGAACAATTGTAACCCGGTAGGCATGGCTGGTGTGCTAGTCTGAAGGTGTGAAGCTGAACTGTGCAGGACCATATGTACCAAGCTAAGCCAATGAGATGAAGTACAGTTTTTCAAAGTGAGGATAGGAGTCCTCTGATACACTCACTGAGAACAAGATAACGTGATCACTTATATTTGGGAAATTATCTCTCTTGTCCTCTTGGAGATTCATAAAGTGATTAGCTCATTAAGATCTCTTGTAAGTATTACAAGGAAAATAACTTGTTTAGTCTTGTTTTATCCAATTTTTGTCTACTCTTATTTTGCTGTGGAACTATTTCAAAAAGAAAACAAACCCATTTTTATATGCCTTAGAATTAACAATCTACAGAACTCATTTTGGGTTAAGAGTGAAGGGAGATTATGATAAAGGAATAACATGGTTATAACTGTGTTTTAAATTGATTACTCTTCTAATGGTCAATGTGGACAGAATGATTAAAGGGGGAAAATGAAAGCTGGAGGACTGATAAAAAGGATTCAATTTAATGCTAAGGATAGTGTGCTATAAAAGCCATGGTTTAAAGAACTCAGTGTTAAGCAGCCATTCAGTACGTGATGGACTGAATAAGAAGAAATAGCATATTGTGAACTGAAATATATTTTAAGAATCACCTAGATTTAGCTAAATCTTGGAAACAGCCCATTTGCCCATCCGTTGGAAACTGGATAAAGAAGATGTGGTTTTTCTATAAAATGGAATATTACTCAGCAATAAAGAATGAGAAAATAGATTCATTCATAGGAAAATGGATACATATTGAAGATATACTCCTAAGTGAAATAAATAAGTCACACATGTGTAAATACAGAATAGTTTCCCTGGTGTGAATAATCTGCAGTAATACATAAGATCCTAATAAGATTACTGACATTTGGAAATGGGAAGAAATGAGCTAAAGGTGTAGGGAAGGTGGATGGGTAGGGGAAGGGTAAAAAGGGAAAAGAAAAAAATGTGAGATAATGAAAAGATGGAAATAAAGTGTTTGTAGATGGGGAGGCGAGGAGGGGGTGAAGGGAGGGCAGGGACAAGGGGAAAAAATGAGACTTGTCATGTAGAGGTACAACATCCCAACAATGAGTGTAACTGTACTGTATCCCTAAAATGTACCAATAAACTCAATTAAAGCTGAAAAAAAATACAAAAAAAAAAAGAATCACCTATTAAGACTATAACAAGAACATGGATTAAGTGCACATCTTGTGCCAGGTTAGGTTCTAAATGTTTGTGATGAATTAACTAATATAATTTTTCCAAATCACTATCAGAAGGGTGCTTTCACTTTATGGGAAAGAAACTGAGTTACGTGGAGGCGTAATTCTACACCCGCGCTCACAGCTGTTAAGTACTGGAGTCAGTGAACTCTGGGCCAGGGGCCAGATCACCTGGTTTTGCAAGGCTCAAAATCTAAGAATTGTTCCTGATTTTTAAAATTTTTCAATGGTTGGGAAAATAGTCTGAAAAAGTAACATTTTATAATGCATGAAAATTATTTGAAATAAAAATTTACACTTATTAATTTATATGTAATCCTTGACTACTTTTGTGTGACAATATCAAAGCTCAGTGGTTGTGACAGAAGCTTGACAACTGATCAAACTGAAAGTATTTATGGTCTTGTCCTTCATAGAAAGAATTTACAGATCTCTGAATAAATGGCAGTCAGGATTGAATCTGACGTCCAAAGCCAGATCTGGTTCTGTGCAATCGGGGACCATCCAAAGCCTGGAAAAGAATGTACGAGACCTTTCAAGGATCTTTTCAGGAGCTCACAGAAGACTAAGCATGGGTAAGAAAACCATCAATGTAATGTGGCCATTGTCACAGTGGACACAAAATGCTGTATGGCAGATTTATAGGATGTGAGACACAGGGCCTATGTTTGGCCAAGGACACAGGATGTGTCAGAGTTTTGTTGAGTATGGAAATGAATTGTGAAACTCATGAAAATTCAAAGTTCTGTGACAAATTACATTATTGCATTAAGCTTCCCTTGCAGCTCACTTTTTCTTTTATATACCGTATTCCTTGATGCTTGGCTGAAGGGGATGGCTGAGAGTCAGAAAGAACACCTGGTGTGAAGAAACAGAACAGCTTATATTTGGGAGTTTAATGTCTTAGGGAAAATAGGCTTCTTGTATTAGAACAGAAATTGAAAGTGGTATCTGGGAGTTTGAACCAGCTTTTATGGTATCAAGCTTGTGATAGAATCAACAATAGAACAAATTCTTCCATTCAGGGCTGTTGCATGCAGCTTTACTACAGAAACACTTTTCATTCCAATACCTGGATCAGATCCATTTATCTTCTAGCTGGGAAGAGGCTGAGACAAGTGCACCTGCCCACTGTGTGCTGATGATACCGTATGGGGTTGATCTCCTCCAGGTTCTCTCAGGCCAGCTGAGATGCTCCAAGAAACTGCTCCAAATCAGTAGCACATGTTAAGCACATGGAAGCTAATGCATTTATTACATTTCTTACGATCTTTTCTAGTAAACATGGGACACCCAACTTGCCTTTCATGCTACCATAATATTTGCCCATCTAAGAAATTGGGTTCAACATGAAAGGAGAAATGAGATGGAGCCGGCATGCTATGCTGATTCAAGAGCTTGTTGTGTTCTCAACAACGCCAGGAAATCTCATCAATGTTGTGGTTCTATGCAGCCAAGATTGCTTTTAAAGAGCATCATGGGACTAGAAATGGCTTTCTGCTTGCTGGCTGACATCACGGGAACTATTCTAGTTTTTCCCATTTAGTAAGTATTTATAATGTTCCCACTTCATCTATTTAGGCAATCTTAGCACAAAATGCCCCAAATCCAACATAGACCCTGCCTCCCAGGAGGGCAGTGTACATTCTGCTATCAGACAGGTCAGCTACATGGCCATACAATCAAATATAAGTTAGTGGCAGACTGCATGTTGGAGAGGTTCACATGCTATGAGAGCAGATAACAGGGAGATTTGACATGACTCAGGAGGGTGAGACCTTGAGATGGTGAGGATCTTTTTGAGATTTTAAGATTTACATGACTTAACTAAGAGGGACCACATGCTGGCTTTGTGGCTGGCAAGCAGCTTTGTCTGACCCTATAAATCTATGGGGTTAGATAAGAAAAGCTGTTGTTACATCTCTATTTTACATGTCTACCTGAATTCTATCATGTGCCTAACATGAATTAATTTGTATTATAATTGGCTTATTTGGCTCGTGAGCCAACAGTTATCGAGATCTCTGTGCTCTTCAGGACTACTGAGATAGTCACACATTATTATGTACATCCCCAAAGATACCATTTATTGAGTTTCACATGAAGGTCTATGTGTGATTTTCAGATGTAATTTTTTGGAAGCTAGCTTCAGAAAAATAACTGGCAAATAAACATCATTTTTCTGAGATGTAGGTTCCTAATCTTTTTACAAATAAAAAGGCTGATGAATTTGTTTAACCTGATGGTTGTAAAGATTAAGTGAGATAATGAAATATAGAGCATATTCCTGAAACAGAGTAATGAGTTGATGAATGTTTGTTGATTGAATAGTGGAGCTGGTCTTAAACTACTTCAGGGGCTTGGAGCGCTGCCTGATCCATCTTAGTTTATGTACAAATCATAGCTTTCTTCAACTCTATGCTTACCAATTTTTCTCTCTTATTGTATCAGAAGCAGATGTATCCCCTAATTATTTTCTTATATTCCCTTTTTGGCCAAAGCATTATTATATTATTAAAGAATCATTTATTTATATATGTCCAGCAACTGCAAATGATTGGTCCAGCTAGATGTTGGGGGAGAAAAACAAAACAGATTTTTATTCTGTTATAATCTGTAAATATTAAAATAGATTGATGATTAGGGAGCTCATGAAAGCAGCTAATTATTTTAAATTAACTCCTGACGAATATAATATATTGTAGCTTTGCCATCTTTTAATTTTATATGCTATTTTGACTTTATTCTATCCAGATAATGCTCTTTCTTTTAACATTGACTACAACATCTAGCTTATGCATAATAAGCCTATAATGATTTATTTTACAGCAAATATGTTTGTGTGAGTGGTGGAATTATGTATTTTGATATTTGATGCCTTCCAAACCTGAAATTGTATTATCCAGGTGGCTAGCTGTAGAGTGTATAATCACTTTATAGTATTTCAGAGAATTGAAAAATAAAGAGACACAAGTGTTAAAAAGATCCAAATTATAAGAATGAAATGATCAAGGAATCAGGGTACAGACCAGGGGCTTTTGGAAGTTCAAAGGCTCATTTATCAGGTGTCAGATTTCACTAGATGGAATCATAGTGTTGCATTAAAAAAAAAAGAAGAGAAAGTCTTCTATAAAGTTAGCTCTTCCTTTACTCATAATTCTGATTAGAAATTGGCCATTGGTGATTAATGACCATTTTTGTAGCAAATTTTAAAAAATTAGGGTCTCTGTACATGGAAATAATCTGGTGTCATATCTTTGAGCTTAATAGTCAGTTTTTTTCTGTTGTGTACCCTAAATTCCTATTTTGTCTGACCTAAGACCTTAGATTTTAAGACCTTAAAATTTAAGTTATCCAAATGAACACATAAAAGCAAAAAGCAGTCCTCATAGTTCCTTCTTTTGAATTATATTGAGAAGCAAGCTGAAGAGCAGTCATCTCAAAGACTGCATGGGTTTGCATCTTGGCTACATTACTAAGTAGCTGTGCAACCTTGTCCAGGTCAATTGATCTCTCTAACTCTATGTTTCTTTCCTTTAAAGTGGAGATGGTAATAGTGCCTGCATTATAGGGTTGATAGAATATATAGTGCATTCCATGAGAAGAATATTTAGAATTTTATGGAATATAGTCAATGTTAGTATGATATTAAATATAATAATAAGAGCTAACTTTCTTCTACTTAGGATAGATAAAGTGCATTAGTCTCCTTTATAAAATTTCTTATAACATTGGCTTTGGGGAGTTATAGAAATAAGTAAGTACATGTGCACAAACAGAATCATTTATAGACTCTTTTTAAAGATGTATTTGTTTAAGTTAAACCTCAAAGAAAAGATTGAGAATAGTTCCCATGGTAACAGGCTTTATGGATCATCATCCAGACTTACCAAAAGATGAACTTAGTCTCCTATGCTCTTGAATTCTGTTAATTATATGTTGTTAATTTATCCTGGAGCACAGTTAAATTTCTGTAGATAATCCACGGTTGCTTCAGAACAGCATGCTTCTCTACCTCTTTCCCACCAATTTGTCTATGACTTTTAATGGCTTATTTAGAGGCATTCTCTTACAGATCATGTTTTCCACAAACCTGTCTGGTGACTAAACAGATATTCAATATAAAGAAACAAAATGTATTAGGAAGATAATATGTATATTTGTATATGTATATTTATTAATTTCTGGAATCTTACTTGTTTGTGACTTCTTAAACCTGAGATGGTACCTTCTTCCATCTTCATTTTCATGAATGTATTTTCTCTAAAATCTTGAATCTATCACCTCTCTTGATTTCTGATATGTTTTTCTTCTCCAGTACAACCAAGGCAGTTATTGGCTGAAAGAAACAAGAAGACAGAGCCCTGAAGACAGGTTCTCTTAAGCCCAGTTATAAGACTCAGTGCAGGGTGTATAATGGACAGATAAGGAGACTAAGATGGGAGCACAGGCAGGAGGGCACTAAAGACCCCAGGTGTTCACTAGTTCTTTGAGACAGATATGTTTCTTATTTTGTCAGACTATAAGTTAAACAGTGTGAATTTGATATGGATCCTTGCAGTATATCCAAGAGCAAGGCTCTCTGAGATCGTAAGGCCTGTAGTAAGTACTAAGGGGGAAGAATTAGCTCTACTTTAGTTTTATTTCTTGTTGTAGATTTAGTTCTCCTTGTCCTTGTCTTGCAGCCATGCATCCTATACCATCTGTCTTTTCCTTTACAGCTGCATCAGCTTCTCAGTGAGAGGGTATTTGCCACGTCTGAAGACATGTTAGTTGTCACAGCTGCAGAGAATGAATGCTTTTGGCATTTATTGGGAAAGGCCAAGTATGCCATTAAACATTTCACAATGCACAGGACAATGCTCAGGACAGTGCCCAGTGACAAAGAATTACAATACATAGCCCCAAGTGATGCTAGTGTCAAAGTTGAGAAACCCTGCCTAATATGACACACCTTTTCTGCCTCTGGATATTTGTATAGGGTGTTTCTTCTGCCTACACTGTTTTTCTCAGTATTTCTTTCTGACTGTTTTTGTTTTGGGTGGGACATGAATGCCATTTCCTTAGGTGGTCTTCCCTCATGACTCCCATTAATATAAGTTTCTCCCTTGTGCATTTAGTTCCTCTCTATTAGACCTTCCTCTTTTATTTTTTTTTCATGGCACTTAGCCCTCTGAATCTTGAATTGTTCAATAAAGACATTCATTTTATGAATCACACTGTTGCCTTTTCACAAAGCAAAGAAATTACAAATGTACTTGAAATTTTGCTATCTTTTCTGTTTATTATGATTTCTGTACCAGAATGCTTTCAAATACCAACAAAAACCCATTTTTACTTGTTGAAAAATGCAAAACCATTGCATAGCAGTAATTAATTTTTTTCCTTTAACCTAATTAAATTTGTGCAGAGAATGAGGAAAGGGCTTTATCATCCACAGGAGAAGCAAGTGTCTCACACCTGACTTCAGTTACTCTGAGTAAGTACTTCATTAGGACGGAGGCAAGCCCAGTGACAGATCATTAATTTTCATGGATATAATCTAGGAAGCCAAATGTTTATAGAAGGGGAGTCTGGAAAGAATGGAATAAATGTATTATTACTTATTAAAAATAAGAGTCAAGTCTATTTGCATGCTGCCTTCATCATTCTATGAATTTAATGCGATCACCGTGAAATATACAAGTTACAGTGTAATGTGGTGGAGAAGAAAAAATAGATACCAATTTCATTCTTAAAAAGTCTGAACATTTTGCATTTGTGAATTTGAATTTTGGGGGGCTAATGGAAAGAAAGAAAATGGGATAAAATCTAGGAAAATTTGTGCAGCAGGAAGAAAGCTAAGCACTGAAGCATGTACTATATATACCCCTACCCAACTCTTAAGTTTTAAATATATTTGTCTTAATGCTTCAGAGACAGTCTTGGACATCAGAAAATGAAAGTAACATTATAGGAAAACTTCTGCACTTCTCCAAACTAATTTTGGAGAGGAGACCTTACTATTGATGACATTTCTATAGTTAGTGAATGCTATTAATAACATATGAACATACTAATCTATTACTCTGATGATTCTTGCAGCAAATTAGAAAAAAGTTTTTCCAAACGGTATTTTACAGAGTATGCCTCAAGTTAATAGAAAGGAACCTTCCTTTCTTGGAAAATGAAGTCTTTCTTTTGTTCCATTTCCTCTCTGAGAACAAGCCTGCCAGTGTGAGCTTCATTCTTTTTTTAAAAAATTAATTTTACGGTACACTTAATGTATATAATATAATGACGTTCATTGTTAGAAATTTATATCTTTTCATAATCAACCTTGGTTCTTATGTTTTCCCCATTCCCCTGCCCTCCCTTTCTTTACTTTGTAACCCCACATATGGTCTATGTGTTAGAGTTGGAATAAGATGAAGGTGTGTGCTGATTTGAAATCAATTTCATGGAAAGGGAACCTCAAAAAGGGAACCCCTTTTATAATTGAAAATACATCCATATGTCACTCTGCCACTTAATAGCTGTGTTGGGCAGTTTACTTTGCCTCTTAGAGCATCTGTTTTCTCATCTACAGAATAGGATCAGTGACTAAGTGAGATTTTATATACTGTATCTGGCACAACTAGCTACATTGTAGACAGTGATTCCTTTTAATGTAACGCTTGTCATATTAGCTTTTAAGGTTTATCTTGTAGAGTTGTATCTCATTTGCCCTTGTTTTATTGGTTTATTCTGGCTTTGGGATTGCATTATCATAATTGTCATAATTATGTCTATCATAATTTACAGCAGGCTCTTTTAGCCAGAGGTGGTTGTGCACACTTGTAATCTCAGAGCTCTGGAAGCTAAATGCAGGAGGATAAGTTTGAGGATAGCTTGGGATATATTGTGAGACCCTGACTTAGAAACTAAATAAATGAAATAAAAAATAAAACAGATTTTTGGGTTTGTCACAGGGTATTTTCCTTTTTCTCAAGACTTTTAAGTTTTATCCAGAAACTGGAAGTCTGGTGTGCCCTAATGTGCCTAACATACTAGTTCTTTGAGCCCACTTATTTTTAAGGAAACTTCCTTTTCTGAATCCCAAGTAGAAATTAATGACCTGAGTAAACATAGTGGCCTAAGTCCTTAAATTAGATATGTTCTTTAAAAGTCTGGAGAGTATGGTGGCTGTAGAGGTATTTAGCAAGTAATGTATTTACTTTTTGCATTTTTAATGACAATTGAATGCCAGTTCATATCGCTCTGTCCATACAAATTTGTTAAATGAAAGCGAGAAGAAATGACTTCTGAAAGTAGACATGGTGGCTTCTAGTTTCTCCTTTATATCCTAAATAATCATATCATGTTAAAATAGGTGGTGAATTAAGCAATAGGAAGTGAGATAGTATAAATTAGACATAGACATAACAGATAGGATATACAGGAGTTAAAGATTATAGTTTCTAATATTGTCCCTTTCACTTAGCAGGTGAATGAACTTGGGCAAATTTCTTAACTTCATTGAATTCTAGCTGCTTTTTTTTTTAATTGAGTTTATTGCTACAATCTAGGTATACAATACAGTTACATTCATTACTGGGGTCCTGTACCTTCACATGACAGGTCTTGGTTCTCATTTTTTCCCCTTTGTCCCTGCCCTTCCTTCACCCCCCACCCTCCCCTTTTACAAACACCTTAATTCCATATTTTCATTTTCTCGTATTTTTTTCTTTTCCCTTATTCCCTTTCCTCTACCCTTCCCACTTTCTAGCTTCTTTATAAAATAGCAACAACAATAACTCCTAACTCTAGAATTGTTATAAGTATTCCATGAGTCTTCAGGGTATTTTCATAAGGTAATGTAAGCAAAGCACTCTGAATAACACAGAGCAAATAGGAAGAAGATGCTAATAATAATGATAATCATTTTTGGATTCCAGTAAGTTTGCCTTCACAGGAGATGGCTATGGGGTTGAGCTCTACTTTTGTCACATCTGAAAATCCTCCATTTCCATGAAGCCACCAGTGTGAATTTTTTTTGAGACCTCTGGGTAGATGGGAAGGAGTAGGAACAGATGTGAAAATTGGCACTGAGACATGTCAGTTTGGTTTTAGAAAGCTATGAAGTCATCTCACATTAGCTGCATTTCTTAGCTTGTTAGACTAAGAGCTGCCTCCATGATAGTTAAGCTCTGCAGTGTGCTCATTTTACAGTTTTTGTTAGCTATAACATGTGAATATACTGTGGAAATATCAAATTTATCTGAAAATATTTCATGCAAATAGTGTGGAACTGAAAAATCCACTAATACTGTGAGACACTGTTATAAAATGAGTAGGGTAACTTATCTGATGACATTCAACCAAAAAGTAAATTACATTTGTGCCTTCAGCACTCTAGACCTGTTGTTAGCTTTTGTCTCAACCAAAAAACATTCTATCAGTGTTAATAATATTCTTCTTTTTCTCTTTAATTTTCCTCTACACTCCCTAGCGCCTCTATAAAATAGTTTCTTCATTCAGTATATTCATTGATTTTTTTCAGTTTTCTGGGATCTTCCATTTAGCTACCTCTTCCCTTTGTGCAAACATTAAATTTTTTCTTTTCTTTCAAAGAATACATGTAAGTTCAGTATGTCCCTGAGTTTGGAATATGCTGTAGACAATAAGAAAACATCCCATTTTACTGTCCTTAGATTATCCAACACTGTTTAGAAAAATCGGCGTCTTATAAAAGGTACTGTGCTAAAAAATCAGAGCTGAATGAGGTAAGTCACCTCCTCATACATCATTGCAAATAGATAGACTTGATGACATTATGTTCTTACAACTTGTATTTATTTCCTAAAGCTGATGTATATAAAGTACCATGAGGTAGGTGGCTTTAATCACACTTGACTATTGTCTGACAATTCCAGACAATCAGGCAAGAAATCTGAGATCATTGTACTGACAGGACCATCTTCCTTGTGAAGAAATTAAAAAAGGATTTGTTCTAGGCTTCTTTACTACCTTCTGGTGTTAATCCTGTCTCATCATAGGTTGCGGTGACAAATGGTTTAGATATGGTTTGTCTCCACCAAAATTTATGTTGAAATTTAATTTCCAAAGTCATGATGTTGAAAAGTAGTTGGACCTTTAGAAAATAAGTAATTAGAGTTCTGTCCTCATGAATGGTCTCAGGAGACCATTTTATATCTCCCAAGACTGGGTTATGTCTTCATGGATTAAATTGAGTCTCAAAGGATAGATTAGTTAGTACAAGCGTTTGTCACAAAACAAAGCTATCCTTGGTGTTTTCGTGTCTTCCGCATGCTTCCACTATTTGATGCCATCCTTCATGAGGCCCTCACTATAAGATATCAGGACCATGCTCTTGAACCTCTAGAGCAGTGATAGTGAATGTTTGAGAGGTTTCAATGATAACAACAGCCCGCTGTGGCATGTGTGCCATAGGTTTACCACCACTGCTCTAGACTGTAAGCCGAATAACCTCCTTGCTTTACAAATTGCCCAGTACAAATATTTTGTTATCCAACAAAATTTATAAAGCACAACTTCACTTCAGTTTTTCCTAGCCTTCTTGCAGTGTGTCTCTGTGCCTTTATATAAGGACAGCAGAACTATTGGATTAAGGCTCATTCATATGGCCTCATTTTAATTCTGTTATCTCTGAAAACATCCTGTCTTGAATAAGGTCGCATTCTGAGATATTTGGGGCATTAGAATTCCAATATATAGTTTTGGGAAAACACAAAAATTCAACTCATAGCACTTCTGTTTCTTGCAGGCATTGTAAATCCAATCTGTTACTCTAACTTTCTATAAAATTTACATTTGCACTCTTGAAAAGTTGCTTGCAGTTGGTATACATGTCATTTCTGGTCAGAGCATCCCGAAGGATTACATCTATCTGAGGCCTGGCCTAAGGAAACTAAATGATACTTTAAATCCTGTGTTACTATATTTCCTCCCATTCAGGGAAATAAGTGATTTAGAAAACCTAATTCAACTCTGTTCTCTTCTGATCAAATGATTTAACTTTGCTGAGCCTCTGTTTCTTTTATTGTGAAAAGTGGGTATTAAAACCCATTAAGTAAAATTACTTAAAATTTCCAAATAAAATTGCAGCCACTTGGCAGACAATTACATAATACACTTCTCCCTGCCCTTCTCTGTTTTCAGTATTTACTTTTCTAGGGGAATGAGAGGTACAAATTATGGAAATAAAGTCTGTCATTCTGTTTTAGAGACAGGAGAATTGAGGAACAGAGAGTGATAACTGAATTTTCCAGAAAATATCCAAACTCATATTCTGTAACAGGTTTTGGCTAAATAGCTTAAGAGAAACAATCCATTTATATTTGTTTTGCCATTTAATTGAGTACCTGATTAGTATACTAGAAATTCTTGTAGAATTTGTTTATAAAAGTCTAGCTGTTTGAAAAGATGAGTATATAGTAGTTCTCTAAATCTGTCTTTGGGTTTATGTTTATGAGACTTTTTATGTTGACTCCGGAAATAATTGTATTTCTACCAGGTTCTATCTATGGCTTTGTAGGCATTAATACAATTTACACTTTATTCCTGATAGCTGAATGATGGTATCCAAAATTTATGTATTTTTAAAATGTTTATTTTAAAGCAAACATTTGTTATTAAAGTAATGAGGCTCTTATATCTATTATTAGATAAGTCTAACTCAATAGCTATTTTGCAAGCTGACTGGGCTATGTTAACTAACTTGCAACAGGAATATGTATATGTGTTTGAGTTGTACTTTTTTTTGTTTTTCTCGTAGCTCCTTAGGTTTTTGCTGATAATCACAGGCTTAATGTATTTATGTCCACAATTACAAACTTTGGAAAGTGATGTTCTTCTTGAAACCCTAAATAATCAAAAGAGATCAGCTACCTCTTGATTAGGTATACTGACCTATGAAAGCCAACAAATAGGTTCTTTTACACTTTGTTATCTCCCCATTCAAAATGAGACTTTAGGCCACACACAGATTCATCTTCTATTGAATGTTCAGATGTATTCTGCCTAAAATGGAAAGAAAAAAAAATTCTACCTCGGATCTGTTGTTTATGTGTTGAATGTCTTTAGAGCTATGCTTTTGGAATGATCGATGGCAATTTGGAGGAAGAATGTACAGCTGTGTGGCCAACTGTGTTTTTGATCTTGAATCTGAATGCCCCTCCAGGTTCCATCTGGGACTGACATTTAATTTGACCTTCTCAGGACAAGAGGTTAATTTCTAAAGCATTAGAATTATGGAGATTAATTTGCAAAGCTGCTTATAATTAAAATGCCTCTGGCTTTACATCTGGGCTGGAGACTGCAGATGTTAATGATGATAATCCATTTTCTCCCAGGGATGACTGAGGTCTGCAGTTTCAAGCTCCACCAATTCCTTGGTGAATTGTGTTATTTTTTTCGCTCTGCCAGAGAAACAATCAGTGACCTCTATAAATACAGGGGTCCTTCTCACCTGAGATAGAAAAAGTCATCCAAAGATATTACTGAGGTGTAAAAAGAATGTATTCCTTCTTCTTATGTTAGCTGTAATAATTATGAAAAGATCTTATAGGTGAAGTAGAACCTGTACTAAACCCATGACATAAATTGTTTCACTTAATCTCTCCAACGACTATATAAGATAGGCACTTTTGCTATCTCCACCCAGTCACTATGGTGATTAAATAACTTTTGCAGGATCACTCAGTTGGTACTGCAGCAAAAGCAGAGCCTGAAAATGACACTGAAGGATCATGCTATGTTTTCTCCTGGAGAAAGCTTGAAAAGAATGATAGTGCTTAGTTTATATAAAGCATGCTCCTAAATCACTTATTCTAAGTGATTTATTTTTAAAATATGGCTATCACATAAGTGAAAATAATAGTCTCCCTTTACAATGGAGAAAAGTGAAGTTCAAGAAGGTAGAGACTTGATCAAGTTCAATCAGCTGACGAATAGTAGGCCAGAAGATTCCAATCAAGGTAATCTATGTTCTTTACCCATCTACAGTTGTTCCTTTCTGAATAGAAATGATTACCGAGGTCCTCTATGGAAAATATATCTTGACACTGTGTAGGGAGGGGAAATAGAACTAAATGCTGTCAACTTTTATGGAGAAGGCTGTAGATCAATATTTCTTAAGCTAGAAAGCTGCATATCAGTATCAACTGAGAAGACTATAGTTAGATTTTAATTTAACTGCATTGGGTTGGGACCTGAGGATTCACTATTTTTTTAAATTTCCCCAGGGAAGTCTTTTGATGGGCAGCTGGACTTGAGATTCACTGTTATAGGCAAGCAATTAAGCCATGAAAAAGAAATGTTTTCATAGAAGAAAGCTTAAAAATTACATATTATGGCTAATGATTGATATTTTCTATAAGGATTGGTAAATTGGCCATGTAAACATTACCCTATTTCTCTCTCTCAAAAAAATCAGAAATAGATTTCAGAGTAGATTAGCGGGCATTGATGTTTTAATTAGCTTACTTCCTGGAACCGTATTAATTTGGTCTGGTGCCTCTCACTTTCAGTTACAAAGTTCTAGCATTTTCATAACTTGTGATTTATTGCTTAGCTTTAGCACAAGTGACCATCAGATGCCCCAATTAATGGCCTGTCATTTGACTGGCTACATAGCCTTTCTTGTTCTTAGGACTTTCCCCACCTCACTGTCTTCTGAGAGGCTTTTCAGGTCCTGATAGTCTTAGAGGAAGGCTTGTGTTCTTTCCTTTTCCCTTTTCTCTTCATTTCCTTTGACAGATATTCTAAGAAATTATTATGGAGAGGTTGTTTATCAAAGAAAGTGGAATAAACAGGAGCACCAGTGAACTTTTTGATGCTGCATCAGGAACCAGCAAAACTACATGGTTGAGAATACAGCTTTCGTCTTCGTAGTCATACCAAATTTAAAGGGTTTAGAATGGTAATATTTGGGATTTCCATTTTAAGAGACATCTATAGTATCTATCACTGGTTTCAGGGTAGATGGTGTTCTTAATGGTTTTGTTATGTGTAAAAATTTCCTTTAATTTTTTGTATTATGTTATTATAAATATTTTAACTAATTGAATGAATATTATCACTTTGAGAGTTCAAAGAGTTTATAAATAACAACAAAAAATAGATGTAGGTAAAACGTGCTGATGTCAAGTTTTATTGAACATACTCAAGGGCAGTTAACCATTTAATTTTTCTGAGTTTTCATTTTATCTTTCATAAATTCTCTCATTGTGCATTTTGCTTTGTCCACAGAAGGCATTTCTTTAACACTGTGACTCAGAAAAACACATTCACCACATCTTTGAGGTCAGCCATTTTTCTTTTTTTCTAAATGTCATAGAACAACTGGGACAATATGGGAAGGCTGCACAAAAACAGTGCTAACACCTGAGGTACAGGGATGGAGACCACCCTGAGCGAGCTACAAATTCATAAACTGGCCTTTCATATTAAAAGTCTCAGCCTGCCCGTTAGTCCACAATGGTTTGCCTGAAGAGCGAGCAGTTGATGTGTGGGAAAGGAACAACTCTCACACCACTGGTTACAGCAGAGGTCTCAATGATCCATGATGCTATGACGTCTGGAATGGCAAGACAGTAGTGCAGGTAAGGGCAGCATGACTATACAGAAAACTCCTATAGAGGCAAAAGTTAATCCATAGGAAGAAACAAATTTCCCATTAATCTCTGAGCTGTTCTTGCTGGAATGTTTTGTTCCCTTGTTGCTAGGATCCTGCTTTCATCAGCGCACTCCACTTCACTGTTTCCCGCACCACCCCTCATCCCTCCGAGAAGCTGTTTGCTCGATGAATAGAGGCATGCTTCAGGAGACAGTGTCTTAGCCTGATAAGAGGTTGACCTAGACCCCCCCATTTATGCATTAAAATCTTGTCTTTTGTAAGCTTGCCACTGTACCCTTGGTCAGGCGATTGGGAGTGTGCACAGCTTCCAGTACTTCAGGATCTTGGTCTGGAGTAGGTTCATTGTGTCACCTTGCTTCTGCACATATTTCTTTATCCATGGAATATTGGATGAGGAAAACAGTGAGTTTGTTTGCATGAGTGGTTTTCAGTTGATTCCAGCACCGGCTATATCATGTCACCTGGAAATCTGTTCAAAATTTAAAACTCTTATCTCACCTTCTGTATCAGAAAACTCTGGGAATGGTACTTGTTAGCTCTGATTTAACAAACCCTGCAGCGGATTCTGATGCAGGTTCTATTTTGATAACTACTAAGAAAAATTACCTTTTCTGATGTCTGTTTCTAACATTTTAAGGGGCTTTCAGTGATTATCAAATAATTAGAAGCTTATAAATAATTTAGCCGTGCTGAAAATATTGTATTTTATTATTATTTAGATAATTTAATAACATTTTCACTTGGCTGTCATTGTAACTGATAAGGAATGGCAATGAATAGGTGTTCTAGTTGATAACAATTCCAGCTCAATCTATTTAAAAATAAAACTCTAGAATGTTAGCAATGGAAGGAATCTTAGAGTTACTTAGGTCTGTTTTCTCTAGCTATCACTCCACACTTGAGAAAATTGAGTTGGCTTTGTGATCTTGCTGTAATTTTTTAGATAAGGTAAAATGGCTCGGAAAAGCTTGAGATCCAGGTTAGGAACAATCATTGTATTTTATTATTTTGTGGCTTATAAGTAGTGCTAGAGTGCTGCTCAATCAACTAAATTGATTTTACACCTGTGTGCACACACAAAACAGCAAGTAGGAAACAGTGTGTAGCAGATTTTGACATGTATGAAATTATAGAACCAATTACTTTTTACAAGTCAACTCATGACAGTCATTTCAAACACAGCAGTCCTTGGAATCTGTTTCTTAAGCACATAGTTGAGAAAATGTCAGTGCATTTAAACCACATTTCATTTTCTGGAGATCAAATTTGAGAAGGTGAGCTAGAAGATTAGATTGAAAGATGTTAATTTAAATGAAGGATTTGCTATTCGTAGGCTTCTTGCTTTTTAAAAACAGTGTAGGATGTGTGTGTGTGAGGATGAGTCCAAGCAGTTAAGTATCCTCTGCTTTCTGGTGGGTTATAATGGAAAGAATGTTATTGTAGGCATTCAGAGATGCAAGAGGTAATCTTGCTTTCTTTCTTGTTGCAGTTTTCTACTTGTAGGATCTTGAGAACAATCACAAGAAGTCCTCTAGATCTCAGTCAAACTATAGATGAAATGGGCATATTAATATCTACAGCTATTCAAAAAAAACATATATTCAAAAAAACGAGCAAGACCCAGACAATACTTTGATCACACAGGAAAAAAATGAACGAGAGAAATTGTCAGTCTCATTCAGAAGGCCTTAGAAACAAAGCATGGCTTTTTGAGGTAGAAAGAATAATGAAGATTTAGAAAGACCTAGGTACGAATCAATCAGTTTCTACCCTTTTGATATTCACAATTTTAATGTTTGGGAAGAAAAACAGTTGTTTTCATTAAAGCTCATATGCCACAAGAAAGCATGCAGCACAGTTCATCACACTCCATCACCACTAAAATTAGTGGTGGCAGACAGCCTTGTCTCAAGGATGTGTGGAGGTTTCTGTTTTGGTCTATAAGGGAGTATCTGTGATAGAACCTGCCATTAACAAACAAAATTAGATAAAATGCACAAAATAATGGTCTTTGAATATTGGGTAATAGAAAAACATGGGACTGTAATTCGCACATGAGAATGATATAGAAAAAATATAACTCTAAACCTGTTAGATATATTTTGTTCTTAAAAATTAAATTGTAATTTACCATTAGAAAATTACGTGGAGAACCTGAAGTATCACCAAACACTTAGAAATTACACACACTCTTCTAAGTAACCTATGGGTCAAAGAAGAATCACAAAAGAAAACTTTAAAAAAATTGTAATAATGAACATGAAATCACAAAATATCACAATTTATAAACTTTATCCAAATTGCTGCCTGTAAATATGTTTTAAAGTAATTTTAGTTTTCTTCCTACGAATCTAAAGATGACCAAATTAAACCCAAAGTAAAAGGTAGAAAATAGTAAAGATTAAAAAAAATTAAAATGGAAAGAAAGACTAATAGGGAATATAAATGAAATTAAAATCTTGCTCTCTGAAAATTTCAATAAACTGGCAACAGAGAGTGATCAAGAAACAGAAAGAAGGGCCAGGGATTTAGCTCAGTGGTACTGCCTCCTGCCTTGCAAGCACAAGGTCCCGAGTTCAATCCCTGGTACAAAAAAAAAAAAAAAAAAAAAAAAAAAAAAAAAAAAAATTACAAACAAAAAAATTTGTAAAGGATGGAGAAGATATGAGAATATCACCACAAAATCCATAGAAAGTAACAGGATAGTGTACATTGTGATTGACCATCTAAATTTAACAATTTAGATGAAATGGAAAAAAAATCTTTGACAAATGTATTTTTAAATAAAGTCAACGCAATAGTAAATTGAATAGCCCATTTAAAGAGATTTAAAAGCAGACTTAGAGGTACTACAGGATATTCATCCAAACAATCAAGTATGCTGTTCTATGAGGAGTTAGGACCTGAAGAAATCAGTGGTTCAGAACTTGAGTGAGAAACTAATTAGACAAACCCAGAGATACTGGTATTTTAAAAAAAGTACCATGCTATCACAGAACACATGGCAGCTCAGTGATGGAGGGGAGCCTTCTCTCTGGTGGAGCAATAAGAAAATTTCAGCATATTCTTATGAATGCTTATTTTGATACTGGGCAGATACACAACATGAGCAGAAAGATGACCTGAGTTCAGCCAGCTGATTAGGTATGGAAGTGATAATTTCCAGCATTTCACTGTGGACTTGGACAATGTTGGGACTGGAAACCATCTTAGAAACTCCCTCTTAATTTTGTCTTCATAGACTGCACAGGAGACAGATGTAGACAGAAGCAAGATGGGGAGTAAGATTAAGTAACTCCCTATGCCACATTTATTGTTCTAGGAAGGCAGTGGGCACTTTCCTGAGAATTTAACTGGGGCCCAGAAAAATGGTGAGTGTGACACAGAGAAACTAAAGGAGGAAATATTACATTAATTGGCAACTGTTAGCATAACTAGATTGTAGCTACCAGCCGGCACATTCAGCTAGGCAGACAGAAAAGCCCACAAATGAACAAATAAACATTTCTCCCTCAAACAATGAGAATTTGAGTACAGTGATAGGAAAAGAGTTCTGATATGTGAGATTTCATTGTGGGAAGGGAATCTGAGAGTGAGAGTTCAACTATAGACACCAGATGAAGGGGGCTCATAGTTTTTCATGTTAGTGCAGAGCTTGTATGACCAACTCCCTCTGCTTTCCTTGGAAACATTCAGAATAAACATGGGCACATAGACACTGGCTAGCCATGTCTCTAAGAGTATGGTTTATGGATTTTCAGAACTGTGGCCCAAGATCTGAACCTTCTCACACTCCATGTAAGTGATAGTGTTGGCAGAAAACTCTGTGCTCTCATTCCCAGACAGGGAGGCAATAATAATATTAAGTGCAGTTCAGTCTCCACCCCTGAAAACTTTGTTCTAGCACCTATCTATTACCACAGGGAGTGGGGCTCAGCCTCTAGGCAACCTTAAACAGTTTCTCCTACTTGGACAGAAGCTGAGAAGGAGAATGTTGGATCCTTAAAAATGACTCCATTATAAATACTGTCACACAGATGAATCTTAGACCTTGGTTGTGTGTGTGTGTGTGTGTGTGTGTGTGTGTGTGTGTGCATGTGCATATTCATGTATGTGTATGGTTGTTGCCATGTTTTCTCACATTGAGGGTTATTTTAAAGGGTTTGCTGAATTTTTATATCACTTAGTTCATTAATTGTATTTAATTTTCCTGTAACTTCTTTCAGTTTTCATTTGTATTGCTTTCCCTTTTTTCCCTTCTCTCATAACCTCTCATGTATCTCTTCCCCTTCTCTCATATATATATATATATATATATATATATGTATATACATATATATATATGTTATATATGTTATATATGTTTTTTCATTAATACCACTTTTTCTTTATGCTTTTATGTGACCTACCCTATAGCACTACTCTCCCTTTTCTTTCTTGGGTTAGTGAAATAAGGAACTTTAAAAAATTAATTTTATTGGTACAATTTAAATATACATAACAACCACATTCATCAAAGGGAATTTGTACCTGCACATGATATATCTTGATTCCTGTTTGTTTCCCAGTCTCCTTCCCTCCCTTAAACCTTCCTCTCCCTTTTATTTACAAAATCTTTTTTCCATTTTTCCTTTTCCCTTCCTACCCACCCTTCATAGTTTCTCTTTTCTTTTGAACAGTTTCTTCCTATTTCATATTATCTATTATACATTTTGGTCTTTATTTACCCTTTCAGTTTCTCACACCAGGGAAACAATGTGATATTATGCATATGTATCTGATTCACTTCATTTAAGAGTATAGTCTCAAGTTGCATCCATTTAGCTATAAGTGCCTTGTTTATCTTTTTTATGGCTGAGCAATACTCCAGTGTATTCAAAAATGTATTTTTTATCCATTCTTCTGGTTGATGGGCATGTGGGTTGTTTCCAAGATTTAGTGATTACAAATTATGTTGTTATAAACATGGGGACAAATATATCATTCTGGTATGATGCTTTTAATTCCTCATGGAGGAGTAGCTGGGTCAAATGGGACCTCTAATCTTAATTTTTTGAGGAATATCCACCCTGATTTCCACAATGGTTGTACCAATTTGTACTCCCAGTGACAGTGGAGAATGGTTCCTTTTAGATCCTGGGGAAATCCAGATTATCATCATTACCTACTTTGAGAACTTGTACTCTAATAAAATGGAAAACACAAAATGACAAATTCCTAGACATATATGAATTAGCAAAGTTGAAATGCGAAGATATAAAAATTCTAAACAACCCAATATCAGTCAATGAAATAAAAAAATGTAATTAAACACTTAACAACAAAGAAAAGTCCAGGTCCTGATGCCAGAGATGTAGGGATAGTTCAGCATAAGCAAATAAATAAATGTAATAGACATATCAACAGAGTCAAAGACAAAAAATCATATGATCATCTCGATAGACTCAGAAAAAGCATTTGACAATAATTATCGAATAGTTTCTCTGGTGTGAAAAACTATAATGATACATAAGATCTTAATGGTATAATTGACAATATGAAATAGGAAGAAAAGGGCTAAAGGTGTAATGGAAGTGGGAAGGGTGGGGGAAAGGATAAGGGAAAAGAAAAAATGAGAAAATGAAAAAATGGAAATAAAGTATTTGTAAATAGGGAAGGGAGGGAGGGGGTGAAGGGAGGGCAAGGATAAGGGGAAAACATGAGAATTAAGACCTGTCATGTAAAGGTACAAGATCCCAATGATGAATGTAACTGTACTGTAGGTGTAATGGAAGTGGGAAGGGTGGGGGAAAGGATAAGGGAAAAGAAAAAATGAGAAAATGAAAAAATGGAAATAAAGTATTTGTAAATAGGGAAGGGAGGGAGGGGGTGAAGGGAGGGCAAGGATAAGGGGAAAACATGAGAATTAAGACCTGTCATGTAAAGGTACAAGATCCCAATGATGAATGTAACTGTACTGTATACCTAAATGTACCAATATACTCTCTAAGGATAAAAAACCCAACAGAAAATTGGAGTAGACAGTCTTTACCTCAATCTGATAAAAATCTATCTATGATACACCAACAGCCAACATAATATTAATTGGTCAAAAACTCAAAGCTTTCACACTAAAATCAGGAAGAAGACAATGATGCCCACTATCACCACTCCTATTAAATATAATTCTGAAAACATTAGCCAGAGCAATTAGAGAACAATAAGAAATAAAATGAATAAAGATAGGAAAAGAAGAAGTTGAATTATTATATGCAGATGCCATGATTCTCTATGTAGAAGACCCCAAATGCTCAACAAAAAAATTCTAGATGTGAAATAGGAAGAAAAGGGCTAAAAGTGTAGGGAAAGTGGGAAGGGCAGGGGAAAGGTAATAAGGGAAAAGAAAAAAATATGAGAAAAATATAATAACCAAATTCAGTAGCATAGCAGGATACATAGTTAACACTCAAAAATCAATAGCGTTGCTGGGCATGGTGGTGCATGCCTATAATCCCAGCACTTGGGAGGTTGAGTCTGGAGGATTGATGTGAGTTTGAAACCAGCCTGGGCTATATTGTGAGTTCCAGGTCAGTGTCAACTACATAGTGAGACCCTGTCTCAAAAAAAAAAAAAAAAAAAAAAAAAAGATCAATAACATTATTGTATACAAATACAGAAATTTTGAAATGCATTTTAAATTATATTTTGATGTATTGTTTGTTCTTTAGATGTTTATATTACTGGTAATTTTTTGCTTTTCAGAAGTAGTGCTAGAATGGCTGGGGATTTAGCCCAGCAGTTCGGTGGCCTGCCTTGCAAGCATTAGGACCCGGAATTCAATACCCGGTACAAAAAAAAAAAAAAAGAAGTAGTGCTAGAGATTGAATCTAGTACTTTGAATAGGTTGAGTGGTGCTTTAACACTTGGACATAATCACAACCTAGGACACATGACAAAGTGATATCTAATTATTAAAAGTATTTCCACACAATAGTAGCATTATCTATCCCAAATGATCTGCAAACCTCAACATAAAAGCACGAGACTCACGGGTAATTGAAGGCAAGATGACATCTTTCATAATTTATAACCACCTAAAAACTGATCCCAAATATATTGAAATGGATGTGATACTAAAAAAATAATTTAAAAAACCTGCCAGTAAAAATTATCTAGGATATCAAAGAAGATAAGAATAAGTAGTCAAATAATTTAAAGAAGAAAATGCAGGATATGATAGACCACTTTTGTGAAGAGATAGAAGTTTTGGAAATGAACCAATTAGAAATTCTGGAAATGAATACCTCAATTAATCAAAAGTCTCAGTTGAAAGTCTCAACAGTATGCTGGATGAATGAAAAGAAACAACAGGAATAGAAGACAAGGTGGAGGTACTAGAACATTTAGATGGTATTAAAGAAAACAAGTGCTGCATTCTTCTAACTCCAACACCCTGGAATGGTGAAGGAGGAGCATGGCAAGTTCAAGTTCCACCTAGGCAATCTAGGAAGACCCTATCTCAAAATTTTTAAAAAAGTAATTTAAAAAAGCATATAAAGAACTGGAAATGTAGCTTAGTGGTAGAACACTCATTATGTTTCATCCCCATTCAACAGCAACAACAAAATCCCATAAAAAATGCTCAGAGCCATTGGATAACTGAAAGATGATGTTTACAACTAACAGGCCTTGGAGAGAGTGAGGGAAGTACAAGTTAATAGCATAAAAAGTATATTTACTGAAGTTATCGCAGAAAACTTTCCAAATATGGAGAATGACATGATTATAAAGGTATCAGAGTATTTAGTGTCTCAAACATGATCAGAAAAGTGCCTCCACATAAAATGTAATAATCAAAGTGCCAAACATTTAGAACAAAGTTGATGAAAAAAGCCAAATGACTTATAATGACCAAGCCATCAGAATAACAGCAGATTTCACAGCAGAAGCTTTAAATCCTTGAAAGGCTTAGAATGCTGTATTTCAAACCCTGAAAGAAAAATAATTGCCAACCTAGGTAACTATATCATGCAATATGTCCTTCAAAACTGAAAGACAAATACACTTCTTCCAAGATGTGTGAAGAAATTCATGACCACTGTTGATCATATTGCAGAAAATAGTCAAGGAATCCTTAGAATAAGTGAAAGATAATCTTATCCAGAAAACTAAGGAAAACATAAACCTTGTTGGATGAGTTGATAAATGAATGAAAATCAGAAATAAATCAAGCACTAGAAAAATAAAATCACACACATTAGCATCTACCTTTCAATAATAGCACTTAATGTAATGTGTTTTTTCCCCAACTGGAAGATACAGACTGGAAGATTGAATTAAGAACAATACTCAACCATATGTTGCCTGCAAGAAACACACCTCAATTTCAAAGACAGGCATAGACTCAAAGTGAAAGGTTGAAAAATGATTCCAAGATGTGAGAGATAAAAACCAAGCAGGAACAGCTGTGTTTATACCTGACAAAGGAGACTTTGAATTAAAATCAGAAGATAAAAAGGTAGCAGCTATATACTGGTAAAGGGAAAAGCTCACCAAGACAAGATAACAATTGCAAATATATCAACACCAAATATCAGTGCACACAATTTCATGAGAAAACACTACCTTACATAAAAGGATAGATACACACCAAGATATGGAGGACTTTAGTACCCACTTTTACAAATCAGTCCTCGGACAAAAAAATCAACAAAGAAACATCAGATTTAAACTACAATATATAGAACAAATGGATTTAACAGACATTTATAGAGTGTGCCATTCCAAAGCTTGGAGTACACATTCTTTTTTTTTTTCAGCTTTAATTGAGTTTATTGGTACATTTTAGGGATACAGTACAGTTACATTCATTGTTGGGATCTTGTACCTCTACATGACAAGTAAGTTTATTGGCATTTTAGGGATACAGTACAGTTACATTCATTGTTGGGATCTTGTACCTCTACATGACAAGTCTTGATTCTCATGTTTTTCCCTTACCCCTGCCCTCCCTTCTTTACAGTAGTTCTTAAGACTTTTAAAAAAATCATTCATATTTTAAGCCATAAATCAAGCTTTACCAAAAAATCAAAACAGTCTTATGCAGTGTATCAGATTACAGTGGAGTAAAATTGAAACTCAATAGCCAAAGAAACCACAGCAAGTGCACAAATACATAGATTTTGAAAGAATAGTATTTCATTGAATAAATCAGAGGAGAAATTAAAAAGTATAGAAACACAACACATAAGAATCTTTGGGACGCAGTGAAAGGAGTTCTAAGAGGGAAGTTTATAGCTATGAGTACCTACTTTAGAAAATGTGAGTGATCCCAAATAAATAATGGAGTACTGCATCTCAGACCCCTAGAAAAACAAGAACAAACCAAACCCCAAACAAGTAAAAGGGAAGAAATAATAATAGAGATTACTGCAGAAGTTAGTGAAATGGAGATTAAAAACCAATGCAAAGGATTAAAGAGTTGGTTCTTTGAAAAGGTAAAGAAGACTGATAAACCTTTAGCCAGACTTCCCAAAAGAAAGAGAGAGAAGAAAGCAGACCTGGAGGCACACATCTGTAAAATCCCAGCGCAGCTCTGTGCGAGGCTGTTCAAACCCAGCTTGGATAGCATACAATTTAGCAAGATCCTGTCTTAAAAATAAAAATATACAAAATAGGGCTGGGGATGTAAATAAATGCAAAGGCCATAGGAGATGGAGGGGGAGAGAGTGGGAGAGAGTGGTTGGGGGGGATGATTAATAAAATTAGTAGTGAAATTACAAGGGACAACTGAAATCCAGAAGATGATTAGAATCTATTGTGAAAACATGTATTTCAATAAGTTGCAGAAACTAGAAAAAAATGCATAAAAATTTTAGCAATATGACATACCACAATTGAATAAAAAAGATGCAAAAATATAAGTAGATAAATAGTAAGTGGTGAGGTTTAAACATTAATAAAAATACTCCCAAGTAAGAAAAGTTCAGATATGATGGGATTATTACTGAATTTTACCAGTCATTTAAGGAGAATTAATGCAATTCTCCTCAAACTTTTCCATGAAATGGAGGGAATGCTTCACAGTTCACACCATGAAGCCAGCATTGTCCTGTTTTCCAAACTGGATAAAGGCTCAAAAATGAAAACCAATATACTTGATGGATGAGCATTAATGCAAAAATCTTCCATTAGAGTTTTGCAAACAGAATCCAGCAACACATTAAAAACATTGTAAAGTGGCCAAGTTTGTTTCATTCCAGGGTTGCAAGAATGGCTCAGTATATGTAAATCAATAAATGCATGTATCATGTAAGTAGAATATCAAGAATAAAAACTGCATGATGATCTCAATAGATGCAGAAAAAGCCTTTGACAAAACCCACCATCCTTTTATGATAAATTCATGATGAAAATATGTATAGAATTATCTTACCTAAAACCAGTAAAAGCCATATTGAACAAGCCCACAGTAACATCATATCAAATGGGGAAAAGTTGAAAGAATTTCCTTTAAAAAAGTTGTGCACTTTTACCACTCCTCTTCAATATAGCATTTTAAACTTTAGAGCAATTAGCTAAGAGAAAGAAATTAAAGATATACAATAGGAAAAGAAAGGTGAAAACACTCCTATTTGATCCTTTATACAGAAGTCCCTAAAACTCCACCAAAAGATTCTTGGGTATCATAATTCAGCAAAGTGGCAGAATACAAGTTCAGCACACAAAAATCAGCAGCTTTCCTATTCACCAATAATGAACCTGCTATGAAAGAAATCACGATGGTAATTCCATTCAGAAAAATTCATTAAAAAATGGAACACATTAAAAATGGAAAAATATCCTTTGTTCATATATTGAAAGAACTAATACTGTTAAAATGTCCATATTACCAAACACAATCTATAGATTCAATGTTATCTCTGTTAAAGTAGCAGTAACATTCTTCATAGAACTTCAAAAAATTCTAAAATTCATATGGAAGCAAGAAGGACCCAGAATAGCCAAAGCAATCCATGATGTCTGATTTCAAATTATGATATAAAGTCATGATGAAAACAGACATATAGACCAATGGAATAGAACAGAAAACAGAAACAAATTCATGAACTTACAACTGTCTAATTTTTTTCAGCTTTAATTGAGTTTATTGATACATTTTAGGGATACAGTACAGTTATATTCATTGTAAAACCGTCTCATTTTTAATAAAAAGTTCAGAAACATATATTGGAGAAAAGACAGCCTGTTTAACAAATGGTGAGAGGAAAACGGGATATCATATGCAGAAGATCAAAACTAGATCCTTTTCTCTCACATTGTGCTAAAGTCAAGCCAAAATGGATTAAATACCATTGAGAAGAAATATTAAAACTGCTGGTGTTAAACATAGAGGAAATATGCAGAAGCATAGACATAGGGAAAGATGGACTGGGGATTTAGCTCAGTGGTTCAGCCGCCTGCCTCACAAGCACAAGGACCTGAGTTCAATCCCCAGTACCAAAAAACAAAACAAAACAAGACATAGGGAAAGATTTCCTGAATAAGACCCTACTACCATAGGAAACTTAGTGACTTAGTAAGACCATGTCTCAAGATAAAAAATAAAAAAGGACTGGGAATATAGCTCAATGTGAAAGCTCTGGATTCAACCCTTAGTACCACACACACCAAAAAAAAAAAAAAAAAAAAAAAAAAAAAAAAAAAAAAAAAAAAAAAAGAGAAAGGAAGGAAGGAAGAAGGAAGAAAGAGAATTTCCCCCAAAGAAAATTCTTTATTCATCTTTCTTCACTGTTTAATTCAAACAAACATTTAAGGAACAAATAATGTCCATTCTTCACAAACTTTTAAAAAACGTGGGCAGAGGAACTATTTCTACTAATTTTATGAAGTCAGCACAATCTTCCCCCTTCTGTCTTTTTTACCTTCTCTCTTCTTACCCTCATTTCTTTTTTTTTCTTGTCTTCCTCTAGATAAGTAGACATTGTGAGTAACAGTGAAGAATGTCCTAATAAAACTACAGAAATGTTAGGATAATCAGTATGTTTCTTTTCCATTAGATCTTTCTCACTCATTTTAGTTCTGAATTCACCTTGTCTCTATCTTGATGATGAGATCTTGGGCCTAGCATGTGGGACATGGATTGGGGGTAGTGAATAGATGATAACTGTTCAGGTAGAAATCTCTGTTCATGCAAATTCACGTGAATCCACAGAGATAAGCATCATGACTGCTCAATTAAGACATTAACTCTGAGCAGGATATCATGTGCTATTAAAACTTCTCAGCACTTGTCTTTGTATCATAAAAAATGCCTAGGATTAGGTTATTTATAAAGAAGAGAAATGTATTTCTTACAGCTCTGAAGGCTGGGAGATTTAAAATCAAGGTGTTGGCTGGTGAGGGGTGCTCTCTGTTTCTAAGATGGTGCCTTGCTCCTGTATCTTCCACAAGAGAGGATCCAGTGTCTTTTCATAAATGGAAGATGGAAGAACAAGTGAGAGACAAAAGCTATATATCAAGATTCTTATTTAAGGCTTAGTCATATTTTGGAACCCTCATGGGCTATTCATCTCCTAAATGAATCTCCTAGTTTTTGATATTATCACAGTTGTCTATTAAGTTTCATCACCTGAATTTTTAATAGGACATATTCAAATCTTTGTAGCTTCTTCAGCAAATGGATATATCATATTTATGTGAGCAGAGAAATGGAATTACATATTATAGATATTTGCATCCAGTATAAGTGTATAGATGTTAATGTCCCCATTGCCCCTCTACATTTTACTGAATACTTTAGGAGTATTGTTATGTCAAGGTGCAAAATTCCAATGATGAGTGTCATTACATTGTATACCTTACATGTACCAATAAAATTAATTAATTAAAAAAAGAATTGTTGGTTGCCTTACCTACTCATTCACCCAGTAGAAAAGCTGATCATTTAGAACAAGTAATTGTATGTAAACCTTTTCCCTTCCCTGAATCAACTCACAAATCAGAAACACAGAGCTTTGAAGGGTTTGGCATCTTCACTAACCTGGAAACTAGCTGTATTCTCTGGAGGCTTCAAAGGAGCATTGGGTTAATGGGAGCATTTCATTATCTGGTGAAATCTTGGCATGCCTAGGGACCAATTAGGGAACTTTTGAAATCATTCCTCTCTCCAAACCCAACAATAACTTCAATAATGGTACTTTAGAAAATTGCATATTTTAGATACTGGCTTCATAACTTTTTATGAAATGTTTTCCTCTATTTCTTTAAAAGTTTGTATTCCATGGAAATATATGCATAATAGGAATATGTTATCAACACATTTACAGAGGATAGTCCAGTGTTGTGACTGAACCTGATCCGTGTGGTTTCCTGCAGTTCTCATTATACTCTATGCTAAAGTTGTTAAAGTTTGTAAAGGACTTTATATTCTCTTCTTATATGACATTGAGAAGTTAAAATTTTGATTTAAAGTTAAATGGCTGTTTGCAAATCATCCAAAGCAGTGCTTTTTGTCCTGATTCTGCAGAGCATGTTCTTGTATTGGGAGCCAGTTCTGGGTTTATTAAAATATTAGAATTATTATACAAGATTAGTTAGAGGTAAGGGTGATAGGAAAAAAGTATGTTAATGAAAATGTATGAAATGTGGGTTAGTAATATGAAAAAATATTAAATATTACTAAAGTTAAGCATTAGTATACCAAGAATAAGCATTACTTAAAGTAGGAATTAAAAAAGAACCTAAAATGTTGGTTGAATGAAGGAATAGATGTACTCAATAAATTTTTGTCATGTTCTTGATGGTCACGAGGACCATCTGTGCTACTCAGGAATATGACAAAATTATGTGTGAAAGCAGTACGTGCTAGTGCTCAATTGTAAACTACAGAAAATAAAAGGATGGGGATCACTATTTCCCTTGCTAAGTGAAGTTTTTCAGAGTGCCTGGGTGAGTTGCTTTTTCAATTCCAAGCTCCATTAAGTAAATGATAAGTCAAGCCCCACCTGGCTAGTATTTGAGGGATGTTGCAGCTAACAGTAAGGAGGCGTGCAAGTATTTGAGATTTGTAAGGGCATGGGTGGAGTGCTAAGAGTCTACATGTTCATATTTCTGATAGTACATTTTCAGAATGGTCCATCCTTCCATTTTTGTTACTGGAGATTGAACCCAAGGACTAAGATATGCTTACCATGTGCTTTATCACTGAGTTATATCATCCCATCCCATTCCTGCACTTTTTATATTTCTGTTGATTTACTCTCTCATAAATGAAGCTACACCTGTAAAGACTGAAATGTCATCTAAAGCTATGGCTTCATTTCTAGTAGGAAAGAAATTTGAATAATATATTGTCAAGTGGATGGCTTTGAAACTAGCTATTCGTGTACTCTTGGTAAATATTTCTTTTCATTTGTGTGAAATTTGGATCAACTGGAGTGCAGTTGTGACCACAGAATGGCATTTCATCAACAAAGAGCAGGTTAATTCCTTTTTTCAATTTCATTATTACTGGCATCTCTGATAACAAGGAATAGATATGTATGAGACAGATTGAATGAATAGGTAAACTTGATAGTTGAACATGATGAGAAATAATTTCACATAATGAAAATTTTTCACTACCGTTGGGCATATTATATTTTTACACCCAACACTTTTCCATTTCTAAGTTTTTGTTTTCAGATGTAAAAATAAGACGAATGAAATACAGATACTTGGGGATATTTATTTCACATTGATTTGATTACAAGCTTACTGTATTAAAGTACTGTAGAGGACCCTGTTGGTGCCTGTCTAGATCCTGTTTTCTCCCCCAGGCTTTAAACATTTTGCTGCTCACAACAATACTCACTCATCTTCTTTAGGGGATGGTTGTATTTTGTTTAGCTTTCTTTTTTCCCCTTTTTTTCTTTATTGGTACATTTTAGATATGCAATACAGTTGCAGTCATCATTGGGATCTGGAACCTTTACAGAATCTATCTTGGTTCTTATTTTTTCACTCTTAGAATTATAATTAATAGTCAAAGTGAGTTCACACAGACAGTACTCTTACTTCACAGAAATGAACACCAGGGTTTGTAAAGAGGTTGGAAATATCTACTGCTTCAATATTTGAAGCCACTTGCTGCATTTTCTCCAGTGTTAACTTCCACCTCAGAGTCTCTCTCTGACGTCAACAGAGATGGCTTTTGTGTTAACACACCAGAAAGCCATTGAGCCATAGGTGGCTTTTAGGAGAAAGGAGGCAAAGAAGAAAGGATCTTTGACTCTCCCTAAGGGGCAAGGAGGATCCAAAATACAAACCCAATAGTGAACATATCTTATGGACTTTAACAGATTTCTTATCATCTTGCTTATCCATCAGGTTACTATTGTAGTACTTTTAAAGTGTTCAAAATTTTTCCACTAAAGCACTGCATTCTAGTTAGAAGCATGCATTTTTAAGAATTCCATAATATATGTGTATCCTATTCAATTCTGATGAATTCAATAAATGTCTCATACAATATTATGTCTACAAACTCTGGGACATTCTTAGCATGTGTTTTATGGAGATTTTAATATTTTCTCTTTAGTACAATGAAAGAAACAGTAATAGTGCATATAAAATGTATACAGTAAAATGGTGTCTGGAGTTTATACAAACACAAGGTTAAAAATGTGAGGCTTTGAAGCTCATATGAAAGTTCACTTTGAAAAGGATTTTTCTCGAGTATGAATTTGCTTATGAGGCTTTAAAATTATTTGTCTGTTTTTGTGTTCAGTGGAATTAAATAGAGTTATTGAAGCATCACGATTAGTATTGTAGTGATTTGGAATAAGCTTTAAGCCAGTGAAACATAAAGGTAAAAATGTCTTTGCTATTATTAAGAGAGATGCTAAATTATGAAGAGGGATATATGAGTTTTTCCATCATTTGGATATAGGAAGAACTTCGGATTCATTTGATATTTATCGGAAATCCTTTAC
Source organism: Fukomys damarensis (assembly GCF_012274545.1). Classification (NCBI taxonomy): domain Eukaryota; kingdom Metazoa; phylum Chordata; class Mammalia; order Rodentia; family Bathyergidae; genus Fukomys; species Fukomys damarensis. Next base: position 14,318,899 of record NW_022900940.1, read on the forward strand.
TTTCCAGTACCCATGATATATACTTACTTTGTGTATATCATCTTCCTTATTTTTTCCCAATGTTTCAGTGAAGGAAACAGACTCAGAGAAGTAGATTTCCCCAAATCACTTATCACTTATCAGCAGAGATGGGATTCTGACCTGGGTATCTGAGATTCAATTCTGTGTTATTTTCAGTTTTCTCGACTGTTTAAAAAGTGGAAAATATTGTCTTTCTCCACATCTAGTTTTAAATGAACAGCATTTCTAAGCAATTGCATTGGCTATCTGTACCATGATAATTTTAAGCCAGATGTTTTTCTGGAAGATTTATTCTGATACATAGATTATGTTATCTTTTGGCATTTTTATGCCAAGATACAGAGAGGAAGGTTTTCCTGCACTTTTTTAATATCTCAGTAATGCTTGCTAGAGAAAATAAATCACGGAGTAGAAGGTATTCATGTGTAACACTGTACTACTCATTTGTGGGAGAAGTGAAAAATACATATCAGACACTGACAAGCATCAGATTCCTCTCTTCCTGTTTATGCTGGTTTTGTACCACTCGGGGAGGGAAGGTGCTTGCCTTTTGATTTATGTTCACTGACAAGAAAAATGTCTATGATGATTAATGACATTGCTCTCAGATTTTGCTGTGATGCTTACCTCTGTAGCCCCGAGTCTGAGGTAAATAAGTATCTTATGTCTTGCCATAACCAAATAGTTAAGCTTTTTAACCAAGTGATACACAGCTTGTATTGAATGGGGTATTTTAGGGATTTATTTGTAATTCAGATTTGTCTTTAAAGGGAGAGTGGTTTATAATTGTGATGAGCATACATAACTTGACATTTCAAGAGCACATTACTATAGATGGGAATTTGAAGGAATTTAGAAAAATATGTTGCAAGCCTCAAAAATATTCATTTTCTGTCACTTCACTTCTGTATGTCCATGATTGTCAGAGATATGAAAAAGGATTTCAGTACAAAGATGATTATTTCAACATTATATAGAGGATAGAGTAAGTTATTCATATACTCAAGTAAAATGGATAAACAAGTAAATCTCAAGACACTTATATGATAGAATTTTATGCAACAATTAAAATTGTTTATATAACTTTTATTTTTATAAAAGTTATTTATGGTTCATTGTTAAATGCCAAAATCACAATGTAAAGTTGTTAATGAAGTGTCATCTGAAAAAAATTCATATAAAAAGAAATATGGTAGTTTTAAACATCCTCTGTTATAGTGTGAGAATATAAATAATATTTATTCTTTTCAAAATGTTCCTTGCTTGTTTGAGTTTTCAGTAATATCTATTTTAGTAGTAAACAATGTATTGCAGAATATGGACAAGAGATTAGATTGCTTTAGGGAAATTAAAATAATTTGTTATCTTATGCACAAAAATTTAGATTCTGGAGCAAGTGTGATAAATTACTATGTAATGATCATATCTGGCCTATGGCCTGCTTTTGTAAATAAAGTTTTATTGAAACACAGTTATTATGCCCATTCATGTATTTAATGTCTATGACTGCTTTTGCACTCTAATAGCAAAATTGAATAGATGTGATTGTAAAAACTAAATTATTTATCAGCAGTTCTTTTCATATTTTCCAATTCTTGTTTGAGTAATAGAACAATTTTAATGAATGAATTTGTTCCCCTTTCCAAAATATCCTCAAAATATCAGTTCATTTTTCTTGAAAATTTGTTGAACTTCTTGTACATATTCTGGAACCATATGCTTTTTAAGTAAAGTTCAGTGGAACAAGCTTTTGTACACTTTCATATTCAAAGATAGGGTACAGAATCAAACTCAGGACTTTGCCCTTGCCAGACAGGTGCAGTGCCACTGAACTACATCCCACCCCTTTTATATTCTTAAAAATCTCTCGTGTGATAAACTAAAAGTGTAAATAAGAATCAAAATATATAATTGTTATTGTGTAATAGAAAAAAAGGAGCAGGGAAAATGGGAGGGGTAGGGGAAAGCTAAGAAGGGAAAATAAAAAAATAAGAGAAAAGGAAAAAATGGAAACAAAGTCGCTGTAAATAGGGAAGGGTGGATGGGGTGAATGGAGGACAAGAGTTGGGGAAAAATAAGAATCAAGATGTATTGTGTAAAGGTACAAGATCTTAATGATAAATGTGACTATAATGTATACCTAAAATGTACCATAAAGAAAAAAGGAAAAAGAATCTGAGAACTTGTTAAAGACATTAAGTAGCTAGAATTTAAGATATTTTTCCCTTATAGAGATTTTTTTCTCATTGAGTTTATTGGTATATTTTAGGTATACAGTACAGTTGCATTCATCATTGGGATCTTGTACCTTTACATGACCTGCCTTAGTTCTCATTTTTTCCCCATATGCCTGCCCTCCCTTCAACCCCTCCTCCCTTCCCTATTCAGAAAAACTTTATTTCCATTTTTTCATATTTTTTTCTTTTCCCTTATTTCCTTTCCCCTACCCTTCCCATTTCCCCTACACCTTTAGCCCTTTTCTTCTTATTACACATTGTCATTTATCCTATTAAAGCAATAAGGGAACAACTCTTTAATCTTACTCCAATCTCTTGTTCTTTTTTAGGTTTATTCTTATATTTTCCACTCATAGAATATTAATGTTTTGTTATAAAAACAGTATTCATACTATTGTACATTGCTTATGAAGCTGGTTTTCCTTTTCCTCCCAATTCATTATTTCCTTTTTGTCTTTGATAACTTAACAATGTTTTCTGTATGCTTTGACTATACTATATTAAACCAAGGAAGTATTCTATGTTTAACATTTGGTGTTACATTTGTGTGACAAGTATATTCTTTGTTTTTAGGAGTTGGGTTTATCTCTCCTTTTCAGGGCAGTTTCCATTATTTTATCTTTTTGAATAGTATTCATTGTTTAGGAACACCAATTATTTGAATGCTTGCTAATAAGTTGAACTCTTTGTCAGTCCTCCTCATCTGTTTACTTTCCTCTGCTTCAATTTTCTGTTTTTCTTTTCCTATAGTGTTCTGGATTGAACCCAGGACCTTACACATGCTAGGCAAGCACTATTACTGAGTAACATCCTAACCCTAATTTTCTAGTCTTATTTTTTGTTACCAAGAGGTTCCTATTAATAAAAAATTAATAAATTTTGACAGATTTACGCAGTAGAACTCTTCCTAATGGTTGGGGAAGAATTTAGACATCATGAAGATGGAAGATGAAGAACTTAATTAGATATCAAGGGCAAGGAGATTCTAATCTGACTAAGCCTCACTCTGCAAATCTAGGTTCAGAAAGTACACACAGGGAAGGCCAGGATTAAGAGGTCAATCAAGAAGGGCTCAGAGGAAGCTGATAGGAGTTTGGTCAGGGATGGAGTCTTTGCCACTTTTAATTTTCTAAATGATTCTAAAATAGTCTTATACACTAAGCTTCATATCTGCATATATATTTTAAAGTTAGAAGGGTTTTAACAAATGCATTGTCATATTTGTAGAGTTACAGAGTTGTATAGATTACTTCCATTGAAAATCTGGTGCCACAACATTCATCCTTTCTCTTATTTCCCCTCTCTTGTGGCAGTAACTGATCTTTTATTGTCTCTGTCATTTTGCCTGTTTTAGAATGATGTTTAATTAAAAGTATACAATATATAGCTTTTCAAAACTTTTTCTTTTCATTTAGTAATATGTATTTAAGATTCACTCATGCTGTCCTGTGGATTGATAGTTCAATTTTAATTGTTGAATAATATTCCTTTATACATTTACCTATTGACACACATCTTGGTTGCTTCCAGTTTGAGGTAATTATGAATAAAACTGATAAAATATTAACAGACAATTGTGCATATAAGTTTTGCTACATACCTAAGAGTTTAATTTCTGGATCATATGGCCTAAGTATCTTTGTAAAAAATACAGAACATTTCCATTTCAAATTCTAATTTTTCTTTTCTATTTTATAAGAAAGTAATTGATGTTTGTGTATTAACTTTGTATGTTACAATTTTGCTATTCTTGCTTATTCTATATTTTTTGGTTCGCTCTGACATTTTCTACAGAAAGTAATTATCATTTATGGAAAACACCTTTTTTTAACTTTCTTATTGATTTATCTACTTCTTTGTCTTATTGTACTGTGTAGGGTTTCCATTATGATGTTGACGGGTAGTTTTTAGAGATCACATTTTTTGTATTTGTTATCTTAGAATAATAGCAGATTTCTCAATAGAAGTCTTCAAGGTCAGCAGAGGTAGGAGCATAACTATCAAGCCCTAAAAGAAAACAATTCTAAATCCAGATTACAATATTCTGCAAAATTGTCCCATCAAATTTGACACACAGCCACGTATTTAGCTCAGTGGTTCTGCTGCCTGCCTCACAAGTGCAAGGTCTGGAATTTGATCCCCAGTACCCCCCCACAAAAAAAAATTGACACTAAAGAATGTCTTTTTATGAGAGTCTGTAGAAGTACATAAGATTTATGTTATGGACTAAATGTGTCTACCCAAATTTGTATTGGAGCCTAGTGTCCAACGTGATGGCCACAGGTGGGATCTTTGGGAGGTGCTTAAACAAAGAGGGTGGATGCCTTATGAATGGAAGATAAAAGAACTCTCAGTAAACTCCTTCACCCCTTCTGCCTTGTGAGGACACAGTGAGGAAATGGCAGCCCGTGAAACAAGGAGGTCCTCACCATTTCACTGCACACCGCAAAACCTCAATGTTGGACTTCTCAGTTTTTGGAATACAGAGAAATAAGTTTATGTTGATTATGGCATGCCCCAGTCTATGGTGTTCTGTTATAATATCCCAAATGGAATAAGCCATCTATTTTCTGATCTTAGAAAATAGTGAAAAGTGTCTCATGCCATTAATTGTTAGTTATTGGGTTTTGTTTTATTTTTGGTACCAGGGGGTCGAACTTGGGCCCTTGCACTTGCGAGGCAGTTGGAGGAACCACTGAGCCAAATCCCTGGGCCAACCTATTGGGTTTTTATAATTTCCTTTTTCAAATTGAAGGAGTTCCTATGTATAATTTTCTGAGAGTTTTCATAGTGAATTGTTGCTATATTTCATCATTGAGCTCTATCCCAGCTCAGGACAGTTTTCTTTCGGTTAGGATAGTGTGTTTTTCTCCTTTCCAGTACTTTTAAGTGTATCCTATGAAATCTTCTAGCTTTTTTAAAAATAACATTGTTTACGGTTTATAAAATATACATGATATAGAAAGTTAAGAAAAAAACAAATTTCCATGATCCCTTTTTAAACCTTGTCTGTAGACTTATTATTTCTCTTCCCCAGAAATAACAATTTTAATAGTTTATTTTACATTTGTATTTAGAAAGCATTCTGAATATATTCAAGAATATAAACTTTAAAAAGTATATGTACAGACTAAACAGTGTGTTACTTCCTTGTCTCTGAGACACGATACCCAGAAGATAAAGGATGAAAGGTTTATTTTGGCTCACGATTTGTAGAGGGTTCAGTCCATATTTGGCTGGATTGAAGGCAGCAAGGCGTGGCAGAGGGCCACGGCAGAGAAGAAATAACTCATGACTTGGTAGACAGAAGCAGAGAGGTCTCAGGGGAGGAAGGAAAGATGTACACCTTCTAGGTCACATCCCCAGTGACTCTCCTCCTCCCACTAGACTTCGCCTGCAGAGTCACATTTGGCTATAAACTCAACAGTGGGCTAATCCACTGGTGACTATTATGCCCCTCATTGTCTCCCCAAAGCCCCACCTGTGACTGCCTGAGGCTTTGGGAGAACAGCTAGGTAGAAACTATAACACAGTGTCTTTCCCCAGTCTTTGAAATGTAATTTGTATATTTCACAGAATTTCCTGTTGCAAAAGCTGCAAAGGTTCTTCTCTTTTGAACGGCAGCCAGTTATTCAATTATGGATATAATTCATTTTGCTGTTTTGCACTGATGAACCTTCAGGTTGTTTACTAGGTTTTGCCATTGTAAACAGTTCTGTGATTAATATCTTATAACGACCTCATGAATATGCAAATATGTGTGTATGGCCCATTTCTAAACATGAATTCCATAACGAGTGAGCATGTTTTACATTTTTATACATACAGATGTAACTAAATTTGTGTTCATGAAGGTTAAACCAAGTTGCTTTCCCAAGGACCGTATAAAAAAAATCCCTCTTCAATAATCTTGCCAACTTGAAGTTTAACAAATATTCTGTTTTAGTGCTGTAACATGTTTATTTCACTATTGTTTTATTACTGTAAAAAACGCTTAAGAATCATTTCATATATTTAACATCTGTATTTTTCTCAGACCAGCTGCTCATATTGTTTACCCTTGTTTCAAGTCTATTGTTGATTTTGCCATGTGAGTTGTAGAAATTCTCAGTACATCAAATAAACTTGTCTTCTGTTTGTGATTGAGTTGTCATAGTTTTGGTCATTTAAAAAAATCTCATTTAGATTTGTTTGTAGCTATGAAAAAAATTAAATTTTTCTGTAGATGAAGTAAAATCCTTTCTCTTTTCTTGTATCCATCTAGCCTTTAACCATTCTTAGGACACTTTTCCATTCTGTCTGTATAAAAGAAATTTCTCTATGATTTGTTCTAGCACTTTTATGGTTGCTTTTTTGTTTAACTTTCTAGTCATCAGGTCTTTAAAAATTGCTAATCATCAGGTGAGAATCCAATTTTATTTTTTCCATCTTGTCATTATTTCACCATTTTTAAATATAACTATTTCTATTATTGTTTTGAAATTTTAATCTTACTGTATATTAATTTTGCATATGTACTTGAGTCTACTTTTGGGTGCTGTATCTTTTCTGTGCACATACCAAAAATTCATTTATCTTAATATATATGTATGACATATGTAATATTGGTATAATATAATATTGGTATATGTATACAGTATCATAAGTTTAATATTTCTGATGCTTTCTCAGTAGTATTTATGTTGATACATAAATAATGTATACTTTCTTGGATTCCTCAGCTTTATATTTTTGGCTGTGTATTTTTGTCATTGTCCTATCCTGACTGGTTTTTCTCTACTTTTGTTTCATGTGTCATAGTTCAGGGTCCAGATATTACTTCCTGTGTCTCCCTGGGGGATGGATATGAGACATACAGATTAACATAGTACTTTCTTTTTGCATATTCTCGGAATTTTCTGTGTGAACTTCCTAATTTGGGCTGAAATTCAGCCCGTATGTTAAAGTACCACAATAACGCCATGTACATAGGATTTATTCCAAAAATGAGAAGTCAGCAAAAATTTATTTCTTTTACATCATTGTGATCACTCTTTTAAAATAGACTTTATAATGATGTTACAATAAAATACCAATCTGTGTATCAAATAAAGATTTTTTGGGGGAGTATAGTTAGAATAATCACATATAGATTATTAAACATCTAGTTTCCCAGAAGTTAACAATTTTTGTATGCATTGGCTTCACAGTATCTTACCACAAATATTTGTTCTTACTTGAATTATCTTTGTTAACACTCTCATTCAGTAGAAAGATATGCCATAGTTATCTAGTTACCATGTTTATCGGTGTTTTTCTTTAGATTCAGCATCATGCTAGATATTGAAGAAGGAAGATATGTGGGTTTAAATAGAAACTGTAAGATACTGTCCTTTTGTTTTAAGGGTGCGAGGATTGTGCTAAGGAAATTGAATAAGTGATCTGAAATTTTAATATTCCAGTGCCTCTGACTCTTAAAATCACTTACCACATATAGTTCCTTATGATATTATGGGCTATATTCTGCTGAATGCTGATGCTAATAATGGCTTTATCAGGAAGTAATTTTTTGCAATGAAAAGATATGCCTTGTAGTTTTGCTACATATCACCACAGTTGACCTATCCATCCATATTTTATGCCCTGTGGCCTCTTTTGCATTATTATTAAGTTAAACAAGGGTCACTTGAACACAAGCACTGTGTTACAATGACAGCCTGATAACCAAGATGATTACTAAGTGACTGACAAGTGGGCAGTGGATGCAATGTGGGTGATTTGGAAAGACGGTTCATATCTTGGATGAGAGGAAGTGGGATAGCCTGAAATTGCATCATAGTACTCAAAATGGCATGTAATTTAAAATTTGCAACTCTAACTGAAACTGTAGAAAATCAAGTTGCAGATGGGAGGGCACTTCCATATTTTGTTCATTTTATGACCCGTGGATATTTATGTGCCATAATACTTTACAGTGGCTGGCACATGTACAGGCTTACTGATTCAACGTGAAGAACCCACTATATTTGCATGTGGTCACTGCTATACATCCATCATATACACTTTTCTTTACTCTTTCCTAAGTTATTTTTCAGTTATTGTGAAGCCCATTTTCTATGGATAGTAGGAAGCCCTCTCCTTTAATCTCCACTGCTCCTTAATTTTTACTTCATATGGTGTGTTTCCCATGTTTAAGTCTGTAAAACTCTTTTCGTGGTATTATTCCTCTCCAAGGCTTCAAGTTCTTCTCATAAGGACTCATTGATAAGTCCCTGCATAATATAGCATCGATGTCTTGTACTGAAAGACCACTTCACCACAAAAGCTAAGGATGTAAAGGAATAAAGGGGTAGTGGGGTTGTTGAATTCTATCTTTTAACTCACCTAAAACTTTGCATTTTATGTTTAAAAGTTTGTGTATATGAATACAAGGGCAGAAAAGATGCCTTTCCTTTGTGTTACCAGCATATAGGATTATTTATGCTACATAGTAAGGGCTATTCAGTGTTTGAACTAAACAAAGTATGCACTTTCATGTTACTATTGCGGGAAGGCTTGCTGCGCTTATTAATTACATCAATTTATTGAGTTTACTTGTGCAGAACTTAGTAAGAGGGGGATTAAAAGTTGATGGTTCTTGAAAATGGAGCCACGATAAGATCCCTAAATGATTTAGGTTCCTAATATTTCTCTCATCAAAATTGGAAAGCTTTTGAGTAATAAGAAGACTAAGAGAAACAGTGGTATAATATTTTATCTTATTTTTAATGAGTTTAAGTCTGTTTGAGAAGGCAAGAAAAAGTAACCAATGAAAGGCTGAGTCAGAAGAAGAGAAGTTAGTTTTATTTGATCCCTATATATAGATGCAATTAGATTTGTGGAGGAATTTGGAGAAAAACCTAGTGCTGATTAAGCATTGGTTAGGAAACTAGGTTTTATGAGAAGAGAATTTTTCATTTTTTTTGCCATGAATAAACAATAGGAAAACACATCAACTAGTGGAGAGTAATTATCCTTATTAAACATTATAAATATCTACAATTTTAATAAATTGCAAGTAAAATACAGTGGTACCTTAGTTTTCAAACTTAATTCTTTCCCCAATTCTGGTCACAAACCAAATTGAATGAGAAGTGAATCATATTCAATGGTTAGATTCAATATTGACCTTGTAGGGAAATTTGATTCGAATCTCCTTTAATTCAGTTTGTAGCAAAATTGTGGAAAAAATTAAGTTCATGAACCAAAGTGCGGCTCTCTGGGGGGACCCCGTCCCGCGGGGAATAGGAGGTGAGAGCCGCCTCTTATTCGTGGGTCATCAGAGGCCGATCCGATCTTGAATGTCTGTGGAGGAAATCTTTAAGAAGTTAGAGTACACGGCCCAAGTCTGGTTTCTGATCAAAGGCGCTTTATTGGCTCAGCAAAACGATTATATACTGTTATCCCAGGGGGAAGGTTCAGCAAGCTTATTGGACAGTTCAAACAAATCAATCACATGAGTCACTCAAGCATTTAACCATACAGCAATCAGTATTTTACCAAATGTGGGGAGGGGTAAGTGGGAAGGCGTACATCAACAATTAACCCTATGCAATCTTTAACTTCACAATCCCTAGGGGCAAGTAGGACAGGGAAATACCACCTGCTTCCTGCTCCAGATCCGGTGACCCTGTGGTTAGCACAAAGGGCTATTTTTTCTGTAAGATTTCCTGTTTGCCCAGGGGCTAAACCTGCCAAAAGTCACGTACGTAGTCTAGTGGGATTTTTCCACCGAGGCAAAGGCTAAGGTTGAGGGCAGCCATCTTATGCAGGCCCAAGCAGTCTCTCACACCAAAGCAACATTCTGTAAATTTATTAAGACATAGAATTTTAATTTATACTGTTGTAAGTAATCTTATTAAGAAAAGAAGTAAAATGTCAATGGAAGTAGTCCATATTTTTTTGGGTGCAGGCCAACTTGGTGATTTCAAACAGAACCAACTTCCTAAGTGAAGGAAAGGAAATTTTTTTAGAAACTCTGATTTTTGGGCAGGACATTCAAGTTTTTACTTATTAAACACAAGAATTATTCTACAGTTACTGAAATATTGTTATAGACTATATTAAACTTCCATATAAATTTTGTGTCTCAATTTTCTCATCTGTAGAAGGGAGAAACAACAGTGCTTACTTCAGAGATTTGTTGTAAGGATCAAATGTGTATTACAGAGAGAGCTCTTTGTTCTGTGACTGGTAGACCATAAGCTCACATCAAATGTCAAGTCCCAAAGCTGTTAGTTTCATCCCTAAGGCCACTTTATCTCACCTCCTTTGAGACCTATCAAGTTCTAATAATTGAAGAAAAATTGACAGGAAATCTGAAGTAGATTATTTATAGCCTTTGGTAAATAAATTTGAATTAAAAATTGTAAAAATACTCTTGCCATAAAGTAGGAGTGCCTTCCAAGAAAATGAAGAGAAAAAGGGAGTAACTTCAGTAAGACAGAATACAGCCTACCTATAGAAAATGATAAAATATAAGATGGTAGTATTTCTCCCGTTATTTATAATTTGAATATCTGTAAGATTTTGACATTTCAGAAAGTACTACAATTAAATATTTAAGTAAAATAATGATAAATATTTTTTTGTTAATCACATACCATGTACCAGATGCCATATTAAGTGCCTTATGTATTGTATGCCGTGTCATTATATATGAAAAACTAGGTAGATACAATAAGCTCTTTTGTGTAGATGAGAAACTGTGCAGTTTTAATTATGTGGTCTGGTGTTAGAAATTCAGGGAAAAACAAAGGGGAATTTAACCACTCGATCTCAGTTTCTTCTATAAAATGACGGATCATATTTCAAAGTAGTCTTCTTGCAGTCTTGAGCTAGAATGCGGGCCAATTTTTCATGACTATGGCCAAGTCTCTTCTTCTGCCACCTAATGGACATTGCAGTAATGACCATATTTAACTTTTTAAAACTATGTTTTATTATTTTAAATCATAAAACTAGATATGATATTTTCAAGAAAAGCATTACTTAAAGATACATTATTTTTGGACGCCAAACATTTTTTTCCTAGGAGCCATATACCAATCAATACATGAATTTAAGAAGGTAACAGTTATCTTCAAATTACTTGGGTTATATAGGTATATATCCAATTGCACAGCAAAATCTCATCATGAATGATTTTATGTAAAATCTAAAAATTTCAACAACATAAACATATTTAACTTTTAAATCTTGGGTCATCAGTTTTGAATGATAGAATATTTGAGACCTAATCTAAATCTCTATGAATAGAAACGAAAATTGAGGACTAGAAAAGGAAAGGTATTTTCCAGGATACCAAAAATCTATATGTAAATCAGGGCTCTTACAATGATGACATTTAGCCTGTAATTCGTTACAGTTGATGTGTCGCAGGGTCGTTGAGAAAGAATGTCAGACAGCGTCTGTAGGATGAACTCAGTTCTTCCGTACGCACTGAATTTATTTGTGCCAGGATTGCAGGTGTAGATCAGATAAGAAAATGTCTAATTTTTTCAAAAGCATAAAAGCATATAACTGTGTTCCCAAGAAAGAATTTTGAGAAATTATTTTTACTGAGGACTGTGATTTTTAAGAATTGGGATGCTCAATAGTAATCATTTCACATTTATAAGGAAATATCAGCAGTTTATTGAACTTCTGCTCAGGAAGCTGCTGAAAGATTTTCTTCATTGCTGCTTTATCTAGAAATGTTGAGAATTAACCATCTTCCATGAAAGCTCATCTCATCCCTTCTTCTTAGCATAGGAAATTTAAATATTCTGCTAAAACTGAAGCAAGGGGGAAAGACATGAAAGTGGAGCAACTGTGGGGTGTTTTCCTGCCTTTGGACCATGGACCCAGCTATATTTTGTCAAGAGAGATTTCATGTGTTATAATAGGTGGAAAGAAATATTGTGCAGACAGGTGAAGTCTACTTTAGACTGAGATGTGGATTTTTTGTGTGGCCTCCACGAAAATATTTAACCTCTTTAAGACTCAGTTTTCTCAGATATGTTCGAAATAGTCTCTACTGTGCCTTATTTTATAGATTTGTGGAAAGGGTCATATCAAATGATTCATGTGAATATGCTAGAAGATATCAGGACAAGAGTATCAGAATTTGCATAACTATGCTGAAAAACAGTGAGTCAGGATATTTGTATTTTAATATAGAGTTTTAGAGCAAAATATATATTGTGATATCACCGATTGTCTTAAGCATCTTATGCTCATTAACATTCTAAATAAAGCGTTGAATAAGGTAGAAAGAGGTGGGAATATTTAAATGTTACTAGGGAGGATTAAATGTCATTTGGTTTTGAAAGCTAAAGGTTGTATGTGTACATCTGTCTCTTGTTTTGAGCTCCCAAATAAACTTTTATATGGTTACTGAGCTGTTGGACAGCCTCTGAAAAGTCATGTAGCACTGATTTTTGGTTTTAGATAAAGATCTAGGGAGAAGTTGTGAGAAGTTGGTTTGAGGGAGAATTTGGATGAAAAGCAGAAAAGTATATAATCCCATTTGTTGTAGGCTTCACTTTTTCAGGAGAATCAAAAGCAATGTTCAAGGTATTGGGGAAGAAGTAGCTGCTTGGATGTAACAAACTTTCTCCAGTCCAAAGTATAAACAGACTCCTTTGAGCTCTATTTTTTACTAGATCTCATTTGAGGGCCCTGTCTTTAACCTGCCTACTCCATTTGAAGCAAGAAATCAGTTTAGTGAGCACTTGATATTTGACCATCCTGCTTTGATATTTAATCACCCTGCTCTACCTTCAGCAAAAATGCTGTAAATTATTTCAGCAAACAACTTTCTACTCTATATCTCCTTCTAGTACTGTTTCTGACCTCATTCTGTTCATTGACTGTAAATCTCCCTTTGTTCTTTCTGTATTCATGGTTCAGGTTGCATCGCTCTCTCCTTTTGTAATAGTCTTGACATCTATTTTCATAGCCTTGAATAAAGTCTTCCTTACCATTTTAACAAATGTTGGGATTTTTTCTTTAGCAGATGATATGTTATCTTAGTTGCTTTGTGCTGTTACAACAATATGCCACAGATTTTGTATAAATTATAAAGAGCAGAAATTTACACCTGACAGTTCTAGAGGCTGTAGATTGATGATCAGAGAAATAGTAGGTTTGATGTGTGGCAAGGAGCCCAGGCTCCAAAGATGGTGACATTTTGCTATATCCTCCAGAGAGGAGGAATGCTGTCTCCTCACATGAGGGAAGAGATGGAAGGGAGAAAGGGCCCAATGTTATGTGAAACTTCTCTCATAAAGGCCTTAATCCCATTCAAGTTTGGAGAAGCCCTGATGACTTACTTATCTCTATGACACTGGGCATTAAAGTTGAACCTACGAGTTCTGGAAGAGGCACATGCAAAACACAGCACATAGTGTGAATCAAAATGGGAGAGTGTTGTGTTTCTCCTGATGTGAAGAAAGCACTCTGCTACCTTGAAGGACTGGTGGCCTCAGCAGCTCCAGCTGGATAAATCATTCTTGGCATGGACACTAGAATACCATGGTGGATCCTACCAGTAGTGATAGTGATAAGATTCTCTCTGTCTTCATGGGCAAAGTACTGGGCTGGAGTGCAGGAGGGATTAGTCCAGGACTTACCTTGATAGTAGCTAAGCTTGGTTCCTGAGTACTTGTGAGGCAGTCTGTGAGGCCATCAGACCCCTACCCTCTGGGTGAATCATCACAGCTGACTGGATGTAGTACATGAGCTGGTGAGGGCAAGAGCTAGAAAAATGTGAGCTATTATCAGTGAGAAGACTTCCTTTATACCTTGATGTCAGTAAAGGGAGGAAGAGCTTACATGTCTCGTGAACAAGCAGAGGGCAGTTTCCTTGAACAGATTTAGCAGAGAATATGATATCTACTCCAGCCTGAAATCCGCTAATGAATAGCACATGGATCCAATCACATCAGTGATTGGAATTTGATTTATAATCATTGCCTCAAGGACCTTTTCCTTTAAGCTAAAACATGAGGAGATGGCAATTGAATGGAAGTCTTTGCAGAGGGATTTATTGGAATCTTACCATTTTATGAATGGCAAAAGAGAAGACCTGCCCCCTTCACATTCTCTATATAAATTATCTGGAATTATGATGAATTAAATATTCTTTCTACTAGCGACAGTAGTAAATGTTATGGGTAGCTTTTAATAGTTAGAAAGACAGAATAGATAAATATCAGTTGTGATTAGAGGAAGTGCTTTTTAAACTGGCTTCCCCTCTTTTTCTCATGATGAGGTCAATTATTTATGACAGACACATTAATAATTTCACTTAATGTCTTTATTCAAGCACTAACTGAATTTTAACACAGAGGAATTTGGAGCATAAATACAATAAGAATGTATTTAAAATACTTAAAATTTTTGTATGTATCTCCTCCATTCATTTTTGTCTCAGCCACAAATAACACTTAAATTGATTATGTCTATTTAAACTTATCATTGGCAGTGGGGTCTTTGTGTTATTTTTCTTTTAACATTTTTCTTTGCCAGTAGGCAGGCCATGTGGAAATGGCAGAGTGCTGTACAAATAGTGCAGGGGCCAGGAAATGGAATTATTTCAGTAAATGAGGAATGAAGTATGAATGTATTTTTAGCTACTTTTATTTAAATTTTATAGAAATAAGTGAAAATCAAACAACTGAGAAAAGCAAGGGATTCAGCCACCATTGGGTGTGTTTGTCAGAGATACCATGGTGGACAGAAGAAGAAAAATGTTTCAGAGTGGAGGGGAAGGGAAAGCTTCAAGTGTGCTCTGGTTGCAGACTGTTTGCCTGAGGGAGCATGAAGGGAGCTAACTCCAAGCGAGATACCCCTTGTGGTTGAGGAAGGGTGTCTATTTGATTTTCTCTGGTCTGTCCTGGTTGAAAATGGAAACAAACCATAGCGAAGCTGTCAGGTGTTAATCAAGTACTGGTCACTTCGGATTGATTATCACAGAAATTATTGATTAGTTTACTGGGTTGTCACTAGAGATGGCAATCTGTGGTTGGCTCCCTGGGCTATTTATTGTAGATAAGAGGTAGGTTTTGTGGATAAGTTGCTGCCAGTTTCAGATCAGAATGCCCTTGTTTGTGCATTGAGTCGTTCTCGTAATTTAGTGACAAACTGAAAAATTCACTCTGCATAGTGATTGTTTTTGAGTTTTGTCAGTTACATAATGTCCTGTATTCACTGCCACAAAGATATCAAGAAAGTTCCATTACCTTCAAGAGCCTCTGGTTGGAGTCAGTGCCTACCTCATCTCCTAAGCCTTGGCTCCTACTGATTTGTTCTCCACACTGAAGTTTTCCCTTCATGCAGTGAGGATCTTTTCCATGCTCTTGTCTGGATGCTGATGTCACTAGCTAGTGTCTGATAACATGGGGTCATTAAAAGGTAGGAGAGTTGTGTTTCTGATGGGAGACCAGTCTCTGGTGTCACCTGTCCTTGCGTCACCTGAGTGGCCTTCTGGGTGCTCCTATTACATTCTCAGCCGTAGGTCTAGCACTCCCCAAAAGAGTTCTTTTCTGTTCACTGAGCATGAAGTGTGTGGTGTATCACAGTCTAAGTCTCCTGTCAGTGTTTTAACTTTAGGGCTGGGGATTTAGCTCCGTGGCATTGCATGTGCCTTGCAAGTGCAAGGTCGTAAGTTTGATCCCTGGTGCCCAAATCAATCAATAAATAAATGTTTTGACTTTACAGTATTTTTAACTCATAAAAAGTGAACATAATAATAGAAAATATTGAATAATTAACCACCTTGGATTACATTTATACTGACATTAGCATAGTCACAATGTGGCCCTGATAATAGTGTATTTTGCTCATCCCTCAGTACTTGAAGACTTTTAGTGTCTTGAGGAGAATGTTCTGACATGGCATTGAGGCCTTCTGTCTATTTTTTCTTTGCGTGTTGCTATTTCCTTCTGTAGGACTATAGTTTAGGTTATACTTTCTCACGTTTCACCATCTATTATCTATTTTTTTTTTTTTTTGGAGAAAATCCCAGAAGCAGAGACAAATTCTCCTTATATTTGCTGAATTCTCTCAGTAGCTCGCATTCGTCCTTTGTCATTATTAAACATATCAGGTGAATTCTTCTTATCTTTTTAATTTCATCCAGTGCCATTGTATAAGAATTTGTTCCAGAGCACCTTGAGGCCAAAGAAGAGTCACATAGATTGAGGATTGTAAAAAGTACAATTTATTGGGAAACTTACTGACAGAAGTATGGTCTTGGGTCACAGTAAGAATAAATGGCTTCTGCAGTTTGGGTGCAAGTGCAAGGTCCTGAGTGCAATTCCCAGTACTGAAAAAAACTCCACCATTCTGTGACTAGACCTCTCTATTTCTCCAGAGCAATCAACCTCATAGTCATTAAGAACAAAGAGAGAAATATCTTTCTCACTTTCCTCAAACTCTGCAACCTCATTTTCCTGTATTGTTTATGAGATGGCCAGAACAGAGACTTGAGTTAAGGCTAAAATGTTATAAATGGGTTTGCCTGGTCACAATGAGTGAGGCAAGAAATAGCACATTTCAAGATGACCATGGAACGTTTTTCAGTAATGTGATCAGGGTGCTAAGAAGAGTCCCTCCCAAATTTTAGAGGTGTGATATCTTCCTATAAGGAAGAAATGGAATAGAGTCTTACTTTTCCAGTACTGTGGTCCTTTGTAGATCTGTTAGAGGGCTAGTTCTAAATTGTCAGAAAAGAATAATGTGTAAAACTGAGCTGGAGGCACACACCCATAGTCCTAGCACTCAAGATTTTGAGGCGAAACCCTGAGCCTAGGAGTCAGAGATGAACCTGGACAATATAACCAGACCCCATCGGAAAAATAAAAAATGTATTCTATTTTGAATTTTATTTCCCACAAAGGTCTACAGAGGTAATCTAAACCAATATTGGATGTCTTCCACTTGTTCTAATAAAGTACAATTATTTTCTAGCCCCATTCATCTGTTTATTTAATTATATCATGCCTAAATGTCTTCTATGTGCTGAAATGATGACAATATCATATTAAATAAATGCCTAGCATGGAACCTAGCATGTAGCAAATTCTCAGTAGTTCCTTGTTGAGGTAAAGAAGACACGGTTTCCGCTCTTATGACATTTAAAACCTATTCTGTGTGTTTGAATTGAAGAATATGTTGTAATGGTTAATGGAGAATTTTTTGGGTATAGAAGGCAAGAGATTTTGAAGATGACTTAGAAAATTTCTAAAATAAGTGATATTTGAGTTGAACTGTAAGTAGCTGTGTGATTGAAGAGAGTGTTAGTATTGTCATAATTAGTAAAATGGACTGTATCATAGCAGAACTGGATTTGATGGCATACATAAGGTTATGCCTGTTCATATCTACACAAGTAATCTACTGATGAAACAATGCCAGGATTCTCAGGCCTACTGCAATAAGAAAACTTCACTTTGCATCTTCGCAGTGTCTTAGAAGTGTCTGTCACCAGCTGGTAGGGTTTCTTGGTTTGCTAGAAAAGGAAATTCAACTTAAAGCACGATTTTTTAGGTGAAAAACTCGAAAGGTAAGAAACTCCAACTTGGGTAGTATCTGGAGGGGGGTGCCTATCTGATGGAAAGGACACACACACACACACACACACACAGCCAATTTTTAAGCATTAGCTGAAATGGGGCAAGAGTTGATCCTTGTCTCAGTCCTGCTTTCATAGCTCAGGAGCCCTTAGAGCTTTGTGGGGTGATTCCGTTCCCAGGAAATAATTATCTATGACTATGGTGGCTTTAGTTATTTGGGGCTTTGCTTTTCCCAGAATTCAATTGAACACATGTTTAAGGTAATGGCTAGAGATTTCTGGGCATAGCTGAATGTCCCTTCAAATATCCTGTTATCAGTCTTTTGAAGAGCAATAAGATGAGTAGATTTAGGTCTAATAAGAACTCTCTAAATGACTAACATGTCAGGCAGAGCTGAGAAGGCTTTTACACAGTTTCCCAAAATGAAGGTCAAGCTTTGTTTCACTTATAGCTATCAGTTGGGCATTTGTAGGCCCAAGTGAAGAGTGATGGCTTTTAGCAAAAACACTTTTAAGTATCTGACTGCTTGAGTGAAAAAATCAAATCAAGCTAATCAAACTAAGGGCCCAGATTTCTAACCATTCTCTTTCTCTATGGTGGTCCCTGACTATACCATGACTGTGCAGGGAGGAAGAAATAGCAGAATAGTAATGTATTTTACCATGGTGTGGGTGATTTTCAGGCTGGCTTTGTAAAGGGAGACAAATGGTTGGAATAGAGAGGATTTTGTATCCTCATTTTTAGGTGAGTTTTTAAAAATTATTTGTCTTAAACAGCACATATTTTTAGTTGATTCATTGCCTTTCTTCCAGAAGGAAGATTTCCTGAAGTTAACAACTCAATTATTTTTGCTTAGTCTCACAGTTGTTTAACTCAGGATAGCAAAGTATTTTGGTTTCAGTGCTCACTAGCTATGTAACTCCTTGCAATTCTTTTCACCCCCAAATTTGCTTTAAGCAGAAGCTAACAGAATTAATGACACTAACAGAAGATTTAGTGAGATCAGGTTATTGGACTCAGCTCCTAGAAAGCAGTTAGTTGTCAGACTGTAGAGTTCTCAATACCAGCATTATCAGCAGCCTGTTAACTTCCTCTATGACTCTCTCATGACTCCAGTGAGAATGCTTAGAATCCTGGGCTTGCTAGTCTCAGTTCTAACACTCACTTGATGGAACTCAGTATCCTTCATAGTGAAATAAAGATACTTTATTTCACAAAGAACTTCTGAAGTTTCCTAGGGGTCTATGAATAAATTTTCCCTGGAGCAACTTGTCCTGTAACCTTTTTATGTCTGAGCTCACTGTGCTTGTTCTAGTCTCTTATGGGATAGGGTGAGTTTGATTCATTTTTCTGAAGCATTTGCCTTCCTCACTAGCCTTAGGCCATTTTTGTACTGCTAAAGGGAATGAAAATGTTGACCTATTAAGCCAATCGTGAGGGACATTCTGCACCATTTAGCTTCTAGACCCTACCTGACCCAATGGAATGGGTTGTTTTGAAAGAAGATAGAAATTGTATTAGGGCTCATTCACACGTGGTGGAAGTCATTGGAAAATAGTAGGTGGTAGTAAAATCAAGAGCAAAGAGCACGAATTTAGAATAAGAAAAGTATTTTGTTGTTGTCTTATATTTTGGGAAGTCATTTTGTGTCACTGAGGCTTTTTCCATCGCAAAAATAGAGGTAATAATAATGATACTGTTATGCTGCGTACATGAGACAGTAAATGATGATAGTCTTTGTAAATAAGACACTTTGCCAGGGAAATTGATTTTAACATTCCAAAAGTATTTACTGAGTCCTACTGCATGATAGGACCTGGTATCTGGGAATGCAGTGTTGAATGAGCTCATCAAAATTCTCCATTTCCAGTGAGCTTATATGCTAGTATAGAAGGATCTCTTATTAGAACAAATCAAACACCTTTTCTATATGGGATGATTTTTAAAAAGTTTTAAAAAAGCAGAATGGTGGCTTATGTTTATTGAGTACCTACCTACTTTGTGCTAGAACCTAGATGTTTTCTCATTTAGGCATTGTAAGTACACTTTGTAGGAGTTCTAGTTCTCCATTCCTTAAATTCAGAAATTAGGAATTTGAGATGTAGAAAAAAGTAAAGTCTGTACAACTTAAGCATTTCTAATCCAAAAAAGTTGAAATATGAAATAGTCCCAAATCAGAAGCTGCTTTAGCACTGAGGCTCAAAAAAAATCTATGCAGTGTTTGGAATCTGAAAAAGAAAACATGAAACACTTATATGCATACCCATGTTTATAGTGGCACAGTTTGTCTAAATCTTGGAAAAAACCCAAATGCCTGTCAACTGGTGACTGGATAAAGAAGATGTGTGTGTGTGTGTGTGTGTGTGTATGTGTGTGTGAGTGTGTGTGTGGTTTTAAATAAAATGGAGTACTACTCAGCCACAAACAACGAAAAACCAGAGATAGTTATAGCTAAGTGGATGCACATTGAGGCCTTATTGTTAAGTGAAATTAATGTCACACACATGTAAATACTGTATAGTTTCTCTGTTGTGAAAAACTAAAAGTGTAAATAAGGATCAAAATGTATAATTGATACTGTGTGATAGGAAGAAAAAGTCTAAAAGAGTAGAGGAAGTGCAGGGGAAAGGTATAAAGGGAAAAGAAAAACTTTATGAAAAGGAAAACCATGGAAATAATGTCTTTGTAAACAGGGAAGAGTGGAGGGAGTGAACGGAGGGCTGGAGAACGGGGACAAAAGAAGAATCAAGATCTGTCATGTAAAGGTATAAGATCTCGAGGATGAATGTAACTATTGTATACCTAAAATGTACCAATAACCTTAATAAAGATGAAAAGAAAGATGTTGTTTTTCTAATTTCTCACTCAGTGAATTTATCTGTGTATAGGATTGCTCTTGATTTTTGAGTGTTGACTTTGTGTCCTACTATGCTACTAAATTTGTTTATTAAATTTTGGAGTCTTTTGGTGGAGATTTTGGGATCTTCTTTGTCATCCACAAATAATGATAATTTAACTTCTTCCATTTATATCCTTATTCCTTTTATTTTTTTCTCTTGTCTATTTGCTATGTCTAATGGTTCCAGAACTATACTGAATAGGAATGGTGATAGTGCATCCTTTTCTTTTCTTGATTTCTGAATGATAATTTTCAGTTTTTGACCATTTGGTATGAGATTAGCTGTTGGTTTATCATAGGTGACTTTTGTCATACTGACATGGTGCTTTCTATTCCAATTTTCTGTAGGATGTTTACTATGAAAGGTCATTGGGCTTTGTGTTTTTTCTAAATCTATTGAGATCATTGTGTAGTTTTTGTCCTAGTGGTGCATTACATTTATTGTTTTGTGTATGTTAAATCGTCCCTGCATCCCTGGGATGAATTCTACTTAGTCATGAGGTATGTATTACTATTATTATTATTATTATTATTATTGTTTGGTACCGGGGATCAAATTTGGGACCTGCACTTGAGAGGCAGGCGGCAGAACCACTGAGCTAAATCCCCGGCCCCTTCTGTGATCTTTTTGTCAGTATATCATTGAGAATTTTTGCATATATGTTCATTAAAGAGTTTGGCCAATAGTTCTCTTTTTTGATTGGATCTTTCTCTGGTTTTGCTGTCAGGGTAATATTTGATCCCAGGAATATTTTTTGGAGTATTGCTTCCTTTTCAATTTCATTAAAGGGTTTGAAGAGTATTGGCATTAGATGTTCTTTAAATCTATTGTAGAATTCAGCAGTGAATCTTTCAAGGCCTGGGCTTTTCTTTACTGGTAATTTTAAAATTATTTATTTAATTTCATCGACTGACATTGGATTGTTTAGAATTTTTATGTGTTATTGATTCAGTTTTGGTGATTCATAGCTATTTAGGAATTTATTCATTCTCATTTTTTCATCGTATTAGGTTGTGCAAGAAGGACGAATGATCTTATAGATTTCGGCAGGATCTGTTGTAATTTCCCCCTTTTGATTTTCAGTTGCATGGATTTTAATCTTTCCTTATTTTGATGAGTTGGTTAAGAGTTTTTCTATTTTATTTACCCTTTAAAAGGACTAGCTGTTCAATTTAATTTTTCTTTGTATTATTTTCCTAGTCTCAGTTGCATTAATTTCTACTCTACTCTTTTTTATTTTCCTTCCTCTTATGGGCTTTGGCTTTATCTTGTTCTTCTTTCTAGAAACTTGAGTTTCAACATTAGGCTATTTGACCTTGCTCTGTTTTTCTGGTGTGGAAATTAAACCTTATAAGCTTTCTTCATAGAACTGCTTTCATTGCTCCTTGTAAGTTTTGGTATGTGGTATTGCATTAACATTCAATTGTAGTACCTGTCTACTTTCTTCTTTAATTTAATCTGTGACCTATTAGTTCCATAGGATGCAATGTAAATTCCATATGTTTAGGTAGTTTTGTGAATTCTTTTGCCATTTATGTCCAATTTCATTTCACTATAATTGGATAGTATACATGAGTATACTACCAAGTGCATTTGTTCAGAGGGTTAGTTCAGCTCTGATACACTTCTTTGTTTGTTTGTTTGTTTATTTATTTATTTTTTGTTTTTTTGAGACAGGGTCTCACTATGTAGTTGAGACTGACCTGGAACTCACCGTGTAACCCAGTCTGGTCTCGAACTCACAGTGATCCTCCTGCCTCAACCTCCCAAATGCTGGGATTACAGGCATGTGCCACCACGCCCAGCGCTTTGTTTATTTTTTGTCTAGTGCATTTGTCCATTTGTGATAGTGGGGTATTGAGGTACTCTATCATAATTGTTTTGGGCTTATATAAATTTTCACATTCATTTGTGTTCATTTTATATAGTTGGGTGCTCTAGTATTTAGTGCATATATACTCATGATTGTTATCTTCCCCTCTTGAGTTATTCCCTGACAATTATATAGTGAACTTCTTTGTTTCTTTTGATCAGTCTTCAGTTGAAATCCACCTTGCAAATAGAATAGGAACTCCTCTTTTTCTTTTTTCTGGGTTCTTATTTCATGGAATCTTGCTTTTTATATTTTGACTTTTAATGTATGAATTTCTTTTTGGGTTTAACATGTTAATTCTATGCAGCATATTATTGATTTTGTTTCTTGATCCATTCTACTAGTCTTTTTAAATTTTGAATGGTGAATTGAGACTATTTACATTATAATTAATAGGAATTGAGTTATCCTTGTTATTGTATTATTTTCCTGTTGGTTATCTTCCTTTACCTTTTATTTAATTGCTTTCCTTGCCTAGTGAATTCATTCTCTTGGGATTTTTGGAATTATTGTCTTCACTGTCTCTAAAGTATTCTCCAGAACTTTTTGGTGTGCCGCTTTGGTGTTCATGAATTTCTTCATATGTTCTTTATCATGAAAGTATCTTATTTCTCCATCAATTTTGAAAGAAAATTTTGCAGGGTACAACAATATGGGTTGATGTTGTTTTCTATTAAGGTTTGTTTATCTTTTTCTCTGTATATATTTTCTTTTCTTTTTTTTTGCTTTTGTGTTTTGGTACTGGGGATTGAACTTGGGTCCTTGGCTTGCAAGGCAGATTTCAGAACCACTGAGATAAATCCCCAGCCCTGTATACATTTTATTTTATGTCCATATCATATTTTTTAAATATATATTTTTTTCTTTTTTGGTACCGTGGATTGAACTCAGGTCCTTACTTTTGCTAGGCAAGTGGCAGAACCACTGAGCTAAATCCCTGACCCTTTAAAATATATTCTTAAGGATCCAAATGTATTTGGTAGGAAAATAAGGTTTTTTGTTGATAGATTAAAATATGAATAAACCAGAAGTCTTATATTAAGTAGTATGTTTTTGATAGTTGGAAGTTTTAGTTACCTCATACTCTATTAGAAACCCTGTTGTTTGCATTCTTTCTGAAAAGTATCACTTTATCTTCCTGCTTAAGAAAATAAAATATTCACATAGATTGTGCTTGTTAAAAGGCTTTGCAGCACCAGGATTTCTTTTTGCCATCAAATATTTACTGGCTACTTGCTGTGTAAAACTCTTAGTAGTGAAGGTCATGCTTAGAACAACATAAGTCTTCCGGCTGAACATAGCATGAGCCCAGAATATGTAGCTTGAAGATTTCACATGCAATGTATTCTACACATGTTCTACTCCAAGTACAACAAGAAAAGTTTGAAGTTATAGCCATGGAACAAACTGAGAGTCAATGGATAGAGAATTACTAAGAGAAACTTCAGATGCAAGGGAGTTTATGGCTAAATTTCCCTAAAATTATTCTTGGAAGAAGCAGGCAAGGGTTATTAGATATTATCTTGGGGATAGCAAAGATGTGAACGCCAGTTAGATAGGGAAAAGGGAAGATTTTTTTATCTAAATGTCTTGTTTCATTAATCAAGTTTTATACATTGAAATAGTCATAGAAGAGGTCAAGAAAACACATTTAGTCTTTATATATTGCCTTCCTTGAGATTTCAGTCAAGTTGAGAAGGTCTGTAGGAAAAAAAGCACAACAGTGCTTCCTTGATATGAGCTTCAAAAGGAAGGACACCACACCCATGAGTTACTGTACTTGTTAATGCAGCCTCAGCAGTGAAATGAAATCACTTTTGAAATAGGCAAAGTGGATCTCGGCTTCTCCCTACATTAAATTCTTAAATAGTTTCTCACAAAACAAACAAACTTTAGTTTAAGATAACAAAGAAAAGCTTTCAGGGCTCTGAATGATTTGTTTCTTGTCAATGTTTTATGTTTTCAATGTGACTATTTGTTGAGTTTTACTGAGTTTTCATATGGGGTTATATAAATCTGTCTTTAAGTGAGATTATTGACACTGTGGTAGCTGACCAGTATGCCAAAGTGTCCCTGAGGTTCAGTATGTGCTTGGGTTTTGATAAAAGTGAGGAATATCATTGGAGGTATGCTTAATGACAATTTTGCCTTTCAGTTGTGAAGTTGTGGATGATACACAACCTTCATGCACTTATAGGCTTCATGCTGGCTAGGCCACCAGGTCAATTTTTAAAATTCAGGTGGTAAGACCTGGCTGTGAGCTTATGGAGAGAGGAGAGACTGGGCGACCTTCTCCTTTTTATGCCTTTGGTGTTTCTTAGCAACAGAGAGACCTCTGATTCAACTGTGTAAAGATATCAGGTGAGATGAGAGAAGAGGAACAGGAGAGAATGGGAGGGGGGAGAAGGGGAGAAGGGGAGAGAAGGAGGGAGGGAGGGAGGGAGAAATGGGAGCGAGAGAGAGAGACAGAGAAACAGAGAGAGAGACAGAGAAACTCTTATTTATTAGATGACACAACTTAATGATCTTTGATCTTTGCCATACTTAACTAGTCCTCCATAAGGTTCAAATTACTCATTCAGTTAATCTGTCCATCACCTGTGTATCAGTGGCATCCTTCATGTTTTCCAAGAAATATTTTCATGGCTATGTGCTTGGTATGCAGCTAGTCCTATCTTACTGTTTAGTCTTTATATGGATCTTGTAAACCATTTATTTAAATAGATAAATGTTTAATATGGACACATTCTGATTTCCCAAGGGATCCTCTGGAGAGTGCTTGCTTCTTTTGAGAAACGCTTTCCTAAAAAGGTTATTGTGTATCTGTCAAGGATAAGAGCAGGCATTTATTTAGGGGGCAGTCATAGCACTCAACCTGTACCATGGAAAATCCCTGAAGTTACCAAAGGAACAGTGGTTGGTGACGATAACACTGATCCTCAAATCTTGACTTAACGGGATAATTACTTAGGGATTTCATTTCTCAGCTGTCATTAAAAGTCCTTCTTTCTCTTTTTATTGCTATTGATACTCTTTATTTTCTGTTCCTCTGTTAAGTCCGCAATTTCAGGTAATTTTTGTTCAAAATTGTGATTATTTTTTTTGTGCACATGAAGTTTTACCCATGGAGAGTAAGAAGAGGAACCACACTCCTGGACAGCAGAATCAAATGCCTGCTGTTTATCTCAGTCAATGGGTTGCATAGTTATGGATGTTAGAGCTGTGTACAGGCATCGTTTACTTCAATGACTACTTTATACCCTGTCATGTCTCAGCATATTTAAGGTAACCATAGTTTGGAACACGAGGTAGACAATTTTTTTGCTTTTGTTACTGGGGATCAAACTTGGATCCTTGTGCTTACAAGGTAGTCCACGGAACCACTGAGCTAAATCCCTGGCCCAACAGGTTTATTTTTTAACTTCATGAGTCTGTTTACCTGAGTTTAATAAAGTCTTAACACAAAATGACTTTTAATTTTAACTAAATAGGTTGACTTTATAGAAGAGTATGATTATATCACATTGCATCCAACCAGAGAAATCAGAATGAATTAGTGTCTTAATAATAATAGAATACTCTAGAAATTGGAAGTGTTGAAAGGCTGCATGTTGCTTATCATTGTTAAAAGACACTTGGAGGTATTCTGGATACTGCTAAAGGAAGTCACTGAGTTCTTTTATTGATGTAATCTTAGTCTTCACAAATTATGATGTTTTGCCCATGTTAAACACACTTCTTTTTGTGGAACACCCATTAAATAATATATAGTGCTCTTTATCCACATGTTTCATCTCTTAGGTTATCATAGCCTAGGTTTAGAAACATGGCAAAATATTTACACAAAATTAAAGAAAAACAATTAACCTAAATAAACCAGGAAACTTGTGTCTTGCAGTCTCCTAAACTTGCAATGTACCCTAAAATGTGCCTGAGGACTTAAGAGGTCTGCATTTTGCCCATTTGGACCTCTATTTACTAGTCCACTGTCATTTCACTTGATTAACCTAGTTCTTTGGAAGTGAGTGGATCACTTGTAGAATTCTTAGAAATTTCATTGAAGATTGACATCTGTTTTTCTTTATCTCTGATGTCTGACTTTCTAGGAGATGCTATTATTTTGTGGAGGGGAAGCTGCTAGCATGTAATAGGGTATTTATAATGACTTTAAGCTGTGTAGATATGCATGCTCTGACCATTCTAGATGGCATGTCTCCACATAGCACCAGGGACAAGTTACTGCATGGTTTTGGCAAGCAGCTTCAACATAGTTAGTTGTGCACTTGGCCTGTTTAGCTAGACCTTCACTATGCAGGGTCTCCTAATTCCAATAAGCTACTGGTAAATATCACTGCTCTTCCACTACTATCTAGCAGTTTTGCATATATTGGGTGCACTGTACCATGTTATTCATTGAAAAGTGTTTTTTTTAACTTAACAAGGGATAAAGGTGACTTGCAAAGAAATATTATGTCTCTGTGACTAGCTATTTATAAATGAGACAGTAAATGCTGTAACGGACAAGGGAATTTATGACAGGGATGTAAAAGTTTAAGTAACTAGCAATGTTAAATTTTATTCTTAAAATTAGCTTAAATATTTTCTAAGCATATGCTTATTCTAGACATATCAACAATGGTACAAGATAGGACACATGAAACTGTCAATTACTAATTAAAATTAAATATATACAAAGAGGTGTGAAATGTTGATGTTATGTGTAAAAATATCAAAGGATATTTCCTAATCAGCCTTGAAGGGCTATCTTGATGTCATTTCTTTAAAGCAATAATGCTATTTTTTCTTGTTGCTAAGCACCTTCTAATGTCTTCTAGAAAAATATTTCAGCTTACAATAGTGATGTTTTGCAACAAAAGAGTATGAGAACTAGGGATTTGGAACATGCCATTTTTTAGATTCAGTGTGAAGTTAGATTTAATTCACTTTTATTGAGCCATAATCTTTTATATTATAATATTTTCAACTTGTTTTAGAACACTAAGGTAGATTTTTTCATCTCTGTAGATTTGTACAATATGCACTAAAGAGGGAGAATTTAAACCCAGATATTCTGACTCTAAATCTTGTAGTTTTCCTGTTTATTGCCACAGTAACCTCATGCAGAGCAGTCAAAACCATTTAGACTAGGTGTATTGCTTAGGGTTCTTTAGAACAACAGAATATCTATCTGTCTGTCTGTCTGTCTGTCTATCTGTTTGTCTCTATCTATCTATCTATGATTTATTAGGTAGACTTTCAGGATCATATGTGAAAGAGTCCACAGCATCCATCTGCATGATAGAGAGCTACAGAATCCAGTAGCTGCTCAGTCCAAGGACCTTGGGGATTCGGTACAAGACGAATCAAAAGACACAGTGCCGGTCTAAAACTGAAAGTGTGGAAGTTTCCTAGAGAGTTTCTGGTATGATTCTGTATCAAGAAGATGAAAATTGGAGACTGATATCTGCAGGTAACAGTAGCAAAAGGTACCTGCACACCAACAGAATGGAGCTCTTCAAATTCAGGTCAACTTTCTCCTTTCCTTTTTATTTCATTCAGGCTACAAGCCTAATGCATGGTGCCATCCACAATTGCAGTGGGTCTTCCTGTCTCACTTTCTAGCCTACCTGCCAATTGTCATTGGAAACACCCACAGGCATACCCAGAATTGTGCTTTATTAATCTTCTGGATGGTTTTTTAGTTCAGTCAAATTGACATATCACAATTAATACTCACACTAGGGCTATTTCTCTGCCTGGTTTTGTCAGGATAAATCCTCTCTGAAGTCATTACTGAAATCTGTTTCAACCATGGTTCATTACTTCTATTATTCTTCGTACATCTTAATTTTCTTGTTTCAAAATCAAAGCCTCAAATAACTCATCTTTATATACATGCAGCTAAAGGCATGAAGGAGCTCAATTCATCTTAGGGTAGTTACTATGTTAGAGGAAGTCAGTGTTCATACTCAAAGACTAATAAGTGAATGAGCAAATCCAGTTTGTGAGTAGATGAGAAACTTCTGGTCAGGAGGAAGAGCCATCATAATAGGTAAGAGCACAAGATTTGGAGTAAAACATGCCTGAGACTGAAGTTCCATCTTCCCAGAGCGCAGTTTCCACATCTATAAAATGGGCATAACAGTTACATATTCATCTTAGGGCTATGGTGAGAAGTAATTCATGTAATATATGCAGAACACATAGGACTATGTGCCTGGCACTAAGGATGTAGTCTCTTGAATGATTGCTGTTACTGTCATTACCACTGTTACTGTTGACATGTATTCACCAAGCATTTTGACCAGTGTTTTTTTGAAGGCTAGATTTCCAAAAGCTACGTCTATGTACTTAAGACCACAAGACACTGGTCAACACATACAACAGCAGGTATTAGAGCAGAATCTTTGTTTACTGATGAAAAAGTTTTCCTCCTATATTCTTAGAATACTTTATATGAATTGTTTTCCTTATCCCTCTGGATCACAGAGTGACAACTGAATGAGTTGTAAGATTATGTCCTTAAGGTCTTAATTTTGGTGAAACAGAAAGAGGATTAAAAATGACTTGTCACTGTTTTAAAAAATAAGAAAACATAATGTCCCCTTATTAGCTGACATGACATAAAGCTTTTCATAGGTGATACAATCTGGCCCAGGGCAATGTCCAAAGTCACTTTTCAGGATTTATCATTTTAAGAAATAACTGAAACAGGCTGAGCATGCATAGTAGTGTATTACTATAATCCTAGTTACTCCAGAGGCTGTAGTTATGGAATCACAAGTTCAAGGCCACCCTGGACAATGTAGTAATATTCTTTCTCAAAATAAAACAAACAAACAAACAAAGAAAAAAGGCTGGCAATGTATCTCAGCACTAGAATGCTTGGCCAGCCTGCAAGAGGCTCTGGGTTCAATCCCCAGGCCCATAAAATAAAGATAGTTAAAATAAGGAAACACTACAGGGGCATTTTTATTTTAGAGAAGCATTGGAAGCTCTAAAATCCATTTGCTATATAACTTAATGTATTTATTTTTCTAAAAAGTAAGTAAAGAGTTATTTGCACTTATAATTAATTAATATTTATTTTTAAATTATGATTTGGTAATATGTATCAAGCATACAGTAGTAGATAAAATTGAAATGATCCTTTACCTCATAAAGTCTGTTTTTGGGACAGAGAAATGGGGGCAGACATCAATTATTAAACAATTGCTTATAAAATATGTGTAATTATTGGGGAAGAAAAGAATACGATGGGTGTACTTCAGAGCATCTAATCTTTTTAAGACTTGATCTTGGATGAGGCTTCTTGGAAGAATCCATGTCTATCCTGAGACAAAGAAAAGGGTATAGCAGGCGAAGACGGGAGAGGCGGCTTTTTGTAGAGTAAGATCTGTGTTAGTTTCCCATTGCTGTTGTATGAAATTACCACAAAGATAATGATTCAAAACAATATACACTTATTACCTAACAGTTACGGTGGTTAGAAGTCTGAAATGGATTTCCCTGGGATAAAATTAAAGAGCCAGTAGGGCTAAATTTCTTCTGGAGAATCTTCAGAATAATCCATTTCTCCTCTTTTCTATCTTCTAGAGGTTTAAGACTCCTTCTTCTGTCTTGAAAGCCAGCGCAATAGCATTTTCAAATCTCTCTCTGCCCTCTTCCCTTTTATAAGGACTCCGTGGGTACAATTTGTTCACCTGTATACTCTACAGTATAGTATAGAATATTATTCCTATCTCAGTATTGTTAACTTAATCCTATTAAGTTTCCTTCTTCCCTGTAAGTTCACATAGTCACAAGGTCCAGGGATTAGGATGGGGATATTCTGGGATGGGGAGGGTCATCATTCTCCATGCTGCAGGCCCTTTCCTTTCCCTGAGGAATGGGGGACGACTTTGTTTGGTGCTGGAAATTGAGCCTAGAGTTTCACATATTCTTATGTCAGTGCTCTACCACTGAGCTATAACTCTAGCCTGGAATCAGTATTGTTGTTGCTTATAATTTAGGCTCTGGTTTTATTCGTAATCAAAGATTTTCATTGGGGCCATCAAAGACTATAATGAGATGGAGGAAAAAAAATGGCCTCCCTCCTCCTCTTTCGTCACACTTCCCTTCAGGCCTTCTGTAGACACTGAGGCCTTCTTTTGGCTTCTTTTTGTAGTAATAGGCCTGAAAATCCTCAGGCAGAAATCTTCCCTTTTCATCCTTTTAAATTTCCTCAACCTTCAAGGTCTAATTTACCGATTACTTTCTTTGAGGTACTCTTGCTCCTATTCTTGGACATTTTGCTAGAAACCACATGCTGAAATAATGATTCAGGCCACTCATGATCCAAGAAAATATTCATTCCTTTATTTACACACCATATAAATACATTTAACAAGTACCATGACCTGCTCAGTTCAAGGGTCCATGGAGGGAGAATGGTGGGGAATGAAGAAAAGACAAAGAGATGCAAAAATCTGAAGCCAGGTGGAACATTCTTCCCGATGGGAGAAAAGGACTGCCTGGGAACCGCAGCATGTTCATTTATAGAGGTAGTGATAAGGGAATTTCAGGGGGAGGTGACAGGGGCTGGTATGTAACCAGAACTGGGAGAGTAGCTAAGGTCTGCAGAACATCATACTTTGATGGTTTTATGGGAAATGGATGGGAAGGAAGGCACATCTATAGTGCAGCTCTACTAGCATCTCCCCTAGTGTTTTGTAGCTCCAGCTTGTGAGTGATGATATTGTCTCAAGACAAGCTCAGTGAGTTGTCCTCAGAAGAATCTGCAGATGCCTAGTAAACAAATCATTAGTAGCAACAGAAAAATCAGAATTCCCAGGAACATAGCAACTCTATGTTTGGCCAGGTTGAAATAATTGAATCCATTTAAGAAATCAAGAACCAATTTTGCCACATCCTGAGAGGTGAGGAAACTAACATGAGCATGTTGCATGGACCAGATCTGTTGATGAAGCTTTTGGAGATCTAGGCTGAAATTGTTATGAGGAAAGATACCCATTAAATGTGCGGTGACCTTTTCACAGTCTCATTGTGACTCATTGTGAAGAAGAAGAGTGCCACAAATGTGAGGGTATTCAGCATGACCCTGCAATCCTTGATGGTATTTTAGGGCTTTAACTTGATTGCCAATCTCTAGCACTGTAGCGTCTAAGGCATTAACCTGTATTTCCGATTTAACATCAAAGTCGTCCTGGGTCTCAGGACATAAGACCTATTTGTTGCTAGATGAGTGTCAGGCTGCACATTTTGTACATTTTGTACTAAGGCCACAGATGCAACCGTCATTGGGATCTTGTATCTTTACATGACAGGTCTTGCTTCTCATTTTTTCCCCTTGTCCCTGCCCTCCCTTCACCCCCTCCTCTCCTTCCTATTTACAAACATTTTTATTTCCATTTTCTCATATTTTTTTCCCTTGTTTCCTTTCCCCTACCCTTCCCACTTCCCCTACACCTTTAGCCTTTTCTTCCTATTTCACATTGTCAATTATACCATTAGGACCTTATGTACTATTATGTTTTTCACACCAGAGAAACTATTTGGTATTTACACATGTGTGACTTATTTCACTTAAGAGTATATCCTCAATATGCACACATTTTCCTATGAATGACTCTACTTTCTCATTCTTTATGTCTGAGTGGATTGCCAGACATTTATTACTCTAATTCTTTGTTCTATTCCTTCCTTTTAGTCAGCCATTAGTTAAGTATTCTGTGAGCTAAATTGAAGTACTTGGAGAGTGAAGTTTTTCCAATATCTTCCTCCTATGCTGTGATAACTTCTCTAACTTGAGGTAAAGTATGCAATTGATTTCAAGATCGTGATGTTAAATAAATTACAGGGTTTGAAATGGCCCAACCTTGCATTTTCTGACTGACATTTAAGTTACTCGCTTACTCTTTCCTACAAGATTTTAACCCTTTTCCCAGTGGGTTTTTTTATTGTTGCCTGAAAGGGATTGCATAGAAGGCATATTTTTACATGCATTTTTCAATTGTGAGATTTCAAAGTAGTTTTGCTAGGCTTTTCAGAATGATAGTACTCATATTCTGAGATGTTTAAGTGGACTTGCTTGTTTTCTTTATCTTGTAATCAAAGGGTCTCAATCTTATTAAGTATTTAGGGTTTCATTTCCAACCTAGGAGAGTACTCTAGATTGATTCTTAACATTTCAGGGACATACTTTCTTTTTGCTGGTGCATTGAGTTTATGAGTGACAGCATATACCAACAATATAAAATCTGTCAAAAATATGACTTTCCCAGTAAGCATATTCATTCCTCATCTGGACAGTCTGAAGACATGCATTATGAATCTTTCAGGGTGCCATGGAGTTGAAAGAATCATGACTTTTTTTCCCTTATAGAATTAAGTCAGATTTACTTCTAAAATGGTGTTAGCAGCATAGAACAATCTTTTCCCAGTGAAACCCTTTCAGTACTGAAATGGAGCTATTTTAGAGTGAGAAAATGATATTAGATGGAAACTAAATACACAAGAAGAAGCAAAGAGAACCAAAAGTGGCAAATAATTGTTAGTATAAATAGTGTTAATAATTATGTTAGTATAGATAATGTTAGTATTACATTCATTAAGACAAAATTACACAACATAATTAGGACAATATATTGTTGTATATAATATATGATTTAATAGTAGTACAAATGGGGAAGGAGGAATAGAGCTACATATGTGCCAAGCTGTTATATCTGACTGAATTAAGTTAGTATACAATTTAAAATGAATTTTAATAGCCTTAGACAACCACTAAGATAACTGAAAAATGTATCATTAAAATATCACATTTCTGTATATATTAATCTGTTGTTGAACACTAGATTCTATATTTTGGCTATTGTGACTAGTGCTGAAATTAAACATGGGAGTGCAGATATCTTTTTGACATATTGATTTTATTTCCTATGGATGTATACCAAAGGGATTGTTGGGTCCCATGGTTCTTTCCTTTCTTTCTTTCTTTCTTTTGAAGATCATCTATACTGTTTTCCATGATCATTCTATTAATTTACATTCTAGTCAATAGTATGTAAAAGTTCCTTTCTCTACATACTTGTCAAAACTTACTGTCTTGTATCTTTTTGATAATTTGTGATTATGTTGAGATAATATCTAATCATAGTTTTGATTTGCATTTCCCTGATGATTAAGTGATGATGAACATTTTAGTATATCTGCTGGCCACTTTTTCTGCTTTCTTTTGAGAAATATTTATTCATATCTTTGCCCATTCTAAGTCAGATTATTCATTCACCAGTGGATGAATATATAAAGAAAATAAGGTTTAAAAACAACCTAATATCATTTGGCCAAAGAAAAGAATGAAATTATAACTTTTATAGCAACTGGATGAACCCAGAGGACATTATATTAAGTAAAAGAAGCCAACCACACAAAAACCAATATTGAGTGATTTCATAATACTGAGTGTGGAATTTAAAAACATTGATCCCATTGAAGTTCATAGTATAATGCTGATTACCAGAAATGGAGTTGATTAGAGGCCAAAGGGCTATTTGACATCACTGAATAAGTACACAATTACAGTCAGATTGGAAGAGTAAATTTTAAGAAATCCATTGTAGAACAGAGTGACAATAGTTAATGATGATTTGTTCTGTTCTTAAAAACTGAGCTGATGCTATGTGCCCTCCTCACAAAAGTGAGATGTGAAGAGATCCATTTGGTATTTAGCTAGATTTGATCATTCCATTTGTTATAATTTAAAACACTATAATAAATATGGTAAATATGATATCATGATAGAAACATATAATGTTATCTATCCAATATTTGTATATTTGTATGCATATATACACAAAATACATTGTTCAAATAATTAAAAAGAATTGGAACACATTCACAGTGCTGGTTACCTTGTAAAATGATGCAGCCACTCTGGAAAATAGTTTGACAGTTCTTACAAACCTTAAACCAGTGTTTCCATATTGCCCATCCATTTTAATCCTAGAATAAATATCCAAGAGAAATAAAAGGTATGTCCACACCAAAACTCGAACGCTAGTGTAACAGAAGCATTATTCCTAATGGCACAGGTATTTAAATAAATCAAATGTCTATCAAGTGATTAATGAATAAACAAAATGTTCTCCTAGTAATTATTTGGCAAGAAATGAAGTGCACATGCTACCACATGGATGAACTCGGGACTTGAGGGAAAATGGTGGAGTAGTAAGCAGCAACAAATCAGCCTGTCCAAGCTTTGGAATCCACACATTGGAAACTAACAACTTTGGGAAGAAAAGAAGGAATGGGTCCTAGGCAGGTTTTGATGGGAAAATTGGAGCCTACAGAGAAATTGAAGAGACAGGTCACAATGTAGAAAAAGGAAGAGGCAATCTGTGCTTTCTTCCTAGCTTGTGGCTCATGGCTCATGAGAGAGGAAGATTGAATCTACAGAGGCACAGTGAAAGTGTGTGACTCCCAAAGGCCTTCAGGGAGAAACGTCTCCATGGAATGGAGCAGAGAATGCTGTGCTACAACAGTTGGTGAGTGACTCCAGTTCAAGCACCTGCCAAATCCCCTGGAAAGAATGCTTATTTGTACACCATTCTAGTGAGTGGCTAACCGAACCTAGTACTCAGAGCTACCACAGGCTGGCTTTATCTCAGGACTCCCAGTATTTGACTCTCACAGTGACTGGGGAAGGGACAACTGTGAGAAATGTCTGTGGTTAGGGAGCCACAGTCAGGCTGGCAAGAGATAGCCAGAGTGTTATAAGATGAACTACTCAAGCACTACCCCCACATTAGGCCAGGTTCAGCCTAAATTTTTGTGGATTTGAAAAGCCAGAACCAGCACCCTCTCTAATCCTACTGCCAGGTTGCTGGTAATTACCCAAAAGGGGTCTGGGCTCTGACTACCTTCTTTCTCTACCAGCAAAGGCAGAGTAATGTATTTAATTTAACACTGCCACAAAGCTGTAGACCACAGAAGATAATCACAGGCTTTAAATCCAGAGAAATTTCTTTTTTTCTTTGCTTTTTAAAATTTTTTTGTTCATTTCTTTTTTTTTGTGAACATTGTTTTTAGTTTAGTTTAGTTTTTGTTTTTTCTT
Source organism: Fukomys damarensis (assembly GCF_012274545.1). NCBI lineage: Eukaryota > Metazoa > Chordata > Mammalia > Rodentia > Bathyergidae > Fukomys > Fukomys damarensis. The sequence continues at coordinate 14,354,622 of NW_022900940.1, forward strand.
CTTGTCTTCTCTCCCGTCTTCTTCACTAGTTTACTGAGGCCTGGTTAATCTTCCTTTATCTGTCAGCCTTGCTTATAATCTTTTTTCTTCTTTTATTTCTCTGTTTTTTCTCTTACCCCTTTAAAATTTTCTCCCCATAATTACTTCTTTCTTATTTTTACTTTCTGTAAAATTTCTTACTTTTTTCTCTGTAGTTTTATTTAATCTTCTATTTCTTCCAAGTTTTTTGTCTTATCTTTATCCCAATCTATAGACATCATTCTATTCCCCAATAAAATCCTTTGTTCCTCTTTTCTCCCCTTCTCATATTATAGAGTTTAAAATTTCAAAGTTTCCCTTTTGCATCTGCCCCTTTACAAACTCTAAATCTTGAATAGTATAACCATATTTTTATTAATCCTATGATAGTTCTCTGTAAAATTACTGTTGAAATATTTTCTATCATGAACAGATATATAGCTATTAAATTTAGTACATATTACTTAACAGTTTCTTCTCTATAAATAAGGCCTCTTTTGGTATGCTAATATCTGATTTATCTTGAGAAAAACTACTGTAGCTGCTTTACTTGATATTAACAGGGTCACATAAATGTCAGTATTTCTCTGTAAGCCAACATTTAGATTGCCTTTCTGATACTAGCAATAATAGAGTACGTTCCCAGAGAACTTTGTTGCCAGACTGACTACACTGCATCATACTTAAAAAAAAAAAAAGTTTCATGAATCTTGGGGCTGTGGTAAAGGAGTGTAATTAGCCATGTCCAAAGTACAAAACTGAAAAGCAACTAAAGAGATTTCTATATTAGCAACAGAGACTTTATGATATGAGCATCCACAAATCTTAGCACAAAATACACAAAGAAAACAATAGCAACCTGGGAAGAAAAGGTAAAAATAAAAGCCCCTCCCCAAACCCTGAGCTTTCCTGAAGCCCATCCAGGGGACATCAATAGCCCGAATAATATAAGCCACACACCTGAATTACTCAGAAACATAGCAAAGGAAGCTAGAAAACAGCTCAAAGACATACTTAGTGGGATCAAAGTAAATACAACTAAACATATAGTGGAATTAATAATCAAACATATTCAGAGCTCTCAGAAAACACTAATAAAATGTTAGATGAGCTGAACAGAACAATACAAAACTTGAATGAGCAGTCACCAAAGAATGAGAGTGAATGAAAAGTTTTCATTTATAAATTTAAGAGATTAAAATCATATTGAAAGTATTGGCAGTAGGGACAGACCACTGTGAGGAAGAATTTCAGAACTACATGACAATGATGTCTTCAAAGACCAACTTCCCCAAAACACCTTAAAAACAGGAAGACAAAAATGAAAAATTGATCCAGTAACTGCTAGATTATGTAAGAAGACTAATCTAAGAATAACTGGAATAAGTGAAAAATTACAGAACAATAGACATTACATAAAAATCCTGTTCACAGAAATAATGGCTGAAAGCTTCCCAAGTATAGGGAAAGAAATAAACATACAGGTAAGTGAGGTATATAGAACAAATAGCCATGCCCAAAAGAGAACCTCTTCACTCTATAATTTACTCAAAATTTCAGAAGTTCATTACAGCGACAAAAATCTTAAAAGCTATGTCTTATTTATGTTTCATTGCTGTGACAAAATACGTCACACCCAAAGTTAAAGAGGAAAGGGATTATCTAGCTTACAGTTCATAGAGGTTCCTGTCCATAGTTGTCTGGCTCCAAGACAGTATGGCATGTGGCAGAAGGGCATCTCAGGGAGAAAAACAGTTCATGGTGCTCACAATGTATCAAAACCAACAAGGAAGCAAAGGAGGGACCCTCAACAGCATATTTCTGCCCCTTTTATGTTGTGCGTACTAGTTAAGGTGGTAGCACTCACACTCTTAATCCTTGGGTCTAGCATTGCATCATGAATCAGTCATACACTTTAGATTCAGTCACCTCTGAAAAAGCCCAACTGAAAACTTTATATGACTTTGGGGAACATCTAGACATAAACCATAACAAGATGTTAGAGAAAGGCAACAAATCACATATAAAGTTAAACCCTTTAGAATCACAGCCGACTTCTCTACACAAAGCTTGAAGACCAGCAAGGCTTGGACTCAAGTGTTTCAAGCCCTAAAAATACAGCAACTTCCAGTGCCAACTTATGTATATTGCAAAATTTTCCTTTAAAGTTAATGTAAAAATAAAGTATTTCCATGACAAGGAACACCTCATAAAATTCATGTCCACCAAACCAGCACTATAGAATTTCTCAAGGATATCCTAGAAAGAACTAATGAAGCAAACAATACCAGTAAGTCAAAAAGAGTGAATACACCTGTGGAACGAGCAGCAAATTAAGAAACAGGAAAACACTGCAATGTCAGGAATAAATCAGTACTTTTCAGCAGTAACTCTCAATGTAAATGGTCTCAATTCTCCATTCAAAAGACACAGATTGACTGAATGTATCAAAAAATAAAACCCAAAAACATGCAGCATGCAAGAAACATATTTAACTCAAAAAGATACTCACAGATTAAAAATTAAAGGATGGAAAACTGCATTCCATGCAATGAGAACCCAGAGAAAGCAGGAGTTACTACCCTAATTTTAAAGTGAATTTCAAGCTAAGACTGACCAGAAGAGACAAAGAGGGTCACTACATATCTGTTAAAAGAACAAATTCAACAGGAAAAATTAATGGTTATAAACACACACACACACACACACACGCACACACACACACACATATATATATACACCAAATACTGGTGCTCCCAACTTCATAAAACACACTAGTTGACATGGAAAATTAGATAAACACCAATACAAATATATTGGGGCACCTCAGTAACCCACTACCACAAATGGACAAATCAACTAAACAAAAATATCAACAAAAATGTTAGAGTTGAATCAAACCTTTGAATAAATGGACTTAATAGATAACTTCAGAGTGTTTCATCCAACAGCAAAATACACATTCCTCTCAGTAGCGCATGGGACTTTCTCCAAAATAGGTTATGTACTAGCCAATAGAGCATACTTTAATAAATGCAAAAGAGTCAAAATTAACCCATACATATTATCAGATCATTGTGCAGTTGAAGTAGAAATCAATAGCTAAAGAAACCAACTATGCAAAACTAAACTATACAAACACATGGAAATTAATCAGTACTTTCTTGAATAATCCATATGTCAAACATGAAATTACAGAAAAAAATTGGAAAGTTTCTATGATCAAACCATGATGCCAGTAAAATGTACTGGAATCTATGGGATGCAATGAAAGCAGTCATAACAGGGAAGTTCTTAACAGTTAATTTCTACAACAGAAAAACAGAGTGCACTCAAATAAATAACTCAGTGATACACCTGAAGGCCGTAGAAAAACAAGAACTATTCAAACCCCCAACTAGTATGAGGAAGGAAATTATAAATATCATGGCAGAAATTAATGAACTTGAGGCAAAAATCAAGATAATCCATGAATTGAAGTAAGTTTTTTGAAAAATTAAATACAATAAACAAACCCTTAGCTAATCGTACGAAAATTACAGAAAGACCCAGTCCATGCTATTAGAAATAAAAACGTGAAATTACAGCAGATTCTGCTGAAATCCAGATTATTAGTAGCTATTTGAGAACATATACTCTAATAAAATGGAAAATTCAGAGGAAATAGATTCCTAGATGCATATGAACTGCCAGAGCTGAATCAAGAAGATATGAAAATCCTGAATAAGCCAATAACAATCAGTGAAATTGAAGAAATAATAACAATAATAAAAAAACTCTACAAGTTAAGAAAAGCCCAGGTCCTGATCGATTCACTGCCAAATTCTACAAGAACTTTAGAGACAACATAATGCCAGTAAATTTCAAACTTGTTATTAATATCAGAAGTGAACAATACTCTCAAAGATATTTTTGGAAGCATGCATTACGCTGATTCCAAAACCAGAAAAGAACCCAAACAAAAATGGAGAACTACAAAGCAATCTCTTTAATGAACGGAGATGCAAAATTCCTCAATAAAATACTGCCATTCAGAAGGCAGAAAATCCTTAAAAAGATGTTGCATCATGACCAAGTTTGATTCATTGCAAGGATGCAAAGAATGAATCAATAAATGTAATGCACTACATAAACAGAAGCTAGAACAAAGATCACATGATTGTCTCAATGGATGCTGAAAAATCACTTAACAAAATCCAACTCCTATTCATGAAAAGAAACACTGAAAAAATACAAACAGAAGGTCTTTTATCTCAAGCTGATAAAACCCACCTATGACACTCCAATTTCCAACATCATACTTGATTAATTTGCTATGCAGAAGCTTTTAAATTCTAGGCAATCCCATTTTCTGTTAATTCTTATGCACTTTCAGTTCTGTTTAAGAAAGCCTTTCCCATACCTTTGATTTCAAATATTTTATCTTCTTTATTTTCCCATGAGTTTAATGTTTCTGTTTTAATGTTCATATCTTTTATATATTTCAGTTTTTGCTTGGTAGTAATGAGAGATATTGGTCTAGTTTTATTCTATTGCAAAATGATATCCTGTTTTTACAGCACAATTATTTTCATAGGGTATCTTTCCTGCAACATATGCTTTTGGCCCCTTTGTCAAAGATCAAATAGCTGAATGTGCCTGGGGATGTTTCTGTATCCTCTATTCTACTGCACTGATCCACATGTCTGTTTTTGTTTCAATATCTCACTATTTCTATTACTATTGTCATAGTAGCTTGACATCAGATAATGTAGTGCCTCCTGTTTTTCTTTTATTCCCCAAGATTGCTTTTGCAATTCTGGGTCTATTCTGGTTCCATAGGAATTTTAGGATTGATTCTCTAGACTTGTTTAAGTGTGCAGTTGGTACTTTGATTGGAACTGCATTTCATCTGTATGCCAGTTTTGGGAATATGGCCATTTTGGCAGTATCGGTTCTGCCTATGCAGGAGTGCATTTTCTGATGTCCTCTTTCTTTGCAAAATCTTTCTTTGCAAAAATCTTTCACTTCCTTGGTTATTCTTAGGTACTTCATTTTTTGTGATGCTACTGTGAATGATATTATTTTCACAATTTCCTTCTTATTGTACTCATTATTGATGTAAACAAATACTATTAAAAATCATGTATTGATTTTGTATCTTGCTACATGTTGATGTTGGTATTAATTCTGAGATTTTTGGTGGAATTCTTTGAGTGTTCTATGTAGAGTCTCATGCCATCTACAAAGAGTGATAATTTGAATTCTTCTTTTCCTGCATGCAGTCCCTTGTGTTTCTTTCTTTTGCCTGATTGCTCTGGCTAATGTTTCAAGTACTATGTTGAATAGAAATGATGACAGTGGGTATCCTTGTCTTGTTCCTGATATTAGAGGGACTATTAGTTTTTCCCATGTAATATGATGTGATCTTTTGATTTATGATAAATAATTTTATCAAATTCAAGTTTTGTCCTTCTGTACTTATTTTTTCAGAGTTCTTACAATGAAGGGGTGTTGGATTTTGTTGAAAGCCTTTGCATGTATTGTTGTGAGCATGTGGGTTTTTTTAAACCTTGTTTCTGATGTATTACACTTCTTCATTTGTGTATGTTGAAACATCCCTGCATCTCTGGGATGAATCCTACTTTGTTATAATATGTGGTCTTTTAGATAATGTGCTGCATTCTATTTAATAATATCTGTGGATATTTCATCTATATACATTAAGTAGATTAGTCTGTAGATTTCTTTTTTATTTGGATCTTTGCCTGGTTTTGGATAGAGTATGATGGGAGTTCCATAAATGAATTTGGAAGCACTCCATCCCCTTCAGTTTCTTTGAAGAGCTTGAGTTAATATCAGTGGTATAAAATCCCTAAAAGTTTTGTAGAATTCAAGCATGAATCCATCAGGTCCTGGGCTTTTTTATTTGGTGGATTTCTTACTGCTTTCTCAAATTCATTGCTTTGCATTGGTTTTCAACTTTTTTGGGGTCTTTTTGGGATAGCTTTGATAATTTGTGTGATTCTAGGTATCATTGCATTTCTTCAAAATTTTCCAATTTGTTGGGTTACAGTTTTTCATAGTAGTTAGTTATTAACAGTCCTCTGGATTTCCAAGATGTCTGTTGTGATTTCACCTTTTTAAAATTTTTAATTGCATTGATGTGAGTTCTTTCTCTCTTTTTTTGATGAGATTGACTATGTGTTTATCTCTTTTTGTTTATTCTTTTTAAGAACCAGCTTTTCAGTTCATTCATTAAGTTTCATTGCTATTTGCTCTAATCTCTATGATTTTACTCCTTAGTTTCAGTTTGGGCCTGGGTTGTTGTTGTTTCTCAAATATCCTAGTGTTCCTAAGGTTATTTATTTGAATTTCCTCTGTTTTTCTAATGTGAGCATTGTGATGATCTTCCCTAGTAGGGCTGCTTCTGTAGTGTTCCCAGAGTTTCTAATGAGTTGTACAGGCATTTTCATTAAGTTTCCAAAATTTTTATATGTCTTGCTTGATTTCTGTTGTATATCAGTGGTTCTTTAGGAAAGTTTATTAGTTTTCCATGTGCTTCTACATTTTCTGTCATTGATATCCATTTTCATTCAATAATGGTATGATAGTACACATGGGGTAGTTTCATTTCTTTTATATTTATTTTAGAAGGCTTTGTGGACTACTGTGTGATCTATTTTGGAGAAAGGACTATGTGCTGCAGAATATTGGAATACTCTGTTGTGGAATACTCTTTAGACAGCTATTACATCTGTATATTCAAGGTGTAGCTCAGTTCAGACATTACTTTATTGACTTTTTTGTTTAGTTGATCTATCTCTTTGAAAAAGTGGGGTGTTAATATCCCCCAATATGACTGTGCTAGTATTTATTTAATCTTTAATGTTAAGTAATATTTACTTATTGAAGATATGTGATCCAGTATTTGGAGCATACATATTTGAAAGTGTTAGTTCTTGTTGGATTGTTCCCTTAACTAGCATACAGTAACCTTTGTCTCCTCTAAATAGTTTGAGCTTGAAGTATCCTGTGTCTGGGATTAAAATTACTACCCCTTCTTGGTTTCAGGGTTCTGGTGCATGAAAAGATATTTTGCATCCTTTGAGTTTTAGTCTATGAATGTATTTTTGGATTAGGTGTGTTTCTTAAATGCAACAGAATTTTGAATTCTTTTTTTTAAGTTCAGTCTGCCAGTCTGTCTTTTAACTGGAGGGTTGAGGCTATTAGTGTTGAGAGATATTAATGAGATGTGTTGGTTATTTATTATCATTTCATTCATTGTCGGTGACTTCTTTTTTGTTTTTCTTGTCATTTTTTGTTGTTTAATGACATTGCTGTTATTTTTATTTCATCTGGAATTTTAATTTTATTGGTTTCATTGTTTCTAAGATATTCTTGAATATTTCCTGGACCACTGGTTTAATCCCTTTTTGCGGGTACTGGGGTTTGAACTCAGGATCTTTCATTTTCAAGGTGTGTGCAGCACCACTGAGGCAAATCCCTGGCCCAGGTTTAATATTTATTTACTTTTTTTCTCATGAAATGATCTTATTCCTCTATCTATTTGAAGGGAACATTTGTTGGGTATGTTAATATGGGTTAGAATTCATGTGCTTTTAGGGCTTATAATACTTCACTCCAAGCTCTTTTGGGCTTTAAAGTTGATATTCAGAAGTCTGCTGAATTTCTAATGAGTTTACCTTTATATGTGATTTTTTTTTCCACTGACAGTTTTTGAAATTATGTTTTTTTTTTCAGCTTTAATTGAGTTTATTGGTACATTTTAGGGATACAGTACAGTTACATTCATTGTTGGGATCTTGTACCTGTACATGACAAGTCTTGATTCTCATTTTTTCTCCTTACCCCTGCCCTCCCTTCACCCCCTCCTCCCCTCCCCATCTGCAAACACTTTATTTTCAT
>NW_022900940.1:14362640-14367053 GCF_012274545.1 Fukomys damarensis
ATGTCAGTAATCTTATTAGAATCTTATGCATTGTTGCAGAATATTCACACCACAGGGAAACTTCGGTATTTACACATGTGTGACTTATTTATTTCACTTAGGAGTATATATTCAGTATGTATTCATTTTCCTATGAATGAATCTATTTTCTCATTCTTTATGGCTGAGTAATATTCCATTTTATAGAAAAACCACATCCTCTTTATCCAGTTTCCAATGGATGGGCAAATGGGCTGTTTGCAAGATTTAGCTATTACAAACTGTGCCGCTATAAACATGGGTGCACATACTTCTCTGTGATATGATTCTTTTAGTTCTCTTGGAAAGATACCCAGCAGAGGGATGGCTGGGTCAAATGGAACCTCCAGTCCCAGCTCTTTGAGGTATCTCCATATTGATTTCCACAGTGGTTGCACCAGTCTGCACTACCACCAACAAGGGAGAAGGGTTCCTTTCTCCCCACAACCCCGCCAACATTTGTTATTGTGTGATTTCTTGATAGCAGCCATTCTTTGTGGGGTGAGGTGGAATCTCAGTGTTGTTTTCATCTGCATCTCTCGAATGACCAGTGATGTGGAACATTTTTTCATATATTTTCTTGCTGCTTTTACTTCTTTGTATGAGAAATGTCTGTTCATTTCGGATGCCCATTTTTGGATCGGGTCTTTATATTTGGGGGGACTGATTGTTTTGAGTTCTTTATATATCCTTGATAATAGTCCTTTGTCTGAGGAACAGCTGGTAAAATTTTTTTCCCACATTGCAGATTGTCTCTTAGTTCTGCTGATGGTTTCTTTTGAAGTAGAGAAGCTTTTTAGAAGATGAGATCCCAGTTGTTGATTCTATCTGCTAGTTCCTGTGCTACTGAGGATTTGTTCATAAACTCTTTTCCTATACCAATGTCTTCCAGAATTCTGCCTAACTTACCTTCCAGCAAGTTTAATGTTTCTGTTTTAATATTTAGATCTTTAATCCATTTGGATTTTAATTTAGTGCATGGCGAAAGATAAGGGTCTAATTTTAATCTGTGACAGGTTGATATCCAGTTTTTCCAACACCATTTATTAAAGAGGCTATCTTTCCTCCACTGAGGATGGTGAGCTCCTTTGTCGAAGATGAGGTAGCTGAGTACATCTGCATTTGTTTTTGTGTCTTCCAGTCTGTTCCATTGATCCTCAGGCCTATTTCTTTGCCAGTACCATGCTGATTTTATCACAGTGGCTTTGTAGTATAGTTTCAAATTGGGAATTGTTACACCTGGTGCCATGTGACTGTTGCCTATAATGGCTTTTGCTATTCTAGGTCTCTTGTGGTTCCAAATGAATTTTTGGATTCTTTTTTCTAGTTCTGTGAAATATAGTGTTGGAATTTCAATTGGCATTGCATTGAATGTATATAGCAGTTTCGGTAGTATGGCCATTTTCACTATGTTGATTCTTCCTACCCAGGAGCAGGGGATATCTTTCCATTTTTTTATATCCTCTTCGATTTCTTTTTTCAGAGTGCTGTAGTTTTCAGTGTAGAGATCTTTTGTTTCTTTTGTTAGATTGATTCCTAGATACTTCATTTTTTTGGATGCTATTGTAAAAGGAGTTTTTTCCTTTAATTCTCTCTCCATGAGTCTGTTATTTGTGTATAAGAAGGCTATTGATGTTTGGGTATTCATCTTGTATCCAGATGCTCTACTGAATCTGTCAATTAAGTCTAGAAGTTTTTTGGTGGAGTTTTTTGGATCTTCAATGTAGAGTATCATATCATCAGCAAATAATGATAGTTTAACTTCTTCCTTTCCTATCTTTATTGCTTTAATTTCTTTCTCTTGTCTAATTGCTGTGGCTAATGTTTCCAGAACTATATTGAAGAGAAGTGGCGATAGTGGGCATCCTTGTCTTGTTCCTGATTTTAACATGAAGGTTTTCAGTTTTTGGCCATTCAATATGATGTTGGCTGATGGTTTTTCATAAATAGCCTTTATTAAATTGAGGTATAGACCATCTATTCCAATTTTTTGCAGGGTTTTTATCATGAATGGGTGTTGAATTTTATCAAATGCTTTTTCTGCATCTATTGAGAGGATCATATGGTTTTTGTCCTTGACTTTGTTAATATAATGTATTACATTCACTGACTTTCGTATGTTGAACCACCCTTGCATCTCTGGAATAAATCCGACTTGGTCATGATGGATGATCTTCTTAATAATCCTCTGTATTCTGTTTGCTAGTATCTTATTAAGGATTTTTGCATCTATATTCATTAAGGAGATTGGTCTGTAGTTCTCCTTTTTGGTTGTATCTTTCTCTGGTTTGGGAATCAGAGTGATACTTGCTTCCAGGAATGAATTTGGAAGTATAGCTTCTCTTTCAATTTCATTGAAAAGTTTGAAGAGTAATGGTAGTAGTTCTTCTCTAAATGTCTTGTAAAATTCAGCAGTGAATCCATCAGGGCCTGGGCTTTTCTTTGTTGGTAAGTTTTTAATTACATTTTCAATTTCACTGATTGTGATTGGGGTGTTTAAAATGTTTTTATCTTCTTCGTTCAACTTTGGTAATTCATAAGTATCTAGAAATCTGTCCATTTCTTCTGTGTTTTCCATTTTATTAGAGTACAGGTTCTCAAAGTAGGTGTTCATGATCCTCTGGATTTCTTTCGGATCTGTTGTGACTTCGCCTTTTTCATTCCTAATTGCATGGATCTGAGCCTTTTCTTTCCTTTTTTTGATAAGATTAGCTAAGGGTTTGTCAATTTTATTTATTCTTTCAAAAAACCAGCTCTTTGTTTCATTTATTTTTTGTATCGTTTTCTTAATTTCAATTGCATTGATTTCTGCTTGGATCTTTATAATTTCCTCTCTTGTTCGAGCTTTGGGTTTTTCTTGCTCTTGTTTTTCTAGGAGTCTAAGTTTCATCGTTAAGTTGTTTATTTGAGCCCGCTCTGTTTTTCTAGTATGGGCATTCAATGTTATGAATTTTCCCCGTAGAACTCATTTCATTGTGTCCCATAGATTCCTGTATGTTGTATTGGCATTCTCATTTATTTGTAAAAACTGTGTAATTTCTTCTTTAATTTCCTCTGTAATCCATTGATTGTTTAGGAGAGTGTTGTTCAGTTTCCATGTGCTTGTGAAGTTTCTATAGTTTCTTGTGCTATTGATCTCCAGTTAGATTGCACTATGATCTGATAATATACAGGGGATGACTTCAATATTTTTACATTTGTTTAGACCTGTTCTGTGAGCCAATATGTGGTCTATCTTGGAGAATGATCCATGTTCAGCTGAAAAGAATGTATATTTTGATTTTTTTGGGTGTAATACTCTATAAACATCTATTAAGTCCATGTGTTCCAAAGCTTGGTTCAGTTCTATTATTTCATTGTTGATTTTCTGCCTAGATGATCTGTCAATTTGTGATAGTGGGATATTTAAATCCCCCACTACAATTATATTAGTGCTTGTTTGGCTTTTCATGTTACTTAATATTTGTTTTATATAGTTGGGGGCATTTATATTTGGTGCATACATGTTTATGATTGTCAACTCTTCGTCTTGAATTGTTCCCTTTACAAGGATGTAGTGTCCTTCTTTGTCTCTCTTAGTGAGTTTTGGTTTGAAATTTACTTTATCTGAGAATAAGATTGCTACCCCTGCTTTTTTCTGGGCTCCTGACGCATGGAGAATTGTTTTCCCTCCTTTCACTTTCAGTCTATGGACTTCCTTTTGCACTAGGTGTGTTTCTTGTATACAACATATTGTTGGATTTTGCTTCTTAATCCATTCTGCCAATCTGTTTCTCTTGATTGGTGAATTGAGGCCATTAACATCGATGGTTATAACTGATATATTCTGACTTATTCTTGTCATGTTATTGTCCTTTTGTTGACTCTTTTTACTTTTTCTCCCATCTCCTTTTAGTTTCTTGCCTTGCCTATTTGATTTGGTCTGTTGGGCCTCATGTTATTGTGAATTTCGTTGTCCTTTTCTAGGATATTGTTTAGAATTCCTTGCAGTGCTGGTTTGGTGTTCATGAAATTTCTCAGGTGCTCTTTGTCGTGGAAGTATTTTATTTCCCCATCTATTTTGAAAGAGAGTTTTGCAGGATACAAAAGTCTAGGTTGGAGATTCTTTTCTTTTAGGACTTGGAATACCTCACTCCAGGCTCTCCTTGACCTAAGGGTTTGTGTTGAAAAGTCTGCTGTGATTCTAATGGGCTTCCCTTTGCATGTGATTTGTTTCTTTTCTCTTACTGCTTGTAGTATTTTGTTTTTCTGTTGGATTTCTGGAATCTTGATTATTATATGTCTAGGTGTAGATTTTTTTTGATCGTGGCTCGTTGGGCTTCTATATGCCTCACTTATCTGTATGTCTAATTCTTCCCTTCTGTTTGGAAAATTTTCTGTCATTAATTCTGTGAA
>NW_022900940.1:14367938-14457845 GCF_012274545.1 Fukomys damarensis
CTATCTTTACAAAGCTATTAACTTCAGGGGGGATAGAGAGAGTGCAGGAATAAGTACAAGAATATATCCCCTTAACAATAACAGGCGCTTGCCTTCCCTTGAAGGTACAGAGCCATGAGTGAGGTAAAATGACTGGAGAAAAGAACACAAAGAGAACCCCCCCAAAAAAAGAAAAAATAATAAAAGAAGAAGTCTGAGTTAGGGCAGGAGCCAGAATAAAAAGGGAGATGAGGGATAATATGGTGGAGCAAGAGACTTGAGTTGGAGAGAGAGGACAGAAAAAAGAAAGAAATTTTAGGGTGGAATGAGGAAAAGAAAAAAGAGAGAGAGAAAAAAAAAGAATTTGAAGGGCCTCTTTCAGACTATGTCTCTGTTCTCATATTATACCACATGTACAGCCATATGCAGAACCGAATCCCCTGGTTTCTGCTAGCCAATGGCAGTTCCCCATGACTGAGAGTGAACTCAGTCCACAAGGCCTAACTTGAGTTTCCCAACCCTCATGGTTGAACTCCACTCAGTTCTATTACAGGGTTCCCCTGCCCTTTCTTTAAAGATGTTCAAAATTGGGAGCTCAGAAAACTACCCTTCATGAGAGCCTATGCTTCTGCAGAGTTGGTCCAAGGACTGGCCCAATCAGGAGGTTTGAGAATGGGGAGTGGCAGTGGTCGTGGGGGTGTTTCAAGGGCACCTGCGTGGCTACCTTCCTTATTGGGTCTGGTGCCTCCCAGTCCGGGAGGTCGTGTACCGCCGGATGATCTCAGCGAAATTCTGTTTTTTAATATCTGAAATGTTTCAAGGGCACCTGCGTGGCTACCTTCCTTACTGGGTCTGGTGGCTCCCAGTCCGGGAGGTCGTGTACCGCCGGATGATCTCAGCGAAATTCTGTTTTTTAATATCTGGCAATTTAATTAGGGTTGATGATCTTCTTTTCTCATAATAAATTTTTGGTGCTTCGGAAGCCTCATTTTCTTTTATGTTGAACTCTTTTTGCCTATTTGGGCAATTTTCTACTATTATTTCTATAAACATATTAAAAACTCCGTTTGTGTTATCTTCTAGCTTTTCTCTAATTTCATTTAGGCTTAGATTTGTTTTCCTAGTGTTATCTAGTAGCTGCTAAATGGTTTTGCTTTGTTCTTCTATTTGTGTTTGTGTTTGTGTTTGTGTGTGTGTGTGTAGCTTTGAGTACTACATCATAACTTACTATTTTGTTTTCAATTTCAGATATTTTCACATCATTTTTGTGACTCATGGATTCTATGTAGTATTTTTATTTCAGATATTTCTGTCTGATATCTTTTTGAGGATTCTCTATCTTGGGTGAATTTGTTATTCATGTCTGGAATGGTTTTGGACAGAGTGTCAAACTTCTTACTCATTTACCCCAAATTCACTTTGGGCATTTTGAGTGATACTCTTGTGAACTTTTGGTTCATTTTCTTTTTTAATTCATCTAGTTTCATCTGTTCTATAATCTTTTAATAGAGTTCTACGCCATGTTATTTTCTTTTCTCTCTATTTGTGCCCCCTTGATCTGCTTAGAGTTGGAAGAACATGGGGGGCTTTTGTTGCCTTGCTTTCTCATGATCCTGTGTATATAAATTTTCACTTTTATTATTTCATATATAGCCATAAATAGAAGGCCAATGTTAAACCACTACTATTTTACTTTGATGTTAGTAGTAAATTCAGCAACAACAATGGAATCACATGTCATATGGGTACTGACAAACCTTAGGAACCACTCACCAACAACCCTAAATCAGGACATAGAGAACTTTGATTTTAATGAAGACAATTAAGCCACCCATATATTGACCCATATATCGAAGTGGTACTTCAGATCACTAATTTCAGGTAGATGTGGGAAGCAGTGCTGGAGCTCAGACGTATTACTAGACTGTATCTTTCTCTGGACCACCTGCTCTGACAATTACACTCTCCAAACATGGCCTCCCACAACAGCATGGAGATCCTTTGCTCTTCTGATCAGGTGCTTCCCATGGGACCCCAAGCCATCCCTGTTTAATTCTCACCCTCTCTATGCCTATCTCCCAAAGTTATCTCCCACCTGATTTCTATGACAGTATAACACTTGAGTCCAGAAGTAAAAGTTTCTTCTTGGGTGTTGGTCTCTTCTTTCAATCAGATCAGTTTGTTGACTGTCATCTCTGTTTCTCTGTGCTGCAGAGATCCCAGGGGCAGGGGCAATATTGGCTGGCAGTGAAGCATGCACAGCCTTGTTGGCTGTGGTGATGACATCAACTGGGGACAGGACACACAGTTTCTGTTGTGCTGTTTTCCTATAAGTTTGTGAAATGGCTCATTTTGAAACAGGGACTTTGATGTAGAGTTGAATGGAGGCCAAAATGACCTTTTCTGTGTTACTAAGCCTTGTACATTTCCTCCCAACAGATCTACAAAGTCAAGTATCTGGCACTTTGACAGTAGTCTCAGTTTCTATAGCTGCTTTAGGTTGGATGTGATTAGAGAAGGCCCCCAACTAAGTTTATTGAGCTTTCAGGGATCAGTGAGGTCTTATCTGGAGTAATACCTTTGGACAGCCTATTGTGAAGGAGTATAAAAGATGAAATGGGAAGGATTAGGGTACACGTTGACTTATCACCTGTAATTTCACTAACTGTAACCTGGTGAAGACAAAACACATAAACATATTAAAGAAGGGCAGAGAACTGTTATATTACTCTTAATTTGAGTTAGGACAAACTGATGATTTTGACAGTGTCTTTGAGATAGTTAATATCAGACCCTTGTGCATGTGAATTCTTCCTTACAACACTTTAACTTTATCTTTTGGTAGAGCTGAGACAAGTGACTATGGTTTTAATAGCTCTCATACATTCCTTATATTTCTTCTAAACTTTATGAGAGTTTTTTGAAGACATCCTGATCAAACATCATTTTCTTTTCCATTGTTATCAGAATGCTGTTTTGCATGTTGGCTAGACTAATATAGGAGAAGTGGCTAGTGATTTGCAGTCAGTATCATAAGCACTTGTAGTCACATTTGAGCAACAAAGAGGTTCCGAAGGTACAGTTTTTAGGCCACGTTTACATGCAGTGCAATTGTAGTATGCTTTTATAATTTAGAGTTCTAATAAGATGCCATAGTTCTTGATGTAGGAATTTGTATTGAGACCAGGCAGTGCTGCATAGGAAAATGAGAGCCCGAGGATTAAATTTAAATCAGTTCTTAAGAATACAGCCCAAATGTGAGAGAAAATGTTGAGGACATAATGTTGGGGACATAATGTTGATGCCATTTCCATCCAGAAAGTGTCCCTTATGGATAATGGTGCTCTTTTTCCATGGGTATCCCCTGAAAAACGGTGACCTCCAGCCTGCAAAAGTGAAACATATCTTCACTCTGGGGCCAATTTGGTCTTACAACTGCTGTTTTCAATTGGTCAGAATAGACCAAATCAGAAATTGGAAATGGTGAACCAAAACTGCAACATTGTATTGCCATGAAGGAAATTGAAAACTTACCTTCTGGAAAGATGGAAAACCTGGTCACTTTTGGGCTTTCTGAATCAGGAAAGGACAAAGTCAAATACCAGCAGCAGTGACAGATCAGGAGGCAACAGTGAAATAGTTAAAGGTGTCTGTCAGTATACACATATTTGCCTTGGACAGACTTTCTCTGCCAGTTGTGCTGTGTATCATGAGTTAAGAAGAGTCTTGAAGCAAAAAGAGTGGTCCCTTTTCCTTACAGACAATAAAGGACTGTTCTCCTTTTCCTGCTGCCCTCAGTTTCTGCCAGACTCTAGTTAGGGTTCATTAGTTGCAAACAGGAAGTAAGGCTTTCCACAGGGGGCTGAAAGGAACTCCTTAGCTTGTATCTTGATGGACAATGGCAGTCAAGGTCACAAGCTGAAAGCCTTTGAATCCCACGAGGAAATCACCTTGGCCAGAAATTGTCATTGGCCTATGAACCATTCTGCCAAGGGTTCACAAAGAGGCCAAGAGGGACAGGAGAAAGATTCTTACATGGGCCACCAAAATGCAATGGGAGATGGCAATGCAGAGGCCATTGATGTGAGCAGTAAAGATTTAGCAAGATCAGAATGAGAAAAGACAGGAGTTTAGTCAGATCAGAATGCACTGTTAAAACAGCAGTGGACAAGTTTCCAAGAGAGGAATAGCACCACCAGGGTGAGAGACTGGGGTTTTTATAAGGGTTTGAGGACATGAGAAAATGGTCTAAAGTGGACCTAAATATATTAGGGGTCATTTTTCCAGATTGCCTGGTTTCCACTGATGTTTCAGGAAAACTTGTATGGTATCTAAAGCTGTGCCTTAAAGTTGCAAGTTGACAAAGGCATTTGTTCCAATTTCATAGAGGGCTCTCGTAAGTTTTAGGTAAGGATATCTATACACCTTAAGTGCTTAGAGAAGATGAGTCATGCCTCAGTGGGAGGAATGAATGAGTCTTAGTTTATACTTCACATCTTCTGGTCAGTGTTACTATATTGTTTTATGAATGTTCAGCACATACTGAAGAAGGATGTTTTAAAGGATAAATTCTGTGTTCTGCAGAGACCTTTAACCCTTTTGTTACTAATGGGTAACCACAGCATATGTTTCTTGTGTGTGTGTGTTCACTTTGCACTCAACATATGTATAAGCTTTTTTCATAAGTATATGAAGTTTTTTCATATTTATGTTTTTTCATATCTATATTATAAGAACAGCCACGATAATCTTGGCTTCTCAGCATTTCTGTCCTTAACATCTGGTTCACAGTAGGTAAGTATTCATCACAGGTTGCTTTTGCTGAAGACATACTGGGAGACTCCCATAGATCTTGATCACTGCAGCAATGGAGGCTCTGCTGGTCCAGCCTGCACTTTAGACAGATCCATTCAACTATCAGATTATCATGGATGTTTGGACAGCTCTCACACACCTCCAAGTTACATATTTCAAACTAGCTTCACAGTTTTCTTCATCAGTCCTCCATTTCTACTCTTCTTCTCTCTTTTTTGAGCCAGAAGCTTTATTGAACTCCTTATTTTGCCTCATTCCCTGCGTGCATTTGTCTGCATAGCATTTTGCTTGTACCTACAGAATATAGTTGAAGTTCACTCACACTTGCAGTGCTCTGACCTCGGCCTGTATCTTCTCCCATCTGAGTGACTATGGTCATTTCCATGCTGCTCTCTCTCCCTGCCGCCTTCCTGCCTTCTCTTATCATCTCTATGATCTAAAGGGATCTTATCCCACTTGGTTATTTATGTACTTTAAATCTACTTCAAAAGACTTTACATGATACTTAGAATAATACTTGTATCCTTTGCCATATCTATAGATTTCTACAAGCTCTATTTTCTATGAAAATTTCCCACCTTGCTGTGTGTCACTGTCTGTTTTACTGTACTCCGCATCATTCCGTTCTTTTTTCCATTGCTTGAATGTGTAAATCCATTTCCACTTTGAGGCTTTTAATATAAACTGTATCTTAAATGTTCTTTTTTCAGCACTCTCTACACAGCCTGATTTTATTTCTTTTATGTCTTAACTAACAACTTATCCCAACCACTTTTGTGAAAGTGGTTGTCTCTCTTTGCAGTTCCTTTTCTATTGTATTATCCTGTTTATTTGCTTTAAATGTGTATATTCTGTAACAATTATGTACTGTACACCATTAGAACATAAGCTTCATGAGTGGAGGACCCTTATCTGCTTGTTCAGTTCTGCCTTCAGGATATGGCAGGTTCCATTGCATCATAGTTTTTTTTTAAACATGTGGATGGGTGAAGGCAGGAAGGAGAGAAGAAAGGACAAGAAGAATAACTGCTGTCTGTCTTGAGATATCTTCCAATCTCTAGCTTTCTGTGGGAAGAATAGTGAGACAGAGAAAGAGGAAAATTTCACACAGTTGTTCTACTTGAATGGTATCAGTTTTCTTAGAAAAGCTTCTCACTTTAGCGCACTGAGTCTTCTGGAAAAGATTCTGGAATAAAATCAGCCAATTATACAGTCATGCTAATTTCATTTGGGGCTGCTGTTCTAAAGAGAATTTCTTCTCCCCCTGAGCCTCTGAGAAACACCACCGAATACAAGTTCTTTCTTACAAAACTGGATTGATGTCCATCCATGGAGTGGATTTTTTGGAATGCCGGCCGATGCTCCACAACTACCTCCTCAGCACAGACCCAGGAGCTCATATTGTCAGCAGTTTTGAGTCTTTGACAGTTTTTAGAATGCCAGCATAAATAAACTGGGATAGGTAGTAACACTGTAACCCATCCAAAGTCCTTGTTTCTCTTCAGGTTTGGTCAGTACTGTCTTGTGGGAGGGAGGTACTAAACAAGTGGAAAGGCACCATGGAGAGTTCCGGACACAGTGACGCAGAGCTCCGATGGAGCAGAGCAGACATCTCACAGGGTGGTCCCACCTCTCTTAGTCACTTCCTTGTCACTGAGATGCAGTACCCAACGCTCAAAATTTAAAGGAGAGGTTAATTCTGGCTTACGTTTTTAGTCCATAGTTGACTGGAGCCAAGGCAGGGTGGCATGGCAGAAGGCCATGCTGTCAAGAGAAGAGAGGGAGGCCCAGTGACCCACCTCTTTCAAGTAGCCTGCAACTGTTGACATCACATTTAGTTATTAACTCATCATTGGACTAATCCACAAGCCTGCCACGCCCGATGATCCAATTATTCCCCAAAGCCCCACCTATAAGTATATGAGGCTTGGGGGTAGATGCATTTAGATATAAACCTCAACACTGCTATTGATGGAGAGTCTGCCTGTGAGAGATAATTACTCCTAAGAGAAGCACAAAATGAATCTACTTGTTTCTCAACATAAACAAGGAGATACCCTTACATGTACACACTCATGTCCTGGTTTTGCAGGGTCACCATCTGTCTTAAATGGCATGTAAAATTTATCTTTCTTTGATTGTGAAATGACATTAAAACCATGTGTGATGGAATTTGGTAAGTACATACAAAAATTATGTTCTGTTGACCAAGTCAGACCACACAAAGAAAGCTCAGAAAAGACAGTGGCACATTGAGAATAACCAGATATGAGGGACTGAACATAAAAAGCTCTTATATCTTATCCTCAGAGCTAAAATTTCCTCTAAGCATAATGCTTCTCTGATCATTTCCAGATACCACATTTATGAACAAAACCGCTGTGTTTTCTTTTGAGGATAATCAGAATTTAGTAATATTTTCAGCTATTTATAAGTCACTTTTAACTTTGTGTCTGAAAAACTTTCCTCTTGTTTCTATTTTTGTCAGGAGTATAATGATCATTTTTTTTGCCCAGCAACTAACTCTTGGCTACTTTCAGTTCATCTGTAGATTTTTTTTTCTCTCTTGGCCTCATTTCTGTATTTTTCATTTCTTCATTCCATTGTTTCCTATACTTCTTAGAACTCAATGTATAAAATGTGTGTGGCAGAAGTATACTTACAAGAGTTCAGTAGGCACTGGAAATAGTGTCAAATTAGGGAATGTAATGGTCATTAACAAGAGTGAATTGTTTCTACCTTAAAGAAATATTTGTGACTACTCTTGCATTGCAGCTAATTTTTACATACTTCTAATTATGTCAGAAGTGACCATATCAGTTAACTGTATAACTATTTTTGCATTTTCTCAGGTTGTGCTAGTTCTTAAGCTGACTTTTACTTATCTTGCTACCAGATGGGAGTAGTAGTAAAAAATAGATCAATACAGTGGTTATTATTGATGACATCTACAAAAATGTTTGTTTACTTTAAAAAATCTATCGGTGATCTGTTCTGATTTTTAAAAGAAAGATTATCTTTAAATGAACAGTGTGAAATGGGAAGAAAGGGGCTAAAGGTGTAGGGAAAAGGGGAAGTGTAGGGGAAAGCTAATAAGGGAAAAGAAAAATATGAGAAAATGAAAAAATGGAAATGAAGTGTTTGTAAAGGGGGAGGCAGGAGGGGTGAAGAGAGGGCAGGGACAAGGGGAAAAAATGAGAACCAAGACCTGTCATGTAAAACGTACAAGATCCCAGTAATGAATGTAACTGTACTATATACCTAAAATGTACTATATACCTAAAATGTACGTAAACTCAATGAGGAAAAAAATAAATGAAAAAATATTTTTGTTTTTCTTTTTCATTCTGTTAATCTTTGCCATTTGAAGAGCTTGGTTCTCAGAATAAGGAAGCATGAAAATGCTACTTGGGTTCTTTCCCCACCCCCTTTTTCATCCTGGTATGGTTCCATGGTTTGTCATGTTTACTCTGTGATACAGGTCTAAAGTAAACTGGAAAGTAGCTGGTTACCAAGGCAGGAACAAAGACGCCCCCAGATACTTTCCAAGCAATTTCTCTTCTTGCTGTTCATTTTTAGCTCCATTTTTTATAGCTGCATTGTATAGAAGTTCAGTTTGTTGGTGCTTATTGTGGGCTTTCTCATAAATTCTCTTACTATTTCATGGATATTTGATTCATATTAGGAATTAGAACTGAATGATAAGGCTGATGCTGGAGTGCATATGTAAATCCTAACTTGGATAAAATTATAGTGCATAGTTGAAGTGGGAAAGAATAACAGGAGCCATTTACTCCTGTGAGGCATTTAACATAGGCCTGCCTAGGTCTGCATCTTACCAGTTTAATTTGTGTGACAGCACACTTGAAGCTCACATGTGAATAAATGACGGGAAACTTTGTCCTAAATCTCAAGAAAGAGAAAGTTGATGATATAGAGGGAACATAGAAGAAATCAGTCAAAGCAGTGTTATTTGAATAATACATTAATTCCTGTAATATTGGTGTTTCTCTTTTTTTCTTTAATTAATTTAATGGGCGCATTTTAGGTATACAATATAATGACATTCATCATTGGAAATTTGCACCTTTACATAATCTATCTTGGTTCTTACTTTTTCCCCCATTCCCCTGCCCTCCCTTCAACCCCTTCATCCCTCCCTATTTACCAATACTTTGCTTTCATTTTTTCATTTTTCTCATATGAATTCTATGCCTTAAGTTGTCTTTTTGTCCTAAGTGGACTTGTAGAAATCATTTTTTTCTCCTACAGAAATGTATCTGTTCCTTGTTTTCACAGGATCTTAAAGCTATGATAAAGTGTAAACTCAAGGAGATACAAAAGGACATATATAGATTGTAGAGTAACCTGAATAAGACATGTTTTTAATCTCATCCCCTTTTCTTAAAGTTAACAGAATGAGTCTATGTGTAACTCAAATACATAAGTAGAGTTCAGTCTCTATGTAGTATCATTCATCCAAAACATACTCAGCTAAAAGTAAGTGAGCATCTCTCCCAAAATCTACAAGGGGAGGAAAATACATCTTTGTACTCATTAAAACATCTTAAGTTTCCCCTTATCACTAATCACTTTGAATGTCATTCAGTTGAAAAACAACCTTTCACTGGAAAGCATAAGTCCTTACTTCAGTGACAATGGAAATTAAAGGTGAGGTAACAGCACAAATTACAGGGGGAAGCTTTAATAGTAAAGTAGAACACGATATTAGCTTGCAGTGAAGGAAAGATGAAGAGGGCATAGTTTTGACAGAAAATAAGCCCACCTTGAATAAAGGAAAGTAAGAGAAAAAAAAGGGAAAGGACATCTGTTTAAGAAGTTGAAAGGGACACAGCCTGGACAAAGAGCATTCAGATGGTCCATTAATAAAACAAAGCTTACCAATTTTTATGAGGCTGTTAAGATGGACTTAATTGATTGTTATTTTAGTCCTGCTTTTTCATCTTTGGAGAAAGCGTATGCTTTGAGAGCTAATTTGGTTTCATTGAGATGATTGCTCCTCTCTGAAGGGATAAGGATGCTCTCTCAGATCCTCTGGTGGAATCCAAGGTTTTTGTAGATTTAGGGCAATAGCTGGAGAGACTTTTAGGCACCTCTTCCAGGAAGGAGGGGTAAAGGCTGATAATTGAATATCCCTGCAAATGTCTTATCTTCATCCCCTAGGTCTAGGGATTTTTTTTTGTCCTCTGTCCCTCTGATGATCTTCAACAGTTTGTATTTATTTATTTATTTTTTCTAGTTTATTCTTGGAGACATTATGACAAAAGCATCCTGGCTTTAATGCTGTACATGAGGTTTGAAGTTTATAAGATTGTTCAGAAGAACAAGGACGTAGGGGAGAATACATCCATACTTTTAATGGGTCCTGAGTTAAGGCCAGGCATGCACTTTCCCTTTGTCCCTGGAGAACTGTAACTCAGCTCCCATTCAAAATATCTCCATGCCATCAACTCAAAATTGCAACAAAAAATATTCTAGAACCAACTCTGCCATTTTTTCTTTCCTACCTCATGCCCATCTTTTCTTCTCTATTCTTTCCTTTTCCAGGAAAATATCAACATTTACTGATTTTCATCTCTGCTTCATTTCTCTATCTCTAAGCCTTTTCTTATCACACATTTCTCAATTCCACATCATGCAAACAAAGAAATTTAGACAGAAAATTGAAATTCTTATTTCACGATGAAGCAACTTTGTAACAAAAATCAAATATACACATTAATGGCTTCATAAATTTTTCTGTCAGTATTAGAAATAGTGATAGTGTGATATAATACAAATATATTTCTTTGTCTAGACCCAATTTAATGGAACAGCGGTGTCAAAATTCTTGAAATCTGTGAATTATAAGTGTTTTTTTGTATGCTGGTGAAGTGATCTGGTCAATGCCTGGGGTTCTTGGGTAGCCTTAGGATAAGGAGTGACTTTATAAGAACTGAACCTGTGATGAGAGAATTAAAATGTTCTGCCTTACCCTCACCCTCTGCAAGAGGGAAGAGGTGCTAACATTGCGTTGATTTCTAATTACCAATGCTTTAGTCATCCATGACTTCATAATGAAGCTACCATTAAAAATCCAAAAAGACTGGGCTCAGGTAGTCTCTGGTTGCTGATAACATGAAGGATGGAACAACTGGAGAAGACATGGAAAAACTCTGCACCTTTTCCCACATATCTTGCCTTATGCATCTCTTCTATTTAGGTGTTTTTGAATCATATCATTTCATGATATGTATCTTTTCAAGATATATGCATAATAGTGAGTAAATTCATTTCCTGAGTTGTGTGAGCAGCTTCAGCAAATGTTAAAACCCACCAAGGGGATTGTGGAAACCTCCAGTTTATAGCCAGCCTGAAGAAGCTAGATAACAACCTAGAACTGGTGATTGGCATTGCGTGGGTAGGTGGTCTTGTGGGACTAAGGCTTTCATATGTGAAATCTATGCTAATTCTGCTTAGTGCCAGAAATCAATTCAACTGTACAGCACCTGCTTGGTGTCCACAGTATTGGCTGATTGGATATACTATAAAAATTAACAGGGTAGTGGCAAAGAGGGCAGTTTCTCAAGGTTTATTTTTAAAGAATTGTAGTTTGAGAATGCAAATTTAGTCAGAAAAAACAGTCCATGTTCCAAAGAAATTCAGATTTTACAGGTCTTTTAAAGGGAAAGGAAAATGAACACAAAAGGAATTCTAGATAACTGACACAAGTTGCATGCAAAGAAGGAAAGGTGATTGGTGTTGGTAAACTACCCTGAAAGAAGGCTATCTACACGTGACTGGTTTCTTTTTTTTTTTTGTTTTTTTTGTTTTTTTGAGACAGAGTCTCACTATGTAGTTGAGACTGACCTGGAACTCACTGTGTAGCCCAGGCTGGTCTTGAACTCTCAGAGATTCTCCTGCCTCAGCCTCCCGAGTTCTGGGATTACAGGCGTGTGCCACCATGCCTGGCTGATCTACACCTGACTGCTTGCTAGGGCTACCTCTAGGTGAAAAGTTTATTTATGGCACTTGGATCTGTCATTTTTAGATGTCAATGGCTTTTGGAGACTTGGCTCATTTGAGAAGTTTATAGTTCTTAATGGGCAGAGATATATAATAGACCCTCTCAGAACGGTTTCTGGTATCCATTTTATATGATCATGACTACTGTGAGCCCTTTCTTTGAAGCTGGTTTCACACACATCAGAAAACTAGAGAATTCCTTGGTGTGGAGGAATCCCCCAACACACACACACACACACACACACACACACACACACACACACGTGCACACATCCTATAGCAGAGGAGAAGTATTACAAATGTGAGGCTAATAGGATAAAGCTTTTCTACTATTCAGAAAAACTATTCTTAATATTTGCACTAGGTACATAATCTTTTGAATTCCTACTCCAATTATGCCTAAACCATTCTACAATACTCAGTATAAACTTGTCTTCTAAGTAGAGTTTTCAGATTTTGAAAAAAACCTAACCAAATGAAACAAAAACTTACAATAAACAAACATGCATTAGTATGCTGTTTTCAGTGCAATATTTGTGACATACTTATTGTTTTGGTTTGAAATGTTCCTTCAACCCTCAAATTCATATGTTGGAAAATTGATCTCTAATGGAGCAATGTTTGGGGGATATGATTTTTGTGAGGTGCTTGGATCATGTAGACTCTTCCTTTATGAATGGATCAATCAATTCATTGATTGTTGAATGAATGATTATCAGGGAAGGAGCTTTGCCTCCACCTTGTTGTGAACCAGGAGGAAATTATTCATTAGATACTGGCACTATGATGTTGGACTCCCCAGCCTCTCAGACCAAGGGTTAAACAAACTTCCTTTTTTTTTTTTTGTTCCCAGGGATTGAACTTGGGTCCTTGCACTTGAAAGGCAGGCCACCGAACCTCTGAGCTAAATCCCCAGCCCACAAATTTCTATTTTTTAAAAAATAAAATACTCATTTTTTTCTATCATTATAGCCACAGAAAGTGGACTGTAATATCTACACTAATATATTTGTTGTTGTTCTAGATTTTAATTTGGCATCCTGTATTTTATTTAGCAATGCTGAGTCTAAGGGAATAATGTTAAAGAATAGGGTTTATAGGATGGCTTTAATTTATAAATTAGAAGCAGCAAATTAAGAATTTTTGAAACCATGCCTAATGTGTCTGAAATGTAATTCATTTGTCAGTTTTCCAACTGGTGGGATACAGTACCCAAAAGGTGCAACTTGAAGTAGAATTCTGTGGGTTCAGTCTGTGGTTGACTGGTTTGAAGGCAGAAAATCGTGAAAGAGTGTGGGACAGAACAAAACTGCTTAGTTCATGGTAGTAGTGAAACAAAGCAGAGGAACAGTGCCTGATTTGAAGGGGCAAGGGAACAGATGTAGTACTCAAGGTCACAGCTCCATGTCCCACCCAGACACACCCAGAACTGTGCTCCACTAATGTCCTGGGGGGCTGTCATGCCAATCAAGCCCAACAATCATGAAAGAAAACCCAAAAAGTTGGTATGGTGAGAGGCTAGCAGAATGGGTTGTTGAGGCCATTTAAAGGCTTATCCTGTCTTTTACTCCGATTTCATTCCAATGACTACGATTCATATTTGTTATTCTGGTGGAAAAACTTTTCTGAAAGAAGTCAGCAGAAATATATGGAGTAGGACCCATTAAATGTGGGCCAACAAATACGTACAGAAAAAGAACCATGAAACTATTATTGTTAATGCATTCTACTGTTTTTCAAAATTGTTTCTTTGCTTTCTACCTCTTTACTCTCTTTCTACACCGACTACTTTTTTCCCTCTGATTCTGAGTCCAATGACTTGTCTGTCTGTAAATTATCCTATATTATCCCCAAAATCTGTACTTATAAGAACACATATGGAAGCAACTTCAAATCTACCTCAACCATAGACATCTGCTTTGCAGTTACTTGTACCCACCTGTGTTTAATACACCATTCCTACCTGCATTTAATGGACAGAAGTACTGTTTGTCTTATGTATCAGGGAGCAAACAGGCTAAGAGTAAAGACCTAGTCTTTTCATAGTAAAGATTACATGAAGATTTTTAACACAGATGATTAAGACAATGTGTTCTTGCCTTCACCTGCAGCTTTTAAGAGTTCACTGTGTCCTTAATTCTTGTAATTAGTTGAATACATGATTAATCACAGTTCTCAGAGATAGAGCTGCTAGGGACAGCAGGTCTCATTAGGAACATATCTCCCTGTTATTTGGCAAACCTAACTTTCTTTTCCTTGTCCTCAGAATTTAGGGAGACAACTATGGAAATCCAGAAAGTCAGGAATTCTTCAATCTCACTTGATATTTGTGTGAAGATTAACACCTCCTCCTCTTTTCTTTGAGGGAAACCATACAAATCCTTTTTCTTGTTTTGTAGAGTACACAACATTTTCTTGAGAATCTACATGTGAGAAGTGAACAGAATGGTTACCATTAGAGCCTCAAAATTGAATTTTTAAGAAGGCATTTGCCACCTAACAAGGGTCAATTTTTATTATTTAATAAATAGAGTCTTGTTCTGGTGTGACTGCATGACGGTGCTAAATAAATTTGCATCCACAATAGAACCTGATTCTTCAGCTGAGGTTACATGATTCATTTTCATTTTATTTAAGATTTCTCTTGATTTTGTTGTTATTGATACTAGTGAAGGTGATGCTTTGGGTTTTATTCCTTCTTGAGGCTATTTATTTCATTTGATAGCGATGTTATAACCTCGGCTAAATGACTGTCAAATATAGGAGGTATTCTCATACAGGGTGGGAGTTCAGTCGGCCTCTGGATGAGGACTATAGCTTGATTAGTCCACAGTAACTTCACAAGTGGAACTCCAGCAGGAAGAGTAGAACAGAACTCGTTTTCATGTCTAGTCAGAACAGAGACCTATAGTGGTAGATATCAAGTCTTTCTAGTGAAATTTAAACTGAGAGGCAGTTTCTATAGTTGAAATATGCAAAAGCACTTCTCAATTTTCAAATGCTATTAATATAGATTGGCCATAATAAATTTTCATAAATGGCAATTTACATTCTTGTGGAAATGTCTTTTCTTTTTCTTAAAATCACTTTTTACATTTCCTTGCTGTTTATATTTGTGTGCTTATAGGATCACATTTTCTATGACCCATAATTCTAGTGGCTTTTGCACAAAAGTAACTTCAATGAGTCACCCTCATCTTTTATGCGATCTTTGCCTCTTTATCTCTACGTGAGACTGATCTTATTTTAGATTATCTGACTCCCTTTAACCTTCCTCTTGGCCCTAAAATTTTCATGTTTTCAGCTTTCCACATCCAACATAATTTGTTTTTTATGGGAGGGAGTTCCCTAGGACCTAGCTGGATGCTGCAGAAATCTGATAAATCCCTTTATACTAGAATGATCGTGGTGATAGGGGCCTCCTGTTTCCCACACAGGCAAGGCGTTTGCATTTAACAGAGATTTAAATCTCAACTATCAAAGGTTTATCTTATTGAAGAGAAAACTGAAACTGAGGTAAATTAAATAAAAGGCTAGGTAATATAGCCTTTTATTTTTGCTACAAATTTGGAACCCAGGTCATTTTATAACTCATTTGATTTTTCACCCTATTGGTGTTTCTTACACTTGAGTTATCTATCTTTATGAACCATTTACAAGTTTTGTTCTATATGTGCATATATGTAGCATTAACTACATAACAGTGAAAGTAACTTTTTAAATTTAGGTTTTTCTTACTATTACTATTACAAGGTAATTATTATTATTTATTACAAAGAAAAATAAATATATCTTTATTTTTATGTATCTCTCTATATAAGTATATATACATGTATCCATATTCTCATACTTTCATTTATTGCTCAAATGAAAATAGGCTACCAAAAATCATCAAATCATTCATATAGATTGTTGTTTTATAGTTTCCTTTAAGAGAACTCTATCTAAGTCAATCACAGTTTTACAGTTAAGGGAACTAAGGCAATGAGAGTTTAAGTAATTTCCCCAAGACCATTCAGCTGGTAAGTAGGAAGGCTGGGCTTTGCACCCCTATAGTTTGATTTTTGTTTAACTTTGAACAGCAGGAGAAAAGGATTGAAAAACACTGTAACTATTGTTAGCAATACTGTATGTTATACTTCAAAATATGTTAAGACTGTAGATCTCATGGTAAGTAGTCTTACTACAATTAAAAAGAAAAACTATGGAAAGGAACGTAGCGTTGTAAATGAAAACATAGGCTTTGAAGTTGGACAGCCTTGGAGTGAATTCAGTCATAATAATTATGTAGTTTTAACCTTGTTCACATCATGGTAATGGTATCTTTTTAACATTCTTTTTTTTTTTTAATCTGCAAAATGGAAATAATGATTTCTGCCTCATGGTGTTGTATGCATTATGCCTGTCACATAGCACTAAATATGTAATGTCCATTACAAATCTCAAATCTCTACAAATATTAGTATTCTTATTTTAAGGACAGATAGAGAGAAGTGGAAAAATCTGACCCAGCTGTTGGAATAAAAGAGATTATTGTAACACTAGTTATCTAACTGTATGACTATAAATTTTTACCTGTAGTCTTCTTAACATAGCTTTTATTGTCTGGATATTATTCTTTTCTTTGTTTTTGTTTTTTTTTTTAATGTAATGTGCCGAATGTCTAAAATTTTGTTCAGATGACTGCAGATCCTGGAAAAGCTGTTGCTGCTATTGATGCATAACATACTATTATTAGTCTTTATATATATATATATATATCACACAAACACACACACACACACACACACACACACACACATATATATAAATTGAATTTTGGGAAAGTTTAACGGTGCTGCCAACTTTGGAAAAAGTCATCCCAATTTACTGTGTTAGCTTGGCATTGTACAGAAATGGACAACCATATTGGTCTAGAAATGTTAATTTATTTTATTTTATTTTTTTTTCCATGTGTACAGGGGTAACACATCATACTAAATATGTAAGGTCATATCTATGAGGGTTTGATTACAGAAACTAATAAAGTATTCTCTAAATAATGAAAAAAGAATAAGATAAGACTGTAAGAGTGAGAAGCCATTTAAATATGTTCAGGGACCATTTTCATCTCCAGAATTAAGGATTATTTTGATGTTACGTCATTGCCTTTTCTCTTTTACTTTCTTTTTTAGTTTTATTTTAGGATTCCCTATTTTTAATGTTCATACAGAGATTTCTTTAACTGAAATACCAAATAGTTTCTTTGGTGTGAAAAACTATAATAGTACACAGGGTCCTAATGAGACAATTAATAATGTGAAATAGGATGTAAAGGGCTAAAGGTGTAGGGAAAGTGGGAAGGGTGGGGGAAAGGTAATAGGGAGAGGAAAAAATTATGAGAAACTGAAAAAATGGAAATAAAGTGTTTGTAAATGGGGAGGGGAGGCGGGGTGAAGGGAGGGCAGGGACAAGGGGAAACATGAGAATCAAGACCTATTATGTAAAGGTACAGAATCCCAGTGATGAATGTAACTGTATTTGTATACCTAGATTGTACCAATAACCTCAATAAAAAGGAAAAAAAAACATAGCTTTTGTGTGCTAGCCTGAGAATCCAACTATCATAGGTGTGTGTGGGGGGTGTAAAATACTGCTGATTGAACCAAGCACCTTGAGAATGCTAGTGAAAACCTCTGTACTGAGCTGCATATGAAGTCCTTTTGTCTTTTTTACTTTGAGACAGATTTTGCAAAGTTACCCCTCTTGGCTTTGTGATCCACTTGCCCCAGCCTCTGGAGCAGCTGGATTTGCAGGTGTATGTCACCAAGCTCACCTGCTTGGCTATGCTTTTAATTGGAAGGAGACATCCAAAGATCCAAATTATAAGGCGGGAGACATTGGACAGATTACTTGGAGAAAATATTTCCATTAGGAAATTAACGTTATTCTTGATTATTAAATCACTTAATCATCTCAATTTCCAACATTATTGGACATGAAGGAAAAGATTTTTATAAAAACACCAGAGAGAAAATATGCTGGCATATTTCTCAGATCAGTTATTTGTCCGAGACAATCTGAAATTGTTATGTTATTCTTATTTGCCTTAATGCTGCAGTGAGTATATTTACGGAGCTCTGAGCACAGTGCCTATTCGAACGTTGTTTGTTGGGTGTTACTTCTCTTCCTTCACTGATGCTTGGTACACCTGGGATTCCTACATTGGGTGTGCCCCAGATTTGATGGATCCTTGCAGTTATGACCAACATTTACTGTAAGACCTGGAAGGTGGATTCTGTAAAGCATTTGAAAAAATGTCTTATACTGTATCTTGTTTGAAAAGCTTATTATAGAAATGGTTTAAAAATGACAGAATAGTAATCTTTTTGAAATGCCGAAGAGGTATTTGAAAGTAAGACAGGGCATCACTATGTCAATCAAAAATCTCTCTAAGCAGCTAACATCATCCTATAATAATTAGAAAGGCCATGAGGTGGCTGTTTCTATAGATAAGCAGAATTACATCCTTTTAACTATTTCCTTCTTAAGGAGAATAAAGTCTTATGGAAATGACACATAATTAAAGTGACTGCTCAATTTTATTTATACATAGAATGGAAATTTTACAGAATAGCAAATCAAAATAGTTATACTAATAATTTATCTTTTGTGAATTCAGATTTGATGTAGCAGATTTGTGAATTCAGATTTGATGTAGCAGATTTAAGAGTTATCAACTAATTCACTTACTCTCACTTGAGAATAATTTCTTTGTGCTTCAATATAATTAGCAAGGCAAGCAATTAACATTCCATATTCCATATAAAGAAATGGAGAAAATTCTGAATCAGTCTTTTAATAAAATAACACACACATTTTTTTATGTAAGAGGCAAGGAGTAAGTTTTATTATCTACACTCACCCAGTTTGTTTTATCTGTTTTTTTTTTTTTTTTGAATTCTCTGAATAATATAGAATGGGTCACCATAAAAAGTTAACTAAAATGGGGTAGAAATTAAGCAGAAGATAAAAATTTAAGTATGGTAATTGTTAATTAAATTAAGGTCTATTCTGAGAGATTGCAAACTGCCTTACTCTAGGTCAAATCAGGCCATTTTTATAATTTTATCAGTACATAGCAACTCACTTGTTTACAAACTGTCTGTGGTTGCTTTCACACAAAAATGGCAGAGTTGAATAGAATGGTTGTGAGAAAGACAATATGGCCTGTAAGGCTAAAATGTCTATGTCATATTTTTTTGAGGGGGGGTTTGGTCTACCGGGGATTGAACTCAGAACCTTGCTATGTCATCTTTTGAAGGTTAAGTTTACTGGCCCCTGACCGACATGACAGATTGAAGAGAACAGACTTTGCACATGGCCTCTAAAGAATCCTGGGTGGGTTAAAATGGAATGGATATATATATATATATTTCCCCACATTCAGCTTTGAGATATTACTGCTATAAGTAATTCAAAAGGGGTGTTGGGGGAAGGAGGGTGTGTGTTCCCTAATCCAAGTGTTTATACAATAGGAATCTGTCCCCAGCAGCCTAAAGGAACTATGTGCTTACTACTTTATACTTTAGTACCATATTACTGGTACAGAAGCATCATAGGGAGTCTTTTGGCAAATGTGGGTATAAGGTCTTAAGGATTTTGGTGGTCCAGCATTCTAAAAGTATTCTAAGACCATTCTACAACTTCCTTACCTATTCATCAAGTTCAGCGAGAGTCTGTATGCAGTACCCCAACGGGCTAGGATGCTGTTTTATTTTTATTTTATTTTTCCTCATTGAGTTTATTGGTACATTTTAGGTATACAGTACAGTTACATTCATCATTGGGATCTTGTTCCTTTACATGACCGGTCTTGGTTCTCATTTTTTCCCCATATGCCTGCCCTCCCTTCACCCCCTCCTCTCCTCCCCATTTACAAACACTTTATTTCCATTTTCTCATATTTTTTTCCCTTATTACCTTTCCCTTACCCTTCCCACTTTCCCCACACCTTTAGCCCTTTTCTTCCTATTTCACATTGTCATTTATGTCATTAGGATAGGATGCCCTTTTATAGCTAGGCATATCTGGCTCATATATTTCAGGCATTTCATATTTCATCTTGTTTACTGTCCCTACCCTAGTAAAGAAAATTTGTGTTTTGTGACTTAAATCAAAGTGTTATATAAAAATGAATGGTGATAGTTTTAATTTATGGGGAAAAACTAATTGATTCATTTTCAATATCAAGGACTTTCCATAAAAAAGTGCCTAAACTCTTTAATGCCTACTAAATTTCCCTTTATTAATAATTCATTTGTATGCTTATTTGTTATTAATACTCATTAATACTTATTTGTTATTATATACTCAATGCAACTTTTGGTGAGCTAACTACAAGCTTCTACCAGGTTCTGTGTTAGGGACCTAGAATATAATGAAGAAATAAGACCTCTTCTCTTTCTTCCATAAGACCTATATCTAGTGGGTAGACATTACACAAAATTGTTACTCTCTTTGAGGTACAGTTGTTTAAATCCCAACACCTCTACATATTAGTTGTATGATCTTCATAAAATTGTATAACTTCTTCATGCATCTGATTTCTTCCACATAAAATGGGAAAATATCTCATTTCATATTATGAAGTTAAAATTAGATGCTACAGTCAAAGCATGTAGTGTAGTGCTGGGACACTAAAATGTCAATAAATAGTAGTGCTTATTATATTAGCAGATGAACATATGTGTATGTGTTTGATTGGGGTAGATCCCATAAAAGGAAATGAAAAAGTGATCATGACAAAGTAAAAAGAAAAGGCTTAACTTTAGGTACTATGGAAATGCTGGTTTGAGAAAGGGTTGAGACAGCAGGTGAAATTGCGGAACATTTTAGCCAGAGACGACAGAGTGGCCCCAAGGTAAAAAGTGACCTTGAAGAGTTTCAAAACCCAAAACAAAAATATTGAGGTTGTTAGAGAAGGACTCACTTGGTTTCCATTTGGGAATGTTATTTCTACCTCAGTTTAAACATGTTAAATGAGACAATACACAGAGAAACCCATAGGACAATGCCAGAGAAATAATAATCATGTAATAAATACCAGCCATTATTATTATTATTCTTGCCAATGTCATCCTCACTGTTGTAAAAAACAGTCTAATTTATCCTCTTTCCTTCTGTGTTCCACACCTTGTTTTCCTGGAATTGAAATGGTTAGATTAAAAAAAAAATTGCCCAATTTGTAAGAATGATTGCTTATTTATCAACCTAAAATGCATTAGAAATGTTTGTTCATCTTGCAGAACAAGTTATTTGCAATCTAAAGTTTTACTGTACTCTATCAATTTATTTTGTGAATTAAAAGTGGGAATTATTATTTGAAAGTATGTTTTAATTATAATAGCTAAGCAGGTGTTTCTGATTCCTCTTCTTTTTTTCTACAATCTGATTTCTCAGTATCTCTGCCCTGTGGACATCAAGTTCAGTAGTTTCTATGGTGAGATGGCTTCTAATTATTACAGACCCCCTTTTCCCATACAGATACCGTAAGGACAGGCAAGACCCTTATGTAGGATTAGATGATGGATCTAGGCCCCTTTCAAAAGTAGAAAAGAAATACCCTCTGCATCTCAGCAAGCAGGTGAAGCTACCAGCCTGTGCTTTTGACACCGTCTTCTGTGTAGCTGCACTGTCCCACCTAAGCCTCTCTTTAGGTTACTTCTCACCTCACACTTCTCCATTAGTCCACCAAGTCTTGTCCCCGAGCAACAAGCTCAATAAATAATCAAGTATTGAGCCTTGGGTGTGGGGTAGAGACACAGGCCTGCCCTACAAAACAGGGTTTCTGGTCCAAACTCAATCATGACCCGTCTGAGTGACCCCCGCACCTCCAGGTGCCTCTGTACTGCTTGGTCTTGCAACAGCTGTAATAAAGTTCTTTTGCTTTGCACTGGTCTTCTCTGACTCATCTTCCTCTTCCTACATCGGAGATAGAGAAAGACAAGCATGGTGAGAGTGAGTCTAGGTTCCCCTACACTCCGGAATTACCAAATGCGAGCAATACCCTAGGTAGAAGAATCAGCTTATCTCACAGCATAGATTTCTGGGTATCCAAATTATATTTCAGAAAAATATTCATTTAGGTAGTTGAAGGATAACTTGTATTAGGACATAAAACATTTTCTCTGTTGATTAAAAAAGAATATGTTACAGCACACTACTCTGTATCTTAGATGGTCTGAATTGCCTTCACTTTCTAGATCATTAGGGAGGGGGCAACTTAAACCATTATGTCTCATTTGAATTCTAAAATCACTTTGTTAATTTAGGTAAATACACATAAAATGTCAATTTTTTTTGGAGTGGGCAGTTCCTATTTCTTATAGTTGCTTATTCCTTTGTTTTCATTTTCATTGATAGAATTACATGTTTATATGATAATTTGATTACACAATCAATGGTGTCTAGGGCCAAAAGCATGATAGGTGTATGTACAGTTTCCTTTTGCCAAAAGCTATTCTTTATAAAATAAAATGCAGGTAGCGCTTTTGCAGAGTGCCTTTTTCCTCTGTTTGAATGACATATTGTATAAAGTCTTCAGAGGGAGTCTTCACACTGAAAATCATCAATAAAACAGACTTATTCCCCAAAGAGAGTTTAAAGTCACAGCCTATTACACTTATTGACAAAGGACAAATTATTTTCTTCATTGTATCCAATTCAGGGAGCCAAGTGATCCAGACTCCTAACTCATAGACTTCAGCATCTTCATTTTTCCAAGTTATTTACCAGAAATATAAAGTATTGTGATTGTATTTTTGGTGATTACATAATTTCTCATTTTGCTGAATTCCTCTGTTTTCATTGAAGGATGCATTTTTTAATAGAGAGCTTGCTCACATTCTCAGAAGTATTAGAGACTGCTTGGAGTGAGTTAGACTTTAAATGTTTAATGTAGTTTGCTTTGAATTGCATTGATAATTCAATCAACACCATACTCCTTTCACTCAGTCTTTTTCATTTGAAACCCACTTTTCCCTCAACAATTAAAAAGCTACATTTCATGAAGTTAGATAAGAATCAAGATATATTATTAAAGGTACAAACCTCCAATGATGAATGTCATTATATTGTATACCTAAAATGTACCAAACAAAAAAACAAAAAAACCCCAAAACTACATAACTTTGGAAAGGTAAAAAAAAAGCTCATAGTTTGAAACGTTAAATTTTATTGCATGATTAGAATTATCTATGACAGTTCATATATAGAACATCCATGACAAATCTTCCCTGGATGTCAACATAGACAAAAAGAAGAAGGTGATAAATGGAATTGCCTTAATAATTTAAGCCAAAAAAGAACAACACAATCATTGTGGTGATAGTAAGCAGTGTTATACTTAATCAAGGTGAATGCATTTTTTTGATGGATTCTTTGGACTACATTGTATATTTCTCTCTGAAACGCAACCCAAGGTTTTAACAGAGCCAGGGGGTTCATAGATTTCAGATTGACATCTTTTATTCCTCTCTAACTTGACAAAACATTGCAGGTATTATGATTGATTTTTACTAGATTCACAAAACTTCAAAATAGTTCAACTGGGGAAAGAAACCCTTTAACTGAAAAATCAGGAAAGTTTACTCTCACTATGTACTACATTTAACTGCCCTTCTGCTGGTTTAAGATACGTTAGTTATCACTATTTACTGCTCAATATGACATGAACATAAATTCAGTCAACTAAAGTGAACAGGAGAGGAACCTCCCATTCATAGGCTAACCGCGCAGTATTACAAAATGAAACACAATTTCAGTTAAGATGAGTAGTTATAAATTCAAATATATTTTGTGGAATGACCGTTAGCACTTAACTTACTTAACTTCTTTGTGCCTGCCTTTTCTCATTTCAAACTGAAAACCTTGATATATTTTTATTTTAAAGTTGTATCTAATTTTTATACACGTGTACAGACATCCAAATCCACATGAGGCACATATTTGTCCTGTCGTAGTAACTGTGGCATACGAAACATTGAAATGGAGATTTGTTGACCCTTCCTATTGTTTTCTTGTAGTCATCCTATGGACAAGTATGTATATATAAGTATTCACTGACTTGGTGGCAACACTTTCTATAAGCTTTATAAAATTCTGTCTTTGATGGTCAAGTTTCTGTCCATGTAATGAGTACCTGAGATAAACATCTTATAAGAAATAACATTTCTTTTCTTTTCTTTTAAATTTTTATTTTAGCAGTACATTTGGTATACATACTGAGTACATTAAAGGTAAGAGTTGGTATATGTACACAATACAGATTAATTCTATTTCATCCCTCTTCCCAGGCCTCTCCTCTCTTTGTCTTTTGGCTCCTTCCCTCTTGCAAAAGATCTAGCTCCTTGTTTTCTATTATCTGTCTCTAATTTTGTTCTTTAATTGACATTTTGAATTTCTCATGTAAGAGAAACCATGTGTAAGGTTTTGTGCCTGGATTATTTCACTTAATACTGTGGTCTCAAGATACATTCATTTCCCTACAAATAACTCCAGTTATCATTCTTTATGACAGAGTAGTACTTTGTGGTATATAAATAACATATTTCCCATATCTGTTCATCTCTTTATGGACATATAGGCCACTTCCAAGATTAAGCTATTTTGAGTTGTGCTGCTATAAACATGTATGCAAATAGAATTGTAATATGATATCTTTAGCTTTTTTAGGAAGATACTTTGTAGGGGAAGAGTGGGGTCCAGTGGATTTTTTAGTTTTAATTTTCTGAGGCATCTCCATACTGATTTCCATAGTAGATGTACTAGTTTACTTTTCCACCAGCAATATAGAAGAGTTCTTTTTCCCTTATAGCCTCATCAGTATTTTTGTTATTATTTGATTTCTTGATGGATTATAGTCATTCTTTCTGGAGCGAGATGGAACCTCAGTGTTGTTTTCATGTGTATTTCTTCAATGGACAAGATGTTGAACATTTTTTCTGTGTTTATTTACCATTTTTACTTCTGAGAAGTGTTTATTCATTTGAGTTACCCATTTTTTATTGGGTTTTTAATTTGGGGGTTCTAAGTTTTTTAGTTCTTTATATGTTCTGGATATTAGCCCTCTGTCCAAAGTGTAACTGGCAAAATTTTTCTCCCATTTGTTGGTTGCCTCTTCACTCTGTTGTTTCCTCTGTTGAGCAGATGCTTTGTAATTTGATATAATTTCATTTGTTGATTTTGATAATTAGTTTTTTGCTATTGTGGTTCTAGTGAGAAAGTCCTTGACCACATGCCTAAGTCTCCAATAGCTTTTTTTTTTACCTCATTGTTTACTGGTACATTTAAAGCAAACAGTACAGTTATATTTATCATTGGGATCTTGTAGCTTCACCTATGTCTTGGTTCTTGTTTTTTTCTCTACTCCTCCCCTTTGTTCACCCGTCACCCTTCCCTGTTAGTCTCCAACAATAATTTTAGTTCTTTTATCTTTGAGGCGATTATATATTTCTGTTTTAATATTTGGATCTTTGATCCATTTTTATTTTAGTTTCAAACATGATGAGAGATACAGATCTAGATTTAACGTTCTGCATGTTGATAGCCATATTTCTGAGCACCATTAGTGAAGAAGCTATCTTTCCTCCAGTATGTGTTTTTTTTTGCCCCATTGTCAAGGATCAGATAGCTTAAAGTTTCTGGGGTTGTTTCTGTATCCTCTACCTTGTTTTATTGATTCACATATCCATTTTTTTGTGCCAGTATTATGCTGCTTTTATCACTATAGCTTTGTAATATAACTTGAGATCTGGGATTGTGATGCTTCCTGCTTTGCTCTTGTTGCTCAAAAGTGCTTTTCCTATTCTGGGTCTCTTCTGATTCTGTGTAAATTTTAGGATAGTTGTTGCTAGTTCTGTGAGGAATTCCATTGATATTTTGATTGGAATTGCTTTAAATCTATGCATCAAGTTTTGAAAGTTTGGCCATTTTGATAATATTAGTTCTCCCTATCAAGGAACAGGGGATCATTTCATTTTCTGATGTCCTCTTCAATCTTTTTTTGGGTGGTATAGTTTTCATTGTAGAGGTCTTTCATTTCCTTGATTAGCTTAATATCTACTTATTTTAATTTTTCTTGATGCTATTGTGAATGATAATGTTTTTCTAACTACTATCTTGGTAAATTCATTATTAATGTAAAGGAATGACATTGATTTGTGTGTGTGTGGGTGTGTGTGTATGTCTTGATTGTAATACAATACTGAACTTGGTTTTTAATTCTAGGAGTCTTTGGGTGTAATTTTTTGGGTCTTCTATGTAGAGTGTATTATCATCTGTGAAAATGATTCTTTGACCTCTTCCCTTCATATATATCTCCATTTTCTTTCTCTTGGTTGATTTTTCTGGCTAATGTTCAGAATATTATATTAAACAGGAGTGCTCATAGTGGAAATCCTTGTGCCCAATTTTAGAGGGATGGCTTTCAGTTTTTCCCCATTTAATATGATGTTGGCAATAGGTTTATCACAAATGGCTTTTATCAGATTGAGATAAGATATGTTTATTGTCTTTGGGGTTTTGTAGTTATTAATGGAAGTTTGATTTTTCCAAACATTTTTCCTGCTTATATTGAGATGATCATATAATTTTGTCCTTGCTTCTCTTTATGTGATGTATTAAATTTATTGATTTGCAAATGTTGAACCACCCTTGTATCTCTGAGAAGAAGTCTATTTGGACAAGATGTATGATCTTTTTGGAGATGTATTGCATTCTGTTTACCAGTTTCTTGCTGAGGAATTCCGCATCTATTATCCTGAAAATAATTGATGGCCTGTAGTTCTCTTTTTCAGTTGAGTCCTTTTCTGATTTTGGAATCAGGGTAATGATAGCTTCCAGGAATGACTTTGGGAATGTTCCTTCCCTTTCAATTTAGTTAAAGAGCTTAAGGAGTATTGGTATTAGTCCTTCCTTGAAATTCCTGAAAGATACAGTGGTGAATCCATTGTATCCTGGGCTTTTCTTAGTAGGTCATCGTTGTCATCATCATCATTATCATCATCATCATCATCATTATCATCATCACTTCAGTTTCATTGCCTATTAATGGATTACTCAGGATATCTTCTTGGTTCTGTTTTCGTAATTCATATGTATCTAGAAATATATTGTTTTTTTTCTTGATCCTCCTATTTATTGGAGTGCAAGTTTTCAAACTAGTCTGTAAAATCTTCTGAATTTTGAGTGTCTTTTTTCATTTTTCCCTCTTTCTTTTCTAATTGGGTTTTTCTTTCTTTCTTTGGGTAAGATTTGATAAGGGTTATTAATTTCATTTTTTTGACAGTACCTCTTTAATTCATTGATTCTTTGTATTGTATTTTTAGTCCCACTTTCATTAATTTTTGGTCTGATCTTCATAATTTCTTTCTTTTTCCTAACTTTGAATTTGGACTCTTCTTGCTTTTCTAACACTTTGTGGTGTATCATTAGGTATTTATTTGACTTTATTCTGTTTTCTGATGTGAGTATTCACAGCTATAACCTTCTGACTTTGGACTGCTTTCACTGTGTCTTTAGGTTCTGGTGTGTTGTACTGGTATATTGTTTGATTCTAATAACTTTCTAATTTTTCCTCCATTTCTCCTGTCTCAGTGACTATTCAAATGCATATTGTTCAATTCCATAGATATGGGTAATTTCTGTGGTTTCTTTTACCATTTGTGCTAATTTCAGAAACTATGATCTGATATGTGCATTAGATAATTTTGGTTATTTTGTCTTTACTTAAACATGCTTTATGGGCTGGAATGCCATCTCTTTTGGAAAAAGTTTCATGTGCTTTTGAGAAGAATATTTATTCTGTTTTTGGGTGAAGTACTCTGTAGATTTCTATTAGGTCCATTTGTTGAATAGTGTGGCTCAACCCTGACATTCCTCTGTTTAAATCCTGCCTAACTGATCTATTTGTGACAGTGATGTATTGAGGTTTCCCACTCTAGTTATATTAATGTTTATCTGATCTTTTATGTTCAGTAGTATTTGCCTTATGAAGTTGGGTGCACCAGTGTTTGATGCACATGTGATTGTAATTGTTATCTCTTTTTGTTGAGTTGTTCCCTTAGTATGTAGGGACCTGCTTTGTCTCTTCTGATCAGTCTTGGTGTGAAGTTCATTTTATCTGAAAATAAGATAGCAATACCGGCTTATTTGTATGTTCTGTTGCATGGAACATTGTTTTCCATTGTTTGATTTTTAATCAGTGAATTTCTTTTTAAATTTCTTATATGTAGCATATTTTGGGTTTTGTTTTTTAATCTATCCTGCCAGTCTGTGTATTTTGATTAGAAAATTGGGACCATTCACATTGAAAAATTACTGAAAGATATTGACTTATTCTAGTCATTGTCATGTTTTGTGTTGCTTATTCCTGTTTTTCTCTTCTGCTTAGCTCTTCACCCTGCTTGGTCTATTCATGCCGTTAAAGTTTTTGGCATCATGAGCTTCATTGTCTCTTTATAGGGTACATTTGATAACTTTTGAGTGTTGGTTTGGTTGTCATGAATTTCTTAAGGTGCTTATTGTTATGGTCTTTATTTGTTCATCAAGTTTGAGAGATTGTTTTTCAGGATGATACATCCTAAAAATCAGTTTGAATTAGAAGTTGTTTTCTCTTGTACCTTAAAACACTTCACTCCAAGCTCTCCTTGCCTTTAAGTTTTGTGATAAGAAGTCTGCTTTAATTCTAATAGGTGAATACTTACAAGTGATTCGTTTCTTTTCTCTAACAACTTTTAAGATTTTTCCCTTTTCTTGGACTTGTGGGATTTTAATGTGATATGTTCTGGAAAGGGTCTTTCCTGTTCATGGCTATGTAAGGTTTTATAGCCCTTGTTTATATGTATGTTAAAGTTTTCCTCATATTTGGAAATTTTTATACTATTACTTCTATAAACAGTTTTTATGTCCTTTGTATTGTCTTCTTATTTTCCATTCATTCCAATTAATCCTAGATTACTCTTCTTTGCATCATCTAGCACCTCCTGGGTTCATTGCTCTCATATTACCTTTTTTTTTCTTGATACCAGGGATCAAACTCAGGACCTTACACTTGCGAGGCAGGTGTGGCACCACTGAGCTAAATCCTCAGCCCCATATTCTCTTTTATTTACAGTATTTTTGAGTATATGGTCACTGCATCAGTCCTATCTTCTTCTTCTGACACTGTCTTCACACTGCTCACTTCTGTTCCCAATATTTTCAATAGAATTTGTAATGTACTGCATTTATCTTTAGTACATTTTTATGGATCCAGAATACTGTTTTGTATCATTTTGTTTAACTCAGATAACTTTCTGTTACCTTCTTTAAAGTCCATGATCCTTTTGTTTATATCACTTTCTATTATCTTCTTTAAAGTCCATTATCCTTTTGTTTTTTAACTCTGTTCTCTGTTTAGTTATATCTTTGAGTTCACCTAGCACCTTATTGATATGTTTTTCCCCCCTCTCCATTTATCATTTTGTATAATTCAGCTGTGTGGCTATTGATTTCCTCCCCATTAATTCGCCATGGGTTAGCATAGGAGGAGTTGGGAATTTGTGAGGCTTTTTGTTGCTTTGTATTCTCATGTTTCTCTCTCTCTCTCTCTCTCTCTCTCTCTCTCTCTCTCTCTCTGCATGCTGAAGTTTGAATGTCAATTCTAATGCATAGATTTTTTTTTCTAGTATGCAGTTAGTCTGGGTGTAGCTAACTATAGACCTTCAACTCTGTCCCAAGATCCAACCACTTCTGTTAATGTGGCATTGGAGTGCGGCATAATTGGCCCAGCACCCTGTTCTCTGGAAATGTTGATGACATAAAGACAAACCAGATTTTAGCATACTAAAAAAAAACCTATTAATAGTAACAATTCTGCTACTCTTGAGTAATGACAAAGTCTGCAAAAATAATAGAATCAAAGACAAATGGATAATGATGTAAGAACCAATAAAAGCTACCATTGTACCACCCTTAACCATAGAAAATAGATCTATTATGATATTGATACAAAGATAAGCAGTATTGACATACAATATATATGTACAAAATTAACACCTATACCACTATTAAAATAGAAAAGAATTAACAATAATAATATAGAGTAAATATCTCAAGATTAACAGTAACTAGTAAAATGGATGGAATAAGGATTGGAAAAATGAAAGAAATAAAATTTGAAAAATAAGGAAATGTAAGATGAGAAGCAGTAGAGTAAAGTAAGGTAAGGATTATACTGACCAAAGAAAATTAATAGAATTAGATAAAAGTAGCTGAAAAGAGAAAAGAAAAAACAAAAAGAAGATAAAAAAAAATGAATAAAAGAAAAAATTCTGCAAACCCCTCAAAACTAATGGAAAAAACCAAAACAAAACAAAACAAAAAGAAGGAATGTGCCACACAAATTCTTTCATGTTTTCAAATGACCGATTTCTTTTCAAGGTCTGCAGTATTGGAACTACATATAAGAGAGTGGTAATCAGTCACTCCTAAGGTCTTTTTGGTTTCCACAGTCCTGTTTTTGATAGTGAATGCTCATTCTTGTCTCACCTTCCCCTGTGGTCATGATCACCCTAAAGCTGTCATCACTCTAGCAGTGCCCACTGTCCCTGTCCCTCTGAGCACCACATATCATGGCTGGCTTTCTCCTCTTAGCTTTACAGCCTGGGAATTTGTAAGCTACCTTCTATTCCATTGGCCCCTCTGTCCATATACCACAGCATCTGGCAATTGTTCAAGCACAGGAGTAACCTTGCTTATGTTGGTAGGCAGGGGAAGGAAACTGCAGAGTTCGATGCTGAATATATGTAGCTGGGCAGGGCAAGATTTCAAGAAGATTGCTGAACTTATTTCCAGCTTATTTAGACCTAGGTACTTCTGAAAGCTACATACAATTCAGCTGGCCTCTAACAATGGCTGTCATCATTTCCTACCCAGTTGGTGTGGTAGGCTGATACCACAAACAAACAGACAAACAAACAAACAAAATACCTGAAGCATAGTTGCTCTTCATTTACTCCCTTGCTCAGTTTTAGATAATTAATTCCTTCCCCAAATGGCCCCTGATTTAACTTTTTCAAATATGATGGTCATTGCCCTGGATTTCTTATCTAATTCTAGCCTGCCATCAAATCTAGCCTTTTATACTTTTAGAGTAAAACTCCACCCCATTTTTGCAGTTTACATTTACCATTGGCTTTTCTTATTAGTAGTTCTGCTGGTCCAGTCCATTGTCTCTATTTGGAGCCGCTGACCCTGTCCAGGCTTAACTTGTGTTAGTGGAGACAATTCCCCGTTCTTGGGAGCTGGGGTAAGCTTTCTAGATGGCTACATTCTTTTCTCTGCATTGGGCTGTGTTTCTTCAGTTTCTATTTAGTTTCTAGTTTTCTAGTCAGCTCCTTCCCAATTTCTGTAGATCTACATTTTTTTCTTTTCACAAAAATTGTTTTCCAGGTGTCTTGATTCTAAGTCCCAGAGAGGCTGTATTTTGCTGCTTGTTTTAATACTTCAGAAAAAGTTTGATAATCCACCATCTTTAACACTTCAGAAAAAGTGGG
Source organism: Fukomys damarensis (assembly GCF_012274545.1). Lineage (NCBI taxonomy): Eukaryota > Metazoa > Chordata > Mammalia > Rodentia > Bathyergidae > Fukomys > Fukomys damarensis. Next base: position 14,399,336 of record NW_022900940.1, read on the forward strand.
TTAGTTTGGCCTACAGTTTTGGAGTTTTAATTCTATATTGAATTTTCCCTGTTGCTTTTTGGCCTGTTATGAGGAAGTACATCATGGGGGCAGAGCAAAACCACTCACCTTAAGACCAGAAGGCCAAAAAGATAAAAGATGGGGCTAGAGCTCACTATCTCCTTCAAGGCCATGCCACCAGTGACCTAACATTCTCTAACCAGGCCCCAACTATTAAAGGCTCAACCACTTTACAATAGTGCCGTCCTGGAGAACAAACCTTTACCACATGGGTATTTGGTGGGCATTCAAGATCCAAACGATAGGACTCTCTGGTGGGAAATCCTAGTCAGAAACATGTTGTATTTGAAACTGAATACCATGCTTGAAGTAAGCCACAATTGGAAAAGATGCTGGAAATATGGAATCACTGAAAGCTTGCTGCTCAAGCCTGGGCATCAAAACTCTGGGCAACAGGAAATAAGAACCATTGAAAAGATGGATTTCAAATTTTCTGCTATTTGAGTGTTCTACTTAGGGAATGGTGGGTGGGGAAATTTGTTTTCCTGTGTTAGAATACTGATTAGTTTTAGAGGGACAATAGTTTTTCTGGGGATAGAGGGAAGGTTAATATTATTGTTAAGACTTGAACATTGTGTTCTATCACATAGCCTTTAATTTTCTTATAGTTACAAGAATTTTCCACATGTTTTCTTAGGGTCTTGATGTTAATTTTAAGTCTTTGACCCCTATTTCATGTAAATAGAGATTCTAAACTTGAGCAAGATGAGAGGCATCAGGCCATTCTATTCAAAAGTAAAATGTATATCTCATGATTTTAATTTCTTTCCTAGATTTTTTTTTCTGTTTTTTTTGGTATCAGGGATTGAACTCAGGTCCTTGTGCTTGCAAGGCAGGCCACCAAACCTCTGAGCTAAATCCCCAGCCCACATTCCTAGATTTTTAAGGTTCTTCTCAAACCAACACTCTGATTGTTTTCAAGTAAAAATGACCCCAAATGATTTGAAGAATCAAAAATGCTAAGAAAGAATCAAAAGAAATGGGCTGTTTGTAGAAAAATGGCTGCCTAACTCAACATTCCTTCTTTTTCTGGAAATCATCTAAAATTACTAGAAAAAAATGTAAAAGATACTGACCCCATTTTTGGATAAAATATTGCAATAGATCCAAAATATTTTTGAAAACTTTCAATAATAACTGAGTTCATGTAGAAGGAGTCCATGTGGGAAGAAACAGAGAAAGGAGAGGAGAAAGTACTCAGCACTAGTAAAGCTAGAGACTACCAAAAATATATTTCTTAGAGGTTAAGGGGACCATTCTAAGGCAAAAGGGAATATTTCTCCTTGCAGAATTCATTGTAGAGGAAGGCATACTAGGTAATAACCTGGCTGGTAACATACCACCTGGGTCCAGTATGGTTCAGGGAAACAATGTGAGTTGGGCTCCATGAAGAGCCACATATCCATCTCTTTAGATCTTTAATTCCAGGTATATGTGAGGATGAGTGTGTGTGCGTGCATGTGCATGTGTGTGTGTATGTGTGTGAGAGAGACAGAGGAGGGGGAAATAATTGGCAGAAAATTAACATAGGTAGTTTGCTGGAAAAGTCATTTATCAAATGTTTGCAAGAAATTATATAATAAAAGAGTGATATCTGTAGAGCAAAACATTTAGGAAATATCCACAAAATGCATGAAGTACTTTCATGGGAAAGTTCTACTGTTGTGATTTTTACTGATGTGATTTCTTTTGAATTTGGTGTCAAGGTCTCTTTTTTGATAGTGTTCATAAACCAAGATAGCCCCTCTAGAAGGGTTCAGGTTTGGGTGGGGATTTAGATTCAAATGCATCTGTTAGGGAGACACAATGAAGTGAAAGCAAACCACAAGGAAGAGGAGAAATTTGTTGCTTTCTTATCCAGAAAGTATTAGGGATGCTCATGGGAAGGTAGCCTGGAGTCCAGAAGCAGCAGGTCTTTAACCAGCAAAGGGAGGGGATGGGATATACATACATGCCTGTAGGACTAAGTCTTTGTTGATGTCATAAACTTTTTTCTTTTGGCTATTCCCTGGGTATGGATTCGATAGTTTAAAGGAAACACGTGTGAAGCAAGAACTTATTCACATGACTCTGGTATTGATCGTTAGATTTTATCATGGTCAGCAGCCATGAAGTGTGCTATGTCTTGGATCCAAAGGAATGAGCAACAAACTCTACAGCAAACAGGCAAAGGAAGGGGAAGTTTTAACTCGTTAAATATAGCAAGTATGACTGTATATCAAATAATTTACGTTGGGCCAAAAGATGAATGTAGAGGCAGCAGTCATACTGAACAAATTTACGAATCTACCAAACTAGTAGAGCAAATAATAATGGTGTAGATTATGTTCCAGAACACAGAAAAAAAGATTGACCTAAAGTTTCAGTATTTTTGAAACTGTTAGCAAAATGTGATGCAGAAAGGAAACACAAATCCAAATAACAATTTCAGTGCTAAAACCTACTCTTATGTTATTAGTATTCATAACAAAAGCCATTATTAAAGCGTTCTCAAACATTCAAACACGTTGAGCATAATCTAAAAAGAAACATTATGATTTTCTTCACATATCCCGGAAGAGGATTTAATAAAGTTCCACTTTTGTTCAGAATAAATATCAGTAAAGCAGTATTAATTTTTCCTTCAGTTGATAAAATATAAGGCAGCAAGATGCCTACTAAGTTAACACCACAAGTGTTCCCCAGTGACATCAGAAGCATCAGTGTTATGTGCTATCTTTGCTGGGCTGTTTCTTGCTGTATTAGAAGTGCTGGCTGATAACAGTAGGTCAAGAACAAAATCAAAGATAGAAACAATGTGTTAGGAAGTTATAAAATATCTTTATTTCCTGATGAAAAGATTTTATTCCTAGAAATTCAGCAAGATACTTGTATTAAAAACTATATACATAAATCCATAATTTTCACATATTCCAACAAACTAGATAGAAAATGTCATATGAAAACAAGAACAACAAAACTCCAAAAACTTCTACTTCTAATAGTAACAGAGAAGGTAAAATTAATAAGAAATTAACAAGCAGTATATAGCACAAAAGCATGAACAAATTGAAAGGCTATCCTGGCCTTGAGTGGGGAGAAAGTGGTAATGATCTCAGCCTTTTCTTAGTAACTTCATAAATAAGATAAGATTCCAATTAAAATACCAACAGGTAAATTTTCCTCTTTCTGAATTGAAAAAGATGATGTTAAGTTTATATTTAAAAATCTTAAAAGCATCACCAGGCATTAGAATATGTAATAAACCCTCACAATTGTTACAGAACACTGCACATGAACTGAAATAACAGTTGAATATAATTTAAAGTCTAGAAACAGACTCATTTAAGTATAGTATTAATATTTTGAGAATAATTTCTCAAATCATTGGAGAAAGTCCTGACATTGAATCAGTGAACTCAGAACAAATGAATAGGTATCTAGGGAAAAATCAAAGAGCCCATGTTTCAAACATATATGCAATTCTAAGGAATATAATTTCAAGGGCAAAAATTAAAAATTGTTAAACTATAATCATAGGAGAATATTTTTAAACCTCAGTTCGAAGATGGCCTTGGTGATAGTCACTTGACACCTCAAATCATAAAATAGCTAGAAGTAAAGAGATTGAAAAGAAACCTTTTTTTGTCCCTTTACCACCAAAAGACAATAGAAAATTAAAATAAGCAGAGAGAGCCAAATTTAAAATATTTTCATGTCATGAACAAAGGGCAAATATCATCAATGTTTAAAGAAACCTTGGAAACTTAGAATGAATATTTTTAAATCAAAGTTTTAAATGGCCAAAATTTACAAATAATTTGTTTCCATTTTTTTCCTTGTCTCATATTCTTTCTCATAGGGAAGGGTGGAGGGGGTGAAGGGAGGGCAGGGGAATGGGGAAAAAAATAAGAACCAGGACATATCATGTAAAGGTACACGATCCCAATGATGATTTTAACTGTACTCTACACCTAAAATATACCAATAAACTTTAAAAAATAAATGGTCGAAATTTACAAGCATGTGCTGCAGAAATGGAAATTTAAAATAGCTCTAAAATTTTTAAAATGTTAAAAACCTCACTCATACTAAGAAACATGTAAACACTAAAACCAACTGAGATGTAGTATTTCACCTACCAAATTTACAAAATTCAAAGTAGACGGTGCACGCTCATAATACTGAGGTAGTAGGATTGTACATGTGCACCCAGTCTGCACAATTCAGTGATTTAGCGAGATCCTGTCTCAAAACAAAACCCCCCAAAGTCTGAGGATGTAGCTCACTGCAAAGTCTCTATGTTTAATCTCTAGTGCTATGGCTTGTAGATTTTTTGACATGTGATTGATAAAACCAAACCAAACCAAAGCAAAACATTCATACACATCACTGTTTAGTGTATAATCTGATGTAATACCAGGAGGATTTGCAGTATTTATCAAAGTTTAAAATGTAGGCTAGATGTAGTAGCACATCTCTAATCTCAGCTTATAGGAGTCTAAGATAGAAGGATCAAAAGTTTAAGGCCAGCCTGGGCAATTTAGTAAGATCCTGTCTCCAAATAAGAAATTTTTCCAAATAAGAAATTATATATACACATATATGTGTGTGTGTGTGTGTATTGCTAAATATATATGCTAAATACATATATATATATATATATATATATGTATGTATATAGTTACTAAACCAAACAATACTATTTAGCAAGTCTACTTTCATATATTTGTCCTACAATTTAACTTAAAAAATGAAATTAGTTATGTAAAATAATTGCATTATTTTAGTAGGTACAGAAAAAGCTTAGTCAACGTAGCCATCATAGAGTATTGACTAAATAATAGTGTATTTCTATGATGGAAAAATATCCAATTGTAAAAAACACAGGAACCAATTGAAAATACTTTCATGTAGAAAAATGTTAAACATATTTAAATAAAAAAGCCAAGTTATAGGATGCAGGTATAGCATGTTGGCCTTCATGGAGAAAAAAGAGGAAGAAGTATATATGTTTATATTGACCAATATATGAGTAAAATTCTCTGGAACTATAAACAAGAAGTGAGCAGCAGGATTACCTGGATGAGGAAGAAGGTTGTTCATTGGATATCTTTTATATAGCTTGATAGTAAGCCTTGTTGAACAGATGTCTTTTATAAAAACTAAACAGTAATTAAAAGGGATACACCATTCACACAGAAAAAAGGACAAACCAAGCAGGAAAAAAAATGGAAAGAAGACCAATTCTTTAAACATAGAAACCTTGTCTTAAATGAATTTTGTATGATACCCGTTGTAGCACTGTGCATAGTGTACACACATATCAATGTTTTTTTAAAATTTTAATACTTCTGTTACTACGTTTTAAAATATAATATATAAAAATGACTGCAGTTTTTTAAAAGTCATGATTATCTATAATTACTGCAACATTACAGTGTAATGTCATTATTATTTGTTGAATGGAAACTTTTGATAAAGCAAGTATTTCCAAATCTAGTAACTAACTATATTACTAGAAAGGATTATGATTAATATATAAGCAAAATGAAAGTGATCACCCCATAATCCTCATACAAAGTTTATAAGTTTTCATCACCCAGGACTTTTATGTAAAAGGACCACTAAAGCATAACTAAATAAATGATTTTGTTTCATAATGTAAACACTTGTGTTTAAAAAACAGAAGAACAAATAGGATTAAATAATCAGATAACTAGCAGTGGAGAGTGAGTACTTTGATGCCAACAATATTTGCTTTCAAAACAAGGGCATCAGAGTCATACATGAGTCATTACTTCATGTCCATGTTCAAATTCCAAACAATGAGGAAAGTGAAGCATTGAAAAGGTTATACAACCTTTATACAAATTCAACACAATTTAATTCCCATGAACACTTCTTTTAGCACACATATCACCAAAAATCACTCATATAGGTCTTTTTTTTTTGCTTTGGATTATCTAGAAAAGCAAAGTCAAATTCATTTGCGCATGTCTTTTTTGTTTGAGTTTTCTAGATAAAACTCAAACAAATGGGGGGGTGCTAATGTTCTAATTTATGAGATTGGTATGGGTTCAGAGGCTAGAATGTCTTCAGTGGTGTTCTGCATATCAGAGAGACAGAAGATCTAGAACTCTTCTGTCTAAGAAACTGAAAGCCCCATAACAGGAGGCCACAGAGGCATCCCAAGTTAGTGGATGAAGGACCGGAAGCATTCTCATGAACCACTGTCATGAGCCCATATCGCAGGCCTGAATAAGCTAGTATCTGGTATCCATAGGTGATGCTACTTAGCAAAAGACCCTTTTCATGCAGAAAGAAGCTTTTCAAACACGGGCTGACTTGTTTCTTCTTCTTTCCCTTTCCTTCTCACTAAGATGCTAAGCCTACTGGAATGGTGGCACTCACAGTCTTGGTGGATCTTCTCCCTTTGGCTTGTGGGCCTATCTGCTAATCATCAATGGAACCACCTATATAAACACCTAGACATATGTTTCAGTAATCTGCTATGTTTCTTTCAATCCAGTCAAATTGATAATCAAACTTAATCATCACACATTTGAATAACTGGCAGTATTTCTTTATTCATTGGGTTAAGAAAACTCTTTGACGATTTGAAAGCATCAGCGAAAAACAATGCAGCACACACAACTGCCAAGAGAAATGTATTTAGATTAGGGTTTTAGGAAACATTCACAAACTTTTCATGGCAAAATTTGTGACTATGGAATGTTACAAAGAATTTCAGTCCACTGATATTAATTAAGTGCATAATTCTCTTATAAGTAGGTAAGAAAATCAAATATAGAATCCTGATTGAAATATACTGTTGAGACTCAGAATTTGGCCCTAGTTTTCTTATATTCATGAACCTGATGTCAATATAATATCAGCTTTTATTTTTCTTCCTTACTGTGAGGAAAGATCCAATTAAGATAGACTATATTTCTCCTGTCACTTTAAAACAAATCTACCTAAACTCGGTGAGTTTTGCTGATAGTGCAACAAAGGGGAATAAATATTTCATTTTTTTTAAGAAAAATCAATATGTTAGATTGATAAATAAAAGTGGTTTCAGCCCTTCATACTCCCTGGATAACACTTAAGGAGCAGCTTCTGGTTGGTTTAAGAATTAATGGTGCTAATGCTAACACATTGGTCAGTGATTCTCATATGAAATGAACTAGTTTTTGTATCAAAATTAGTTTTAAAGACTGCTCAAAAAGTCAGTCTCTGGAGGGGCCCAAGTTATAACAGTGAAGATTCAGCACTCCCAGGAGGAAAGATGTGCTTGGTAATAGTGATGATAACTGCCAAAAGCCTCAGTCTTCAGGCTTACTCAGAGCAGGGAATTAGGATGCAATTAAAAGAAAAAAAAACAGAAAAGCAGTTAGAAACAAAACAGTTATTTGATTACAGTGAACAGTAAGAATTTCATTTACCAGTGTTTTTAATGACTGCTTGCTTCATAATTGACCAAGTCCACTCATTACACTGAACTACATGCCATGCTGGAGGCAATAAAATAAAGGCTTTGGAGAGAAAGCATTTGGATTCTAGTATTTAGGGTAAAGTATAATTTACATTGTAACAGTCTTTTTTTATTAATAATAATAGTAGATCAGTGTTTTTTTTTTGTAAGGTATTGTCCTAACATTTTCTCATGTTAACTTTTCAACAATGTAATGAAAAAAGTATATTAATATTGGAGTTGAAGAATTGAAGAGCAGGTCAGACTTCTAGGCTCATTCTCTGTTTCCAAGTTCTAGCTGTTGTAAATGGTGCTGTTACAGGTATACTTATGTCCCTGAAATATGATGACTTTAACTTTTTTGAGAAGATACTTAAAAGAGAAAAGCTGGGTCAAGTGGTATTTCTAGTTTAGTCTTTTGAGAAATCTCCACAGTGATTTCCATAGTGTTTGTAACAGTTTATACTCCTGCTAACAATGTGGAAGAGTTCCTTTTCCCCCACATCCTCACTAGCATTTGTTATTATTAGATTTTGTGATGATAGCCATTCTTTCTGGGGTAAGGTGGTATCTTAGTACAGTTTTAATTTATATTTCTCTAATGGCCAGTGATATTGAACATTTTTTTCATATATTTATTGACTGTATATCTTTTGAGAAATGTCTATTAATAAATTTTGGTTGTCCAGTTTTGATTGGATTTTTCATTGTGGGGGATTTAATTTTTTGAGTCCTTTACATTTTCTCTAATTTGTACTGTGGACCATTCTTTTACAATTATGGCCATTCTTTTAAGGTTATGGTTTACTGTGTATTTACTATTCTTAGTCTCTAAATATTTTGTTATGAGATTGCATTTTTATAGAAATAAAAGAGCGCTTTTTTATATTTCCCTTACAATAGCTACATATATTACATTAAAATAAAATGTAAAAGGTTTTAATTAGACATAAAGGGGAAAAAGTAATGCATTGTGTATAGGTAAGGAAACATGAAAGATGAGAGATGCACAACCAAAATAACTCAACACCAAAACATCTGTCAAAATTTGGGTAAAATAATTGTGATAATTTATGGGATCTCTGGATGGATCCAAATGTCAGCAACCAGATTTGTTAATATTCAGAGCCACTTGAGGTTAGACACTTCTGTAATCTGTCTAAGTTGGAAGTAAAGTAATCTCAGTGTCTAAAATAGGGACAGAACCTCTTAACAGAAGCTAAGTAAATATAAATAATCAAAGTATCAAGTTGTGCTTATTTGAGACATGTGTCTATCTAAACTTCAATGGGACATTTACCTCCAATAGGCAACCTAAATATTCCAGAAGGGTGGGAGACTAGAGCAAGAAGTACCTTTTCTCCTTCCAGAGCCAAACATTTTCTCATCACATTAAGTATTTGTGGGTTAGTAGAACTCATTCATTCATTCAATGATTTATTGATATCTACTGTATTCCTGATGTAGTATTTTAAAAAATCAGTGAAAAGCACCAAAGTACACACTCTGGTTAATGGACAATTCATACTGCCAGAGGAAGAGATGCTATTAAAATAAGTATGGACAAAACAAGAAAATTACAGCTATGATCAAAACAGTAGTTTGTGCCATGTAAGCCCATCGTGAGTGAAATGACCTTGTCTAAGAAGGCTGTCTCAGAGATGAATTAGACTGGCTTTTGAAAGAAGAGTGGGAGGTAACTGGAAAAGAAACACAGAGAGAGCCTTTCAGGAGAGGAAAATTCATGTGAAATTGCTTCTTTTGAAGGTCAAAAATTATCTCACACAGTTCACCTTATTTGATAGTGTTATATACATAGCAATGTATACTGTGGCTACTATAAATTATTTTGTATTATTCCTGCACTCACATTTCTTGTACTCCAGATGGGAGGGCCAGGAAAGGATAAACAAAAAGTGAAATGATAATAGAAATAAATAATTTAAAGGAGTGAAAGATCCTTTGGAGAGGATGAGTTCTAGAGAAACAAAGTATTACTATTATACATCTTGTTCACTGCATATTGTTTTACTGCTGATGGCTTCCTATGAAGTGGGTGGAGTATACCCTTGTGATGAATCTGCAATAGCAGATCCTTACTGTTTCCCTCTTCCTTGTTAAAGGAAGCTGCATTGTTGAATAAGCTAAAGGTTTATCTCCTTTCTATGTAATATCCCATTGTCAGAGGTCATTGTAGACTCTCAGGTGGCATTATCATACAAGAGGGAAGAGTTTAGAGTTTGATCCTTCCAAAAAAAAAGAGGGAAGAGTTTGAGTAGTTAAATATTGTCTTCTTTTATGGCTTGTATTTAGATGTTCCTCCTAAATTCTCATGTGTTTATAGTTGGGGGTCTTTGGACTTTGCTGGAGCTAGGGTGTGTGATAGTGGGATTAAGAGTGTGGTACTAAATTAGTCCACTGATTGGAATTGGCAAGGTTCTGGGTGTGGTTGAGTGGATTTACTGAAGACATAACCGTACCCTAGGTATGGCACCAACCATAAGGCTTATAGCATGGATGGACTATAAAGGGACAGAAAGGCAGGCTGTTTCCTGTCTGCCTTCCCATGGATTGTTTCTCATCTGCTACATCCCTGTGCCATGGCTCCCTGCCTTGAAGCCAGGTGGTTATGAACTAAAACCTCTACAAACTGTGCACCCAAATAAATCCTTCTTTCTTTAATTTTGGGTGTTAGTTTTTTTGTCTCAGTAATGAAAACAGTAAATCATTTTCTAGATGAAATTTGCTGGAACTGATTAGAATTATATGTCTCAAGTATTTATATAAGATCATAGACAAATGGAATCTTGAACAAGCAGGGAAATTTCTCTTCATTACAAATAAGGAAAAGAATAGGGAAAATCAGAAGGGTAGGGGAAAGGTAATAAGAGAAAAGAAAAATAGGAGATATTGAAAAAATGAAAATAAAGTGCTTGCAAATGGGGAGGGGAGGAGAGGGTGAAGGGAGGGCAGGGACAAGGGTAAAAAATGAGAATCAAGACCTGTCATGTGAAGGTACAAGATCCCAATGATGAACGTAACTGTACTGTATACCTAAAATGCACCAATAAATTCAATGAGGAAAAATAAATAAATAAATAAAATGAGCAAAACAAACAAACAAAAAACCCAAATAAGGAAAAGAAGGGTCAGTCACATGTGTGCTAGCTGTAGAATTATATGGCATTGATTTCCTTCTGAGAGGAAGGAATTACTTTATGGTTGTCTATTTAATAATCCTGTTCTGCCATTAGCTATATTTCAGAGGCTGTTATTTGATGAAAGATCAGGTAACAGAAAGCAAACTCTGAGCTTTTATGAGGAGTAGGTAGTAAACATGTTGGCAGATTTATACTTTGATCCACTGAAAGAAAGCCAAAAAACTTTTTTTGGTTTAACAGCATTATAAAAAGAGTTCACATAATTCAAGTTCTTAAAAATGATCCCATACATCCATATTTTTCTAAAAAAAATCCCTTATGAAGTAAATTTTCTTTTATATTCTAAACTTTTAGTTATTGGGAAGGGGTAAGCAGTAGAGGTGTGTGATGTGCCACTCAAACTGTTGAAAGCCTCTATTTACCGAAGACTTTCTTTCAAACCTAAGAATTTTCAGAATAATCCTTTATATTTTCTTTCTATTCTACACTTTGACAGAGTAGATTTGCTGCCATTATCACTTTACCTGATCCATGAACTCCCTGCAGGATTCAACTGTGCCTAATTTTTTTGGTACCAAGGATCAGTGGTGCCTATTTTCTTTCCACCTCCATTCCTTCTACCCTTTCTTTGACCTGGCAGTGAACTAAGATTTGAATTGTGTCCTCTTCTCTGCAGTCCTCTAATAAACCATTTTATTATGTCCTTGATTTGCATAATGGCGAGGGGACTGATGTTTGAAATTCAATCTTTATTTTCTAAGAAATTTAATACAACCAGGTAGACTAGGTGAAAATTTAGAATCATCAGGTCAGATATATATTCCTTCTTTTTAAATTAGTGTAATTGACATGATATTATTAGTCACTACTATCATCATGGAAATAATACTGGCTAAGACTTAGTATTTAATGAGTGATTACTATCTGTGAGGCACTGTGCTTGAGTGCTTCACATGAATTATTTTCTTGAAGTTTTACTAACAAGACTATAATATAGGTACTTTGAATGATCCCAAGACTACAAAAAGTAGAAATGAGAGGTGCAGAAAGATGAATAAGTTACCCAAGGTGACAGATATGGTAAGAGGAGGTGGAATACGGAACCAGGTCTACAGAGCCTGTACCTGTACCCACCCAGAATTGTTCAGTGTGGTGTTTGGAATAGAAACACTACAGTAACTTAGGGAGCTTGTTAAATCTACAGATCCCTAAGCTCTACCCCAAGCATACAAGATTATTCTTGGTGAGGAAGCCTGAGGATTTTCTTTTAAATGATCTCCTGAGGTGATTCTGGTGTATTCTACAGTTTAATAAGCATTTTATACCATGGAGAGAAGTAGAAAAAGCATAGCCTTTAAGTGACTAAGTCACAGGAGTCTGTAAACATGGTCATAGATAAATGACAGCCTAGAATATTAAAATAAAAATATCCTACTCCTCGTGCTTATATTTATAGTGTGGCATATCCCAAGTGAGAACATATCCCGGGGTAGAGAACTTTTGGTCCAGAACTATAGCAAACTGTAAACTTACTTAAGTATGATTAGAGCTGTTTTGGGCTTACTTTTTTTTTCTGTCTTCAGCAACTATTAAAATTAGGCTGCTTCAGATGAACTTAGAGTCTTCTTTATCTGCAAAAGGGTGTAATACCCTGTGGTATGTTGTGAGCTCCAATTGGAAACAGCTGCTAATAAATAAATTAGTAACAAAGACATAAGCAGTTTCACTTGGATTCATATAGCGGTCTTCTCTATCTGCAAAAGGGTGTAATACCCTGTGGTATGTTGTGAGCTCCAATTGGAAACAGCTGCTAATGCCAGAGAGGCTGAGTAAAGTGATTCTGAAAGGCTTTATATTTTCTTCTACATGAAAGATATATCTATTGTAGTGCTTCATGAACTTCAATATGGATCAGAAGGTATTCTAGGTAAAACTGTTAGGATTCACTTCCAGAGTTTTTGGTTAAATAGCTCCAGAGGTGAGGATTGATTATGGGTATCTCTAACCAAATATCTATATGAGATTCTGACACTGCTGGTCTGGATACATGACTTTGAAAATCACTTGTTTGTAGTTTAGGAGAAAGGATGATTCAGGGGCAATTTCACAATGCAGACTTGAATCTTGTGATTAAGAATGCAAGATGAGGACATGTATCTTTGCTGTCATATACATCACTGAATAAAGACAAGAATTATATTGTTCAACTCAGTTTGGCTATTAAAGTTTGTCTCAAGGAATGAGATAGTTTGATGACTAATTGATGTGGCCTAGAGTCAGAAATTGCTTCCGATGAAGTCTTCATATATTTGAGCCTTTTTAAATGGCCACACCTATAAACCAGGAGCAACCAAAATGACTGTCTAGTAGGATTTGTGCTGGAGATCTGTGTTTTTCTCCAGGTACATTTTTATCTTTTTCTGTTTTGTGGTGCAGCCCAAGAGGCTGGCCTGTCCCCTTATAGTTTGTTTTTCACCTGGGTTGTGCCCATATGCAGTACCAGCAGGATATTAGGATGTTGAAGGAGAGTGAAGTTAGGCCATGGTGGCACGCTCACTTCTGTGAGGCTCCTACAGTTGTTGGCTGTCTTGGTGCTTAGTGCTTCCCAAGAACCATATCTCCTCTCCTTGGGTTCTTGGAATACCAGTCAACCCTTGGATCCTTACATGTAGGATTCATGAAAGTTTGCTATCAGTAATTTAATACACTATTTTTTATCATTTCTTTATCCTAGTCCCTGTTTTTGTATACATTATGTGAGAGCCTGTTTAACTGTATCCCTGATTCTCTGCTAGAGGTAGCAATTCTAATATCAGACATAGTAAACTTTGAGTGAAAACTGATTAGAAGAGACAAAGTCACTACATACTAGTTAAAGGAATAATCCATCAAGAAGAGATAACACTGATAAACATATATGCACTGAATATTCGAACACCTATCTTCATTAACAAAAACTTGTGAAATTAAAAGATCAAATAGACAACAATATAATCATAGGAGATTTTAGCACTACTTTTGCAAAGAGACAGATCACATGAACAAAAAAATTGAATAAAGAAACTTCAGAACTGAACCATGTCTTTGAATATATTGACTTCATGGATATATATGGACTATTCCACCTCTCTACAATGGAGTATACATTATTTTCAGTAGAACATGTTACCTTTTCCAAAATAGATCACATACTGGTCTACAAAGCCTGCTTAAGTAAATATAAAGGAATTGAAATACCCCATGCAAGCTATCAGACCACTGTGCAATAAAAATAGAAAGCAGCAACTGAAGAAATTTTAGAAAAGGCAAAAGATCCCAGAAAATTAACAACATACTACAAAACAACCAATGGGTCACAGAGAAATCAAAGAAATTTAAAAAATTTTTGAATATTTTAAATTTTACATGCAATATACCAACATTCTTTACAGATCTAGAGAAAACAATCCTAAAATCCATATTGACCCAGAAGAGATTCAGAAAGCCAAAAATAATTTGAGCAAGTAAGAGCAAAGCAAATGGCATATCAATATCTAACTTCAGACTATATTACAGAGCAATAATGATTAAAAAGGGCATGGTACTGGAATAAACACAGACACATGGATCAATTGATCAGAATTAAAGATACAGAAACCTTCATGGATATATTTGATCATTGAAAAATGGGCCAAAAGCATATGTTGGAGGAATGACAGCCTCTTCAACAAGTGGTGTTGGGAAAACTGGTTACCTCTTTGCAGAAAAGTGAACCTGGACCTTATCTCAGACCATACACTAAAGTAAAATGTAAATGAATAAAAGATGTAAACATTAAAAAAGAAACAATAAACCTTCTGGAATGTAAAATAGGTAAAACACTTGAAGACAGGTGTAGGAAAGGATTTTCTAAACAATCTGAACTGCACAAGAAATAGCAGTAAGAATCAATAAATAGCATTATATCAGACTAAAAAGCTTCCATACAGCAAAAGAATCAATTAGTAAAGAGAAAATCTACAGAATGGGAAAAATTTTTCCACTTACTCTTTAGACAAAAGACTAATATCTAGAATACACAAAGGACCTCCCAAAATTGAACCACCTAATATTAAAGACCCAGTCCAAAAATGAGCAAAAGAAATAAACAGATACATTACCAGCTACATTACCAATTCCTGACAGACTGTCTGTTCCTGTGGTACCTATCCATACATGAACAACTCATTAATGACCTTTTATCTTTTTCATGTACAACTTATATCACTTACATCCTCAATACTGAGTATATTTAGTTTTCCATTATTTCATCTGTTTTAGCACATTTTCTGTTTCTCTAATGACATATTTGAGAGTGAGTAATTTATATTAAAATGTATATAATACAGTCCTGTAACTTGGATAGTTAAAGGATGAGAGGATAGGTCTAGTGAGGACCACCTTGACCGTGTCCTGTGGGGTACAGAACATTGCATCATGAGAAAGGTACATATAGAGACAGAGTCAAACTGGTTTTTATGATTGATACTATCAAAGTAACTCATCAGCCCATTAATCCATGGCCAACTCACTTTAAATAGTCCTACGTGTTCTCTCCTTTTAGTATTTCATAGCGGGATTTAAATTTCAACATGTGTTTTGCTGAGACATTGAAAATATAGCAAAATCTGTATTACTAATGCTAGGCTTTCTTTTCTGTTTCTTTTTCTTTTTTTTGGTACCGGGGATTGAACTCGGGTCCTTACGCTTACACTTCAGTACATCATGACAGAAGAATGTAGCAGAAGAAATTGCCCACCTCATGGCAATTGGGAAGAAAAGAAAGAGACAAGGAGGGGTTGGAATCCCAGTATCCTATTCAAGGACATTGCTCAAATTACCTAACTTCTTTACACTAAGCCCCTCTTCTTGAAGGTTCCACTACTTAGTGATAGTGCTACAGGTTAAGAATGACATGTAGAATACATGGGCATTTGGGGAAAAATTATCCAGATGATGAAAGTCATGGTGAATAATTTCTTAATGAAGACTGTTTTCATGTTGCTCTTACCTGTATCCAAATTGTTTACAGTGCTCAACACAGACTCAATACTTAGTAAATAAATATTTAATTACTAAAACATAAACACAGTATGTTTAGTAGAAATTGTGGTTGATTAACTTCATGGGCAGTGACATGGGGCAATACCACAAGTGAACTCCTCTAATTGTGGTCATTTACTGCCACAGAGGGAAGAAAAACAGGGACATACTGCTAACATCTATTTGTAAGATCTAGAATTCTAGGATAATGTTTAGGGACTGGCCTGCTCTTAAAACTTTTGTATAAACAAATTTAGAAATGAAAATGAGTAGAAGTGTTGTATATCTATATGGAGCAGTGTTGAGTGAGAATCGTCACAACTTTATGGATATTTTGTACTTTTTGTCCTTAAATTGCTTCTTCATTGTTATTGCACAATTTTTCAAATTTATAAAAAATATTAATGGAGAAAAACCTGTAAAATATGATAATATAATCTGTAATCCTTCCATTTCAACTTAAGAAAATTTGGTGGCTTTGATAGATGGATATTTTTCCCATTATTAGTAATTTCTTTCTAGAGATTTACTCAGCTGATTTTTTTCTGCAATTTAGTTTTTATAATTGTGACTGACTTTCCAAATTTTCTCTGTTAAACTATCATAATGAACAATACTTGAAGTTGTCATTTTTAAAAAATTTATAAACCTTTAGAGGGCTTAGCTCTTTTCACTCCTTTCTTGATATTATAAGTTGCAACAACAGGTCCTTATTCAGAAAGCAGTTTATCTAAAAATGCCTCATGACCGTTCTTCTGATTATGTTATTACTGTACATTACATCTGAGTTTTATTATCCTTGTCATCTTTTGACATATATGCACAATAGCTAATAGTTTGAGTGTGCTATTAGTATTATTAAATTGTAGTATATATTTTATTTAGTTGATACGTCATTGTGGATTCCTTTCACATTTATATATTATACCTCAAAAATTAACTAGGATTCATGTTTTTAAAAATCATAACAAAATGCCAACAAGGTAGTTAAAAGTATAAATAAACCAAAATCATGGGATTTTGTAGGACTTTATGACCTAATACTGGTTTGAAAAAAAGGGAAGAGAAGAGAATAAAGTTATTTTGGGAGACTTACTCTCCATTGTACAGGTGCATAGCCATGTACAGGTGTATAGCTATGGTTTGCCATTGGAACTCACAGATACCTTTTATGAATGATAGGACTGTTTTTGAAAAAGAAGAAAATAACCTACATGGAATTTTGATATATAAATCTTATTTTTTTCTAACAATTCTTTTTGCTTTCCTTATTCCAATTTCATCTTAAAAATTCATACAAATCTATGAAACAGTTTCTATTTTGTTTCTTTAATTAATTGATTGATTGCATCAATATATTTATTAGATACCTGCTTATCTGGGAATGAGCTGAAATTGCAATGGTAGACAAAACCTGAGAGCTCGTAATTGCAGTTTGATGCTAGTGCATCAAAGAAGAGGATCACGGTTTATTGAGAAAGGAAACAAAGGATTCTGAACTAGATTTGTGATTTTGAGTTAAGGTCAAAGAAGTTTCTGTGAGGAAATTAGGTTTATGCTAATAATTTACTGTGATGAGTAGAAGGTGAAAGATAAAAAGATGTGTCAAAGTGGAGGATTGGCAGTGCGGAGGGGGACTCAGATAGCAAAAATAAATTTAAGTGCCATATCTGTAGAGACCATGAAATGATTTAGGCACTGAAAGAAAAACATGTGGTTAGAACTCAGAAAACAGGGGCAGAAGTAACAGGTAAGTATGGCTTGACAGACAATTGGACTTCCTACTATGTAAAACCAGAAAAATCATTTTAAGGGCTAGGGGAATGGACCATTGATATAGTACTTGTCTGGTATGTGCAAGGCCCTGATTTCAATCCCCAGTTTTGGGGGAGTAATCTGTATCATAAAGCACTGGGAGGAAGCTTTAAAAGCTTTATTTCATTATTTGGTTCTTATCCCATTCTGCTTTGCTTATTGTCTTTCGTGTTAGACTCATGGCTCTAATTAGGGTTTTGTGAAGATTAAGTTTATGCTTCAACTGAGCTAGGCCACAGGGAAAATATTTATTCACTCAAACATTCTTATGAGTATTTCTGGAAATGTACATTTACATGAGACTGACATTTAAATTGATAGACTTCTAAGTAAAGCATGTTACCTTTTGTTATGGATTATATCTAGATGTGCCTCTATAGCCTTATATGCTCCAAGGTGAGAGCGTGTGCAAGATGATTGGATTATGAAGAAGCTACAGCTGTCTTGGTGTTGGGAGGTAGGGCCTCTTTGGAAGAGGCAGGCACTGGGGGCTTGACCTGGAAAGGTATGTCGTCCTCCCTATTCCCTTCTTTCTCTGCTCCCTGACATGAGTAGATTTCTGCTCTTCCATCATGCCTTCCTGTGTTGGAGTTGGACCAACATGGACTGAAAACATGAGCCAAACAAGTCTCTTCTCCTTTAATTTGTTGGTGTTAGGTATTATTGCGTCCTGGTGACCAGAAAGTGGATGGATTTCATTTAACCAGTTGAAAGCTTTAAACAAACAAAAAACTAACTTGCCCTGATGTGTTAGATACTTTTCTCATTGCTGAGATGAAGTACCTGACACATAGTTAAGGAAGGAAAGGTTTGTTTGGCTCACAATTTGTAGAGGCTCAGCTGTTTCCAAGGCAGGATGGCATGGCACACAGGCATTGCAGAAGTGAAACAGTTCATGGCAGCCAGAAGGTAGCAGAGCAAGCATGGGAACCAACAAGTGACCTTATAAACTTCATTGTACCCCTTTTGTATTTTTTCTAGGGTACCAGGATTAAGGAAGTGCCAAGCCAATCAGTGGACTAATTTAGTAATTACACACCCTTAATCCCAGAATCATACACTCTAGATTCAGCATACACCCATGACTGCATGAAGCTTTGACTGGACATGTACATGCAAGCCAAAACATTCTGCCCTGGCCCGCCAAGACTCATGCACATCCCTTTATGTGAAAGGCACTTAGTCTATCTCTAAGAGTTGCCAAAGTTCTAACAGTTGCAAAGAGTGACATTTGACTTCTTCACTTCCTATCTTTGTTGCTTTTATTTCTTTCTATTCTGTAATTGCTGAGGCTGTTTCCAGAACTATATTAAACAGGAGTGGTGATAGTGGACATCATTGTCTTCTTCCTGATTTTAGTATGAAGGATTTCAGTATTTGACCATTTAGTATGATATTGGCTGTTGTTTTTTTTATAGATGGCTTTTATCAGGCTGCGAGACTGTCCATTCCAATTTTCTGTAGAGTTTTTATCATGAATAGGTGTTGGATTTTGTCAATTGCTTTTTCTGCATCTATTGAGATGATCATATGTTTTTTGTCCTTGGCTCTATTAATATAGTGTATTACATTCATTGATTTGCGTGTGATGAACCATCCCTGCATTCATCCCTGTGAGATGAATCCCACTTGGTCAGGCTGTACGATCTTCTTGATGGTGTTCTGCATTGTGTTTGTCAGTATCTTATTAAGGATTTTTGCATCTATGTTCATTAGTATGATTGGCTTATAGTTCTCAGTTTTGGTTGGCTCTTTTCTCTGCTTTTGAAGTCAAGATGATGCTTGCTTCTTGGAATGAATTTGGGAGTATTGCTTCCTTTTCAATTTCATTGAAGAGTTTAAACAGTAGTGGCAATAGTTCTTCTCTAAATGTCTTGTAGACTTCAGCAGTGAAACTATCAGGACCCGCACTTTTCTTGGTAAGATTTTAATTACATTTTCAATTTTTTTGATTGATATTGGAGTGTTCAGAATTTTTAGGTCTTCCTCATTCAATTTTAGCAATTCATATGTATCTAGGAATCTGTCCATTTCTTCTGTTTTTTCTGTATTATTGGAGGTTAGGTATTGATGATCCTCTAGATTTCTGCTGGGTCCATTATAATTTCACCCTTTTCATTTCTAACTGAATGGATTTAGGCCTTTACTTTTTTTGGTAAGGTTGATTTGGGATTTGTCAATTCTGCTTATTCTTTTGAAGAACCAACTCTCTTTGCTTCATTAATTTTTTATCATTCTCTTAGTCTTGCATTAATTTCTGCTCTGATCTTTATAATTTCCTGTCTTTTATGAGCTTTGGGTTTGTCCTGCTTTTCTATTTCTAGAAGTGTGAGGTTAAGCATTAGTTTCTTTACACTCGCTGTGTTTTCCTATTCACTGTTATGAATTTCTGCTTTCATTGTGTCCCATAGATTCAAATATGTTGTACTGACATTGTCATTTAATTATAGGAACTGTCTGATTTCTTCTTCAATTTCTTCTGTGATCCATTTGTTATTCAGAAATGTGCTTCTCAGTTTCAAGTTTTTATGAAATTCTTGCAGTTTCTTTTGCTGTTAATCTCCAATTTCCTCACAGTGTGGTTAGTTAATGTACAGGGGACAATTTCGGTTCCTTTGCACTTAGTTAAACATGTTCTATGAGCAAGTATGTATTCTATTTTGGAGAACAACACAAGTACAGCTGAAAAGAATGTGTATTCTGATTTTTTGGGTTGGGATACTCTGTAAACACCTGTTAAGTTAATTTGCTCAAGAGTTTGAGTTCTAATATATCATTGTTTATTTTCTATCTAGTAGATCTATTTGCGATAGTGGGGTATTGAGGTCCTCCACTAGTATTCTATTAGTGCTTATTTGATTTTTTATATCCATTAGTATTTATTTAGTTGGGCACACTAGTATTTGGTGCATACATATTTATGATTGTCATCTCTTCCTCTCAGATTTTTCCCTTTACAAGAATGTAGTGTCCTTCTTTGTCCCTCTTAATAAGTGTTGGTGTGAAATCTATTTGCTCTGCCAAGAGGGTAGCTACTTCTGCTTTTTTTTTTCTAGGTTTCTGTCACATAGAGCATTGTTTTCCATACTTTAATGGTCAGTCTATTAATTTCTTTTTGAATTAAGTGTGTTTCTTGTATGCAGCATATTGTTGGATCTTGCTTCTTCACTCATTCTGCCAGTCTATTTCTTTTGATGTTGAATTGAGACCCTTAACATTGATGATTATAACTGATATGTATTGACATCCTTGTCATGAGTTTTTCTTTTTGTTTGATTCTCCCTCTTTGAATTCATGTCGTGCCTGATGGATTCTTTCTGCTGGGCTTCCTAGGATTGGGATTCTCATTGTTTTTTCCTAGGCTAGTGTTTAAATTTTTTTTTGGAATTCTGATTTGGTATTCATGGAGTTCTTCAGATGCTCTTTGTCTTTAACATATCTTGTTTCTCCATCAATTTCGAAAGATAGTTTGCAGGGTACATCAATCTGGGTTGAAGGTTGTCTTCCTTTAGGGCTTGAAATACTTCACTACAAGCTCTTCTTGCCTTGAGGGTTTGTGTTGAGAAGTCTGCTGTGATTCTGATGGGCTTTATTCTGTATATTATTTGTTTCTTTTCTCTAACTGCTTTTACAATTTTGTTCTTCTGTTTGGTTTCTGGAATATTAACTATTATATGCCTATGTGTAGGTTTTCTTTTATCAAGGCTAGTTGGAGTCCTATATGCCTCTCTTATCTGAACATCAAGTTCTTTTCCCCTACTTGGGATGTTTTCTGCCATTACTTCTATGAACAGTTTTTCATGCCATCTTCACTTTCTCCTTTTTCTTCATGGACTCCAATCAGTCTTATTCTTCTTTGCATCATCTAGCAACTGCTGGATTGATTTCTCATGGTCCCTTACTATTTTTAAGAAGTTTTTCTTTTCCTGGTCACTAATTGCAATCCTGTGTTCTATATCTGAAATTCTGTCCTCACATTTGATCCTTCTGCTGTGTAAACTTTTAGTGGCGTTTTTAATCTCCTGGATATCTGTATTTGTTTTAGGGTTCCATTTCTTTCCTATTTTCAGATTCCATTGTGCTCCTCAATTCCTCTATTTTATTTTTATCTGTGTCTACTCTAGATTTAACAATCATGTCTTGCACTATGGATAAAATCTGTTGTTATCTGAGAAATTATTTTTTATTTCATTTTTTGAAGATCCTCTTTTATTGCCAGTTCAGGGAGTCCAGGTGGTTTAGTATCAAATTGTTACATCTCATTTCCCTTTGGGGTTGCCTTAGGTGATCTGGAAGTTTGTTTATGTGTCTTATCATTTGAACAGATGCAGCCTGCTGTGCCTTTGTTGAGGCAACTTTTGCTCACCTAGTGATCTTCAATTCTGAACAAGCCATTGAGCAGCCTTTTCTCTGCTGCTCACCAGTACACCAATTCCTGGGTTCAGAGTAGTGACCTTCTGGATCTCTGCACTGTCCTATTGTGTGGTTGAGGTTATGGCTTGGGCCTGTGCCTGTGCACACTTGGGATGGTATTTGGGCATGTTTGTCTGGGGTCTGCATCCTTATGTAGCTATTGCCTGGAAGGACCTTCGACTATGGGCTCTGTACCCAAGTCCCTGGTGTCTGAGCAGGCTTCTTACTGGGATCTGTGTGCATTTACCAGTGGAATCTGGATGGGCCTCTGGCTGTTGCTTGTATGCCTGTGCTGCTCTTTTCAAGGAGGGGACTTGGCTGGGATGTTAGTGCACCAACATAGCTCCAGTCTACATGATCTCATCACTAGCATCTACCTATCTTTTTTTTTTTTAAGAGTATGAAAAGTTATTGAGAGAAAGATAGCTTATGTCTAAGAGAGATAGAAGTGGGACCAGAAAGTGGCTTCCCTACCCACCCTGCTTTTCAAAGGTGTTTTATGTAGCAAAGCCATGATGTGAGGTGGGTACAAAGTGGAAGAAAACTATAAGACACAATGGAAATTTACAAGTTGGGTGTTAGGTGTGACAAAACCATGGCCACCCAATAACAGTAAAGTACAGTCACCTAGGTAATATTTATTAATCGGGGATACAAAGGGAAAACAAATCACATACAAGGAATTTCCCATTTAGAATATTAATCACTGCTATCTCTAGGGGAAGTAGTGCCTCTTTTCTTTTTATAATGTTAACCAGTGACAATGCCTCAATTATTCTCCCTACTGGCTCCAGGCTGTTTTGGCTCTTGGAGGGCTGACACCTTGAAGACTGGAGCCTTGACGGATGGTACATTGAAAGCAGCCCTGTCTAACTGCCTACAAATTATCTAATTAACTGACCTATGTACAGTATTCCCCACACTACAGAAGTACCCCTAACTGTGGTGAGGGTGCAAGGAGTGAAGATTGTTCTGGCTACTTCTGGCTAAAGAGGGTCCTAGTTGTTATCGGCAGTCAGTTATTCCATAGAAGTTCTATCAAAAGGTCCTCAGTTACCAGGCATTGTCATCTTGGCTAGCCATATGGCTTCTAGTCTAGAGGAGAGAAGGCCAAAGTAACAATTAAGAATACATGTGTCAGACAGTAAGGTCAGCAGGACTGTTATGAATATAGCCAGCAAGCATTTCCACCAGGAGGAATTAGTAATAGCCTCTTCACAAGGAGGATAAGGAGAAGGTCCAGTGTGGCGGTCCAGCCGACACAACACGAACATGCCTGAGTTGGGGAGTGAGGATTGAGAAAGGAAAGAACACTCAAGCCTGAATGGAGACCAAGAGAAGTCTGATTTATTTCACAGAAAAACAGCCCCTTATAGGTTCATATCAACAGGAAGCACCAAGCAACTATTTGTATCTTTTATGCAAAGACCGGATTTTCTAACTCTTTGCAAAGAACATCAGATCTATGGCTGTCTCTTTGAGTTTCTTCCATTGCAGCAACAAGTTTAACAAGCAGAGTCCTAGAATGTTGCAGATTGTATCAATGCCTTGAGTGTAGAGGTGAAGAAGTTTCCTTTTAAATGTCAAACTCCTAGAGGGCCATGGCTGGGCTCCCACAGTCCAGGTGATGTCAGAATCTGACATGCATGTCACAATATAGTTTAACAGTTATGAACTTTTTACAAGGTTGATCTGGTAAATCATGTGAAAGAAGTCTAGCACATTTGTCTTTGATTCCATTTGTATAATCACTTGGAGTTTGGCATCCTCTAAGCAAGGATCAACAAAATTTTAAAGGAATCAGACCATGTATAATCTAATATAATCTAAGCATGAGCACTAGAATGGAAAGGCAGGTTGGTGGAATAGTTTCACTTAGAAACTGAAATAGTGATTGTAGCCCATTAACTCTTAGACTCTTTTATTGATAGAGGTTATCTGTAAGTCTGATATTTTGTCATACGTATCTCCAGTCTTAGATATAAGATAGAGACAATTTGAAGGATAAATTTAGCTTAGAAATTCAAAACTCTAGTTGAGCTCTTATAGATTTTACCAAAGTTTTTCCTAATGATCCATAACTGTGGTCAGCTACCCATGTAGCTGGAAACTGCCAGAAGGGGTCAGTGATTGGAGCCCCTTTTTCTATCTAGCTTTATTACTATGGCATCATTTTAGACCTCTTTTGGTTATTCTTTTCTGCTGGGTGTTTAAAACCAAGTTAAAGTGAGATTTGTGTCAATAACCATGAACCGCTTATTATCTATCAAGGTCAGTTAAGTCCCCTCTGGCATTACTTTGGAACCATGCATAGAGTCTCTCAGCTCCTGTCAGTCAGCTAATCAGGATGGGTCATGGCCATCTTTGGTATATTACTCAATTTTCTGAGTAGTGAGATTGCTGGACACCAGAGGACAAATGTACCATGTGCCAAAGGAGGGTTACAAAGAGTTAAAAGTCCCATACTTTCATAGAAAGTGTCATTTCTATCTTCTTAAAAGAATGATGTGGGTAGGGAGAGAGACTGGATGGATGGATGTGTTCATCCATTCATTCACTTGCTCATGCAAGCAGGCAGAAATAGCAAAATTTTGGCATCATACAGTGCTTTAAATCACATTCTTTCATGGGGTTGAGCATAAATTTTATTTTGTAACATGCAGCTAGAACTGAAAGCCAATTCTTTCAAGCAGAATCATCCATAGAGCTTGTATACCATAGCTATTGCTGTCCTCCCTGCTCCCTCCCGGCTCTAGAGTTCCTAATTCAGTAAGGCTGGAAGGGGCTTGAGATTTTGCATCTCTGACAGTATACCAGGTGATGATTCTGGTCCTTGGACGCCACTGAAAAACCATGGACTTAAAGGATTTTAACAGCCTGAGAATGATCTTAATCACACAATACTTGATTAGAAGCACCCTCAAATGCTTGAAAAGAGCTTTGGAGTAAGCAGAAATATCTTTTCTATTGATGATATTCAGCCAGACAAAATAAGATTGGAGAGAGGTAGAACAGGAAAAGAAGGCTTCGGGACAACTGAATTGAAGTTTGTCCTTGGAGAATGAATAGTGGCAGTGGGGCAGAGGGAAATGGTATTTCAGCAGGATAGAACAGTTTAAAAATCAGAACAGGAGCAATTTTTGTCCCCAGTGCATATACTTGTATTTCATAATTAATGTTGAAAGGGTGTTCCTTTGGAGTTAGTATAGCTTTAGTTTAATATTCTTTGTTCTCTGTTCATACAATCTGCATTCCTTCAATACATGATGCTTAGTACATATAGTCTGGTTATAGTGACCTTTTAAAATTTTAAATTATTTACCACTCATCTTATTTTGCTTATCTATTTTTACTCTGTCACAGCTACTGCAAGGTACTTGATATGTGTGTGTGTGTGTGTATGTGTGTGTATATATATATAGATGGATATATGTGTATATATATATATATATGGATATGTGTATATGTGTATATATATGGATATATGTGTATATATACGTATATGTGTGTGTATATAAAGGTATATATGTATATAAT
This sequence comes from Fukomys damarensis, assembly GCF_012274545.1. Lineage (NCBI taxonomy): Eukaryota > Metazoa > Chordata > Mammalia > Rodentia > Bathyergidae > Fukomys > Fukomys damarensis. The sequence continues at coordinate 14,424,839 of NW_022900940.1, forward strand.
GTATATGTATATGTGTATATATATATATATATACATATATATGGATTTAAAAATGACAAGAAATAAACTGCCCCCAAAGCCACCCACAAACAAACAACAAAAACTAAGCAGCATATAGGCATCTGCAAATTTCTTCAACAAAGAGCCAAATAATAAATATATTGACTTTGTGGCCAAAAGGAGAATTGAGCGTATTATATAGATATTTATAATCAGTTAAATATTACTATTCTTAGCTATCTCCTCTACAAAAGGAGAATGTGGGCCAGATTCCCAGTCCAGGGGCTGGTGTTTATTGACTCATAGTCTAATGAAAAGACAAACATTAATTAAACATATATATAAATAAATGCATAACTGTGTATTTTTTGAAGTGCAGTGAAAAAAAAGTATGGGTTCTATGGGAAAAGGCAAGAGCAGCTGTTACCTAGTTTGCAATGGAAGGCCAGAAGAGGCTGCCTTAGGGAAGCAATATGACCCTCTCACCTCAAGGTGAACTTTGTGGTCGAGTGGGTGAATACTGAAGGGCAAAGGAGCGTTGCAGGAGCGCAAAGTGTGTGAGATGGAGGCACTGAGGATGGGATAGTGCAGCTGGGGTGGAAGCCATCAGGGTTTCTGAAGGGCTAGAGAGGAAGGAGGGCCTATAATGTTCAGAGAACAGAAGTTTTAACCCCATTAAAAACGTGTGTAGGTAGTATAAGATGTAAACAGGCAAAGCTTATTAGAGAGATGGCTGTTGTTTTAGCAAAGGGATAATGGAGGAACTCACTGAGTTGAGAGCCTGATCGCCCAGTAAACCTCCTGACAAGAAGGCAAAAATACCAATTTTGGTAGACTTTATGTGGTCTAAAAAAGAGAGGGATAGAATGCAGTGAGTTTGAGCCTACATTTATTTTTTAAAAGCCAGACACTTCTATTACCCCACTTTAGAGAAAGAAGTTGAGACACAGAGATTTAAAAATAATTAGATATTATATCATAATATGTGGTTGAATTGGGACTTAAACTTGTGCAGTTTGAACTCATGCTATTTTTACTCTTTTTTTTTATTTATTAAGGGAAAAGTCAACAGGGAAGTTTAAAGTAGGCAGAAATGCGATTTGTTTTTTGCTCGCATTAGCAAAACGTTTTAGCTGTTCAGAAGGCGGCTTAGTTTCAAGATGGCAAGTATCTAGCAGATGTGTTAGCATTGCTTTTAATCCCTAGATCTCTGGGAGATGTAATTAAACATTTCTTTCTGAACTCCTAGGATTTCCTGAATCTTCTTCACACAGACATAAAAGTAAAATGTCAGAACATTGTCCTGAAGAAGTAAAAACTTGAACAGTTCTTAATTAATCAGCAGGGTCTGGGGGTACCATTTGAACTTGCCTCAGGCCTTTGCAGAACTTTTTATTTTTCACTTGGTTTTCCTTGTTCTCTGTGTCCTGGCAAACACCTCTTTCATTAGACCAGAGATAGTCAGAGTTTTTCTGTACAGTGCTAAGTAGGAAATATAGTCAGCTTTTTAAGATAGTCTGCTGAAATTTCTTAGCTCTGAGAGAAGAAGCAGCCATGGACAATATGTAAATGAATGAGTGTGACTCTGTTCCAATAACTATATAAAAATAGCAGGCAGCAGGCCAGATTGGTCTATGGGTTGAAGTTCTAGACCAAGTTATTTTGGTGACACTTTATTTATAGTTATGTCATGTTTTTGTATAGTTTATATTATATATTGTCATTGCAAATTATTTCTTTGCAAAGCTGGCTTTTCACCCAGTTGTGACCTTCTAAAAGGTATATACTAAATTTTATTTTCCTATTATCCACAGTAGGACTTGACAAGTATAGTGGCTGCCATTGGCTAAATTTTAATATGTATAAAAAATTCCTCTAAAGCTATATGAGAATTATTTCCAACATTTTAGTGTATTAAATGCTTTTTTTTTTCTTCAGATGTACAGGCTTTTTAAAATACAAACTTTAAGTTGACATTTTATCATACTGATGACTTTCAGACTAAAATTTTTTTGCAATGATAAGTTTTACTCCAGGCTTATGTTTATGTGTTCCTAATTGTGTTATGCTAGTCAGATGTGCCTAAACTTGCTGTGTCACTCTAATAATGAAAGATTAGACATTAGTCACCTATAAAATACCTCTATAAACTGGGACACTATTTAAAAGAATAAAAATTTAAATAAAGATTTCTTCATGCTATTTATCATATAACTGGATAAAGATAGTTCATTATTGATAAAACATTTTATATTAAAGTAAAAATTTAAATATATGCATATTTATGTATTTTTAATTTTTCAACAGCACTGGGACTTGAACATAGGGCCTCATGTGTGCTAGGCAAGTACTTTACCACTGACCTATATCCTCAGTTCCTAAAATATATTTTTAGAAAGGTAATAAAAATAACCTAATGCTTCTGATATAATATCATCATAATTATAATCCTAAAGTGCTGTTTTGCATTTGTCATTTTTATTTTATATGTTTATTATAAAACTTTATAGCTAATATCTATTAAGATTCTACAGGTATATGACTTCTTACAGACAACCTAATAAGTGTAGGCCATTACCTACTTTATATTTAAAATGCCCTAATATCCACACAGTATTTTAATAGGATTATGAGTTAGGATTAAGACTTATTCCTGTTGGACTAGTAAACTAATCTTGGTTCAGCAACCAAGACTTGGTGACCAAAGATAAGGAAAATAAATGCTCTAAGCAGACAGCCAATGTTTTGGTTTTTACCTACAAGATTATTCAGGATACAGGGCATAGCAGGATCCCTCTAAAGGGGCTCTGCAACTCTGGTGATTCAACAAACCTCCTTAAAAGGGAGCTTGTTGGATCCCAGAGGACAGGAGCCAGCCAATGTACATTCTACAAAAATGAGGGCTACTAAATGGAGAATGTTTCCATAATTCTTATATATATATATATATATATATATATATATAGTTTAAATTAATGTAGGTTTTATACTAAGTATTTCCTTCACCTCATATATCATCATTGTTATTTTGCTGTATATTAAAGTATCCTGAGACATGACAGGAAAAAATAAGATAGGTAGAATGAAGACAAGAAAAATAATAATTTAAAAATTATATATTTAATAAAAGCTACAAATTCTAGGTTCAAATCCAGTAAAAATTTCCTAGGGTTCCTAAAGTCACAATGAGCCCAGACCATTTCCTTTTCCCTGTAAGTAGACTTGGAACAGTTACCTATGAATGGGCCTCTTTTACCTACATCTAGATCATCTTTATTCACCTATAAGATGAGTCTCTATTTCCTTGAGATGTACTTTCAAAATTCTGCTTAATAAACCTCTCTACCTCTGATACTAATGCCTCCTGAAAATTATTTTTCTGTGAACAACATGTCCTGTGGGTGAAGTGAGTCAAGGTTCACTATTTTTTGTTTTGGGGACCTCCTCAGACTCTTACCAGTAACATATCCTTTGTGTAAAAATCTGGTGATATATCTATCTATATATACATTTATATATACATACACATACATAAATGTATATATAGATAGATACACACATATATTGGCAACTTATATACATATTATATATATATATATATATACATATATATTATATACATATTCATGTCTTCCTGTAGTATAAAAGCATTTTCTGACTACAAAACATTAGTTTTTATGGCATAAACTAATCTTCTATTATGTACTTCACTCTTCCTGTGATAATGCTGTGTAGAGCTATGTCGGACTCAACTCCAGCATTTTTCAATATTATCTGGGCTTGGTTATCAAAGTCTTGGTAAAATGGCTACTAAAGATTATTTTCATTGTCATCACTATCCTTATCTTTGTGTCATGCCAGTACAACTAACTGTCTTCTCCAGTCTATCTCTTCTAGAATCCAGTAGTTTTCAATGAAATGTGCCTGAATGTTGAACAGACATTTTGCACAACCTTATGTAGAGCTTGTTACCTAATTTAGATCTCAATCACCAGCCTAGTAAATAGACCCACCCCTAAAAGTCAGCAAACTCTTTGGGCCCCTAACAGTGACCCCTGTTACCTTATCAACTGGAAGCATTTATGGGTATGATCACTTATCTCCTGTTAGAAATTTGATTTTGCTTATTTGTGAGGAGGAAATTTAGTCACTATCCAATGGCAACAGAAGAGGATTGGAACCTTTAACAGCTGAACTTCATTAAAATTCTTTATTTTTTCTTTATTGGTACATTTTAGGTACACAATACAGTTACATTCATCATTGGGATTTTGTACCTTTACATGACATATCTTGGTTCCTATTTTTCCCCATTTCCCTGGCCTCCGTTCACCCCTCTACCCACTCCACCCTTCCCTATTTACAAAGACTTTGTTTCCATTTTTTTCTTTTGTCTTATTTTTTCTTTTCCCTTCTTATCTTTCCCCTACACCTGCCACTTCCCCTACAGTTTTATAAAATTCTTAACAAAGGACTCCCATTAAAGATGTAATGCTCTAAGTAGGAAGACTCATAAGATGGCATCAGACTTTGATGTAGTCTTATTCACTTCTCCCAAAGAGTCTTCTCTAAATCATATATAGAAAAACTTACCATTTCCTTGCATAAAGCTAAGGGCCTTCTGTCAGCCAGAGGAGACTGACCTTCTGGGAACTGCTACTGTAAACATAAAATTTTCGACTCCATATAGGTGTTCCTGGAAAATCTAGAAGTTGTTAAGTGGTCCAAGAGAAAGACATTCTTTAGATGGTTACATTTGCTGCCTAGACTCTTTTTCCATACCCTGAAATCCTCATAAAACTCACAATCTCTCACCTGACCGATACCTTCTTGGAAATTCACCTACTGTCCCCCATGCAGTTTGTCCTGGTCTAAACAAACTCTGGCATTTTCTACATTCCTTGTTTATTGTCACATTCTCATAGGCCCACCCCATGGTCCCTGTAGTACCTGGTCTCCTATAGCAACAAATGTCATAAAATTTTTGGAGTGTTGAATGAGACAGTGGAAGAATGTATTTTCCAAAATATGGCCAGAGTATGATTTCTAGACCCTTATCTCCTTCTGGAACCTTGCCACTCCCCATTCAGTTCCCCTCTCTTTGAACCTAGGTTGTACTGTCTCAGCTAATAGAGCATGGCAGAGCTCATGCTGTATGATGTTATAGAAGGTTGGCCACTTCCATGTGGGTCTTTTCCTTTTCTCTCTCAAGACTCATATCCTGGATACCAGCCTCCATGATGAGAAGGCCAAACTGTTTCAGATGGAGTGAGACTACCTAGAGTGGTCCACATGCGCACATCCGGAGACATCTTAATTGGTAGTTCTGATCAGCCTCCTGACATGCAGGCAGAGAGGCCATCTGCAATCACAGATGCCTGTTTTTGGAAGTAAAGTTTTTTGGGGATATAACCAAATTTATTCATATATGCATTTGGTTTCTCCTATGCTGCAAAAGCAGAAATGAGTAGTCAGGGAAGAGACTACTGTATTCCTGGGCTGCAAAGTCAAGAATACTTATTATCTGGATTTTTACAGAAAAATTTCCTGCCTCCTATTTCCCTGATTTCAGTTCTTTTATTGAGGCCCCAGCATCTGGATCAGAGACAGCTGTGCCTGTTGTGCCTTGTCTGAATTTCTGATCTGCAGAATTAATAAACACAAAACATGGTTCATTTATGACATGGTGCTTGAGAACAATTTTATACAATTATAGAACTTTGGAACACAGGTAAATACTGTGGTTGGGAAAATTCAAGCTTGTATTTGTTAAATGCCCAAAGATCTAATTCTACTTTCTTCCCATTTCCTCTATCCCCCAACACAGTAGCCCATCCAGATCTTTGTGGTTTCCTTTCTTTCTTTTTTTTTTTTTTTTTTTTTTTTTTTTTTTTTTTTTTGGTTTTTTGAGACAGGGTCTCACTATGTAGTTGAGACTGACCTGGAACTCACTATGTAGCCCACGCTAGTCTCTAACTTACAGCTATCCTCCTGCCTCAGCCTCCCAAGTGCTGGAATAACAGGCATGTACCACCACGCCTGGCATCAGATCTTTGTGGTTTTCATAGTCCATCTGAAATTAAGAAACATGACTGTGTATTCTCCCTTGTTGTTTTGGATATTAAATTATATTTCCCTTCCAGAAAGCAAATACTAGTTACAGCTGTCCTGATTAGCGTTAAGAAATTAGAATATTGTGCCCATGTAGAACTTTTGTTGCAACTGTTGCTTCTAGATCTCCCAAACCATGAAGTCACATTTCACAGTTAATGTGTCTTTCTTAAACCCTGTAAAAATCTATAATGAACCAGTGGCAACTTCCATTTTCGCAGCATTGGTAACTGGTCCCCATTTTGTGCAGCTGAAGCTGTCATTAAAGTACCCAGAATCCCATCTGTATTCTATCCTTTTGCCATTCATCAAAATGAAAGGTTTTCATGGGAAGGATTAAAGGCCATAAAATAAAATATATTATAATGCTTTCTTTGAAATGTTTTAAACATTTATTAAAATAGGGCAGTTTGAGGTGAAAGTTCAGTCAGTAATAATCAATTTCTTTAACACTGATGCAATTCTTATTAAACATTTATCAGTGGGGTGTCATTTCAGAGAGCTCTGGGATTCATTTTTCACTTTCTACATACTGTTTTGCAGTTGTCAGTTATCCAGGCACAGCAAATATGACATCTCCATTCTACACTTTATAGCATTTGGGGACTTATTTTTCTAAAATTCTACATTCTGAGAAATTACATAGTGGCTGTACATTTATAAAAGGCCAGTGCATTCACTGTTTTCTCTAAGTTGTAAAGAATACTGCAAGTTTTTTATTCAGATTTTAACAAACTATGGATATTGCTTCCTCATTTTACTTTTTAAATTTTTCTTCACTTAGCTTAGAGGACTAAGGGCTTAAGGATTTTTCTTAGAAAACTTTCCTCAAACGTACCTTTCCTAAATGAGTTTAATTTTCTATATGAGGGTAAAGAACAGCAGATTATTTGTGTGTGTGTGTGTGTGTGTGTGTGTGTGTGTGTGTGTGAGAGAGAGAGAGAGAGAGAGAGAGAGAGAGAGTGCAGATCAAGCAACCAAGAGAGCAACACACAACATAGACACATGTGATGGTTGATGGATTGTGTCAACTTGAAAAGTTAGTCAGAGAAGCTTAACTAAACTGGTTCAGCAATTCAACACCTAGGGTGTAGAAGACCTACGCTAGGGAGGCTTGCTGCCTGGATGGTATAAAGGGGCATGAGGCAGGGTGGATCTGCTTCTGTTTCTTTGGAGGAGCTTCAGTCTTCTCCTTCACTCTGGCCATCACCTCCTGGCTTCCAGCGCAGATTCTTCAGCCCTGCATCAGAGACCCATTGGCCTCCTTGTGCAGATTCAAACAGGACAATTCCGTGAGCTCTGACCTTCGAATAAATCCCTTGGTCTCCAGGGTGCAACAAACCCTCTGGGCTCTTCCTTCTCTGACTCTGTGGGTGGCCATTGTAAACCAGTCTTATAATTTATAAATATTTGTATGTCTTGCGTTATGTCTGTTTCTCTCATAAATAGTAATATAACATATATTTATATATAACTAATTCGAGTTATCCATAAGGATCTCCATGAATACAGTACCAAATTCTATATCTTCTGTTACTCATGATGTGTAGTCCTGATTTGTTCTGTGAATTTAAGATTAATGCAAGTTATCTGTTTGGAGGAATCATCATTGGAGAGAAGAATAAGGGTTTTAATGTAACACAAAAATTTAATTCCTAGCTCTGTTACTTTTTAGCTTTTACACTTTGTTGAACTGTTTTGCTCTTCTAAGCCACAGTTTCCCTTAGTCTATAAAATGGGGATAATAGTGCTGATCTAGAGGGTCATTGTGAAGATTATATGAGTTATAATTACCATATCTTCATGTATATGTGTGTAGTAAACCATGACAAATGGCACCTTTTACTGATTTTGGTACCTCTACCAAGGGTTTAGGGATGAGTGGAAAGTGTTCTCTCATTCCAAAGAAACCATTAGGAAAAAGTCCATGTACTCAAAAAAGTTTCTTCTATTTTATGTTATGTCACCATTTTAGTGAGTCATTTTGTTAAAGCATGATTTATGGCATAAGCATTAATCAAAGTATGAATGTTGCATGTTAATTCATATTTAGACTTGGAACTACAACACTAGATTTCCCGGGTTTCCATTTCACTCAAAATGGATCTTGGGAGTTCTTAACCTCCATAACTACATGAGCCAGTCCCATGTAATAAATAGCTTCTTATATGTGTTATTAAAATAATAACTTCTATCTACCTGTGTACCCATTCATCTGTCTATTATTTGTTAGTTCTGCTTCTCTGGAGGACAAACACTAACAGAATGACCCTTGGCAAGTGACTCAGGAGCGATCCTTGGTCTAGACAACTCTGAGGAATGACGCATGTGCCAGAGTTCACTTGTGGGATCAGTTCATGAGAACAAAAAGCCATTGATGAGGTTTTCTACCTCCAAATGCTTGCAAAGGTAGAAATTATGACTTGTATATGCAATCAGTATCTGCCATTTTGGAAGAAATGGAGAGAAAAATTTTGGTTGATGTTAGTGGAAAGGGTGTCCCCAGAAGTCATGAATACTTATACATTTGGGAACACCAGTCATTTTCCTTTTCCACAAGCAAAGTGGAAATGTGGACAGATGCCTCTGAAGGATTTTACGTGAAATCTTGCTTTGGCTGAGTACTTAACCTTCTATGTGTTATATCCTAGTCCTTTTACACAGCCCTTCCTTAACAAGTCACTTGCACACAGGGCCTTCATCTTAGGCACTGCTTCTGGGGAAATGACCAAGGAAAAAATAAACACAGTTGTTGTTTTTTTTATTTAAACAGAACCGTCAACATTCATTTTCCTGAGAGAACTTCATTTGTTTAAAGAAAGAAAAATAGAAATTGACCAACTCTTTTGGCAGGAGAAGCAGTTTGTCTATAAGAACAAATAGTTCAACTGTCCTGTGTAATAAATTTGTGGGAGCTTACATGATGGGACATACATCAAGAGAGAAGCAAACAAGAAGATGAACAAAGAGTGATCGGTCCCTATACCAGAGGGTCAGACAACATGCTGTATGGAATTCTTTCCTTATTCCTCCCTTGCCCCAAGAGGAATGTCTTAATTTAGTTCTAGTTATTTGCTGAATGTCAACCTTTTCTCCTTTATTTTGCTTCCTTACATTTTTTTCTGCTACTATACATGTAGCCCCAGTGCTAGTGGAATTGTGGGAAGCAAAGAAAAATGGGGTAGTGCCCATCTTGGAAAGTCCTAATGAAAACATACTGCAATGACGAGATCCAGATACTGGCTTAATTAATTAGAAGTGGGAATTTGCAGCCAGAAGGGAGGAAGAAAAATGTGAGTACCACCTCTTAATTTACCGAAAGCATTCTGGACAGTAGACAAGTTTCCTATTATTCATTAGCTGGAGCTCTAACTGTATTTTTGTGTTTTAATTGTAAGGGATGACGTGAACCCAGTTGACATTGGACTCTGCTTCCTTCTCTATTATATTGAACAGGATCTGTAGTTAGCTCTGTGGGTATCAGTTATTTCTAGTTCTTTAACCCCAAAGTGTTTACTTCCAACTATTCTTTTCATTGGCACAACCTGATGAAAGAGCTAAAAATAAGGCAGAATAGAAAATTCACTTACTGATAGCCTGTTGGAGGCAGGAAAGGAGGGTGTGTAGAAATATCCACTTTTATATGAGAAAAAGAATGGATTTAATTACCACGATTGGAAATAATTAAATTCTTAATTATGTTCTTGAGAACAAAGGCCATTGGTGGGGTTTCTAACTCCAAACTTACAAAAGTAGAAATGATGACTACCTGTATGCAGACGGTATCTGCCATTTTGGAAGAAACTGGGAAAAAAGTGTTGGTGGAGTTTAGTGGAAAGAATATCCCTACAGGTCATGAATACTTTTAAATTGGAATCACTAGACTCTTTCTCTTTCCACAGAATCTTCAACTAGTTCTCTTCCTCAGTCTGCTTTTTAAAGATGACATAAGAATCAACTTAAAGAATAAGTAAATGTGTGAGCCCCATATAATAACTGCCCATAGCAGTGGTCAGAGGATAGTTTGCAGTATTGCTGGTGATTCTTGCTAGCAGAAAAACTTGGTCATCGATGTTTCCTTAGCTACTTTGTTTTCTCTTCAATTTTGTCCTTGTCTATATCACATATCAGGTTACCATCCTTCTCGAGAAATAGCTACAGCTATATCCGTATTTTAACATTGTAACATGTTCCATTTCAAAATACAGGTGACAGAAAATCGAAGTATAGATCAATAATTGCTAAGTACACATGACAAAAATTTCTTTGGAGAAAATTGCCTTAGGCTATGTATGAAACATTTGATAAACTGTTCTGCTTAGGGAAAATGTAGCTCAAATGGTATCCCCTCACTTTTTTACATATGGAGAAGAACATAGCTAAGATGCCATGCCATGAATTCTCACTCTGTGAATATGTGCACTCAGAAATTTACTTAACACTGATAACCACAAGAAAATGATCAGAGTTGGTATTTTAACAGAGTTCATTTGCAGTCCCTACTCCAAACTGTCTCATCTCTCAACATTACAACATGAGTGAAACTTTGAATCCTTGCCAACCAAGAGCATTTTACAGCAGGAAGGAGACAGACTGTAAGATAAGTCTTGACTTGAGATAGGGTGGGAAGTTGCAAAGTATTCCACAGTGAGATGATGCTCCAAAGGAAGAAAGGCATTGTAAATGGCAAATAGGAAGGTCAGGAAAACAATCACTCACTGCTTACTTATCTCATAAAATTTATTTCCATTAATTTAAGAAAATTTCATTATAATTAAAATAAACCAGCTTCTATAAATAATGTCAAACTACATTATTTTTCTGAATTATTAAAGCTCTTAGAATTTCTAAAAAATTGGAGAAATTCTTCTATAAGTAAGTACCTATTATAATTGTCAATAAAATTTTAAATGTATTTGAACTCTTAATGGACACATCATAATTGCACAGTTTTATAGGTACAATGTGATATTTCGATGCATGTATGCATTGTATAATGATCAGGTCAGAGTAATTGCCATATTCCTCATCCCAAACATTTATCAGTTCTTTGTGTGGGAAACAGTCCACATTCTCTGTAATAGCTACTTTGAAGTATATAATTAATTGTTGTCAGCCATCATACCTGTACTGAAGATAATTCTGGATTTTGAAGACAATGAAAAAATAAAGTATAAAAAGCTTATTAATAATATTTTATTGTTTACATGTTGAAGTCATAGTAGTTTGGATACATTGAGAATTAAAATATAGCATTAAGTTTAATTTCACCTCTTTGTTTTTAAAATATGGGATTGTTAGCTTTTTAATTTCAGTCTCCAAGGTTTCACTTCAATGATCCATTATTTCACCTCTAAGCTCCTATTTCTATCACCTCCCAGTAAACCCACAAATTATGACTTCCATAGTAGGCTAATTCACTGATGAAGTTGAGGACCTCATGATACAATCACTCCTTTAAAAGCCCATCATCAGGTTTTCAACATAATAAACCTTTCAGAGAATGTTTTGGATTCCAACCATAGCAGTGACTCCAAATAATTAAAATTACTTGTGTCTTTCATTGTTTTTCTTTCACATTGCTCTAGTCAAGGGTGTGGGTTTTTAGCTGGGTTCTAAAACCTGTAAAATATTCTTGCATAGAGTTTCAGAAGTCTGAGAGATTTCTGAAGTTGTATTCACTGTTCTGTGTGTATCTATCTACTTATGTGAATTTTTCTGAGAGAACTTTATGAGATTTTTATCAGAGTTTGTGACCAAAACAAAGGTATTACCAAAAAATGATGTCATAAGTCTAGGCTCTTGAGTCATTCAAGGAAGGACTTGAAAAGACTTTAAGGTAGGCTTTTTGAAGGTAAAAGGGCAGACCTTTTCTTCTGAAATTCTCAGAGAGGATAGATATATAGTCTTCATTACCACGGAATCCTTAGATAAAGGTAATGGTTGAATATATTGTTCATTATTTTATCCCCAGGACCTAGAATACATTATTAGCATCCAGAAAGGATTTTGTCATTTAACTTCGAGGTTAACATTTGTGAAAAGTCATTAATTTTTGCATAAATACTAAACATTATTTGGGAGCTAATATGACATGGTAGAGTTTATTTAGAAAACATATTTGCCTTAGATGGGTTTCCCCCAACAAAGGGCTGGAAACAGTGATATTAAAGCAGTTACCCATTTAATTGCTAGGGAAATGAGAGGGAGGCAAGATGCCAGTTCCAGGTGGGATAATGTTTCAGTTTAAAAAGAAAATGTCCTGCAAAAGCTCATGCATAGAATGTTTGGTCCTCAGCTAATAGCACTATTAGAGGGGGTTGAAAGCCCTAGAAAGTGGATCCTAGCGGGAGAAAATAAGTCACTAGAGGATGCCTTTGATAGGTATATTTGTCCTTGGCCCATCCTCTTTGCTTCCAGTACACCATTAGGTGAGGAACTTTCCTGCACCATGTCCTCTGAGCATTGGAACCACCTGACCGTGGAAAACATGAGCTGAAAAAACTCTTCTCCTCCTTTAAGTTAAATGTGTCAGGTATTTTATCCTAATGACGACCATCACAGAAAATGATCAGATTGTTCTGTGCATTCCCTGGGAAATACTGTACTGTGGGTCTTATCTCACCTTGGCCATTCCTGGGATCGCACACTTCCCAGATCTCTCTGCCCTAAGTTAGATTTGAATATCATTCTACAGCTAAGAGAAGGCTTCCAGCTCACAGTCACTGCCACACGCCATCAGAAGCGTCACAGGTCTGTGAAGGGTGAGTGCCAGGGGGATGCTGTTGGGGTATTGACAGTTTCCTCTAAGTGTTGCAAGGGGTAGTACAGCTAGAAGTTGATTTTGAACTTTTTTAGGAGCAATCAGAGCAGACATGTTTATTAGAAGATAATGGTCCTGATCCAGTGGTTTTGAAAACTGTGTATATGGGAATTTTATGAAGATGCCTGTCTGCTTTTGGTGGATAAAAGAAAATTAATGTAATTTCTATACTATTGATTTATTTGCATTTGGGCTCCTCCAAACTAACACTGTTTTTCAACTATTGCAATATGAATGAATACTCACAGGAAAATAGATGTTTGAGTGTTGTTGAAAAACCATTTGAAAAGCTGTAATTATTGTAAAACAATTTGGCAAGGGTAAGGTTTGTTGGTGGAAATGAAAAGTGGTTTTGAGGCCAAGAGTTTGTTATTTTCCCACAAACAAGCTTAATGGAAAATAAAATGATTTCCTTTCTTTGGCCAACTTAAAATGTTTAAATATTCTCTTCAAGCAATAAGTGCAAATTCTGTCCCATTAATGTAAATAAAAGTAGTCTATGCCTCATCTTGACAATCCCAAACTTTTTAAGTGTTTTTTGGAAGAACTGAAATACATATCAAATTGAGGGCAAAAACTTGCCTGATTAATCACAGTGTTTATTCTTCCAAAATCTGTTCTCCACTGAAAAAATCAATTGTGGTATGGGGATAGAATTCTTTTCACTGTGTTCATTGGAAAGAAATTAAAATGAAAGTGTTCCTCAACTTTGTTTATTCTCTGCTTTTTTCCCCTCCATACTGGGGTTTGAACCTAGGGCTTTCTCATTTAGCTATACTCACCAACGCTTTTTATTTTTATTTTTTCAGAGATAGGATTTCTCTAGGTCATTTAATTGCTAGACTTAAACTTATGAACCTTCTGCCTCAGCCTCTCAGAGCTCTGGGTTGCAGGTGTCCACAGACATGTGTGGCTCTTTGTTTGAGATGGAGTCCTGCTGTTTTGGCCACACTGATCTTGACTTTATGGACTCAAGGGATTCCTCTACCTGAATCTCCACAAAGTAGCTGGGACTACAGCTATTCATCTCATCTGGCCTCAACATTTTTTTTTCAAACTGAGGGAAGTGTGAATTATCCTTTATAAACCTTATTTTATTCATTTTCAGGAGCACCCTTGCCTGAGACTTTCATAGGCACAAACATGAGGTTGAAGTGTTTGCTTAAAACAGGGCTATTCAAACTTTTGAATTGACTGACCTCCAGCACTGCATTTGGAGAAGGCAGTGGTGCAGAAAAATTAGAAAGAAAATGACCAATAGCATTTTATTTCATTTCTCATTTATTTTCCCATGAACAAATTATAAAACGTAATTGCTTTAGTAATATATCTGTAATTTACTCAAATTAGAATGCCTGGAAATGCTCCCTTTTCCTTATTTTAATGAACTTTTACTGAAGAATGGCTAGAAATATCTAACTAGTATTTTGAAATTGCCTGATCTGCAGTAACAAGGTTGTTCACCTAATAAAAACTCAGACTCTCTAGCCTTCTCTGCAGAGTTTGTATTCTTGTTCTTACCTTTATCTGTAGCTTAACCACGTGCTATCCTCATCTTTCTGTCTGTACCTCGACTTTCTGGTCCTTCTCCCCCTTGTCGATTACCCCAAACTTTCTCTTCTTAGGGTATCCCCTTCTTCCTGCATTTCCTAGTTACCTGTGCTTCCCATTCGACCCCCCTGCTATCTCCTATTAGACTGCACTGTACTATTTAGTTACTGTGTTTAACACCACTGTAGTTGCATACAGTCACATCACACATAATGATGTTCTGGTCATTGATGGACCATACATATGTTGATGGTCCCACGAAATTATAATGGAGCTGAAAATCCCGTTACATAGTAACATAGTAGTCATCATAAAAGTGTGGTGCAACCCGTCTCTCATGTGTTTGTTGTCGTGCTGGTTTGAACCAACCTACTCTGATGTCAGTAGAATGAAAGTACTGCACAGTACACAATATTTAACAATAGTAATAAATGGCTGTTTCCAGTTTTTTTGTTTATTATACTACACATTCTATCATTTTTAAAGAAGGTACTGCTACTTTTAAGTAAAAAGATTTGTTGTAAAACAGTCTGCCATGTTACACCAGCACTCGCCTCATGAATCTCCTGTTTACTGTGCTAGTGGACTGCATAATTTTTACTGGGGAGAGATTTAATCCTGTGTTTTTCTTCATCCTGGCCTTAGGAGCCATAGGCTGTGCTATATACACACACATATACACCATGTGGCCTAGGTGTGTTTCTGGCTATATTGTCTAGGTTTGTGTAAATATACTCTATGGCTTTTTTACAATGATAAAATCACCTAATTAATGCTGATTTCTCAGGACATTTGACCATCCTTAAGTAGCATGTTGACTGTAGTAATTTGTAGGGCAGTTGGTATTTGTAGGGCAATTTGTAGAATTTGTATTTTTTCCCCAATAGTGATTGGCTTTCTAGAAATCCATACTAGTGTGTGATACAATAGTTGACATCTAATAGACATTTTATAAAGTTTTAGTAAATAATTTAACCAGAAGATGCTTTGAGAAAATTGATCAATTTGTTTCCTTGAGTCGTGTCTTAAAAATATTGCCTTGCCTTTAAAGTTAAAGGTTGAACAGTTTCACCATATCATAAAGTAACGTATTTGCCCATGAGGGAAAGTTTCATGAGAGTTTTCCTTCTTATCCATCTTTGGTATTTGCATAAATTCCTCATTTTGTTGTTTAAATATTTTGTTTTTCTTTAGCTCCGTATGGGTAGCTCCATACCATCCTTGGCTGGCACAATGCCTGTCATATAAAATTTGTTAAATGAATAAACGAGAAAGGAACCAAAATAGTTTCTTTGTCAAAATATTTATATCATTTATGGATAGCACTTTCATCTGAGACATTTGTAAGTATTAGTTAAGTACAAGCAATAAATTATTCATGATATGTTCTTAAGGCAAAGGGTTAATGAAGAGTGTTTGTTTTAGCAGTTCATGTTCAAGATGTCAGCATCACCAGCAGTGAGATAGGGATACAAACTCAACCAGGATGCATAATAGGATGAGGGTCTAGAGAGAAACTACTCAGACAGGCGAAGATGAGTTGCCACTTTCTTTAATGAAGGAGAAAGTCCATATGGAAATCTCTAGAAAAATAGAAATGACCACGAATAACCTGTATAGATTTCTACCCTGGTATCCAGCTGATGATCATTATCTCCTTCCTTTGCAGTATGTAATCATGATTAACTTTTCCCTTTCTATATCTAGTCTCTATACCATATTCTATGTAGGCATTGGGGATTAATTTACAGAATTGGTTTAGTGCCATCCAAAATCATGGAGAAATTTCTATGAAGAATTTTAAGTTTTTTAATGAAGAGGTTAAAAAATTTTCAACAAAATATTTTTTAATTTGCCCCAGAGTATTTGGATGATATAACTGCTTGCTCTTTATTTGCACCAGGTAAAGTATCAGTCCTACTGTATGTCTATCAATTAATGGATTACTTTATTTTATATCTATCTATCTATCTATCTATCTATCTATCTATCTATCTATGTATCTATCTACCTACCTACCTACCTACCTACCTACCTACCTACCTACCTACCTATCTATCTCTCCAAACTGTATTCAAAGGATATTTTTAGCTAAAATAATGAGTTATTGAGACAAATAATAATTTTGTTTTCTGTTCTGGCATTCATTCTTTTTAGGGCAATAAATCTGCTTTTTGTTTAACCCTATCTTACATTTTATGTTCACTGCAACCTCTTTAGTCAGAACCAACATCATCCCTCATCAGGGCTGCCCTAAGAGATATCTGATTGCTGTCATCCATCTGTGCCTGTATCCAAGCTGTTCTCATCAACAGTGTCAGACACATTCCAATCTCAAAGTCTTTCTTCACATTTGCTTTGCTCAAAACGTTCCCAAACATTTTAATTTCTCTTAGGTTAAATTTCACATACCAATTTCTGTAGCTCTCATATTGCCCATGCTACTCCTTAACATCCATGTTTCAAACTCATACATACACTCTACCACGGTGACTTTGTGTATGTTCTTCTTTTGCTGTAAGGCTTGCTATTCTCATCATTACATACATCACTCCTATTCACATTTACATTTCAGCTTAGCCATCACTTAGATGAGTAGAACCATGTCCTACACATTGTATATGAGGGTGAGATTAATATTTGAATCAGTAATTTAAGACAAGCAGATTGCCCTTACTACTGTGAGTGTGCTCATTCAATCATTTGAAGGCCTAAATAGAGCACAATGGTTCTTTAGACTTGGATTAAGGTGAGATCTAGATTTGGGCTGAAACTAACATCAACATCTCTCTTGGTCCTCAGGCTTTGGGATATAGATGGAAACTTCTATGTATTGGCTCTTTGGGTCTCCAGCTTGCCAAGCGCAGGTTTCAGGACTTTCAGCTTCCATATTGTGTGAGCCATTTATTTATAATAAGTCTCTGGAGAGCCTTGACTAATACACACATACTTTTTAATCTACTCTCCAACAGGAGCAATTTGAAATTTTTCCTTCCATTTTTGTGATTCTTTTATTGCATAAGACTCACCACTGTGAGTGTTCCAAGAAGGATGACAGGGACTTTTTAGTATTCTATTTGTATCACATAGTGCTATGCCTGGCATAGTCATATTTGATGTAGCACCAGTGTTTAGTCTTACTGGTAAATCAAGGCCATCATAGGACATAGGATCTGTCTTTTCTGAATGGGATCTTCATGGGATACTAGTTCAACTATTTCAAGTTAAACATCTTTTTGCCCCTGTATGATTAGATTTTCCAAATGAAGCAACTACAATTCTGCCTTTTTCATAGTCTAGGTTCTCTCTGTAACTTTTTTTTTTCTGTCATTTCTTTTGGAGTCCATACTATCATACTCTGTCTTGTATCTTTTGAATTCAGTAAGAAGAAGCTGCTCAGTTCCTATCCATCCAAACAAGACTCTACTTGTGTCACAGGCCTCAATCCAGTGATTGTAACCCTGTTGTCTGATGTATAAACATGCCTTCTTGACCAACTATCTGTTTCATTTACTAGACCTCCCTTCTACTAACTTCAGCTTGAATCATTACCGATCAGCATAATCCCAGGGTATCATACCAAGACTGTTACCTTGATTACTCCTGGCTTTCATTGTTAAAGGTGACACTTCTAGTTTTATGGTCTGTTCTGGAAAATAAATCTCTTTTGCAAATACTGGTACTGTCCAATATGGCTTATCAACTGTGCTCCAAGTCTATCAAAATATGCTTCAAATTCTTTATTTGTATCTTTTAACAGTTACTTTACAGGTCAGCATGACATTCATTTGGGCTCAACCAAAAAGAACAGTATCTTTGATGTTTGCATTTTCCAGAATCGACAACTTTCTCCTGCTTAATTTCTACTTTTAGAATCTTAACAAGCATTGGATTTTAGAGACAGTGATCTTTTTTTTGTTGTTTTTTTTTTGACAGTGACCTTTTTTTAAGTTAAGAAATTAATTACTTTAAAATGTCGCAGTTAAAGAAATATGAGAAGTTGGTTCTTGCTTTCATATTATCATCGCTTAAAATCACAAAGATTGTTATCAATTCCCTTTAAAAACTGTCCTACATTTTTAATGTGCAGAGCATGGTTCAAGATGGTTTCAAGACAATTCAATCAAAAACACATGGGCGGAGGTAGGTGATAATTAAATTCTACATCTCGGGATTCTACAGAAGACTAGACAGAGACCTCAAAATACGCATTTTACACAATGTATTCCAATAATTTTTAGGTTTATCAAAACTTTAAGAGTACATTTTTCTATTGAGTGCTACTGTCAGAAAAAGCTGTCCAAACAGCTTTTTAAAATTTGTGTTTTATGTTTGTTTATATAATATACTAAATAGAGGATAAATTAAGCTATGAAAGTAGAGGCTATATTCGCTTGCCCTGTTCTACAGTGGATCAGTCTTTGCACCCTACAGGGTGTGAGAACTCACTGTGGTGTAGAATTTAAACTTTTACATGCACCTCTAGGATTACTTTTCATCCTGTTGTAGCAGAGAATAAATTCAAGGTGAGGTGGGATATAGGGGAAATTTTGTTGAGGTTTTGTAAGGGGAAGGGAGGTTCAGGTGTAGGACAGAACTTTTTTTCCTGGTTTCAAGGGGATCAGAACCTTGTGCTTGAGAGGCGGGCAGCAGAACCACTGAGTTAAATCTCCAGCCCCTAGGACTGAACTTTAAAGCAGCTGTGCTGGACATGTAGTGGCTTAAGGGCATTGTGTGGCAGAGGCGTGGTGGTGATGGGAGATAAAGAATGATGCCTGGAAGCCTTGGTGACAGAGGTTACATTTGAAAGACAGGAAAACAAACTAACACTTGCAAAATAGAGCCAAACTCAACACTATATGTTCCTTGTTCATCCTTTCTCTCTTTCTTGCCTAACCCCCCCACCCGATATTATGCTGCTTAAAGTGTATATGATTAGAAGACCAAGGTCAAATTGTGAACTCTTATTACTAATAACAGGAAAAGTACAGAAATAGAGAGTGGTTAAAAATTTTAGAGCAATTTGACCTTCTTGTTACATCTAGTAATTTATATTTAGTGTTTAACAGATATATCATTTTGCAATGAGTTAGAACACTAAAAAAATGGTGACATGGTTTTTCACTCTAGAGAAGTATTGCCCAAGATGATGCCTGCAGCTGAGTTCTATGTCCTCACTTTTGCTTCAGTAGTAAGGGCCCAGGAGCTGGAAGAGTCTTTCTTGGCTTCTTAGAGGAGGCTGATCATGGAAAACACTTGTGATAGTGAGAATGGCATATGATCTCTCTGAGACTGTCTTTTGTCATGGATAAATTTAGATAAGGGAATAAGATTCTCAGTATCATCTCTCGGGCTCTAATTTTCTGTCATTATGTGAAGGAATGAGTGCACCTTTTTCTGGATAAAGCTACTTGTCTTCTAGGAAAGTTAGGCTTACAGCATAGGAGGCAAATATTCTGATCATTGCAGTCCTAGAGATGTTTGAAGAAACTTAATAGCCACATTTTTTTTGTTACTGTATTCTAGGCCAAACCCTTGGTTTTGTGAAGGGAAATCTCTCTTCTTTCATTTTCCCCTGGTTAGAATATGCTTACCTGTTTATATGTGAGAGAAGGGAGGGATGACATCACTAATGAGGGTACTAACTATGGAATCAGACATCACTGTGTCAAAACCTAGCTTGACCCTACTTGTTAGTAACTTTTCTGAACTTCAGCTATATAGTTGTTCATTAGGCAAACTAGCTCCATTGTAGTAGGTAGTAAATAGGATTATTTTTGTAAAGCACTTATTTTAATGAAGGTTTAGAGACTATTATGATTTTAGTTTAATAAACAGCTAGACATCTATCATCAGCTGGGAATTTTCCTAATTATTAAAGGAACTTATGATTAATCAAGCACAAATCCCTGTCATTATGGAATTAATCATTTAGCACAACTCATTTTAGTCCCACTCAGGTTCCCAAATAGACTGGCATGCTGTATGTCATGGAGTGCCTCTGGCTGTCTCTGAATCTGTGATGGAACACCCAGTGTGTGGATGTACAGAAGTGTTCCAGAGATCATGTGGAACTGAACCCTATTATTTTCTAAGACTTAGTTTGATTTTACAGAAGCATTTACATCCAAGTAGCTTACATTGGAAATGATTCCAAGTAAGTGTGGTAGGGTAGTGGAAAGTAAGATGAAGCAGAGAAGGAAGTCAGTGAAGGACATTCTATTTATTGCACATGAATCTCTATGGACAAGTAGAACCCAATCCTCCTAGAAAAATCTTTGGAAATGTCCATCAACTACCATTGGTTCAGAGCTTATTGGGGTTGTGTATTAATCTTTCAGAACTTCCGCTCTTAGCAATGACCAGAAAAAGTTCCCCATCTCAGAATCATAGATCCTGGGATTCTGCATGCAAATTGCGATGGTTAATTGATGGTGTCAATTTGTGTGAGAGAAGTTCAACTGAATTGGCTTAGCAATTCCATACCGTAGGGTGTGAAAGGCAGCTTGTTGCCTGGATGGTATAAAGAAGAAATGTGGATGGATAGATCTGCTTCTGTTTCTTTGGAGGAGCTCCAGTCTTCTCCTTTACTTTGGACATCATTTCCTGGCTTCCAGCATAGACTCTAGCTTCCAAACCAGATCCAATAGCATTTCAGCTTAGACCTTCCATTGCAGAATGGTTGGCCTTCTGACATTGACTCACACAGGACCCTGCAGTGGTCTCTAGACCTTTGACTGGACCTTTCAGTCTCCAGCATGCAGACAGACCTTCTGTACTCTTCCACATTTGACTCTGTGGGTGGCCATTGTAAATCAATCTTGTAAATTTTTATATTTTTGTATATCTTGTATTATTCTTTCTCTCCAGTAAGCACTAACCGATACTAAGTGGTATGTAGGGCACCCGTCTTCACGGTGTTTCTCAGCTTGAGTCTGCTACCCCCCAGCCCAGTTACCCTTATGACCCAGAAAACTGCCTTGTTCAATCTTGCCACTCTTCTGCACGTTCAAACATCTATAATATGTTTGTGGCTATACTCACGTCCATCATCTTCCCTCAGTCTTTCTCAAACACCCTTCCTTATCGATTCTTTCCTCTTCACAGATTCTTGTCCATTTGTTCATTAATGTTTTTAAATAGTTTTCCCTTTAGGACAGAAACATACAAAGTTATTTCATCGCTCTGTGTGGGTATTTCAACTTCCCACTTACTGTGAACTCCTGAAGACAGATTCAATGATTTATTCATTCTCTGTTCTTGCCTCATTGTCCAAAACACAAGAGACTGTAAGAAATGAAACGAGGCTGAATTTAACTTTTAGATGATGGCCTACTGATTTGAACTTTTGCTTTTAAAGCCCTATTTTGGTTCTTCCTTGACTAAACTGAGAACTCTATAGTTTTGTTAATCCAAAATATTTTGATAAGAATAGTAATTACCACAGCCACCATTTATTAATCACTAGGTATCACTAGGCTATTTATTAATCACTTAGGTATCACTTAGAATAGCTACCGTTTATGAATCATATAAGTGCCTGACCATGTGAATTTAATATATTCTCATGTAATCTTTACGACAAAGATAGTGTTACTATTTCATAGATAATGAAACTGTCAAAAATTAAATGATTTGCCTAAGATCAAATAAGCATTTAGCAAAACTGAATAAATTTTGACTCAGGTCTCACCCATTATACCAGGTTTTCAACCACTGTACTGTAGTGTTTCTCAAATGTATGCAAAAATAAGAAAAACTGAGAAGAATTCATTAATTGTTTCACCTTCTGGTCTAACGGTCCAACTAAGGAAGCACCCAGATTTTCTGAATTTATCTGTCTTTAGATTGTTCTATTCAAGACAAATGAACTTACTCTTTGGGGACAAAGTAGGGAAACTTTCTTGGGGTCTCTGAGGTATCTAACTTACGTTCCCCTTTTCTTTGTTTCCTGGACCTCCAATTCCAGGGACTCACCACCTAGCATGAGGACTTGAAAGAAAATGCAATGATACCACATATTCTGCAAAATGGGTTGGAGAGCTGATGTCTAGATCTTGGTTTCATAAATACAGAAATACATCTTGTTAGCACATGAAGAAAATATGCCCTAATAGAAGTATTTTCCTCTATCTCTGAGGTTTAGCCTAGAAAATATCTCTAACTTTTGGCTTCAGCTTCCCTCTCTCCATTCTACAGTGTCTGTACTCCCTCCACCTAGAGAATCATTTATCTGTGGGAGGTAGAAAGAGTTTCTCTGAACTCATGATGTTTGGCCTCGAATCCATGGTCTTCGGTAGGACTTTTCCCTGTAGGACCTGAACTGTAAGACCAAGCTAGAAAGAGATATTTTGTCTTTCTGGTTTTCCTCCCTATTTTTGAAGCAAGGGTACTATAGGTAGGAAAGGAATCTTGAGTACAAGATCCAACACAATATCAAAAAACACTAGTTAGTGTTATGGAAAATAATAGCCTATGGTTGAATTAATATGTATGTATGTGTATCTGTGTGTATTTATAATCTTTAGTAACTTATCATTTATCATTTGGTCCATGATGATAGATAGACTTATTGGTCCTCTTGATTCAGGGAATAACAGGCAAAAGTGATTCCACAAGGTAATAAACTAATTAATTTCAGTTTTGTGTAGCTTGTTAAAGTTTTATAAAGTGCACTCTTTGTCCTATAGGCTTTTTTTGGGTACTCTTTTACTAGAACTAAAAGACATTGGACCTAAATGCTTTCTAGGTATGGATTTTCAGTTTAGTCTTATCAGGAGTCTCTTTAGAAAGCCTGGGTCACAAAGCCTCTTTAGTGAACTCTCTAGAATTTTCTAAAAGGAAAATATGAATTGTCTTCAGAGTATTTGTTGTATTCCAATACATGGAGAATTATGACTTTGTTAGAATAACTGTAATTAAGATTGCTTTGTTGTTGTGGCACCATCTAATTACTAGATATTTGAATAAGAAATATTGCTTTGTCTAACACTTAAATACAAGAGATCACAGAGGAATAAATGCTAAGACGATCTTAAAAACATAATTTATGATTTGTTGAACTTTCCAAACAGTCAAGATGTGAAGAATTTCCCAAAGTCAGATATTGTTAGTGTTTTCTGCATATAAATCAAACATTCCACATGGGCATTTTTCAGTCCATTGATCTGTAGGTAATAGGGGGTTGGGAAATGTGAAAATTACCAACTTTTGATTTAGTTTGCACCTCACTAAATTGTTCTCAAGGATTAATAAGAAAGGCCTGCCCTCCACATACCTCTTTCGCCAGCTCTGTCTCTGTGTCTCTGTCTCTGTCTCTCCGTCCCTCCTTCCCTCCCCCTCCCTCTCTCTTTCAGCATTGCCTCTGCACAGAGCCCAGGTGAGCCTTTCTGCTGAAATGATAGCCAGCCCAGCTCTGGATCATCTATTACAAGCTATCACTGCTGCATCTTTACACTGAGAAGGTTTTTACCCCACAGCCTTAATGGCTGTTTTCAGAGCTCCTGACATTTACCAAGTCAGGGACAATTCATCTTTTAAAGAAGGGCCAAAATAGCCTGGCAAATGAGACTCAAGGGTGCTCAGAAGTGTGAATTTGCACTGTAGCAAGGGGAACATAGAAATTAGTTTGCAAGGACAATATAGAATTTAGTTGGGATTCTGTATCAAACTTGCTGTTTTATAGGTAAGAAATCTTGAATGGGATACTATCAATTTCTCATTTTCTAAATGAAGAGGAGAGATAAACTCAGGCACTTAAAGTTGAGGTGGAGCATTCAGCTTTCTTTTCTGGATACCTGTATAGTCATTATAATTAATGGAAAATAAGGATGAAGAGGTCATTTTTTTGTTTTTATTTTTTTTCTGTGGTGTGGCTAAGAATTGTTTTTTTTCAAAAAATATTTATTAATTCATCTATTTTTTCATAACTATGTGTTAAGTACCTATTACTATTATCAGGTATTGTGCAAAAGTTTGAAGGTAAAACAGTACAGTAGCCCCTCCTTTCTTGAACAACAAAATATTGTAGAGATAAATATTAATTGAAATACATTTTGATGAAAGTTAATTTGGATAAAACACAAAGTGCAGAAACTTAATATTTAACCACTATCTACTGTTTCCTGGGTTCTATTCAAGTTGCTGTACATAATTATATGCACAAAGAAATACGGTATAAATGAATGAATTCTTCCCACTTTACAGATACGTAACTGGTTGCAATGACAATCATAATACCTAATATTTATTGAACCCTTAGTTTATGCTTGTCATTGTGCTGTGAAGTCACATAATTTGTTTCATTTAATCCTGTTTAAAGAGGATGAAATGTGAGCAGTCAAAAAGCTATTAGGTTGAGGATCTTGGTTTCCAAATCAACTATTACAGAGATGTTCTTATATGCAGTGCGCAGCTCTGGAAGAATCTTACCAAGAGGGGACAGCCAGAGTTTGTAATATCTGGCGCTGGTGAGCACACATTAGTGAGTGATTTCCTTGTCTTGCTGCTTCCAGGAAGGCAAATTCTTCTGTTACTAGGAAACACAGATAGCTATCAAAAATTCTGAAAATATGGCATGGTAATGGATCCTTGATGAAAACAAGTAGTTATACAGAATAGGTGGGAATACAGTGAGAACCAGGACATGCAAGTGTGCATGTGTACATACACAGTTTTTATACATGTGGTTGTGGGCATAGTGGTGACTTCATGGAGCACACAGTAAGTGAAATTAGATGGTCAAAAGAAAATATTTTGAAAAATAGAACTTCCAAGCTGATAAGAGGTTCCACTAGAAAGATTAGAGCTCAGCTTCTTTACTGATAATTCCTTTGGAGATGAGTTTTTAAGGGGAAGTACTTTTTAACAGTCATGTCTTTGAATGCTATTCCCAATAGTGAAGAGGTGGGTCCAACAGAATTCCTTTGACGTGGATGTTCATCCTCTGTTCCGCTATTGTGGGTAAGGCCCGAGGCCATCACTTAAATTCCAGGTGTGCTATGAGAAGGGGAGCAGTTATGAAATGACTCAAATCTGTGCTCTTAGTTGTCTGAGTTTTTAAGTAAGGAGAACTTATTATCCAGGACTACAGTACAGCTTTGCCAAGCTACACACAGTTCTTAAACTTCATTGCTTGTCAGAGTCACCTGGAGAACTATTATTTTTTAATTTAAAAAGCATTCATAATTTCCTTCTATCCTTCTATTCAGAAAGCACTGATAAAATGCTTCTATTCTGATTTAATTGGAATGGAGTATGAGTTAAACATCAGTACTCCTAAAAGCAACTAGGTGATTCTACCATGGAGCAGTTTGAAAACCACTGATTTATCTGGTTAAACACTTTCAATGGCTACTTATTGTTCAATGTTTAAGAGTGAGACCAGTATTAATTGAATGCTTATCTGGGTGTCAGTGTAGGTTCATTTTTTTTCCTTCATTTAATGATCCTACGTATTGTGTGTCAGCAGCTACTCTGGTGACATCCACTGGGCAGATGAGAAAGTCAGTGAAGAGGGAACTCAAATGTCTTGTCCAGGGCTGCACACTAATAAGAAATAGAGTTGGAAATCTTTTTCTCTTAATGTCTATATCATTTTGTTTTGAAGATTGGCTTCCAAGTCCCTTTGTAGTTCAATTTACTTTCCCTTCTGTCTCTCTCAAAGTACACATAAATAGTCTCCCTGCTGCAAATTATGATATAACAGACTTGATACACCTATGGACTTAACTTTATTCCATTGTGTTTTAGGAGAGCAAACATATGTTGATTTGGGCAACATCATGTTCCAGTTTGAAAAGAAGAATAGGGGACATGGCAGTTATCATGCATTGTCATTGCTATAACCACTGATACACCACCACTTTTGGAATCTGCATTTTATTTATCCACCTCATTTGGACAGATGCTTCTTGGAATATGACTTCTGCCTTAGTTTCCAAAGTAAATCTTGCCAGTGCATTGATAATGATGGAAAGGCATTCAAAATGCAGGTATTGAGAAATGAGACCAAATTGCCGATCGGCTTTCTCTTAGTTTTAAAAAAGGCATCTGTTACATTTATGTTTTTTTTTCTTTTTATTGAGTTTATTGGTACATTCTAGGTATACAGTACAGTTACATTCATTACTGGGATCCTGTACCTTTACATGACAGGTCTTGGTTCTCATTTTTTCCCCTTGTCTCTGCCCTCCCTTCACCCCCTCCTTCCCTCCTCATTTACAAACACTTTATTTTCATGTTTTCATTTTCTCATATTTTTTTATTTTCCCTTATTCCCTTTCCCCTACCCTTCCCACTTTTGAAAAATTACTTAAAATATATTAGCATAAAATGTTTTATGTGTTTGTGTGTGGTAACTTTAGCCTGTAACTGATATTTTTCAAAATAAATCCATATTATAGAGGGGGCTAGGTAATCACTTCAAAATTTTTTTTTGAGAATCATACTATATTAGAAGGTTTTCAAGCTAGTAGAAGATGTGAGAGAAATAACTTTTCATTAGTGACTGGAATAATTGGTTAATTAGAGATTATACAGTCTCTTTCGCTATTGCACAAACATCTGTTCTGTCTATTCTACATCTCATCTTCAACCTCATATAAAAATCTGTTACCTGATTTACTATACGTTGCTTGGTCATGACTTCAAAATATTATTGTGTCCACACTTTGGAGAAAGTGTTCAAGTAAGATCCTTTTTTGGAACACCCAAAAGTGACACATATATATATTAAAGATTTAATAAGTATTTTTGTACTTCTTCAGTGATATTGCTGAATTGTGGCTGACCTGGGACTAACTAAATTTGTGACTTTTGTCGGAGGGATACTGGGGAGTAAACTAAGGGCCTTTGACCTGCCATTCCTAGCCATTTTTAAACATTTTTTTTTCAAATTTTGAGATGGAGCCTTGCTAAATTGCTTAATTGCCCAGGCTGGGTTTGAACTTGAATTTCCCCTGTGCCATTGTCCCAGGGTGCTGAAACTGCATGTGTGTACTATGTCAGGCTGATTTCTTATTGTTTAAGTTAAGTTTTCCTTGTGGTTTAATTTAGTTTTCATTGAGTTTATTTGCAACCAGAAGAATCCTTATATAAGATTCTCATGAATGGGATCAGCAACATAATTCATGGAATTTAATATGAAGTAGAAATGTGTAACCTTCTATTCAAAAGTTGTTAATAATTTTAAAATAGTGATATTAGCAAAAAAAGAAAATCCATCCTCTGTATTTTCCCATTCTGCATCTAAGGATTCATTCAACTAACCAGGGATTAAAAAATACGAAGCAAAAAATATATCTATACTGAACTGCTGAGACATTTTTCTTTTCAAAAATAAAGTCAAACAAGTATTACACAGTATTACACAGTATTAGACATTCTAAGTAATCTAGAGATGAGTTGATGTATACAGCAAGATGTGCATAAGTTAAATGCAAACATTCTGTCACTTTATATGAGATTTAGGTATCTATGGATTGTGGTACCTTTGGTGGTGCTGGAACTAATCCCCTTCAGATACTGAGTCACTTGGGCTGGGGATTTAGCTTAGTGTTTCGGCGCCTGCCTCTCAAGCACAAGGACCCGAGTTTGATCCCCGGTACCCCCCCAAAAAAAATAAAAACAAAAACAGACACTGAGTCTCGACTGTACTAAACTAAGTGAGTGGTGCAAATTACCAGGCTACATGTCCCTGCAACTGGGTCTGCCTGTGAGGAGCTGGGGTGGGCTGTTTCTCAGCAGAGGCAGGGAGAAAATCTAAGATTAGGGGGAAAGCTCTTTTCTTGTTAGAGCTAATTATTCCCCTTTAAATTTTGAGATAGGCTTATAGAAATTAAACAAAATGAGGAGGCACTGAAATAGCTGTTCTCATTGTTATAAAACATTATGACTTTTCAGAACTAATTATTTCCTAGGTTGACAAGAAGGAACAAATTGTCAAATCTTATAATGTCTGTGTTCATCCTCATGATGAAGACCATTTGTACTCTCTTTTAAGGAAACCTGAGTAACGTGGTTGTGTCATAAAGCCCTGATATTCCTCTAATAAGATATAAAAAATAGGGAGCTAAAAGATTAACATCATGAAAACATTTAGGGTGTCCAGTTGTAGATAGTTAATAAGAGGTTGATATTTATAATAAACTTTTGGTGCTTAAATAGACTTTGTAGTCACAACATTTTCTGCTAGTGAGATAAAAAATTCATATAGGAAAGCTCAAAGAAGGCAATTAAGGCCATTCCAGATTAAACACCTTATAAATTTGGAGGCCCATATTTTCAAAGCTATAGATTAGCTCTGATATAAGATTTTTATTCCCCTCATCTTACGGATATCAAACCCGAGGCCTCATATGTGCCAGGCAATTGTTCTACCACTGAGCTACACACTCTGACCCCTTGCATCAGTATTGTAGCTTGAGAATCGTTATGCTGCAGGTCTAAGTCTGTTATTAACTGATTCTTGAATAAACTGAATGCAGTATGTTCCATGAGATAAGGCAAAAATGACTGTTTCTAAATATATAAAAACTACAGTGATTTTTTTCATAAATCAAGTAACCAAAAACTGTCTGTCTTGGTGCTAACAGCTATCAAGACTCTCATAATTTAGGAGGGCCTCTCAATACCCTAGCCCTGCAATGATAATAACTATTGCTTTGGCATAACTTTCCTGCTGAAAATCAGAATGACTTCCACTGTGCATTTCACATAAAAATTTATTGTAGACATTTAAATTAATAGACATTTAAGTACAAAATGTGTTCATTAGATCTACAAAAAGTTTGTGATACCAATATGGATTTAGTTAACCCTTGTGGTAAAGGCAAGGCAATCCATGTTGAGGAAAAGTTTCATTCTTCACTTTAGAAGCTAAGAGGTGGAGTAGTTCACCTTTGGATTAGATGGAATAAAGGTGACAGGTATCAAAGGAAAAGGAGGCATGGTTTAAGGGCTTTTGTCTTGCCAACACTCGTAACTTAGAGAAGATTTCTTTGCTCGAGTTTAGAAAATTTTACACATTTTTTTCAAATAATATAGGCCAATCACTTATAGACCCCAATCCCCGCCATTCATTACTCCAAAGTTGACTTTAAGCTTTTCTGCCTTCTAACCTATTTTTCTCATGCTTTCTTCCTCCTAGACATTCCTGAACACTTAATTTCCTATTCTAACCTCTGAAAATTTAAATCATATGCTACCCTATCTGGGAAACCTTGTGTAAACTCCTGTTTCTTTTGGATAGAACCTGTGTTTACTTGTTTGGAGACAACTGTTGCTTCCATGTTCCTGTGATCCACCTTGAGGCAGATTATCTTGTGTTACTGAATGGACATAGACTTTTTTTTTCTGTTATTTTTTTTTCTTTTTATTGAGTTTATTGGTACAATCTAGGTATACAATACAATTACATTCATCATTGGGATTCTGTACCCTACATAATAGGTCTTCATTCTCATTTTTTCCCCTTGTCCCTGCCCTCCCTTCACCCCCTCCTCCCCTCCCCATTTACAAACACTTTATTTCCATTTTTTCAGTTTCTCATATTTTTTTCCTCTCCCTTATTACCTTTCCCCCACCCTTCCCTCTTTCCCTACACCTTTAGCCCTTTACTTCCTATTTCACATTATTAATTATCTCATTAGGATCCTGTGTACTATTATAGTTTTTCACACCAGAGAAACTATTCGGTATTTCAGTAAAAGAAAGTAAGAGAAAAGGCAATGATGTAACATTAAAATAATCCTTAATTCTGGAGATGAAAATGGACTTTTTAAAGAGAAAAATTATTGTGTGTTTTATTGTATGACCATGAGCTCTCAATTCATGCTTAGCTGTGGTTGTCTACTCCATAAATTTTTCATTTTTTGATGCTTATATCTTTCTGCTTTTGCTTTTCACTCAATGAGCATTTTATTAGCACCAATTTCAAAATCCTATTCTCTAACTGCTCATGAAAATAAATAGTATCTAAATCACTATAAATGTACATTCTTCGTTGGCAGTTCATCTCAGACTATAAATACTAGACTAATATCAAAAGCATAAATATTTGGGTGGAAGGATCTTAATTTTGATGCCTAAGAGAGGACTGTTTAAAGAATCTACTTAGATATGTAATCAACTTAATGGATAATTAGAAGGGTAATTGAAAGACATATTAATAATGGGAATCAGAAGACTGATAACAAGCACAACATAATTTTACTATACCATACTTTGTCATGGTTAAATTCTCATTGTTGAATGAATGACAGATGATTCAGTGAATGGAAATGGAGCTTTAGATAAAACTATCAGTTCCTGTATAGCTGAATCATTCATAACTTTTCTGGAAACTCAGAAACTAAGTTTCTGAAGCAATAAATTAAAGAGATTGAATCAGACTATCTTTTCAAAGTTTTGGGAATCATTTCTATGATCAGTGTGATTTTGTATTTCCAAACAAAGCATCGTGTAGATGTGATGTCATCTGCAGAATGTTCAGAAGTTTCTGTGTTCTAAAATATCTGTGTTTGTCAATGTGTCTGAGATTCCTTTGTTCAAAAGAAACACTCCTTTGCATTTTACAGCCTTTTCAGTCCTTGAACTATCCCTATCAGTCATTTGAGTCTTGGTTAGCTCATACCTTTCAAGGACATTTTAGGCAACTGTGTGGCTCAGCTTCACTGAGTGGAAGGAGCGGAGGCACAAACCTGAGTGTGAGAGATGGTACAGAGCTGCTTCTGGCCAGCCTTGGGGAGCAGCTACTAAATATGGGGCCTGAGAACTCAAGAGCCTCGCTGGTCAGCTTGGCTCTCGGTGGATTCAAACAGATTCTCCTGTCAAGATTCATTCTTGGCAGCGTATGAATCTGTCAGATGGATCTCTATTTAATTCTAATAGTAATAACTGAATTTTACTTAAACTAAAGTTTACTATTAAGTATTCCTGTGGATAAGATGTACAGTTGAGGAAATATCGTATAATTTTTCTTTTTCTAAAGTGAGTATGTTTGTGGCCATATATATGTGTATGTGTGTGTGTACTCATATGTATATACATGAGGCTTTTGTATTTGCTCCTCTTTCTATATTTAGTTCTTTATTTAAACATCATCTCAAAATTGCCTTTTCAATGATAATTGAAAGGTTGAAAGATGTGGTCACCTATCTGAATCTT
This sequence comes from Fukomys damarensis, assembly GCF_012274545.1. Classification (NCBI taxonomy): domain Eukaryota; kingdom Metazoa; phylum Chordata; class Mammalia; order Rodentia; family Bathyergidae; genus Fukomys; species Fukomys damarensis. The sequence continues at coordinate 14,456,490 of NW_022900940.1, forward strand.
TGTCACATTAACCCTACTTTTGCTATTCCCCTTATTTTTTTTCTCCTTAGCACTGATGATTAATTTGCTATGTATTTTATATAAAGATGTATGTTATGATTTTTGTTTATTGTCACTTCCTATTGAGTTAGGCTCCGTGAAAGCAGTAGTAATTGTCTGTTTTGTTTAATTCTTTATCTGAGCTGTCAGAAAGAAATTCTGCCCATAATTTTGATTGACATTTCTCTAATGATAAAGGATGTGATCACTTTTCTGTACTTAGAGGCCATTTTGTATTTTCTTACCAGTAATTTCTTTTCAATTCTTTGTGCCTAGTTAAATAAACTGAAGTTTTGTTGTTTCTGTTGAGGGTAGAAATTCTGTGCATACCCTGGATAGCAGTCTCTTATTGGATACATAATTTGCAAATCTTTTCTTTGATTCCATGGACTGCCTTTTCACTCTATTGATCATATCCTTTCATGTGCAAAAATTTTTAATGTTACTGAAGTTCAATGTATCTATTTTTTTTCTTTTCATTTTTTGCCTGCTCCTTTGAGGTAATATTTAAGGAATCATTGCCTGATCCAAGATTATGAAACTTTTCCTTATATTTTTATTCATGGAGCTTTATTATTTCAGCCTTTATATATGTATATTTGATCCATTTCAGTTAGATTTTGTGTAAATATTATTTATTCTAGTTAGTTTTTATACATGGCAAGGGTCCAATTTTTCTTTTTTTCCTTTTTATTCTTCTTTTGTTTTTTGCGTGTGAATATTCAAATTTTTCTGTAACAGTTGTTTAGAAGACTATTCCTTACAAATCGAAAGGCTGCAGCACATTTATTTATTTCTGGGATCTCTAGTCTTTTGACCTACATGTATGTCTATATGGCAATGCAATGATTATTCACTTATTGTAGTTTCTAGTAAATTTTGAAATCAGAAAGCATGTGACTTCCAACTTTGTTCTTCATTCAAAACTGTTTTAGCTATTTGGGGTTCACTGATACAAATTTGGGGATGGATGTTCTATTTCTGCAAGAAATGCTTTTGAGGTTTTGAGAGAGATTGCATTGAATATGTAGAATGCTTGATTAATCATGATGTTTTTTTTTTTAATTGAGTTTATTGGTACATTTAGGGATACAGTACAGTTACATTCATTGTTGGGATCATGTACCTTTACATGGCAAGTCTTGATTCTCATTTTTTTCCCCTTACCTCTGCCCTCCCTTCACCCCCTCCTCCCCTCCCCATCTACAAACACTTTATTTTCATCTTTTCATTCTCTCACATTTTTTTTCTTTCCCTTTTTGTTCTTCCCCTACGTATCACACCTTCCCTACACCTTTAGCTCCTTTCCTCCCATTT
>NW_022900940.1:14460887-14465250 GCF_012274545.1 Fukomys damarensis
ATACCCCACTATCACAAATTGACAGATCTACTAGGCAGAAAATCAACAATGAAATAATAGAACTGAACCAAGCTTTGGAACACATGGACTTAATAGATGTTTATAGAGTATTCCACCCCCAAAAACCAGAATATACATTCTTTTCGGCTGCACATGGATCATTCTCCAAAATAGACCACATACTGGCTCACAGAACAGGTCTAAATAAATGCAAAAAAATTGAAGTCATCCCCTGTATATTATCAGATCATAGTGCAATCAAACTAGACATCAATAGCACAACAAACTATAGAAACTTCACAAGAACATGGAAACTGAAAAACTCTCTCCTAAACAATCAATGGATTACAGAGGAAATTAAAGAAGAAATTAGACAGTTTTTACAAATAAATGAGAATGCCAATACAACATACAGGAATCTTTGGGACACAATGAAAGCAGTTCTACGTGGAAAATCATGATGTTTTAACTAGATTGAATCTTCTCATCTGTGAGTACCAGGATGCTTTTTTCCTTTTGTGTCTGTTTTAATTTTTCTCAGCAATATTTTGTAGCTTTAGTGTACAATATTTTACGTTTATATTTAATTGTATTTTTTTCATTTTTTTATTGTGTTAATATTTATTATATTTAAACAGTTTTATTTGAAACATTATTGTACATATTTATGGTGTACAGTAATCTGGTTCTGGGGTTTTCTTTATTGGAGGTGTTTTTTTCAGGTTCAGTTTCTTTACTAGTTAATGTCTATTTAGATTTTAAATTCTTCATGATTCAGTCTTGAAAAAGTTGTTTCTAGAGATGTGTTCATTTATATGATATTATCCAATTTGTTCATGTATAGTTGATCATAATATTATTTTATTGTCCTTTATAATCATCTAGAATCAATGGTTCTCTCCTTTCATATAAAATTTTAGTATTTGACTCTTTTCTTTTTCTTTATCCATTCTAGCTAAATACGTTTTGTTTTTGGTTAACCTTGTCAATGAACGAACTTTTTGTTTAGTTGATTTACTTTTTTTATTCTGTTCTTTATCTTGGTTCTAATCCTTACTGCTTTCTTCCTTCTGCTAGCTTTGTGTTTAGATTTTTACCCGTATCTTTCTAATTTTTTAAAATATAAAGTTAAAAATTGACTTGATTCTTGTTTTTTTTAATGTTCCTTGAGCTTGAGATTTTACTTGGGCTAAGCTGACTATAATCCTTTTGCCTCAGTTTTCTGAATAGCTGGGATTACAAGCACAGCCCACCATTCCCTGGGAGAACTATCTTTAAATATAAGCATTTCTGGTTATACTTTTTCTCTGCTCTACTTTTGATCTACCCCATTTGCTTTGGTATGCATCATACACACACACACACACACACACACACACACACACACACACACACACACACACATATATATATCTCTGCTCTACTTTTGATCCACCCCATTTGCTTTGGTATGCATCATACACACACACACACACACACACACACACACATATATATATGAAAACGTGATTGTGAATTGTGAATTTTTATTATTTGATGTGCATATTTTCACTTTGGTGTAGAATTCTAGTCTTAAATACATTACTTTCTGGCATTTTTAATATGCTATTTGTTATTTCATTGATTCTACTGTCATCTTTCAGACATGTACTTCATCTTTTAAAGGCAATGTGTTCTTTATTTGCTTTGGTTGTGTATTTTATCTTTATTTTACATGTTCAGAAGTTTTATTATGATGTGTTTATTTTTATATTTAATTTCATTGAATTTTCATGCTTTTAAAATACCTGAATTTTAAAAAAACCTTGTAAATTTTGGAAAATTTTCACCTGTTTTACTTTCAAATATTGCTTCTGTTCTACACTCTTTCCTTTGTGTATTTAAACATACGCTTTTCCTTCTGTATCTCATGTACCTTAAAATAGGTTTTTTTCTTTCTTATTTTGTAATACTCACTTTTTCATTACCTTATTTAGTTACTTGGAAAGGGTGGAAGTGAGAATATTTGATGTCTACTCTTTTAGAACATTTAAAGTCTACAATACATTATTATGTATTATATATAGCTTCCATGTTATGCATTAGGTCTGTAGAAGTTATTCTTGTAACTGAAAGTTTGTAGTTTTTACTATCATTCCTATTTCCTTACCTGTTGTTCTTCAGCACCCCTGCACCATTCAATCCATTATATTCTCTGTTAGTCTATGTTTAATTCTCATTCTTTTCTTTTCTACTTTTTTCATCCTCCCCCTCCCTTCTTTCTGATTCTAGCTTACTCCTCTTAGCATATTGTCCTCCAACTTCAATAATGTTACAAATTTAGGGTTTTCTTTTTTTAAGGCTGAATAACATTTCACTGTATATATATGTGTTTGCTTGTGGTGTGTGTTCCTGTTTACGTGTATAATATTTTCTTTGTCCTTTCATACATTGATGGACACTTTGTTTCCACATCTTGGCTCTATAAATAATGCTGCAGTAAACACAGGAATGTAGATATGTCTTCAACTTACTACATACTTTCTTTGCCTTTGGAAATGTATTCAGAAAAGAGATTCGTAAGTCAGAGAGTGTTCTGTTTTTAATTTTTTGAGCAGCTTCCTGACTGTTTCCCATAATAGCTCTATGACTGCATTCCCACCAGTGGGTTCCATTTTGGAAGGCAGGTATGCTAACCACTATCCCACCACAACCTCCTTTTTGTTTACGTTTTTGCCAATAGCTGTTATCATTTGAGTTTTTGATAATAATTATAACAAGAGTATATCTCATTATGATTTTGATATGCATTTTCCTGATTAGTGATGTTGAGAGTATTTACATGTATCTATTGTTCATTTGTATATTTTCTTTAAGAAAATGTTTATTTGTTATTTAGCCTTTTTAATTGTTTTTTTTTGTTACTGAGTTCTAAGATCTTTTACATATTATTCTTTTCTTGGGTATATGGTCTGGAAATATTTTCTGCCAATCTGTGGGATGCTTACTTACTTCTTTGCTGTGTTGAAGCCTTTTAGTTTGGTGTAGTATGACAGAAGATAAAAATCCAATTTCTTTGTTTTCGCTTGGATTTCAAGTTTACTTTACACTATTAAAGATACTATTTCCCCCCAATTTGTATTCTTAACACCTTTGTCAAAGATTAGTTTGTCATATATGCATGGATCTATTTCAAAGTTTTCTACTTTGTTCCATTCATCTTTTTATTTTTTATAATGTTAGTTTGATATTTTATTTCAATAATCTCTCAATTATTTTATCTAATATTGTACAATTTTATTTTTAAATGCATTCATTATAGGTGTGCTTAAGTCTCTGCTAATTCTAATAATCTGGATCATCCTTTTTTTAATTCTAGGAACAACAGATGTTAAGAGTAGGAAAAATTTATTGAGAAAACGATAGCTTCTTTCTAAGAGAGAGAAGGGGCCAGGCAAGTGAGTCACCCCTGGATCATTGTTGAACCATTTCTGTTTTCTTTCTATGTTATTCTATCCCATGATATCCATCTTGTCTTCTTTTCATTTTTAATTGAAGGATGTTTTTCTTCATATGGATAGTGATCTTTAATTATTTCTTATTATACATAAAAGAATCCAGTTGAAAAGTTTTGTAAAAAGGAATTTATCTTACTTGTAATGGACAGATAAAGTCTATGTTCATTTTCATTCAGTCAGAAACTAAATTGAGTTGATATTGAAGGCAGTTTCTGTAAAATTTTGTGAGGTTATTGTCGGGCTTTATGCAGTGGTAGTGTACACATTCTTTGTCATCTTTCTAGCCAATGAATGTTCATCTGTGGATGATTCCTGGTGGGATCCGTTATCAAATTTGTTGTAAAATGATGATTTTCTTCCTTACTTCTGTAAAAACTGACATTGTTCTGAAATAGTTTTGTTGTGGCTTAATTTTGCTTTGTAACTATCACATTATATTGTATAATTGTATATATTTTTGGTTAGAAAGAGGTCGTATGCCTTCTCTGGCCAACCCTTCAAATCAGGTATCTCTTTAGGAGTTACTGGTTCCTTCAAATGAAGAGTTAGGTTTTCACTAAATATCTGGGTTCTAGTTGTGATTTCTACTAGCTTTTTGTTGCATTTATGTTCATTCTGTGTGAAGGACTAGGAAATGTATGTGTTTGTTCATGTATTCCTAGGTAAATATATTTATTTCTATATATTTTATTTGTATGTCAACCCACCTACATATTTATTTTCAAAACTATGAGCTAATACCAATATTTCTAAATGCAATCAAAGGCCACAGGATATATATATAATTATAGAATATAATAAATAATTCATAATATAATATATAATCATTGTTAAGCCTAGTGGATATTGAAAATACTTTCTTTTTT
>NW_022900940.1:14465392-14501602 GCF_012274545.1 Fukomys damarensis
GGTGATCAAACGGGGTCCTTGTGCATGCAAGGCAGGTGGTGGCACCGCTGAGCTAAATCCCCAGCCGATTATTTTTAATACCATGCTATTTTGAAAAGAAAATATACTAACTAGAGTTCAATATCTATTTACAATTCTTTTTCTGAGATATTAATTCCATGTAACTTTGAAAAGCAAAACCTACTAACTAGAGTTTAATATCTATTTGGAGTTCTATTTCTGAGGTAAGATTAACATACAATAAAATTTACAAAGCTTTCACATCCAGTGTATTTTGACAAATAATATTTTTTTCATTCTCGTTAGATAACTTTAATGGACGGTCAATGTTAAGTGGCCCTGCATTACTCAGTACTCCCTCCCTAAGTGATGAAGTGTAACCTACCCAGTAAAAGGATATTGTAGCAAAACTTTAAAGGGAACAGATCTCTGATTGTTTTGTTATCAGTACATGATAAAGTTGCTGATGAAGCAATTTTAAGTGATTGATTGACAGAAGTAATTCCTAAGTGCCTCCCCCACCCCATAGCTATTTTTTCTCTTTGGAAAGGTATTACAAAAATCTTTTCTATTTACTAAAATTGAATTTGTCATTTACAGACTGATTTCTTTGACATTCGTGGCCTCATAATTTCCGGCAGCTATCAGAGAAGCTGAAATGCCTATTTTATTTTCACACTGTTATCTGAAGCTTTTGAGTAACTATCCCTTCCTTGTATTCCTTTTGAAGGCTTCTAGACTTCTGACACTAATGCTTCCAAATTACTTACAAAGTGATTTCCATTCCCAGGGCTCGAGTTTTATCTTCTTTTCTTTGATGATATTTTTTAAGAAAGTCACTTAAAGGAAGCTAACCACTGAAGTTGAGTATTTTTCTGCATTGACAGTGTTCCAGACACCTGTGCTCCATATTTGCTGATATGATATCTCTTAATATGAGAATTAGCTGTGACCTGGTAATGCAGAGGGATGTCTAAGAGGTCAGCTTCTTATACAGGGACATTGGTGGTAGAAACATAGCTTACTTCCTTTAGATAAATGCCAAGCATTCTGTTGTAGCTTCACCGATAACATCTGCCTGGAATTTCAGCCGAGGACAGGCTGAAGGTGATGACTGAACAGAGACCATGTGTATTCTTATTTCTGTGTTCCTAGACTAGTTGCAGTAAATATGCATCATTACTGACATGCTTTGGAGGGTGAGTTTTATCCATTGAGGTTTCATTTGTTTGTTTTTGCCAGAAAATAGACTTGTTTTGCCCCTTAAATCAAATAATTTCAGAACAGACTCATTTAGGTTCAGAGAAGGTGACCAGGTGCATGTAGGGTGATTGTTAAAAACTATGTAGATTGCATTTTTGCCCTGCTTTCAATGATGGATTTTTCTCCTATAGATGAAATTTTTTATGAGGATCACTTCTTGTGTTGCATGAATATTTTCTTTTTAAAATAAACTTTGATATTTAGAGCTGTTTTAGATTTACAAAGATAATATAAAGATAGCATAAGGAGCTCCCCCATTTATACACCACAGTTACCCACATCATTGACAATTTATATTGCCATAGCATTTTTTTTATAATTAATGTACCAATATTGATTATTGGGCCAGGGATTTAGCTCAGTGGTTCGGTGGCTTGCCTTGCAAGCAGAAGGACCTGAGTTCAATCCCCGGTACCAAAAAAAAAAAAACAAAAAAAAAACCCCAATATTGATTATTACCTAAAGTCCTTGCCATAATCAGCCTTTTTTTATTAGAGAATGGTATTTAGAAACAAAGGTCTGAGTGTGTAGTTTTATTTACTTACACTTGAAGGTCTCTTCTAATCCTTCTACGATGACAGAGCATTTATGACTATGTATATAAACTAATGAAAATGTGTATATACCAATCTCTCTCTATATATATAATATACACATACACACAAATTTACATATACACATATCTATAAATACTTTTTAGTGAACATTGTATATGTTTTCACTAAACATGAACTCATATTGGTATCTCCAGCTCTATTCTGTACCTCCCTCCTTTGCTTGTTTTTTTTTTTTAATCTCATTCTAATAGTGGGATACTTGTTTATCATCATTTTCCATCCATTTTCTTAATTGTTCACTGCCAGTATGCACACATGGAAGAATCATGATTGTTAACCTGTACCCACGTGTAATACAACTGTACCAACCATACTGTCTTTCACCAGTAATGTTCCCATTTAGTCTTGCACAAGTCACTCATTTACAAAGATATTTATGCGCCACCATTTTCCCACCTCCTCCCGTAAAGTTGTATTCACATTCATGGTAATGTTAATGTATTTTGTCAAATTTGCTTTCTGCTCAGCATTTCCCTGATCTCCTAAATAATTTTTTGAATTTGCATATATCTGTGTTGTAATATGCATGTGTCATGAATGTTCAGGTGCTGTGAGTGCACCAAATAAAATTCTCCTACTCAGTTTTAAAAACTATGCTTTGTGAAAGGGGCTAAAGGTATAGGGAAAGTGGGAAAGGTAGGGGAAAGGTAATAAGGGAAAAGAAAAATATGAGAAAATGAAGAGATGGAAATGAATTGTTTGTAAAGGCTGAGGGAGGAGGGGTGAAGGGAGGGCAGGGACAAGGGGAAAAAATGAGAACCAAGACCTGTCATGTAAAGGTACAGGATCCCAACAATGAATGTAACTGTACTGTATACCTAAAATGTACCAATAAACTCAATGAGGAAAAAAAAAGCCCCTATGCTTGACTTGTTGATCCCTCCTTTCTTTGTTTTAGACCTCCTAGCCACTAAAGATCTTTGTATGATCTGTATGGCTTTGACTTTTCTAAAATATCCTATAATTGGAATCATATAGCTTTTTCGGGTTACCCTTTATTGTTGAATGATATGCATTGAAAATTCATCCATTTTTTTGTAGTCTGGCAGTTGTTTCTTTATTACTGCTTAATAATATTCCATTGAATAGATGTACCAGGGTTTCTTTATTCACTTACCAGTGAAGCATAGCTACTATAAACATTTGTGTAAGAAATGTATGGTGCATGCCTAGAGTTTCAGCTATTTGGGAGGCTGAGACAGGAGGATAGCTTGAGTCTAGGAGTTCAAGGCTGGCCTTGGAAACCTAGCTAGGTTTTCCCTAAAAAATGTAAATATTTTTGTGTAGATTTTTGTGTAAATATAAATTTCCTCATCAGTTGGACAAATTGCTTTACTTACTTTTATCACATGTATTGAATATTTACCTTTGGCCCAATTTTTCAAAATTTCCCTTTCCTTTTGTAATCCATTTATTCAGTAATAAGTGGAAATCTATTGTGAGAAAGTATTGCTCTGAGTTCTGGCACGTAATTATAGAGTTGAGACACAATTGGCCCTAACTAATGCAATTTATCCTCTAATGTAGAACACATAATTAGAACAAAATTGCAAATTTCATATTATAACTCTACCACCTCGACCAAAAAAATCAAAGTTAATGTTAATGTCAATGATTCAACAAACCAATATCATGTGTCTCCTGATAAAATACACTGAGGCTTCTCTGCAACTCCTCCTGAAAATGCATACATTGAGTGATCATAAATAATCAGGCTTACAGTGTTATGCTCTATATGACAAACCCTTTGTTATCTTTATAAAATAACTATATTAGCCAAAATTCTCCATAGAAATAGAACTAATGGCTATTAACACACACCACACACACACACACATGCACACACAGGGATCTAATGTAAGAAAATGGTTCTTGTAGTTACATAGGCTGAGGAGTCCCATGAACTGTGAAGAAAGTCTGGAGACCCAGAGAGGCTGGTGGTGGAGGCCTGCTATAAAGAACTGACAGTATATTTTCTGCTTCCCAGTCTGAAGGCCTGAGGACCACTGTCGCATTTTCAGAAGACTGATGTTATGGTTCAATCAGTCCAGCAGGAGTGCAAATGTAACCTTCTTTCACCTTTTGTTTTTCACTCATGCCCATCCACAGCAGGGAGGGCCTCCACTTTCCTCAGTTTCACCAGTTCAGATACTTCTGTTCCAGAATTATCCTCACAGGCACATTGAGACATGCCTAGACATAATATTTAATAGCCATTGGCTTCTTGTGATCCAGTCAAATTAACACATAAAATGAACCATCACAAATTGCTCAATAGTTTTGAAAAATATTGAAGTGACAAAAGACAAAGATGAGCTGAGAAAATTCTAGATCAAAGAAAACAGAATTTACAATGAGATCAACATACAATCCTAGGTTCTCATTTTAAATTGGAACTTTTTATTTTGGCTAAAAAGGAAATTACTGAAAAATTTCTGAAACATGGATGAAGTCTATAAATAAAAGTTATATTAATATCAATTTCATGATTTTGGTCCTTTAAAATTATGTAAATTTTTTTCTTTTTTGGAAACACAAATATTTGGGGGTAAAGATGCATCATGTATGCAACTTGTGCTGAAGTGGTTTGCAGAAAGAAAAATAGTAGAGAGAAATTATAGTTTTTTTTTTCCAGTGCCAGGAACCAAACTCAGGATGTTGTCCTTGCTAGGAAGGTACCACTGACCTACATCCCTGGCCAATTATACAGCAGTTGTAAACAAATATGGAGAGTTTAGCAATTGAGCTATCTTATCTGGTTGAAAGGTATATGGGAATTCCTCCTGCTACTTTTATTTCAATCAAATTGTTGTCAGTAAAAGAATTCAAAAATAAAAATACCAAGTGTGGTAAGTTCTAAGAGTGAGATAATGTGATGTTTTAGTATAAAAATTAAAGGATTAGGTTAAATTGGGTAGGAAGAATAAGAAGTAAGTATTGATCACCTGCCATGTTCCATGGACTGGCTGTAGATGATAAGACTGACAGAGACAGAGTTTTCTCTTTATGGAGCTGGTGCTCTCTTGAGAGGAAGTAGGACACAGTACATTAAAAATTACAAATAAATTACTAAGATAATTTCTGAAAGACCTGTTAGGAGGTAGTTTTGTTACTTTAGGCTAGAAATTATTTTCAACTGCACCACAATACTGGTGGTGGATCTGGAAGAAAGTGGAGGGATTTGGGAGAGATATTTATTTATTTTTCCTCATTGAGTTTATTGGTACATTCTAGGTATACAGTACAGTTACATTCATTATTAGGATCTTGTACCGTTACATGGCAGGTCTTGGTTCTCATTTTTTCCCCTTGTCCCTGCTCTGGGAGAGATATTTAGTAAGTCAAAGAAAAGTGGTAAATGTTTAGGCCGATAGATAAGGTGTGGTTAAAAATTACAGTAAATGTACAAATTTTAAAAATGACTACAGTAAAAGAGAGATTGTCATCATTTCCCCCCCAAAATATTCCCCTTCACCTCTTCACACCCTTGTCCCATTGTTCTTGTCACTTTCCCGAGGAGTTTTGGAAGTCCTCTTTTGTGTGTGTCATTAGTTGCACCTTTGTGGCTGCTTTGATGTCCTGAACTGATTTAAAATGCTGACCTTTCATGGTCATTTTGACTTTGGAGATGAACCAGAATTTGCATGGTACCAGATCAGTTGAACGAGGTGGATGAGAACACAGTGCAGCATTTTTGCAATCCTTCCCTTCCATTAGATGGCATTTGGCAGCAGTATTCACTGTACTTTTTGAATCAAACCTTCTACGGATACAAAAGAAGAATTTCAGATCTGCTTCAGAAGTGCCAAGAATGATGAGATAAATGTGTTTGGAGTGAGGGGGAGGATTTTGAGGAGATTTATGACAATGTGTCTTTACTGTAATATTTTTTTAAAAATCTAGATATTTGTCATATAGTACTTTGATACCATATAGGGGGATGATAGCAAGAATTACTATTGAGGATTCTGAGTTTACAACTTCCAATGCTTATAAAATATTCCATCATCAAGTAGCAAACTGCATTGCCTCTAAGTCAAATTGTTTGTGTTGTTTCCGTCTATTTCAAGGAATTTTCAAGTAATTTAGATTATTATTTCTTAAGCACAATATTGGCTTAGTCACTATTCCACTAAACCATGTACAGCAAGGATGGCGAACATTTTAGGCACAAGTGCCCATACTGCAAACCAAAACCCACTTGTTTACCACGAAGTGTCAACACTGCAATTAAACCTGAACACTTAGTTTTTACTTTAGAAAAAAAGAAAAAGCTCATACATTAACATCTTTTGTCTCAAAAAAACAACAACAAAAAAAAATGCATGCCATAGGTTCACCACTACTAGTCTATAGTGATGTTTTTCTTAGCCAATAATTTCCAGCTCCTTTATTTTTCTTAATATCTTTTTGTAAGTAATCCACTCATCTTCCAAGATCCTCTTTGCCTGCTCCCACTCTTTCTCTCCATCTGTTTGTTGTGATATGACTTCCTTGATCATTCCTCCATCATTCCTTTATCATCAAGTATTTTTTTGCATCTTTAAATAACTATTTCAGAAATTCTGCCTTAACCCTTCACTCGCTGCAGTTGAGAGATCTTTGAGGATTTATACCTATTTACATAATTTGAATTTGTATTATAGAATGAAGATAATCATATTAACATGACCAAATGTTAGAAGAGCCTGAACTGTTAATGGATATTTCGTCAAAATGTTTTAAAACTAATTCCATTCTTCATATGATGAGTGGATATCCATTTCTAAGAAAATTTTCATCTTTCCTGATTTAAACATCTCCAGTATTGGGAAACACTACTTTCCATTCCATTGTGTCATTTTTTGGTGTCTCTAGCATAGCATTCTTCTCTACTTGAAGCTAAAATAAGCCATATTCTATTAAAGGAGTCCCCAAATTCTCATGTTTTAATACATAAACATTTATTTTTCTTTATTGAAAAATTGCTCTATATCTTAGTTACTTTTTCCTTGCTGGGACAAAATACCCAACACACACGACTTAAAGGAAGGTTTTATTTAATTAATTATTTATTTTTCTCTCTTTGAGTTTATTGGTACATTTTAGGTATGCAGTACAATTATATTCATCATTTCAAGAGATGCACGGTTTATTTATTTTGGCTCACAGTTTTTAGAGGTTTCAGTCCATAGTCTGCTATCTTCAAGGCAGAGAGGCATGGCAGAAGATCAGGCAGAAAAGAAAGACTCATGGCATGGAAGGAAGAAGAGAGGACTCAACAGAAGAGGAGGACAATAGACCCTTCCAGGTCTTGCCCACAGTGACCCAGCTCTTCCCATTACACTTCAACTCCAAATTCTGACCTAGCTATAAACCCATCAGTGGACTAATCCAGTATCACACCCATGATCCCAAAGCCCGACCTATGTGTGCATGAGACTTTGTAGGGACATAACACTGCACATTCGTGTTGAAACTAACCGTGAATTCTTTAGAGCGGCTTATCTCCATGTAATTATTCAGGTATTCATATAATCCTCATACTCTACAATTGCTAAGAGAGAGGATCGTGTATCAGTTCTTAAATATTTCAACCCAGAATTGGTACAGGTTACTTCTATTAGAACTATCCACATAATTATACTTAATTATAGGATGCCTGGGAAACTGGAGTGGCACATAGCTATTCAGTGAGAAGTTATTTAAAAAAAGTGACAAATTTGAAGGTTGCACCACTACCTGACCTTGTCATCAAATATCACTTCGCTGCATTTAACTACTCAGAAAACATAGTCTCCTCTTCCTTACGGGGGTAATCTAAAAAATACATTCAATCACTACACTGAGTTCAAAGTCCAGGATCTCTTGATGATGTGATATTGTAGTCTCCATGTCATAACCAAAAATGAATTGCAAACTAAAAGCAGAGGTAGGCATTGGGAGGAATGCCCTTTTTGCAAACTACAAATTTTTTCATCCTTTTTTCTATCTAGGGAATGGTAGAGAGCCAGTAGTTTTCATCCTTGAAAAGTCACAAGTTTAGCTTAGACCCAATACATTTTATTTGATTAGTATAAATTTCCTAAAATGTTTCATATTTCTCACCTGCTTCCAGTCATTTAAATATGGCATCATTTACATCCATATTACTTTCCAAGATTTTCTCAAATCCTTATTTCATTATAAGCTTACCCCAAGGAAACATTTTCTTAACTTAATGAGATTCTCAGATTTCATTTGTCATTTTCTTGGCATCTTTAGAGAACTTCTTTTTTGCCTTTCATTGGCACATAGTTTATTGGTTGGTGGGAGTAAATCTAAGGTCTTTTTCAGTCTTGATGTGATTTATTCCGTGTGGATGAGTGACAGCCAGGACACTCATGCGTCCTACCTGCCACGGATAGAGAGCAGCCCCTTGTTTCACTTATATTTGTGTGATACTTAATAGTGTGAAGAGTAGCTCTCTTAGCCTAGGGAGTAGTAAATATTCCCTCTGTACCATACCATTAAAGAGGTTTTTGTAACTTTCTAAACAACAAAACGAAAACTTGAACTATGAAGATAACATGAGTATTGGAAAGAAAAGATGAATCAGAGACATTTAAAGGGAAGGTTCACCAGTAAATAATGAGTGATCTGCATATAACTTAGCAAGGAGAATTAAAGTTTCTATTTTAAAATGGAAAATGAAATGTTTTTGTCTAATTTCACTCCCTGTGCCTAACACACTAAAAGATACAGATAATTTTTTTAAAAAAAATAGGCATAATATTTGAAAATTAGAAAGTATGTGGGTTGGATAGAAGTAACTAAATGGACCTGAGAAAAGATTTTTAAGGTCATAAAGAATTATGAAAATTGACACTCATAGCAGAATCTTTATTTAGAGAAAATCGCAATGTCGCTATAATTGGAGATTGGGGAAAAACGATGAGTGACAGCTATGTCTTCATCTACCAAATAGAAGATTGAAATATGATACCTAAAATGGTTAAATTTAAAGATAGCAACATATAGAAATATAAACATTTATATATTTTGTAGGAACTAATCAAGAGGGTCTGGAAGTTAACAAGGAGGTATATGTTAGAAAAGTTTGGTATTTCTTATATGTCTGTTAATACATTTGACTTTTAAAACTTGTGCATATATTACTCTGAAATTATAGTCAAAAGGAGGCTTATAAGATTTACTGATTTGAATACATTACAGGCAATAAGGATTATGATATTAGAAGGGAAAGTGTTGAGAATAATAACAGGCCACATCTGCCCTTTGATAGAAGACAAACTTGAACATGGTGCAGAAGGTCAAGAGATGATCGCTAAAATAGCTAAATTTGAAGATAGCAATTTATATAGAAATATACAGTTATGGTAATATAATCTTATAGGTCTCCACATAGCCACTTTCAGTAAAGCATGTCTTTGCATGTCTAAATTAGGTTCTACCCCAGCTGATATCTCATCCATCCTAGTAGAAAGGCAAAGATGTGGTCATGTTAATTCAACATAAATGCAGGGCTGACTTCTTGGCATTGTGTCAAGAATGGTAAATTAAGTATATTAAAAACAAGGCAGGCAGCATTATTTCAGTGATTAACCATGGTAACTGTTAGGAGTTAGATGAAGTCTGGATGCAGGAGAGGAGAAATGTTTATGTATATCAATGAGAAGGAAAGTGGAACACACTCTATACAGACTGAAGTGAAAGCATACTAATGGGAGTGACAGTAATGAGATTATATGTATTATAAGCACTGACAATTATACTCTCATTACGAAAATACACAAAGGGAATGAACACAATTATGTAGCAGACACTATGGGACAATGAACTTATTATACCATTTGTACTGTAGTCTATAGAAGTTTGCTGCTAAATTTTATGCTTTATAGGAGCAAAATTAAGCATTTTCCCTTTTCTATACTCCTATGAGATTTGGGGAGGATAATATTGGAAGAAGTTGGACTACACATGCATCTTTGCAGTCATCCAATTCTGGTTTTATGCTTTTGTTTTGTTTTGTTTTTGTTTTTGTTTTTCCTGCTTTATTCCTTAGAAGTTTTGAGTGAGAGATCAATGGTGGGGGGAATGAAAGAGTTCTAGGCTCCTTCAGCCATGATGTTGATTTCTGTCTCTAACCTAACAGCACGAATCTAATTAAAAAGAGAAGCTTGAAATTCAGACTTTTACCTTGTTTATTTTGAAGATAAAGAGTTTGAGACATGAAGCGATTGTTGGCCTAAGGCACACTGAGCGAGAGTGAGGACCAAGTCCCTGACTCCTGGGTGGGTTTCTTCCGTGCACTCCATGTCGTCGCTATGAAGACCAGTGCTTGAAGGGCTGTCCCCTTATTGCACAAGCTATGAGTGCAGATTAATTCCAAGACACCACACCAGCACTGGGTGACCTTCTAGAGCCAGTGCTTGAATGTGCTAGTGAGGGCAGTGCATGCCAGAGGGTGCTGATTCATTTTCACTGAAATGGTTTCAGTACTGTGGCCCACAATAATGAAAATACAGAAGTCGTTCTTGAGCACTTATCGTGTGTTGGTTATTGTATACTTTACCTATAGCATTTAAGATTAATGTAATTAAAACTAAAATGCATCATTCATTTGGAATAGGCACCGCCAGTCAGCAAAATATTTCTACAAGATGCAGCTTATAAGGAGTTAAAAACAAACAAACAAACAAAAAATGCCTTGAACTTATATACATCTATCCTCTAAAAACTCCAGGTTGTTTTTTGAAGCATCAGTTTCAGTTCAGAAAGGACATTTGTCCCTGGCTGTCTGATATTTGTTAGATTTAGGGCCTTGTGTGTGGGACCGTGCAGGCTTCCTCACCATATCACTTCTAATAGGAGGTACGGGTGGATGTTAAGAGGGTAGGAGGAAAGAGAAATCAGGATGGTGTGCTGTGGCAGGAATCTTTGCCAGTGGAGAAGACCTTCCAAGTTAGTGTTCCCCTGAGAAGGTAAAGTCTCCATGCCTTTACATTTCAGTGAAATTTACTGATATTTTTTTTCCTCTCCTTGTTCTGTCACCCAATAGCTTCCCAGTCTCGTGCAGCAAGCAGGCTTAAAGGACATCTGGAGATTTTATATGCTTTATTTAAATTAGAAAATGATTTTCTCTGTCTCAACACAGAATTGTATGGAACATTTTATAATGAAAACCATGGCAGACTGAGACAAAGGCCTGAGTTTTTCTTTCTCCCTCCCTCCCTCTCCCCCCTCTCTTTCTTTCCTTCTTTCTTTCTTTCTGTCCTCCCTCTACCCCCCACTCCCCCCTTTTTCTTCCTTTCTTTTGTCTGAATTTAGCCTAGCAACATGAGCTTTCTGATCTCTTTTGTTTTCTTTAATTGCTACTAAGATTCACAGGCTGTTTCTCCTAGTCTTATAGTCCCTATGATATTGTGTTTATCTCTAAGTGTACGAATGTTTGTATTCACATGTTTGAATATTATTTGGATTTGCTTCAGAATTAAAAACATTTTCTAGGCCTGGGTAGCAAGTCTTTCACTCAGGGGGGAAAGGAGATGCTGAACAGCCTAGCATAGCATCACAGGCTGTGAGCTATCCTGGAAGTTAGTGGCAGGAGACTCATAGTACTTGCTTTATTTTGCAGGTCTTTGGGGCAGTATTTAAATCACAAAGCTTTCAGTGCCTTTGGTAGCTGCAGATGTGAGACCAAAAACAGATTCTACTGGAAGCACATGGCTCATTCTCAATGTGCTCAGCACTGAAGACAATCTGTTCCTCTTCTCTGCCTGCCCTATTCTCCCTCCAGGCACCAGGCTGTCCTCCCTCCCTCTGCAGTTATTTCTCCGGAGCGACTAGAGGGAGCTCCAGACTAAATTGCTTTCAACTCTTGAATCTGTATGTGTCAAATGAGATGAGATTCAAACTAGGTTCCATTCACTAACAGTGCTAGTTCACATCAAATCAAAATATGTTACTTGGATATGATTGGAAGTATATTTACTTTGCTACATCACCTAATGGTCCTGTCACATAGTCCCCAAGACAGGTACAAGGGAACTCATGAGTCAGAATTGCTTTCCTGATGGAATCTATTCCCTTGGCTCAGTTTCCAGGTTGGTCTCTGTGACATCTCAACATCCTGTTGAGACATCTCTACCTGGAAAACTGGACTCTAATTTTAGTCTTTTAGTTTCAAATTCTATAAACCTGTAGGATTTTCTCATATTCTCTATAGTTTTGTAGCTTAATAAGGATAAACCGTCCCTGAGGAATTTCTGTTTAAAAGCACAAAGCTGTAGAATTTGGTCTAACTCTGTTGATCACTTAATTTTTTCAAATCTACTTCTGTGTGTTGTTTTGGTACCAGCTCCTAAAACAACAATATTTTCTCTTTACAGAATTCTAAAGTAAAATGAGTAGTGTTGGGCTCCTTCTGAAATCCACAGGGTGTCTCTCTTTCTCTGGAAAATAAAGCTTTACCTATACTTTTTCCTTTATTCTGCTTTCACATCCTTTATTTTTTCTTTTTTAAAACAACTTTTAGCTACTAAAGTGACTTCAGTGTGAAATTGCCTGTTATGATGGACAATAGGAGACAAAAATGTAAGCCCTGACCCCACTCATTGAGATCATTTGCTAAAGGGATTTATAAGGGACACTGATATGTTAGCAGATGGGTTTTTTTTTGGTGGGGGGGCTCAGGATTTGTAGTTCTAAGATTGCTGAAAGTGTTTGAAACTTTTTTTTCTCCTCTGTGTTTGAAAACTTTTGTTTCTTTTCTCTTATACAGACGGTGGCTCTTCCACAAATGAGGGTAAATGTGTATTTTGGGCATGTTCCTTGTCACTTATCTATTAGAAAGACTCCTTTCTTACAAGACCCAGTATTCACCATGGGTCACATCCCAGGACCAGGGGAACATAAAGAAGAAAGGGAAAATAAAAACAATCACTCTTGTCATCATGGCCATTAGATTGACAAGTGAAATATATGGAAACTGTGTGTCCTCTCAATAAAAAGCCTTTGTAATAGAGATGGCAGGCAGGAGCCTGTCCAACTAACAGCAGCAGACAGGAAGATGTACATACATTTTACTTGACTGTTGATATGAATGTAATCAACTTAAAAAATTATGCGAAGTGGAGATTTAGGGTCAAATAAAGGCACTCCCCTTTTACCAGTACCATGGGTGATCCTTCCTATCATTGTGTGCATCTGACTTGATTTTGTATTTAGACAAGAGAAAGTATGCTGGGCAAGGATGTTCATCGTGGTTTGTACCACCAGTAATGTCCTCTCTCCTTGGGATGCAGAAAGGACAAGATCTGCCATGCTTTCCCTAATATAGATAGACATTTTGTTCTTATTATTGATGCTCAACTCATTTTCCACTCTCTAAGATACATCATGTAAAGGTACAAGATCCCAGTGATGAATGTAACTGTATTATTTACCTTAAATGTACCAATAACTTAATGGAAAAAAATTAAGTTGGAAACACTTGAAGTCTTGTAGGGACTATTGGTCAGGGTGCTCTCCCTTTCCTGGCCAAGAAGTAGACATGCAAACTGAATTCTTTTGGGAGTTTGACCTCTGAAGGGTGACTCAAAGAAGGAAAACAATGGACCCTGATTTTCCTACCCACTGGCCGGGCCTTGAAGAGAGTTGCCATCCAGTACCTGAGTTTTTAGAACTGCTTTGAATAATTATCTCTCCAAAGCTTGCTTCTTTCTCTTTCTCTTTAGTTCTATGACCTACCAAATATTCTTTAAATGACTGTTTTTATTTATGTTGCCCTAAGTCCATTGTTCATTGCTTACTTTCCTTCACCCAATCCAAACTGCCCGGCTCTTTTATTTCTCTAGTTCACTTTATACATTGTTGAAGAATAATTTCCCTACCGCAGAGGAGGCACATTTTCAATGCTTCCAAGTGCTTACTGCTCTGTGTCTGAATTCTTTATCCTGGATTTTTAACACATTCCATATGCTATTTGTACCTTCCTTTCAAAGAAGGAAGAGTCAAAAAATATGAGCGTAATCAGAATAGACATCATAAAAATAATACAGGGGAATTGATTATTGGTATCTCAAATTTTTATTTTAAAAGTGTAAATATAAGAATAAATAAGATGTAAGACTTTCCTTTTGATATTCTGTGCTTCAAATATTGTCCCAATTTGACTTTTCCTATTAACATGTAATAGAAATACAGCAACTCGGGGGCAGAAAGGAACAAATATATCTGGAAATCTTCTTTGGGCTTTCCTACAATAAAGAACTTAGTTCATAAAAATCTAAATTTTAAAGCAGCGTCTAAGCAGGAAGAATATAAATATTTTCTATGAATCTTATTAATTCTGTTACTTGGTGATTCTTTGATGTCTTCAAGTTTGCTGTCTCAAACTTGTTTTCATCATCTCTTGGGGATTTTGTTTACATGTTTCCAATCTCAAATTTATTCCCCTTCTCTCTATGTTTATCCATATATTAGTTGCACTCATATTCCATTTGTTTGAAACATGTTCAGGGAGTTAGTTTATCCAGTGGGGGTGAGTAGGAGAGAACCGTTGCTTGTTTGTTTTAGATGCCAGTTTAAATTTTTTTCCCCATGTTTTCTTGAATAAGTAACACGATTTTTCAGAAGAAAATAGATGCTGATATTTGCTGTATAACTTTGGTCTCTCTCTAATAATTTGTTCAATGTATAGTTGTGTGCTAAAGCATTTGCTCTCTGGATATTATTTAATTTGACAAATTTTTCTTGGTCCATTTAGCTATCACCCTTGATTGTGAAAAGTCATCTAAAAAGTTACCTCTTCAGTAGTGTTGTAAAAATACATCAGTTGGATTTGAGCTATTTTCCTGAGAAACCTGTCAGTTACAATGATGGACAGGAAATACTTTTCCCTCAAATATGTTTCTGCCTCACTTTCACCTTATGCTTTTTATTTGAATCAACTCTCTGATGACTAGCAGGAGCTTCAATTTCTAGCAAGCAATGACTTTGTGTTGTTTGGAAAGGTCCCTCTTTCCATTTCTCCATTACATTTAAAAACTCCATTTTTTCCTTAGTTGTCAAAGTACATGGTCTATTAACTAAAAATATGAGTCCTGAGTTTTCTTCTTCAGAGTATTTGTGAGTGAAGTATAATTTATTGCTGAAGTTATGTTAAGAGAGCTTTATGCCGAAAAACCTATGCTACTCAGTGAAACTTTGGACATGTGATGAAGAAAGCTTTATACTTTGTTATTTATCAGTTGATTCATTCATTCAACAAATACCTATTGAGTGTCTTCTATATGTCAGGCAGTATAATAGACATTGGGTATTAAATTGGTGATTAAAGCAAGAATCAGTTTTTGCTCTCTTTGTTCTTCATTGGGGGAAATAAAATAATCATATATTGGTTTTATTTGTTGTCCCCAAACCTAACAACTTTAAACAAAGGCATTTATTTTCACTCAGTAAACTAGAAGTGGCTTAGCCAAGTGACTCTGGCTCAGTCTCTCCTGAGGTTGACCAGGGATGCAGTCTCCAAGCACTTGACTAAGACTAATGTACTTCCAAGCTTACTCAGATGACCTTTAGAAGAAATGTTATGGCTTGTGTCTAAATGTCCATCGAAAACCTCATGCCCTCATGAGATGGGACTTTTCAAGGTGTCATAGCAGTGAGAAACATTCTCATGGCAGGCAGAAGGCAGCAAGGCAGCAAAGGGACAAGCAGCAAAGAAGCAAGTGCAGCCCTCTTTCAGTCCCTTATATTGTCAATTATATTCTGTCTTCTCTCCTATCTGGAGGATGTCAGAAATAATGTGCTGACTTTACTATCATGTAATTAATTGTCTTATCATAAAAACACTGTTTTTAAGCACTGTTGAGATCATAGATTGTTGCATACTTCATTTCCTCTTCCTCTCTGAACAAAGATAAAAAAATAGCATTTTATGAATTGATTTATGTTCTTCTTTTACTAGAAAGGTTGTATTTATTCAGAGTTGGATACATGTTCATGCTTACTTAGGCCCTCTGTAGAAGCAAGTATACATTTTCCAACTTTTTTGTTTTGAATTTTGTCACTGCCCAAATCATGGACTTGCTTATATTTACTCTGTTTTCTGATCAGTTCCCCAACTCTGAAGTTTTAGAGGGGATTAGGTGCTGCGGAAACTGCTGGCTAAAACCAAAAGGTTTTCTGATGTTTTTAAAGTGACTCCAGGTCTTTGATATGCCTAGATACTTTTGTCACAGAAGCTTGAATGGAAGGCTACAATTTGTTTTAAATTCTGCATTACCCTATTTGTACTCCTTTTATTTGCTTTTGTAAACCAGAAAGGTAAGACTTCTGCCTTAGGAAAGATATCATACTCATGATGGCACACTAACAAAAGATTTGGGCATCTCTAATGTTAGTCCTCTAATCCAGGAGCATTTTGTGGGTATATTGGCATAGAAGGTGATGTGAGCCCTTGACCAATCTTGTCATCATTAGGTTTTACAAGATGCTTTGGCCTTGCTTAGGCCAATTCTATGTAGCTGAATGTCAAGATTTCATAAAAGTTCAGAGCTATGAGGAGCATCTTTTTCAGAGTCAATAAAATATGTAATATAGTTTTATTAAAACATGAAATATATATGTAAATTTCAGGAAATAATTCTATATACATGTATTTGAAGTGCATATATTTGTTACTTTATGATTCTATACTTTATGAATTGCTCAAATATCTTTTTCAATAGTTTAAAAAATTTATTTTTAATTTAATGTAATGCAAGTAGATATTGATAAAGAAAATATTTTTAAAAACAATCTTCTATGAAAAAACAAGTAAAATTTCACAACAAATTAAATAATCAATATTTGTATGGTAATTATTTTATAATTAAAATGTCATATATACATATATATGTATATGCATGAGGCTATATTTTCTGAAAGAAATCTTGGCATGTGTGATGACTTGTAAGAACATATTAGTAGATTTTGAATTTATAAGAGCAAATATATAAAATTTTTCTGAAAAATGCAGGACTATTGAGCCCTAACAACTAAGCATGTGAATGTCAGTTTCAGTTTAAATTTTAGGGACAGAAGCTGATTAATTTTTTTTTATCCAGTGGTAAAATTGTATGTTGAGAAAAATACCATCACTAATTCAATTTATTTGTATGAATTAAAATCCTTTGAGCCTGTGGAACTGTGGCTGCCTTGTAAGTGCAAGATCCTGAGTTCGATGCCTGGTCGTGAAAAAAAAAAAAAAGAAAGAAAATCCTTTAAGCTTATAAGTGGGTCTTTAAAGCCACCATGTCTCCAGGGGGTTTTGTAAAACTGAATCTCTTTTCTGTGTTCTACTTGTAGTAATTCTGGATCTCAAATTTGACCTAAAGATAGGTTGTGTGAGGGCATCAGTAACAGGATCTGGGGACTAATCAGCTTCAAACAGGAATGATATATTAAGGCAAATACTGGAGGCCAAATCCCATCACATACTGTGTAGCACAGGACAATGGGAGCCTATAAGATTCACAAGGAAAAAAAGTTTTGTAACTAAATAGCTCAGCTCTCTGTCAAGCACAACAAAGAGTAAAGAACCAAAGCTATTGCCAAAGGCATCAGCCGGTTTCTAGTGAATTGAGTGCAAACTAGTAAATACTCAGGAGTCCTACGATTCAAAGTGCAGTGTGAAACAAGTTCAGGAGGCTCTGTTTATTTGAGCAAAGGCTTCTTTTCCCTCCAGAATAATGATTCTCAGAAGTCTTGATCAGAATTTCATTTCAATTTGTCTCATTTTGTGAATAACATTTTGGTGTGTTTGTGAACATGTCTGTTCCATTTCACCAGTAAATTAGAGCTTATAATATTAGAAATCTATCCCAGTGAAACAAGTTTTTTATATATGTAACCAATTATTTTAGTTACTTTCCTCCTTGTTGGGACAAAATACCTAACACCCACAAGTTAAAGGAGAAAAATTTTATTTTAGCACATAGTTTGTAGAAACTTCTTTTCATAAACAGCTGGCTTCAAGGCATGACTTGGCAGAGGGGTGTGGCAGAGGAGAAACAGTCCATTCCATGATAGACAGGAGGCAGCGAGCAGCAGGTAGCAGGTAGCAGCCTCCTTTTCTCTTTGACCCAACCAGGCTGCAAGCCTCGGCCTTCTCGTTATCCACACCCAGAAATGTCATAAACCAATTATTGGACTAATCCACTATCCATACCTTTAATCCCAACATATTATTTGAAGACGTTTCCTTTAAGAAGTAGGAAAGGGAAGAGATGAATTTTTTTCTCTAGACTGTTTTTCTTTGTTGTTAGTTTTATACTTTTCTTGGCTGTAATTAGGCTTTAGTGCTTAGTTGTCACCCCTCCTCAGCCATGTGTGTATATCAGTGAGTGTGTAAGTTGGGATGGAACAAACAGATTGACAACTTTTGGAGTTTGAGGACCAGGAAGAGAGAGAGTCATTGTGAGTGGAAAAACATCTTGCATTTTGCATTGTCTGTTCTATTTATCTATTGTTGTGTTACAGATTACTTCAAAACTTAGTGGCTTAATACAAGCAGCAATCAGTTTGCTTGCTAACAATTTTGGAATTTGAACTAGGCTCACAGGGAACTACTTGTCTTTACCCAGATGGGATGAATTAAAATTTTGAAGGCATATTTCACTCTTCGTGTAGTCTCTAGTCTTTTCCCTATCAATTTTATCAACTTTTTTTTTGTGGTACCGGGGATTGAATTCAGAACCTTGCTTGTGAAGCAAGTGCTGTGCCACTGAGCTAAATTCCTGGTCCCCTCCTTACCATCTTTTAAGGTGGCCTCTAGGTAATTGGGCCAAGGTGGCTTAGATTCCCTGGAGAGCAAGGAAAGTGCAAGGCCTTTCACAACTTAGCCTGCGAAGTCACTCTGCACCTCCCCTGCTGTATCCAACAGATTATGCAGGGCCAGCCCTGGTTCATGTGGAAGGGAACTGTGGGAGTATAAAGGCCAGAGGAGGAGTTTATTGAGGAGATCATGTTAAAAGTTATTATAGTGGATAAAATGAGACCTCTGGAGTCAGACATCTAGGTTCAAAGCTGGCTCTGGCCTTTAGGACATGTGAGCTTCTCTTACTTAAGCTTAATTTCCTTATTAGCAAAAGGAGGGTTAACGTATTTGCTCCATAGATTGTTGTGAGGATCAAACGAAGTAGGAGATGGTAACTGGCATGTAAATTGCTCAATAAGAGTTCTCAATATTATGATTTAGCCTGTGTGGTAATTTACATGGTAATATGAATTTGTAGAACTAAAGTTTTTTTGAGTGAGCACAGAAGGCCATAAAAAGTTTGTAAACATTTTTGAGTTCCCTCTGTTCCCTGAAGAGAACTCAAGTTGCCCTTATTTCCATTTTGCCCTCTCATACCTACTAATATTAAACACTTTATTGTGCTTTTACCATCAGATACGCTAGGATGAGGTCATTCACTGAGCACAGATGTCAGGCTAGGACACAGTGGACACTCTCCTGGCGCTGTGCTTAAATAGGAAGGATCTTTTCATGTGAAAGAAATCCACACCTCTGCACTGTCCGGTATGAAGGTAGATACATTTTCTGCTCTTCTCCTCCTCCTCCTTGTTGTCATTGTCGCCCTCCTCCTCTTCCTCCTCCTCCTCGTCCTCCTCCTCCTCCTTTACCTTCTCCTCTTCAGGACCTTGTGCTTGCCAGGCAGGCATGGTGCCACTGAGCTAAATCCCCAGCCCAAGTTTTCTGCTTTTCTTAAGAAATAGATGTGTTTTGGACAGTTGCATCTGTAAAATCCATTGTTTAGAATAGTACAAACAATTGTCTACCAGGATAACATTGAACAATGGTCAGTGTTACTGTACAGAAAGAGAGCTCTGCATTTCATACTTTGTAGATGTAAATCACACATACTATTTATTGAGAACAATCAAATCTCAATTAAATTTACTCAGTCAGGATTCCCCAGTTTTCTGAGAATAAACAAGAGTTCCTTCATTGGGTCAGCTCTGAGGACCAAACAATGAAACCACAATGATTGCTGATTGAAAATTTTCTTAGTAACAGATCAGTTTGGAGTGCAGATTACCCATCGTCATTGACATAAAAACAGTCACCGAAAAATCACCTCTAAGCAAGAAAGAATGTCTAAGGAACAGAAGATGTGAATATAATTATGTCAAATGAAAGTACCTACTTTTGGGGAAACAACTTACATTATGAATGACTTTCACTTAGGTTCTAGGCTTCTTCAAAACACAAACAATTAAGGCACTTTACTTTCAATATCATATAATTTATGGAAAAATACTCCTCCTTCGTTCTCTTTTTTATTATGTACCTCCTAAATGCCCAATTATAAAGCATTTTAATATTTCACATTTACCCAAGGACATATAACCAAACTGAAGCAAATGGAGCCTCTAAAATATTATCCTTATCCAATAGTTCATGGTAATTTTTGCATTTTATTTTATTTTGATTCTTTTCTTTTCTTGGAATTATATACTTGGTTTGAGATTAATAGCAATTAATTCTGTTTAAGTACACCCTTTTCTCCCCATAGCTGAGGTTCAGAAGGTCTATCAAGGTTGTTAATGAAATACCTGAGTCCCAGAGCCATCCAAAGAAGTAATAGTTTTTAAAATGACAAAGTCATGAATAATTCAATGAGATGGATCTTCTACTGGTGGGTTTATTTCCCTTAGCACTACATAATAAAACTTTAGTATGCCTGGTCTTAAAGGTAGGCAGACTGATAGACTGGAACTACATGTGAGCTGCTGAACTTGTTTGAAGGCTTTTATCAGGTCTTACTGAGTGAAATGAAAAAGTTATGATTTTTTGGTTGTTGTTTACTCCCACAAATCAATTTGGTTGGAATATACAGCGATGTTGCCACTATTATTTTATAAATAAGGAAGTATTAAATCCGATAGATGTAATTAATTATTAAAATTTTCCTAGCCCCCAGAGAAAATGATTGATAGGTCATTCATCAGTGAGAGCTGAATATTTGCATTTATGTGGAAAATAAGGGATTATGGCCTTTGTCATGCATGGCGATCCCCTTCCCACAGGCCATCTTTTCTGGTTGGAGCATCTGAACTAGTCTTAGAGTTTTGTCAGTATCTGCACTTTCATTCCCAGTTTTAGGAACTTTTTGGTTACTCCCTCTTATGGGCTTCCATTCCTCTGTCCACCATTAGCATAATGCTAATAATACTTTACAGTTCTTATAGATCATCCATTTACACACTTCTGTGGTGCTTTAGAAAATCTGAAAGTGGCTCATATTGATCTTCCTAAGACATATTTTCAGCAAATATTTCCAAAATGAACTACTGTGCTCTGTTTCAAGTTATTCTTGTTTCTGGCATCTGTTACTTTCCTTTTATCTTTTTTTTATTATTATTACAGCAAGAGTTTCATGTTCCTGTTGAGGCTGTTCTCTTTTTTGTTACCCTTAGAATGTTTTAAGTTGAGGATAGGTTGCTTCAAAGGATATCGAACCACTATATTGAGGCTTTGGGTAATCATGACTATATATATTCCTAGAGTGACAGCAAAGTGAATGTAACAAAACTTTTTCAGGATTCCAAAGATTGTATTTTTAGTTTTCAAGCATCATGCAAAATTGTCTGGCCTATACTACTGGTATGATCCAGGAGAACATGTAAGTTTAGACACTTTATAATAAATGATTGGTATTATTTGCAGTTTCTATTTAATTTTAAGTTTTATTCTCTTGCTTGTGGAACAAAGAAAGAAAGGTATTTTTAAAGGCCATGCTTGTATTATAATGTTCAACTGTGCAGCGTGAGCTCTTTCATTTAATTTTCCATTTAACTCAATAAATTAAGAATCTGTGCTGTAAAAGTACTGTTCATTGATAAAGGGTAATGTTAGAAACAAATAGGTTGGATTTTACAAATTTAATGGAAACTAAAAAAATTAGTTTTAAAAAAATAGGCATATTTTATGGATGCAAAACATAATGCCTGAATCATGAGGAGAGTTTGAAAAACATCCAGAATATGCTATTCACAATAGTTGGTTAAAAACAATAAAAAATATTAAATTATTTTGAAATACCCTACTTTCAAAAATAGGGGCATATGTAATATTTTTTAGATTTCTATCAGACAGATCACTTTTAAAATTAAAGTTTAAAGACTTACAAATATTTTTAAAATTAACTCATTTTCTAAATGAGATTACAAATCATATAAAAATAATATGCGGTAGTAGAATGAGGAATTTACCATTCCCAGGAAAATGACAGGTACCTGTGCTTCAGGTATATTACATTCTTGGTGATAGATTGTTCAACTTCTATAATTAAAAAAAACACTAACTCAGAAGTCTATTCACCATAGAAAAATTTATTATAATTATAAGCAAAATTTGTATTTCATTATACAGTTTTCTCAAAGATTGACTAATGTTCTAATGACATGGTTTATTTAAACAATTAAGTTAGCACTTAATGAGAAAGAAAACTTGTAGCCAATTAAAGACCAAAGTAATACATGTACTGCATTTTCTGGCAATTAATTGATAACTTGCTTACTATAGGCTATCTTAACAATTAACCAGTGAAACATTCCTAGGAAATAGAAAAGCATTATGCAAATGAGTTTCGGATTTATTCTTTTCAAATTCATTTCCACATTATCTAATCTGGCATATGTGGAAAACCCTCCAGAAAAATTAAAATGCCTCTGAAGCCTTCTGGTTTTAAGACTCCTAATTATTCTGGTAACATAACTTCCTAAAACCAGGAATTTCTAAAGGCAATTCCAAATCACAGGTATCTGAAAACAGGAGACCAGAAGAGTTTTCTAGTTGCTACCATGTTATAACATTGGCAGTTCCCAGTATGTTCTTGAGTTTGGGGACTGTTGCTATGCTCATGTTCATGTTTAGCATGACATATTTAAAAACCACTTCCTTCTCAGTGAAGCATATTATGACCATGAGACATTAACTTTGACTTCTCCCTTTGTCATTAAAAAAATTCATTTATAATTTCTAATTTGACTCTTTAACAGTTATTTATTCAAAAATTTAATGAGACTCAAAATGAGCTACTGTGCTTTGTTGTATGTGATGACTGAAATTTTTTGAAGTAGGACTTATGTTTCCAATTCTTATGAGTGAGACCCATGATCTTCAGGTACAATCTTTAAGAGTCAGCCACTGTCCAGCATTTCAATCAGGTAATATAACATTTGACAATTTTGGAAAAAAGTCACTAGAATCATGTAAATAAATACCTACATCAGGGAGTCTCAACCGCAGCAGTAATGATGTTGGAGACAGGATGATTCTTTTGTATAAAGTATCCTCTTGTGCCTTATAGAATACTGTATTTAGCTCTATCTCTGTTATGGGCAATGCCAATAACAGTCTCCCAGTATGACACTGAAAATTGTATCCAAAAGTTCCCAAATAGTTCCTTGGGGTAAAATCGACCACCTCAACCTCTGTGCTGAGATCACCAAGCAAGTATATTCTGCAGATCTAAGTCTTGTTGTTCTGTAGGCAAAGACCCAGGGAGAGGTAACTAAGAATGACTTTCTTCTGGTGGCATGATATGCACTTATATAATTGGTACTCACCATGCTCAAGTTGTTCTTTGAAAGAACAAGGACATCTTCCTATGGTTTGAAAACCAAAGGGATATACAGTGATAAAGTCACCAGCATGAGGCATGGTTTCCCAGAGATAGTCCAAGTATTTGACAAAGAAGTTTATAGGTTGCTAGAATGTGTGTTCACTTTTAGAAGTAAACTCAATGTATTTTTTTGAGTAATGTGGCATTAATCACCAGAAAAAAATGTTCTTATGCACAGGGGACATCTTGATCCTGGGCTTTTGAAGCACAGTCTCAAGTATTATGCAGTAATATGAGTCTTGTGTTGAACCATAGTTCATCTGTTTGTGATACTATCTTCACTGGGGCAGATAGTAGAGAAAAATTACAGGAGTTTTATTAAGGCTCAAACACTAACCCATCTATCCCAATAGAACAGTCACAAAATAAGATAATTTTTCTCAGTATCCCCATTACCTTCAGTCTGTGTGAAATTATTACCTCCATCTACAGAAAACCAA
Source organism: Fukomys damarensis (assembly GCF_012274545.1). NCBI lineage: Eukaryota > Metazoa > Chordata > Mammalia > Rodentia > Bathyergidae > Fukomys > Fukomys damarensis. The sequence goes on from NW_022900940.1 coordinate 14,489,372, forward strand.
TGGACCATTTTAACTATTTATTCCACTCAAGTTGTCAAACTAAAACAGTGAAAATGCCAATAATTTACAGCCAGGCTTTAACACATTTCTAGCATTTCATAGATGGGTACCTAAACACATAGAGGACAGCTTTCATCAATAAAAGAAAAATAGCTGGCCAGACTAAGGCAAACCAAAATCTTTGAGGACAAATCCTCATAAAAGGACTTCACATTTAAGTTTTCATTAAATATATTTTTTCCATCCCTTTTCATGCTATAAAATCTTGACAGTATTGACCTTTTTTTTTTTTTTAATACTTTGAAGAGTCTAAAACTGAGTTTGGCACTGAGAAAGCATAAGTAACAAAGAGTTAATTGCTATATGAATCAGGTAACGATTAATTCTGCTTTATGAGATAAAATTTTAGTATATAATGAAAGCAATAATGGGACTCCTATTAATGAAACAAAAAACACCAGAAAATATTCTTACATCAAGGAAACATCCTGGACTTTTTGTCTCAGGTGTTCTTTAGAGAAACTAGTCAATTCATTTATCATTGTTTTTAGTGTAAAATATAAGCAAAGAAATTGACATTTACTAAATAAGCATTGGATTTATATAATTACATAAAGTATAAAATGTTTTTAAAAGGAAACCCAGACCCGGTTTGTAAGACTGAAACCAGGAATAGTTTCATAAAGCAATGTTTTTTAAACGAGATATTTTAAAATGTCTTCTATAAAATTTAAATGTAACATTCTTGTTGAAGGGTATGAAAATACTAAAACAGTTATTATGAAATTCTGCCATTATTCTATTTCCCAGATATAATGCATTTAAAATCTTGACCTATTTTACATAATATTTGTCACTATCACTTCACATATTCCAATAAATATATTTGGTTCTTTAAGTTAACAATATGTTATGAACATTTCCATTGACACAAAATGCTCAAACACACTTTCAAGGATTGTGCAAATTTTCTTTATAATGTGTGTAACCAAGATTGACATAATTGTATACCTATTACTTACCACCTGTAGTATTTCAGTATTTCCCAGTTTAAAATATATATGTATGTTGGTAACATTGATACATTTTTGTGTGATTTGAACTTCAATTTAATATTTGAGGCTGTTTGAATTGAAACATTTTTACTATATCTCTTCAGGTGCTACAGCTTGAATTGTGCTCCCTCCAAATAATTTGTTTGGAAATACTAAATTCTAGTACCTTAGAAAGTGACCTTATGGACTCAAGGTCACTGATGGTATAATAAATGAAGAAGTGGTAAAAGTAGAGTAGGGGTGGTATGACCAGTATGACTGCTTTTTCATCCAAAGGGGAAATCGGGATGTAGCGACACATTGAGGGAAAGTGATGTGAGGAGACAGAAGGAGAAGTTGGCCATCTATAAGGCAGGGAGAGAAGCCTAGACAGGATCTTTCCCTTGGTCTTTGGAATGGACCAACCTGCTGAAACATTGCTTTGAGACTTACAACCTTGAAAAGTGTAAGGCAATAAATTTCTGTTACTTAAAGCCACTTCGTTTGTGGCACTTCATAGTGGCAGTTGTAGTGAGTGAATATACCAGTTAACACTGCACAAAGTTTTCCCTACTCACTACTTCCTCTCCCTAATTCTGTCAAGATTAAAAAACTCTCTTATGCCTTCTATTTCTAGGCAAATATATATACTTGTATTGTATTTTTGTTTTTCTTTGTAGTGCAAATTTTCTTATCTTACAATTTTTTTAGTTCAGAAGTAATGAAAAATAATAATACTTATAACAGCAGCTATATTGTAATGATATCTGTGTTCAAATTTCATGCTATATTGATCTCATCATGTTATCTCCTTTATTGCCATGTTAATGAACTTAGGAAAATGAAGGGCTGTCTTTATCATTTGTTCTCTTGTTCTGTTTTGTCGTGTAGTTTTTGTCGTGGGTATTTTAGACATTCATTATATGCTGTCAGCTTTGTTATTGTGAAAAATAATTGTAGAGTTGGAAATAACTGGACGTGTCCTGTAGGGTTCTTCAGAAAGCAGATTAGAATTACTGGTATGTGGCATTTATTCCAGGAGTTGGAGTTTTCACTTAATGGAATTCCAATTCAATTGGAATTTCACTATGAGTACATTGGGACTTCCGCAGTGTTTCATTTCACTGAATGCTGTTGTTTGAAGGAAGGTTGTTCTCTCTAAAAGTCATGATCAGATTTGATTGCCATGTGGTAGTGATGTGAGGTGGCACCTTCAGTAGAGCTTAGGTTGTTCAGGGAATTCTCATGTGTCTGGGTTAGTTATTGGGAGAACAGGTTGTTTTAAAGTCAGGCTGCTCCTTGTGTCTTGTCTATTATCATGTGTCTGGCTGTCCTTTTAGTATTCTGCCATGTTATGATGTAGTGGGAAGCCTTCCTCAGATGTGGCCACCCAATCATCAGCCTCCAAGCCTGCAGAACCATAAGCTAAGTAAACTTCTCTTTATAACTTTCCCAATCTCAGGTGTTTTGTTATAGCAACAGAAATAGATCAAGATGCTGAATAGGCTGGAGAACAGCAATCAAAAACAACTTTTCAGATGGTTAAGAAGCAAATAGGATGCAAGCGTTCCTAAATGATAGTAACAAGCAAGGAAAATTGTGTTGAACACAAGAAGGGGAGGCTCAGCTGCTGGAGGCTGGAGAGCCAAGACTGTCTAGGGCCAAGGTTGCAAGGAGAGGGTGTAGGGAAAGTGCTGGAGAGAGAGTGCAGTAAATCTAGGGGATATTGTACAGGTCAAAGATAACCTGAAGGATGGGATTGGCAGCCCAGGTGTGGGATCAGGGCTCAGGGGAATGCAGAATTTGTGGAATGAGAAGGTGGGCTTATGTCAAGGAGCTATGAGAGAATTTAATAAGAGAATGCGCTGAAAGCTGTTCTGGATTTTTATCATTTAGGTTGCAGCTGCTGGCTAATGTAGGGCTTTTGGGGTAAGACAGCTGTCAAAGCCTGATGTTAGCAAGCCTCCCACATAAGCACTATGCAAACAGCACAATGGTGGGTTTGAAAGGGGAAAATGAACTCTTTCTTTTTACCCATCATATCAATTGATTTCTTATAATCTAAGAATTAAACTTGAGTTTTTTCTTTGAACTCTGCAAAGGACCTCCTAAGAAATGTGTGCTTTCATATTTATAGTGTTTGAAAGTTTGAAGGAGCATTATAAACCCTACTATTTTAAATAGCTTGAAATTCTGAATGGGGTGAGTATGTATTTTTTGATTTATGACAACACCTTCTCTAAGTGTCTGGCCCCAGTTAAGTAACTGCTCTCTTAGCACAAGAGTTAATCCTGTTTCTTGCATGCATTCTGGCTTTTCCTAGGAGGAAAGATACTAGTATATTTTCCCCAGGATGTGACATGAATGGTTGCCAGCTTACTGCCACAAACCTTGCCCCACAGTTTGGTGAGCAGAAAGGCACCAAGATGATAAATGTCTATCTATATTTAATAGTCTCTGTTGGATGCAATAAAATATCTGTTTATGCATAAAGCTAAAGATGAAATTTGGCTAAACTTCACATTATATTGAAAAATATAATCCTTTGTGTGTTTCTTCTAGGATTTTATTAATTATATTCAGATCTGTCTACCAGTAGACTATGATGTGTTTAGATTTCTCTAGATTCATTCATTTCATATTGTGATAGTATCCTTTCACTTACTCCTGCCACTGTTCATTAATCCTTCTCTAGTCAAACCCAATTAAAAACTAAACATTTGTGGTCTGGGCAGTTAGCTCAGTGATTCTTCAGCCTGCCTCACAGGGCAAGGACCCCAGTCCAATGCCCTGCACCAAAAACAAAACAAAACAAAAAACTAAATATTTGTAAAGCATTGACAAACTTCTCTATCTTTTAGATAGTTATTCTGTGTCCCTTCATTCAGCAAGAGTTTCCTGCTAACCCAGGGAAAATGACTTCATGAACACTTCTCCATACTTGATCATTTATCTATCCTATATTTCAGTAAAAAATGTACCGAGTGCTTTTTGTACTGCAGGTCCTGTGTGTAGGTGTATAGAATATGAAGGTGAACAAAGACAGTCCTGGCCAACACAGACCTTGCAGTGTAGTGATAATAGCTGTTACTTGGGCATCCCCCAGGGTTCTTCTTGGCTAAAACTACTGCATCATCATTCCTGAGCAGGACTTCCAAAGCCAGTCACGCTTTATAAAGAGATCTTTTGGGGAAATATTGCAATTACTAACAGAAATGGCAGCACTGATATGTCAAAAGTCTGGGGCTGGATTTTCCCTGCTGGGGGTTTGTTTTTCCAGTGTGATCTGCCATCTTGCAAGTAATTGAATGTATCTCACCGCATTTCTTTTCATCCTATAGCCTGAGAATTGGTCCCCAACAATTTACTTCTTTTCAAGTCAGAGAGAGGGAATGTATTCACAAAGGCTTATTCTCCCCCAAGAGGGTATGCAGGATCAAGGTTGCAGTTCATAAATTCCACCACAGTTTAACCCTGAATAATACTGTTGTCTCATTAGGAAAGTGTTTGTGGTCTTAACACAGCAGGAATGATATTTGAATATAATCCTATAATCTTGGCTGAATTTTCTAAGAGATTACATTTATTTGAGTATTTGGTTCTGTATAATTGTAGAGCTGGCTCTTACCTAGGGACTGTGAGAATCTAAGTTACCCTCCTTGCCATCTGCCACATCAGTCGTATTGGGACTCTCTATCCCTGGATCAAGTTCAAGAGATGAGTCTTCCATTTTACCCCAGCTTCCCTTCTACAGGATCCCTTCTGAGTGCTGACCACTAGGGATAAAAAGGTGAGATATAGCTATCCGTCATTTAATGGGAAGGCCCACAGAGGAAACCATTCTAATGGAGCACAGAAATCCAAGAAATTACAAATAACAAAGCCAAAGAATTGGCAATAGGGCCTTGACCTAGAATAGAGTTTGGTGATGGTAGAAGTCCTGAGATGGATGAATGTCCATATTTGATAATAAAACAGCTTTGTATATTCACCAGAAATATAGAGCCATATTCTGAAATTTAAAAAATTGAGGGATCCCCTGAAGGGAACACAGTGGAACACACAGGAGAAGAGATGTGTTTTCCTCAGGAGACTTCTCAAGAAAGTCATACTTCATCAAAGTTTTGTGAAATCAGTTAGTGGAAAATTTCAGGTAAAGATGAAGCACAAATATGAGCAAGAGAGGAATGTAAAAATGAGGCAGTATAACTCCATGTTGTTGCTTTGTATGGCTTGAGAATAAAAAATACCCATGACAATTTTTTTGAGAAATGGGGGATCAGGAAGGACTTTTCATGGAAGATTTCACAAAGGATCTGAATATCAAACACGCTTTCACAAATCAGTGATCTGAATGCTAGGCTTAACTAACAATTTAAAGAATAGGATGAAGAATGTACAAAAGTTAGAATTCTAAGACCATCAACATAGAGCCCCAGCCCTTTCTTGGTGAGTCAAGGATGCATTCTGAGATCAACTTATGAGGTCTTTAGTGTAGATATTATATGATTCACACAAAAGGGAACTTTGTAAGGCATGAAATATTTCAGCAATTGTCAAAGAGGGCTGTCATTAATATAGACAAACATGCTAGTGTCTTTCCATAGTGTCAGAATTTATTGAATATTCACACATCCACAAGCTATATCAGTTTCATTGCTTTTACTTCACTGAGTACTGCTGATTTAATTAAATGTTGTGACCATGACAATTCCAAGTTCTTTGTTCCATTGCAGTCTTGCTAACATCTACCACTTAACTTTCTTAACACTCAAATTATGTATCACACAGAAAACAATAATGTATAGGTTATAGGAAAAGAAGACGAAAGAGGCTATAAGATTTTAAAAGGCAATATAAAGAGTACAAGCAGAGAGTTTCCATAGGAGGTCAGATATTGGCTTAATGAATACATCACAGGATATCAAGCAAAGGGTCCAAACAGCTTTGTTGAGTGCAGCATCAAATGACAGGGAGGAATCATGGTGAACCAAAGTCCAGGTGCACGTGGAAGTTCACCATCTGATGAATGTCGCGCACATACACTAGGTGGTGTATGATAAGGCCATGGGTTGGTGTGCCATGCTGCATTCCAAATTCGTAGGGGGTAATTTTTCTGTGGCACTAGAGATTGAACCCAGAATCTTTACTCTGAGCAACATTCTCAGGCCTGTCTGTCTGTCTGTAGACAGGGTCTGGCTAAGTGACTCACACTAGGCTGGAGCTTGCAATCCACCTGCTTCAGCCTCCCAGAGTGCTGAAATTTCAGGAATGTGCCACCATACCTGACTCAATGGGTAGTAATTTTTATTAGCATAGTTAGGAAGAAAAACAAAGATACGAGCTCAACAGAACAGGTTTATTTCAGAACAAACCTGAGAGGGACTGCTCTGGCTCTTAGACCAGACTGGTACCTTTGGTACAAGTAATGAATCTTTTATAGGGTCATGAGGTCGGGAGAGTTCAGTGAAAGGCAGTTAGGGTTACCTGTCAAGGACAAGGCTTGAGAAAATATAGGGGGTAATGGTTGCCCCTAAAAGGGCCTCCAAATCCCTGACTTTGGGGACCTCCAAAGCTCTGGCCTCACCTTTACCGAGTCTGCCATAGTTGTGTAGACCCTGTGATAGGAAGCTGGTGTCTGAAACCTCTGATGTTCTGCCCAAGTGAATGGGCCACAGCAGCCTCTCCCAACCTGTACCCCTCCCAGGGCTGCCCCAGAGCCTGTGGGATAGACAGCTGTATATGGGAGCTCTGGGAATAAAGGACTCACCTGAGACTCAGCCCAGCCCTCAGCCTACCCTTGTGAGGAATCGACTGCCCAGGGTACCATTCTTGCCCATGCCCTCCACGAAAAACCAATTCACTTGTCTTTTTAAAAAATAAAGCCTGAGCTTGTTCTGCCACCTGAAAAAAAAAAGCTAAAACAGATATTTCTAAAACCCTTTTGTTTGATTATTTCTAACTATATCCGAAGAGTAATCCACTTTTCTTGGATGAGGGACTTTAGAGATGTTGCTCGAGAAAAATTGACATTAATCCTCAATCCGTAGTCCATCATTTGCTTTACTCTGGTGGTGCTAAAATACAGTAGCAATGATAATAAAAATATATCATCATCTATAGTGTACTGTAGCAGCCAAATTTGTGAGCTTACAGCTAGTCAGCCAAATACCACAGATCAAATTTCGGATCTACTTCATTTATTATATAACATTAGGCAATTTATTTAACCTTTCTGAGAATCTGTTTTTTTATAAAATTGGTGCATGTTTATAATGTACAATAGTAATTTATGTCTTGGGGAACTGGTAGATGAATATAGCTTATCTTGATCATTTTCAAACTCTTTATCCCCACATTTCCCTCTCCTGTTTCTCCTCTATAATATTGCCTTTATTTTATTCATTTATTTATTTATATTTTAGGTTTCTCATAAGAGAAAGCCTGTAGCTGTCTAAATCTGGCCTTTTTTGCTTAACAAGATGGTCTTGAGGTCTATCCATTTTGGTGCACAAATTATAATTTCATTTTTCTGTAAGGCTGAGTAATTCCATTGTGTATATACACCACAGTTTTGTTATTCATTCATCCATTGACAAGATCTAGGCTCTTTACAGAATTGTTATTGTGAATTGCGCAGTATGCTTGTATTCTGTAGTATGGTGTCTCATCCTTGAGGAATATACGCAGGAGAGTTATAGCTGGTCCAAATGATACTTCTACTTTTACATTTTTGAGGAATCTCCACATTGATTTCTGTAATAGTTTTACTAGTTTATATCCTGGCCAAAAATTTGAGAAGTTTCTTCGTTGCATTTTTGTTAGCATTTATTTTGTTTGTTTTGCATTTTTTAATAACAGCCATTCTGACTATGATAAGACAGAATCTCAAAGCTATTTTCATTTATATTTCTTTAATGCCTTAACATGTTGAATCTTTTTATATACTTATTGGAGAGTAGTGCTACTATTTTTGAGAAATGTCTGTTCAATTCTTTAGCCTATTTTCTGATTGTGTTCTTTTTAAGGTACATATTTTGAATTTTGAGTTATTTATGTTTCTAGATATTAATCTTCTATCAGAAAAGTAGCAAGCAAATATTTTCTTCTGTTGTGTAGGTTGCCTCTTCACTTTGTTTTCTTTGCTGTGTAGAAGTTTTTAGTTTGATGTAATCCCATTTGTTTAGTCTTGATATTATTTCCTATGTCACTGGAGTTATATTCAATAAATCTTTACCTATGTCTATGGCTTCTAATATTTTCACTGTGTTACCTTCCAGCAGTTGCAAAGTTTCTGTTTTCATATCTAGATCTTTAATAATTTTGATTTAAGTTATTATAGGTGAGTGACAGGGATCTAGTTTCAGTTGTCTGCAAATGGATATCCATCTTTTCCAGCACCATTTATTAAAGTGACTTTCTTTCTTTCTAATGGATTTTTTTTTTGGCTTGTTTTCAAGAATCTGATAGCTGTAGATACATGGGACTGGTTTTGTATCTTTTGTTCTGTATCATTGGTCTACATGTCTGTTTTTATATAAATACCATGTTGTTTTTATTACTGTTATTTTATTTTTATTATTATTTTTTTTTACAGTATAACAATATCCGGGATTGTGATGTATCCGGCTTTGCTCTTTTTCCTCAGGGATGCTTTGGATATTCTGAGACTTTTCTGATTCCCTATGAATTTTAGGATTTTCTTCTCTAGTTTCATGAGGAATGCTTTTGGTATTATTTTAGGAATTCCATTAAATCTATCTATCACTTTTTGTAATAATTGGCATTTCACAACAGTAATTCTTCTGATCCAACAATGAGGCATATCTTTCCATTTTCTAATATCTACTTCAATTTCTTTCTTCGGTGTTCTGTAATTTTGATTATAGAATAGGTTAATTTCTAGGTTTTGTGGTTTTTTTTTGTTTTGTTTTGTTTTCTATTGGGGATCAAATGCGGGACCTTGTGCTTGTGAGGCAGGCAGCAAAATCACTGAGCTAAATCCCCAGTTCAATGTTTTGTTTTTTTTTTTTTTTTAAGATATTGTGAATGGAATTGGTTTGTTTTTGTCTTTATGGGTTCATTATTAATAATATACAGGAATGCTACCGGCTTTTGTGTGTTGATTTTGTTGTCCTCTAGGATTTTGCCTTTGTTTATCAGATTTAAGTGTATTGTATTTTTCTTATTTTCTATGTAAAAATTATATTGTCTGAAAGTAGGAATAATTTACATCTTTTCATATTTGAATACCTTTGATTTCTTTCTCTTACCTGATGGCTCTAACCAATGTTTTGAGTGCTATTTTGAACAGGAGTGATGACTGTGGACATTTTTGTCTACTTCCTGATTTAGAAGAAATGCTTTGTTTTCTTTCATTCACTATGAATGACTCTGGCTTTGCCAAAAACAGCTTTTACCAGTTTGAGGTAAGATCCTTTTATACCTATTTTCATCAAGGTTTTTATTATAAAAGGATGTTGAATTTTTTTGAAAGCTTTTTCTTCATCTGTGGAGATGATCTTGTGATTTTTTAAAAAAATCATCTATTCATCTCTGATTTTGTTAATTTGGGCTTTTTTCTCTTTCTTTTGGTAAGTTTGGCTAGGAGCTTATCAATCTTTATCTTTTCAGAGAACCAACTCTTTGATTCATTGCTCCTTTGCATTGTTGTTTTAGTTTCAATTTCATATATTTCCACTCTTATCTTTATTATTCCTTTCCTCCTATTGGTTTTGAGATTGTTTTTAATCATTTGCTAGGACCTTGTGATGTATCATTAGGGTATGTATTTGGGATCACTGTGTTTTTCTAATGCAGGCACCCATAGCTCTAACCTTCTCTCTTACATCTGCTTTCATTGTGTTTGACAGATTTTGCTATGTTGTATTTCCATTATCATTTCACTTTAGGAATTTAAAAATTTCTTCCCTGATACCTTCCGTTACCCATTGAACATTCAAGCATGAATTATTCAATCACCATGTATTTGGATAGATCCTATGATTTCTTTGGCTCTTCATTTCTAGTGTCATTGCATTGTGATCTGAAAGGATACATTAAATTATTTCAATGATTTGTATTTACTGAGATTTGCTTGATGGCCTAAAATATGGTCCATTTTAAAGAATGTTAGCGTTGGCTGCTGAAAAGTATGTATATTCTGTTGTTCTTGGATGAAACACTCTAAATATCTGTTAAATGCATTTGATCTATGCTATAATTTAATTATAATGTCTCTTTATTGATATTTTGTCTGGGTGAGCTCTCTATTGTTAGAGAATTGAAGTCTGGAGTGTCATTTTCCACTCATTTACTGTTAGTCTGTGTATATCTTTTCTGATAAGGTATGTCTCTTACAGGCAACCTGTAGATGAATCTTATTTTTTGATAAGATATGGCATTTATCATCTTTTAATTGGAGAGTTAAAAACACTTACGTGTTATTATTGAAAGGTATATTCTGATTCTTGGCATGTGTCACTTAATTTATTTCTCATTCACTTAAGCATTATTGCAGTGAAGCATTTTGTTTTGTCTCATAGTTGTTGTTCTCATTGACTATATTTAGGATACCCTTATGTATTTTCTGCAATGCTGTCCCTGTGGTCATAAATGTGTTTAGTTTATTCTTATCATAGAAAGACTCATTTTATTTGGAAGCATAGCCTTATAAGATATGGTAATCTAGGTTGGTAATTATTTTCTTTCACTGATCAAAAATTTCATCTCAAGCCCTCTTGGCCTTTGTGGTTGCTATTGAGATATCTGTTATTATCCTGATGGGATTGGTGCTTTTCTCTAATAATCTTCAGTATTCTTTCTTTGTTGTGAGTTTCTAGTATTTTGGGTGTGAGGTGTTCTAGGAGGTTAAAAGAGCAAAGAACAACCATTGGTGGGAAAGAACCTGACAAAACAAGCTAAGACATTGTATAAGTAAAATAACTAACACTTGCACATTTACATATATTCATACCCCCCACACATTAAAAGAGAAAGAAGGAAAAAGGATTTAGTGATAATATTTATATACAAGTAAAGACAGGGTGGGGAGGGGAGATTTGAGAGGACATGAGAGGAGAAGGACTGAAAGAAGAGATGGAGAAGGAATAAAAATAGAAAGTGAGAGAAGATATAGAGAGATTGAATCCAAATAATGAACTAACAGAAACACACATTTAGCAAACCCTAAGAAATAACCCTCAGTGTGGGTAAACATAATGAGACATGGTAAACCCTGATAGAACCCTAGTATTACCTAGCACTCATAGAAAGATATAAAAATACATATGTCTCTCTGACACATACAAAAAGAAAGAACAAAGGAAGTAAACCAAACTAAGTTCAATAGTCTTCCTGTGGTAATATTTGTTTTTATACTGGAGTCAGTTCTTTTTTTTTTTTTTCATTGTTTGTTGGTACATTTTAGGTATACAATATGATGACATTCATTCTTAGGAATTTGTATCTTTACGTTATATATCTTGGTTCTTATTTTTCCTCATTCCTCTGCCCTCCCTTAAACCCCCCCACTCCTCCATATTTAAAAAGACTTTGTTTACATTTTTTCCCTTTCCCTTCTTTCCTTTCCCCTGCTCTTCCCACTTGCCTTTCCACTTTAGACATTTTCTCCCTGTTTCACATTATGTATTATGCAGTTTGATCCTTATTTACAATCTCACTTTCTCACCCCAGAGAAACTAGTATTTATGCGTGTGTCCTATTTTTTCTTTCATGTAAGAATATGGCCTCAATGTTCATCCATTTAGCTGTAAATGTCTTTAGTTTCTCATTCTTTATGACTGAGTAGTAAGTACTCCATTAAAAAAATCTTCTTTATCCAGTCTCAAGTTGATGGGCAGTTGTGCTGTTTCCAAGTTATAGCTATTGCAAACTGTGCCACTATGAACATTGGTGAGCATGTATCACTATGGCATGATTCTTTTATTCTTTTGGGAATATACCCAGCACATGGATAGCTGGGTCAAATGGAACCTCTAATCCCAGTTTTTTGAGGTTTCTCCATATTGATTTCCACAGTGGTTGCACCAGTCTGCACTCCCACCAACAAGTGAAAAGGGTTCCTTTCTCCTCAGAACCCCCACCAGCATTTATTATTGGTTGATTTCATTTATTTTCTTCTTTTCTTTTTTTTTCTTTCTTTCTTTCTTTCTTTCTTTCTTTCTTTCTTTCTTTC
>NW_022900940.1:14501640-14521593 GCF_012274545.1 Fukomys damarensis
TTCTTCCTTCTTCCTTCCTTCCTTCCTTCCTTCCTTCCTTCCTTCCTTCCTTTACTTTCTTTTCTCTCTTTTTTTGTACTGGGGATTGAACTCAGGTCCTTGCCCTTGCAAGGCAGACAGCAGAACCACTGAGCTAAATCTCTGGCCCAGTTATCCGGTAGTGAGGTAGAATCGCAGTGTTGTTTTCATCTGCATTACTTAAATGACCATTGATGTTGAACATTTTTTAATGTGTTTATTTGCTTCTTTTATTTTTTTGTCTGAGAAGTGTCTGTTCATTTCAGATATCCATTTTTAAATCAGGTCTTTATATTTGGGGGGGTCCTGATTTTTAAGTTTTTTATACATTCTAAATAGTAGTCCTTTGTCTGAGGAATAGTTAGTAAAAATTGTTCTCCACATTATAGGCTGTCTTAGCTCTGTTGGTGGTTTCTCTTACAGTGCAAGACTTTTTAATAAGTTGAGATAATAGTTGTTGTTTCTTTGTGCTTTTTTCCCCTGCTACTGAGGTTTTGTTTATAAAGTCTCTTCCTATGTCCCTATCTTCAAGAGTTCTACCTATCCTATCTTCCAGCAAGTTTAACGTTTCTGTTTTAATATTAAGACAGATAAGCCACTTCAATTTTAGTTTATTGCGTGGTGAAAAATATGGGTCTAGTTTTAATCTGTGGTAGGTTGAAATTCAGTTTCCACAGCACCATTAATTAAAGAGGCTATCTTTCCTCCAGGGAGTATGGTTGTCTCCTTTGTCAAAGATGAGGCGGCTGAGTATGTCTGGAGTTTTTTGTGCATCTTATAACCTGTTCCATTGATCCTCAGGTCTGTTTCTTTGCCAGCACCATGCCGTTTTTCTGTTTTGTTTTTTATCACAGCAGCTTTGTAGTATAGTTTCATGTTGGGGATTGTGATACCCCCTGTCATGTCTCTGTTGCCTAGAATTGGCTTTGCTATTCCAGGTCTCTTCTCATTCCAAATGAATTTTTGGATTATTTTCTCTAATTCTATGAAATATACCTTTGGAATTTCAATAGGGATTGTGTTGAATCTGTATAGCAGTTTTAGAAGTGAGGCCATTTTCCCTATATTGGTTCTTCCTACCCAGGAATAAGGGATGTCTTTACATTTTCTAATATCCTCTTCAATCTCTATTTTCAGAGTGCTCCAGTTTTCAAAATAGAGGACTTTTACTTCCATTGTTAGATTGATTCCTAGATATTCCATTTTTTTGGGTGCTCTTGTGAACAGAATCATTTCCCCAGATTCTCTCTCAGTGACTCTGTTATTTGTGTACAAGAACGCTATTGATTTTTGAGTGTTTGAGTATTGACCTTGTATCTAGCTACTCTACTGAATCTGTCAATAAGTCTAGAGAATTTTTTGCAGAGTAGTTTTGGGTCTTTTATGTAGAGTATCATGTCATCAGCAAATAATGACAGTTTGAATTCTTCCTTCCCTTCCTTCCCTATCTTTATTGCTTTTATTTCTTTCTCTTGTCTAATTGCTGTAGCTGTTTCCAGAAATATATTGAACAGGAGTGGTGATAATGGACATCCTTGTCTTGTTCTTGATCTTAGCTTGAAAGATTTCAGTTCGTGACCCTTTAGAATGATGTTTTCAGGCCAGGGATTTAGCTCAGTGGTTCCACCATCTGCCTGGCAAACACAAGGCCCAAGTTCAATCCCCTGTACAAAAAAAAAAAGAAAAAGAAAAAAAAAAGATGTTTGCTATTGGCTATTGGTTTTTCATAGTTAGCCTTTATCAGATTGTGATAAAGACCATCTATTCCAATTCTGCATAGGATTTTTTTTTCATAAATGGGTGTTGGGTTTTGTCCAATGCTTTTTTGCATCTATTGAGGTGATCATATGGTTTTTGTTCTCAAGCCTGTTAATATGCTGCATTACATTTATTGATTTATGTATGTTGAACCATCCTTGGGATGAATTCCTTATTTTCATGGTGTATGATGTTTTTCATGATACTGTGTATTTTGTTGACAGTGTGTTATTGAGGATTTTACATTTATGTTCATTAGTGAGATTGGCCTGTGGTTTTCTTTTTTGGTTGGGTCTTTCTCTGCTCTCAGAATCAAAGTAATGTTTGCTTTCAAGAATGAATTTTTGAGTTTTGCTTCCCTTTCAATTTCATTAAAGAATTTGAGAAGTGGTGGCATTACCTATTCCCTACATTTCTTGTAGATATCAGGAGTAAAGCCATCAGGAACTGGGCTTTTCTTAGTTGGTAAGTTTTTAAAATATATTTTCAGTTTCATTGATTGTTATTGGGCTGTTTAGAATTTTTAGTTCTTCATTCAATTTTGGTAATTCATATGTATCTAGGAACAATAAAACCTAAATATTGATTTCTTCTGTGTTTTCCATATTATCATTCTGTAGGTTCTCAGTGTAGGTATTGATAATCACCTAGATTTCTGCTGGATCTGTTGTGATCTTGCCTATTTTGTTCCTAATTGAATGGATTTAAGCCTTTTCTTTCCTTTATTTGATAAGGTTGACTAAAGTTTTGTAGATTTTATTTATTCTTTCAATGAACCAACTCTTTGATTCACTGATTTTTTTTTATCATTCTGTTAGTCTTCACTGCATTGATTTCTACTCCAGTCTTTATAACTTCCCCCCTTGTACAAGCTTTGTGTTTGTCTTACTTTCTTTTTCTAGGCGCTTGAGGTTCAGCATTAGATTGTTTATTTGAGCTTGCTCTGTTTTCCTAGTATGCACATTCACTGCTATGAGTTTCCCTCATCAAACTGCTTTCATTTTGTCCCATAGGCTCCTGTATGTTGTATTGGCTTTATCATTTAATTGTAGAAACGGTTTAATTACTTCTTTAATTTCCTCTGTGACCCATTGGTTATTCAGGATAGAATTATTCACTTTCTATTGGTCTGTAAAGTTCTTGCAGTTTCTTATGCTATTGATTTCTAATTTAATCGCAGTATTATCTGATAATATACAGGAGGTAACTTCAATTTTCTTTTACTTAAACATGTTCTATGAGCTAGCATGTGATCTATTTTGGAGAATAATCCATGTGTAGGTGAAAAGAATGTATATTCTGATTTTGTGGGATTGAACATTCTGTAGATACCTAATAAGTCATTTATTCAAAAGTTTTGTTCAGTTCTAGTATTTATTACTGATATTTTTGTCTAGATGATCTGACTAATTGTGAAAGTGGGGTATTGAGTTTCCCCACTACAATTATATTAGCATTTATTTGGTTTTTCATGTCCATTAGTATTTGTTTTACATACTTGGGTAAACTAGTATTTGGTGCATATATATTTATGTTTGTTATCTCTTCCTCTTGGATTGTTCCCTTTACAAGGATATAGTTATCTTCTTCATCTCTCTTAATTCATTTTGGCTTGAAATCTACTTTGTCTGCAAACAATATAGCTACCCCTGCTATTTTCTAGGTTCTTGTCACAAAGAGTATTGTTTTCCAAACCTTTACTTCCAATGAATTTCTTTTTGAAGTATATTTCTTTTATACAGCATATTGTTGAATTATGCTTCTTAATCCATTCTGTTAGTCTATTTTTTTAATTGGTGAATTGAGGCAATTATTGACTTGTAATTTATATGTATTGACTTATCCTTGTCATGATATTTTCTTGTTGTTGGCCCTTTTATTTTTTATTTTTCACCCTTTTCCCTTAAATTTCTTGCCTTGCCTGTTGGCTTTGCTTTTATGGCCTAATCGTGCTGTGGCCCTCATTGTCTTTTTCTAGTATATTGTTTTCTAGGATATCATTTGGAGTTCTGGTTTGGTATTCATCAAGTTTCTCAGGTGTTTTTTGTCATGTAAGTATCTTATGTCCCCATCAATTTTTGAAGATAGTTCTGCAGGATACATCAATCTAGGTAGGAGGTTATTTTCTTCTATGGCTTGAAATATTTCACTCCAGGCTCTTCTTGACTTGATGGTTTGTGTTGAAAAGTCTGCCGTGATTCTTATGGGCTTTCCTTTGTATGTGATTTGTTTCTTTTCTATAACTGCTTGTAAGATTTTTTTCTGTTGGGTTTCTGGGGTCTTGACTATTATTTATCTAGGTGTAGATTCTTTTTAATTGTGGTTGTTGGAGTCCTATTTGCCTCACTTATATGTATGTCAAATTATTTTCCTCTCTTTGGGAAGTTTTCTGCCATTACTTCTGTGTACAGTTTTTGTGTGTGTCATTTGTACATTCTCCTACTTTTTTGTGGACTCTTATCAGTCTTCTGTTATTCTTTGTGTTATCTAGCAGCTACTGGATCAATTTCTCATAGTCCCTATTTTTAAGAAATGTCTGTTTTCATGGTCACTAAACACAATTCTGTCTTCTGTTTCTGATATTCTATCATCACATTGGCTCATTTTACTGCAAATACTTTCAAGGAAGTTTTTTAATCTTCTGGATATCTGTTGGAATCTGTTTCATAGTTTCCATTTCTTTCCTAAGCTGGGCATTCGTGGCTTCCATCATGGTCCTGAGCTCATCCTCTGTATCTGTTCTAGAGCCTCTGATGATATCTTTCATTCTGCTCATCATCTCTATAGTTATCTGGTAAATTATATCTGTTTTGATTTTTTCTACTTCATTCATCTGTTTTGTTACTTCCCATGCTATCAGTTTGGGGTGTCCCAGGGGTTGATTTTCAGATTTTTCTATTTCATTGCCCCAAGGATTTGCCTGTGTTGAGCTGGATGTCTCAGTTTGCACCTTAAGTGTCTTCTCATTTTTATGTTTGACGTTGGTGCTGTTTTTGGTTTAATTCCTGGTTTGCTTATTATGAGTATCTTTATTGCTTGTACTTAAACCCTGATAGCATGATTGCTTCTCAGAGATTTTAGGCAATCCCACTTTTAATATACCAGGGAGAACAACTGATTAGATCAATCACAACACCTTAGCCCAAGTGATACAATCAGCGTCAACAATAACATCAAAAACAGTTTAGAAAATGATAAATTTTGGTAGCTATTATCTGTCACCTTTAACTACAGGAACTAAATCCAAATTGAGGACCGGTCTGAAATATGTTTGTAGTAAATAAACCCTTCAATATACCAAATTTACCCTTTGGGATGAGAACTGATAAGGAGTTGAGGAGGGCGGGACAGAGAGATAGGAGAGGGAAATTTTAGAAGTGAGGCTAGAAGACACAGGAAGATCGTGCAAACTTTGGGAAACTATTGAAGACAAGAGGAAAAGACAGAGCAAAGGAACAAAAATAAGAACAGAACAAACTAACAGCAATAGGAAAGCAAGAAACTGTATTCACCTTCCTATGAGAATAATGACAATTGCCAGGGATTTAGCTCAGTGGTTCCACCACCTGCCTCACAAATGGAAGGTCCTGAGTTTCATTCCCAGGGGGAAAATAAAAGAAAAAGAATAATGAGAAGAAAATCAAGAGAAGTAAAGAGAGAGAAAAAAAATCCAAAGTAGGGCACAAACAGGAAAAAAGTGGGAGAGAAATGAAGAACAGGAAGGGAGAGAGAGGAAAAAAAATAAAATAAAAAATATATACATAAAATTTTAAAAAGGATGCCTCCTTCAGGGTATATATCTGCTGTTGGGTTGCCACTGTCATGGTAGACAGTGTGGGCCGCAGTGTGCAGACCTAAGTTGATTAGTCTCAGCAAGCCAGCTGTAGACCACTAAGATTCAGGCTGATTTCTGGCTGCAAGGCCCAAGTTGAATTCCTTGACCTCCTGCAGGATTGAACTCTCCAAGGTTCTACTACAGGTTCCTTAGCTGAAGTGAGTCTGGGTTCCTATGGGAGGTGCTGATCCCACTAACTTACCAGCCACGGTGGTCCAGTGTGCCTTTATTGAAGAGATTTTCTTCACTTTCCCAATGGACTTCAATTTTCATTGAGGAGCCTTGCAAAGAACCTCTCTCTGTTGTTCACTTCTGTTCTGTCTGCTGGAGCTCATAACCTTGGCCATTATGGCCTCAGTAACTCTCCCATGTGGATCCAGAAACCATGCTGTCCCGTCTCAACAGTGTGGTCCAGGAACAGCTGGTCCTTCATGTGATCGTGACAGGGCAGCAGGAGTGATCCTGGGCCTCCATGAAACAAGCCTCCATGCCAGGCTTGTGATTTCATTTTCTAAAATTTTCAACAAAACTAATTTTTTATTTATAAACATGTGTAGCAATATATAGCAGCTAATGTCTACAGTCAGTTCTTTCTTTTTTTTTGTACTGGGGATTGAACTCGGGTCTTGCACTTGCAAGGCAGGCCACCGAACCACTGAGCTAAATCCCTGGCCCTTGCAGTCAGTTCTTAAATGCTGCCTGATAAAAGGAGTAAGAGGGTATGAAAATCTTTTTAACTTTAATCCAGAATTCTCTTCAACCTCTATCAAAGCAGCAAAGTAGTATTTGCAGCATGGAGGTGGCTTAGCTCTTCCCATCTGTAGTTGTGGATGGGTACCTCTGGCATTGGAAAGACTAGCTCCAGCCTACTGACTTGGTTTCTAATGTATCTGGGAATGAGAGCATCAGAAAATCCAGTCTATCCACTGACTGTGTTCCTCATATAGTCTGTAGGAGGGCCAGAATTAAGGCCATATCTCATTAAATTTTCAGACTGTGCTTTTGGAGGGTGACCTCTGACCAGTATAGTGGAATGATCTGTGTTTGTATTAGGGGTTGTAGGTGTCCAACCTTCTAATGTTCCCTGTATTCAGACTCAGACCCTTCCCACTACAGAACTTCGTGTGGCTCAACTCACTGCCTGCCACTGTATTCAAACCACTGCTGTTTCACACTGTCCACCCCATTGAGATTCTTCCAGACCCGAGTTAGATCAATCACTAGCTGGAGACTGGGGTTTTTCTGTTCTCCGTGTGACATAGTAGCACTTATGTCTTGGATTATTGAACATGTGGGGATTTTGTGTGTGTCAGAAGAGGAGGTTACTCAAGACAGCTTTCTGTCCCAATTCTGAGCATCAGTTTTCCTATAGGTAAATTGGGGTTAATAATAAAACCTAAATGTTGAGAGGTTTAAATGAGAGCATCCAGTAATATAAAAAAATCAGAGCAATATTCAGCATATAGTTAGTTAGGGTCATCATATATAAGAATGTAAGATGGGTAATTTTCACCTGCCCAGCAACTTTTTCTCCTCAGTAATAAACAGTATTCTTTAATTAATTAATCACTTTCCCATTCCAATTTTTCTTTTGGGTGCTGGAAGTGGAACCCAGGGTTTTGTTTTATAATGCCAGACAAACACTTTATCAGTGAGCAACAGTCCCAGCTCCTCATTCCATGTTTTCTTAACAGAGTTCTCAATCAAGCCACCTTTTCTTCTTTAACTAAGAAGTTAGTATTTGACCACCCAAATTTACTTACAATCATCCTAAAAGAAATTGCAGCTTAGAAACAAAATGTCATTAAGAAAAAAGTACTTCAAGACAATCTTTGAAGAACTTTCCATAATTTATCTTGTCCAGTTTCCAGATAAAGGCTTTATGTTTGTTTTATTGTTACATTCAGTGAGATACCCAATTCTCTTTGATGTGCTTGTTTGCATTTTTAAGAGATTTTGTTTTTTTCATACATCCTTAGTAAGTTATCAGTATTAACATTTTAGTGTATACCAGTTGACTTTAACCTTTGTATATTTTTTCCATGTTTTAGAAATTTGTATTTGTAGTTTTGCTTTCTACCCTTTCGTTTAACATTATTATGTATGTTCATATTTGTAATAGTAAAACTATTTTCATCACTTATAGTGACTATATGCTATTGCACCATAGTTTTGTAGTACTTTAATTATTCCACTGTGTTGGACATTTCAGAGTTATGAGTTTTTGTTGTTATAAATAATGTGTAAAAATGTTTGATAATATTGCATCAAGTAGCCAAACACAAATATTCTTCCCTATCCATAGACCAAATCAAGCCAGAATGAATAAAATAGGAGATCCCTCAATCTCACGGTAAATAGTCCTACATGCTCTGGATGTCAAAGACTTTATTATATCCCCTTCAATTTGAACTATATGTCTCCTTTGTTTGTAGTCTGACTGTATGAAGACCGTAGAAAGATACTTAAAATAAAAAAATTTACAAAGATATAAAAATTTCAGTAGAACACTACTGGATTCTGAAAAGTCTTAACACTTTTGGAAATAATATCTAATTCTGAAAAAAATTTATGCTCTACACAAGTTGGGGTCTTTAACTGCACAAAATACATGTATGCATCAAGCTGGTGTTATAATGTGAAATTTCATTATTGGACCACAGTAGTTTCAGGAAGATTTTATTCCAAACAAAGGTAATTTTATAATCATCCTATAGAAAGGTTTTGCTTTATCTCCTTTATGCTTCAGATTATATTTTATTCATGTCTTTTATAAATCAGATTCCAGAAAGATTTACTTATCTGTTCCCCCCTCTCCATTCAGTTTTAAGTGGATTATTATGCATATGAAATTACAGAAACTTGTTGGTGCAGTACATTAGGCTTTTGTGATAAAAAGTGTGAGTTTCTGTATTCAGTGAAAGAAAGTTATTTAAGTTTACTAGTGTTTGAGGTTTCATAAAAGTTGTAGAAATGTTAATAATATATTTCATTAACACAATGAGAGCAAGCTTCTCAACATAATTCTGATAATCGGTATATTTGCTTGGAATCATAAATTCATTTTAGTATTACTTAAATTCAAATTAACTTCATTAACTTTCATTTGGAAAACAATAACACTTTTACGTTCTGGGATAGTATAGTGAAATCAAATGAGTCCAATTTGATTTGGTGATTAGATTTCCCAAAGCCAGGTCTATTTTTCTTGGCTTGTATTATCCCCCTTGTCTCTTCCTTTAGATTTTGATATTTTTCTTTGAGTCCAGAAACCTAATATCTATAAATATATTTGCCAAGTGTAGCTAATTTAAACAGAATAACAATCTGAGTTTTTCAGTTTTCTCACTTCAAACTTCTCTTTAATCACTATGAGAAGGCTGAAACCTGATACACTTATATAAGACAGTCAAAATGTTTTGAGCACAAAATTTTTAGACGTAAGAATTGTGGACTATGTAGAGTTTTAGTTCATATTTATCAAATTATAAATTAAATACAATATATTATTTCTTAATTCAGATAAACAGTATATTTTAACATAATAAACACAGTTGTAGGAGAAATAAAACCATAGTAACAAAATTTTTACGTAAGAATTGTTGTGGACTATGTAGAGTTTTAGTTCATATTTATCAAATTATAAATTAAATACAATATATTATTTCTTAATTCAGATAAACAGTATATTTTAACATAATAAACACAGTTGTAGGAGAAATAAAACCATAGTATTCTAAAACAAAAAGAAAAATTGAGCAAAGTGCCATTGTTTTATATTTTTGTGAATCTAGTAACTCGATTCATGTTTCTGCATTCAGTTTCTTTTGATATGTTAATTTAATTGAAGTAAAAGAGGAAAATCTGACCTCACATACATAGTTTGGAAAGGGGAAATGAGTATTTCAATATTTTAGAGATAGATACTTTGGATAATCTTTGATACTGTAACAGAATTTGACATGTGGTAGTTTCTCCTCTGTCTCCCTCTCTTCCTTCCTTCCTTCCTTCCTTCCTTCCTTCCTTCCTGATTTAGCTCAGAGCTTTCTCACTAAGCTACATCCCTAGCCTTTTTTACATTTTGAAAGAGGGTTTCACTAAATTGCCCAGGCTTGACTCAAACTTGTTATCTGCCTCATCCTCCAAGTATGCTCTGATTATAGGTATAAGCCACAAGGCTGGTGCAAGGAGTAGTTTCTTAAAGTTTATTTGCAGTAAGGATTCTAATATTCTATTAGTGATCTTTTTGGAATCAGTTTCATTAATGTGCTTTGATTCATGCATTTTGAATGGTCCTTTATGCATACATGATTGTGTGACATTATGCACTGATCATCTTTTCAATGATATTGGTACAATATTCTATGTATATTTTTAAGACTATTTCAGTAGGTTTGAGAGACTGGGCTTAACTCTGAATATAGCAAAATCAAGTGGAAATTTAATGGCAACAGGTACAGTCAGAGGATGTAAAACAGTACAGTGGACCCTCAACCAGTCTGACATAAGACCAATTATGGGTTAATTATGACATAAGAACAATTATGTGTTATATTGGGTTAATTGGGTTAATGAAAATTTCATCTGTGTCCTGGTATCTAATCACCTGTACCCAGGGAAACATCCAGACCTCAGCTGAATTGACTTAAAGTCAACTTGAGTTACAATGAGCCTTCAGTAACTCATTGAGTTTGTAAGTCAAGGGTCCACTCTACTAAGAGGAGACATCAAAGATAGAGGCAGTCCTGCTTGTTGACATAACAGAATTTTTACTAACAGCAGGTCAAAGACATGTATGTTAGATATTGAGGTGATCAGTTCAATGGGAGGACTCTTACTAAATTGGGATAGGATTCTTGCTAAAACTGGGGCCAGGATTAAGGGCATGTTGAAAAGTAGAATTCACGTTCCATCCCCGGTACCCACCCCCCAAAAAAGAAAAGTAGAATTCTAAGGAACCTGATTAAATTTAGTCAAAGAGATACTCTATGTAAACATCTTTCAAATGTTGAAGCATTTCATTATATAATTATAGAGAATCACAGTTGTTAATATACAACTAAATTCATCAGAAATGTCTTTACATATTGAAAAGTTGTCAAGCTGACAGTGATGATGTTTTTCAGTATTCCAATTTTTACCTTAGGACTCAGATTCTATAACAGATATCAAATACTATTATTTTTTTTCCTTGAAGTGACAGGCTGACTTTATGGTTTTTTTAGAAAATATATTTGAAAGGCCTTAAGGTGAATAATCACAGTCTGTCTCTCCATTATTCTATCATGTAAAACTGGAGTTCCATGAAAGCAACAGTAGTCTCACTGGCAACTAAAACACCCGGAGAAGAACTTTCTCTTGGACAATCACCACATTCCAGACTATAAATGTCATTGTACTTTTAAGTGTGGCAGATAAATTGTAAAAAGATAAGTACTCAAGGATCAAGATTTAACAACTTGTTTGGGTGAAACTGGCATTTAAAAAATTTGCAAGCAAGTTTTTGTTGAAGAATACAATGAATATAGTACACTTTGGTTCTACTGTTTTGATCTTTGCTAGATAGTGTTAACTGAAATTAGTTTCACACCATTACTGCAAGGGTCTTCCAGTGAAGAAGGCCACTCCCATCTACTATGAGGAAAATAGTTTTGACACTGTGAACCCTCTGAAAGGGTCTTTAGGTTCCAGAGAGTCTGAAGACCACCCAGTGAGAATGCATTTTTAGAATATCAAAATTTGGAGTACAGTACTACTTAATCATACCATCACATGCTAATCTTTAATGAAGCTAATATATAGGGAGACAACCTGAATTCAGGTTTTTCTATCTTAAATTCTTTAAGAGTTTTTAAAAGTGCATGCTTGTATATGTGTATTTAAAATATGTGTGTGCATAGAAAGACAGAAAATAGAGAACAAACAAGTGCAGGAAAGAGAAGGCAAAGATGGAGAGAAAAAGAAAATGAGAAAGAAGTATTATGGGATGTATTATGGGATGGCTAATTGGAAAAGTGACCAACCAACAGGTAAACCATTCCTTTATTTTCAGATCTATTCAGGTTTTTAATCGAAATATACACAGAGTGCTAGTACAATACTTTGAGCCTATTATATTTTCCATTGATAAATGGGGCTTCTGGAGATGATTTAGTTTTCTCCAGTTTACACTAGAGATTACTGTTTCCCTTTAATAGCCAATCTCCTAATTTAAGAAGCTTTCAATGACCATACTCTGAATCAATAGTCCTAGTTTAGGAATTTATTCTAAGAAATTATTCAGAAATCTATTCATAAATTTATGTATGAGGAAGAATTTTTTCAATGCAATTCATAATCACTATTTCAAAATAATCTGTGTTCCTCAAAATGGTAAAATTTTAGATAATTTATGTTAAATGATATGATGAGATATTTTTCAGACATTAAAATGATATTTACAAAGATATGAAAAGTCTTCTAATGTTCATGACCTAATAAAAATCTAGGGTATAAAAGTATTTATTTAAGAAAACAACTGTACTGAAAAAAATATGCATGGAAATGAGAAAAACACACACAATTTAATTCCACATACCTAAAAGATGATTTGTGTTGTATATTATGCTTGTGAATATTTTATTATGAATATTTGATACATTAATATTAGAAAAAATGATGTTAATAAAATACTTGAGGGGAATATTAAAAAGAGAATGACAGTTGACTAGCCATTGTGATTGAGAGATCAAAAGCATTTCAGCAGATATTAAATATTTAACATGTCAGCCTCATTTTCATTGACTTCTTTCTGTCATCTATGCCAGATTCAAATGTTAAGATTTTTTTTCCATCCACCAGAGTGCATTGTAGTCGAGCTAATCAAAATAATCATTATTTTATTTTGTAAGTCTGACTCTTTACTCCTGTGTAAGGCAGCTTTTGTTACCATTTCTGCTCTTGTTACTCAAACTGCAACTTCTGCCTATGTGAGTCAAGAGGAAGTTCTGGATTCCAGGGCAGAGTCCTTCTTCCAAGGCCTATTTGATGTTGCTGCTAAAGTCTGAGTTTCTGGTGGGAAACAGGATTTTGAATAAGGCTGGGACAGAGACAGAAGGAATAGACATCAGTGCTGAGTGGATGTGGTCTTCTGTAATGACGGTTTTACATGCTGCCTATGCAGGTCCATTCTCTAGTCATGAGCTATAAACAGCTGGAAAGACAGCCAACTCACTTGACAACTGAAAAGAGCTTGGTATTTTTCCTCTATGACCTAAAAGTTCAAAATATAGATTTCTGACCATCTGTGCCCAGCCTGCTCCTGTGAGAGCCCTCTGTATTTTTCTTGGTCCTTTCTCTTTCCTTTATTACTCTTTAGCCCACTGGGCCTGGTTTCTTCATTCTGCTGCCATCTTTTGCTGCTCCGTACTTGCAATTGCTCTATAAAAGCAACTGTTGTAGACCTACAAATTCTTCAAAGTCGACCTGTAAAGCAAAACTTTATTTTGCTAAAATTAATCACTTCTTCTAGAATATATCCCTAGAACATAGGGAAGAAAAGTAACGCAACACTGGATAGAACAGTTCTTATAGTGAATGAAAATAGCATTCCATTTAAAACAGGACCTTGCCTTCAATAGTCCCCTATCTTGTTAATAAACTGCAATTAATGTTTATTTGAGATGCATAATTAGAATGTTCTGTTAATTTTCAGTTGTATATATTTCTCCACAGGTGATGAGGGCTAGTTTTCTAATAACAACCTTTGCAAGAATATTTAAGATTGAATAATTAAAATGCATATAGACAATTATATATAAATCAAGGAACCAAATTTGGAAATAAATCTATAATAACACTCAATAAATAATAATGACACATAAAAAAACCAGTATTATTTGAAATTAGAAATGGATAGTGCATTATTAATTTAGCCTTATGCTAAAACCAAAATCTTTGAAGCTTTTTCTGTTTCAAATATTCAAGATGTGTTGTTACGAATTTTTTCTTATTGGGAATATGAACCAGAGACTATTTTCCACTAATTGCCTCATAATTGGGACACATGGAACGGCTTGGGAGGCACTATGAGGAAAAGGATTAACAGCATCTATCCAAAAGTAGCTAATTTTAAAGGATGTAGGGATTCTTTGAAATATTTATTAATTCATTGTTATGAGACTTTTTTTTTCCTCATTGAGTTTATTGGTACTTTTTAAGTATCCAGTACAGTTACATTTATCATGGGATCTTGTACCTTTACATAACAGATCTTGGTTCTCATTTTTTCCCCTGCCTTCCCTTCTCCGTCTCCCTCTCCCCTTTTTACAAAGACTTTGTTTCCATTTTTTCCTTTTTTCATATTTTTCACTTGAGATCATTTGCACATAATGCATGCATGATCTTTTCAGGCTTTTCTATCTACCTATATTTCTTTTATGTCTTCTATTCTACTTAACAGTATAGCTGTTGGTCTTCTTTATCTCTTTTATTATATTATAGGCTTTTGATGATGAAAACTGAGACTTAGCCACTGACCTCAAACCTGAATCCTACGTGGCCCTTGCATTAATAAACAGTGTTTTATTGAAGGAAGGAGCAAACTGATACACTGAATGGTAAACCATTCACTGAATGGTAAACACTCTATAAGCAAATATAATTTTATATTGAAGAATTTTATAATCATCTAATTGGGCATAACCCACTAAAGTCTCCATATCTCTCAGAATACATGGGGGCACTGAAATCCACGTAGCAATCAGTGTAGCAAAGTAAATGTGATTATTGTCACATCCGGGTTTATACTAGCCCATAGGATAATTTTTCTGAATTATAAAATCAGTTCCTTCCTCTGGGAAGATGGACTCTCCTCCAGGGTGTTCACACTGTGACCAAGGTATAATCTGGATGTCAATTGCCATCTACTCCATTGCTTGGCTGATCGATCATATGCAGGGGGCCACCTACCCAATCATATGTGGGTCCCTGATTATTGCTCACCAATTTGTAAAGTACAGAGTATATCAAGAATCCAAAACTAAAGTAATTGCCTTCTAAGTATTGAACTATCTTTGACTGGTGGTCCTGAATAAATACTGTTAAACTGTATGAACCTAACTGTAAATTAAGGAACATTTTTAAGGCAGTTTAAAAATCTAAAGAATTCCATGTAGGTTATACTGTTCAAATAACATTAGGAAAATTCTCAGCAGAAATCTGTCACATAAATTAAATTGTCAAAAATATTCTCTACTATTATACTCCAAACTGGACAAAAATGCCACAGTTGTTATTTCACTAGTGTCAGACAGAAATGATAACTTATTTGGTGAATTATGGTTTCTGTTTATTCCATTATGTTTCCCACCTAATTTTGGCAAATAGTTTTACTAGAAGAGGTTGACTTTATTGTGTCTAATTTTTCAATTACAGAATAGTTTTACTTTTCCTTCTGGTAGGTATTACTTTCTTATACTTCTCCCACTCTCCAGAGTCAATCCCTGTTCTCTGGAATAAGTGTAAAACCAACTTGTGCTTAGAAAGGGGCAGAGTTTAAGAATCATGATTTTTGTAGTAACACATATATGAATTTAATCTTTGCTACTTACCATCTTTATGAGCTTAGAGTTTTATTTCAATTTCTTTTGCTGCCTCATGTATAAAATGGGGATTCTAATCCCATTTAATACCCAAAATATAAATACAGAGTAAAATAAGAGATAGGTAATAGGAAGCAAGAAGCTAGATCTTTGCAAATGGGAAGGTGACCAAGGGATGGAAAGAGGGAGGAGAAAAGGAGAGGTAGGGTACATAAAAAAATGAAGTTGTGTAATGAGCCTGTACTAACTCCCTATGATGAATGTAATCATTATATATTGCAATCCTGTACTATACCAATAAAAATAAAAATTTTAAAAAGTAGATGAAATTTCTGTCTCAGTGCCTGACATGTAGTAAGAAGTAACAAAAATGATGGAGACTGTTTTTTCTTTAATCAAAGTAATTGAGCATTTCAACAACTTTGTTCCAGTAAATGTGATTCACATTGTATTAGAATATGTATTCAAACAGTTTATAAGGCGAATACCACAGTCCCAGGGCACCCATAAATCCTGCATTTCTACTGATTGTGAAAGTGAAGGAATAATACCTTCCCTATCCTTCAGGCTTTGATGTAGAATTACAAAACAAAGCTGCTGATGCATCTGCATGTTTGCACTTAGGTTTACATATAGCTTAGTTATTCAGTTTTATTTTTCAAATTTATTTTTATTTTTCCTAATTGTCTTTTACATGTATCACATAATAAGTTACTGAGAGAATAATGAAATTTCATTATCATTTTCTAAACTCAAGTCACTGCTATCTCTCTCTTGGCCTATGGAAATGATTTTTTAAAAATTTGTGTAACTTTGTGTGACTCTCACTTGCCCCAGTTCAAAGAAAGATAATGCTTTTCTTACTTGGTTACTTATGAGGTTAATTCAGATTTTTGTATATGTCAGCAGATACCTAACTTGTAAGTTTAAACAAACCTTAATTCTTTTTCCTACTGGTTATGGGGAACTTGGTGAGAGCAACGTGTGTCACTCTTCTATGCCTACGATAAGTACTGGTGCATAGGTGTAACCTATTAGCTACAAATTTGCTGATTGATTCCAAATCTGTATAGAAGATCTCATCATTCAGCCTTCAAAAGAGACTTCTTTGGTATGGAATTCGGAGGATCAGGGTAGAAAGATAATCTTGTTTTCACCTTCCCCTCCCTCTGTAGTACAATTACAGCTGCTATCATGGAATGTCAGTTGTGGTATATGCCTCTTAAGAAAGCAGACCTCATAGTTCATTCAAACAACTTTAGTGACGTGACAGATCAAAATCAGTCAGTTGTGTTCAGTCTTTTAAAATACATATCACAGTCATATTCATAGGAAATGATTTGAACAAGATTAATGTTATTCAAGTCATCACTTAGAAATTAATCATTTCACTATTATTTTAGTATTAACAAGACACTTTAGTGGAATTATTTGATAAAGACTATTCACATTAAATTGAGAAAAAGCGGCACAGATGTCAAAAGCTAATTAGTGGTGGAAATATTCTATAGAGAATTAGAAATTGAATTTTGTAATTAGACTTGCTTTAGGAAACCTCTCTTTGAATCACTTTATCTGGTCCTGGCTGCTGTTCTTTTAGGGAGCTCCCAAAACCCTGGTAAAACATGTCGTCTATCTTGACACTCATCTTTTTAAAAAAAGGCAGTTCAGAATCCAATTAGAACTATCGTGATCATCATAAGGGACAATATTTATTGAACAAAGACTGTGTTACATGAATTGTGTTTAGAATGTGATGACATACTTAAGGAAAGTAAAGTATTGAGAGATAATTTGTTTAGAGTCAGTTTACTTTGGCAATTACTGGTTCGTTTCTTCCAGAATTAAAACTACATACTTGGTGCTGTTTCAGCTCAATTTTCCTACATTATGATGTGTTTCTTCTTCAGAGAAACCCACATTCAAGTTTCTCAAGTCAAATAAACAATGATCCAGCAAGCTTAGGGAAAGAGTCACATATTCCCTTGAAATAGTACATATCTCAGTTATAAGATTTTCCTGGGTTTTCATCCTTTGTCTATTTGTCAAGATTTTCCAACTTTTCATTATTGTGAGCATATTTTTCTTTGCTTCATTGAATATAGTTTCCTTTTGGAGGAGAGATTATTGGCTGGTTATTCACATGTATCAGTGGACAGAAAGGCAGAACCATGTATTCATATTTTCCCAGGCATGTGTTAGAATAAGAAGTATTGAAAGCTGCTTGCCTATTGGACATTGCTTTAGATTTCGCATCTGAATCATTTTAGCCAATACCAATATTTCTAGACATTTGTGGCATCCAAAGAAGGAAGTGACTACACCTACATACAATCTGTGCTAAGTTGGGTATTCCCAGTACAGCTTCACTGGATGCCTTTATGCTATCTTTAGCATTTGTCTAATTAAAATTAAATTAATATCTTGTTTTTCACCTAGTTAGTGTTATTCAGGTGGACATATTCCTTGGAAATTCTGACCCCTATTCTGTTGTAACACAATCCTTCAGGGAAGCCAATATTAGTAAAGTGGAATCAGCTAGAAGCTAAAACCTATTTTCCACCCTTGCTCTGTGGCCATTCTGCCTGAAGCATGTGTGCTCATTACCTTTATGTTGGCTTATTGGACATGTGTTTATCTCATCCAAATGTGGGGTTTCTTCTAGGGCTAATTTGAAGCTGTAGGAGGTCATCCTGGAACATCATTAAACAACTGAGTGGAAAGACTCCGGAAAAGTTAAACAGCAAGAAAATGGCGAGGAATCAAAGGATCAAAATTCAAAGTGAAATGCACTTAAGATTTCCCAGAAGTTCCTTAGAAAGTCATTGGTTGTATGTATTAGAATGTCTTTGAAGTGGATCAGAGATCACTTTTCTCCCTATAGCAGACAAAGATGTATGAAGCATGGACAGTTTTAAGAAATCTATCAAAGAGATTTGCCTTCACTGAAAGCAAGTACATCAACAATAGTAAGGAATACTGAGAAAATGAATCACTCACTTTCAGATGAGACCCAGTAGTAATTTTCATTGAAATTGAGGAAAACTTCAACTTGTGGAAACTTAAAATCCAAATATTCTTGAATTTGTATCAATTTCAGTATTCAAGTTTGAGGTCTTTTATGGCAATGTATAAAAGTTGTGTAGATCAGTTCTCCATTTCTTGTGACTCTGGTCCATAAATAGCTTACACATGCTGTAATCTGCTGCAAAAATTGTGATCCACAAATTAACTACACCAGGATCATTAACCAGGATATTTGTTGAAAACTACTGTGGGATTTAAGGTAAACACCAATTTGGTGACTTTGGCATCTGCCTCAGGGATTGGTGGAACACTTTTAGGTGTGTCTGTGTGGGTCATAGTTGCCCTTATTGCTCTGGCACAAAGGTGGAAAATTGCCATAATGTAATTTGGGGCGAGTCCCTGGAACTCCTGCTCAAGAAAGACCCACTAGGGAATCGGTTCCCCAGGGCTCATCTAACCATTTTCAGCCCTCAGTTCTTCAGAGGCCACTTCAGCACTTTCTAAGTAGGCCTGGATACTACCCCTCACAGCAGAGTGTCACCACATAATGTTGATTTTACTGGCATGCGTAATCTAAGAGATATGAGATCAGGGAAGCTTCCACTCAAATTTCAAAGGAAGGCCTGTGGAGGTCAGTAAAAGAAACTCAGGGATCAGTGCACGAAGACATGCCAGTAAAGCCAAAAGGGCAGTCTAGATACCAGAAGGTTGACATGCCAGAAATATGGAATGTCTGCAGAGGAAAGTAATGGGCCATAAGTGGAGGCATATGGACTGCAACTGGCAAGGTCATAGGGTGTGGCTGTTAAGCCCTTTACAATTTACATTTTTTCCCATCATGTTACTTAAATGCTGGATATGGAGCTACAGGACTTAATGTTTACCTTACTGAGTCTTGATCTTGTTTTGGTTCAATTCTTTTCTATCCCACTGTTCCTTCCTTTTGGAAAGGTAATATTTACCTTGCACCATTGTGCATGGAGATTATGTAACTTGTATTTTCATTTTTACAGCAGCTCATAACTGAGAGGTTAGCCTGGGGTTTCAAAAGACACTTGAAATTTGACTTTGGAGAAATACTGAAAATGCTGAGACTTTGGGGAAGGAACTATTACATTTTCAATTGCATGAAGGAAAGTTGTATTATGTTGAGCAGAAATTTAATTTGCTACTATATTTATGTGGGAATTACATAGGATTTAAGGAGATGTATGTGGGTAAAAATTTGAAAAGGAGTGGGATGTGGAGGTTAGGGTGCACTTTCACCTTGACTGGCTTTGAGATTTACTCTGGGGATTGTTAAAGCACTTTTTTGAGTGTTTCTGGGTAGATTGTGGTGTTGTGGCCCTCTGTATGTCTTTCCTTACCCATACTGCTCTGCGTTCTTCCCCCACTCTTCTTCATAGCAGCCATAACTAAGCAGCTTTGCTCTGCCAACCCCTCTTTATGATGTCTCTGCCTTGGAGCCAGCCAATCATGTATGGAAAACATGAACCAATTTAACTCTCTGGTTGTGAGCATTAGGAATTGTGTCTCAACAGTGAGAATACTGAATAATATACCTACTTACTATACCAGACCCCCTGAATAAAAAACTACAGAGGGATGCCAGGCATGGTGGCGCACGCCTGTAATCCCAGCACTCAGGAGGCTGAGTCAGGAGGGTCACTGTGAGTTCGAGACCAGCCTGGGCTACACAGTGAGTTCCAGGTCAGTCTCAGCTACATAGTGAGA
>NW_022900940.1:14521630-14575011 GCF_012274545.1 Fukomys damarensis
AAAAAAAAAAAAAAAAAAAAAAAAAAAAATCTACAGATGGGTGCAATGAATGAAAATCTGACAGTTTTAACTATCATACTTGAAGATTCTGAAGTTTGCAAACTTTAAAAACAACTGTATAGATCTATGCCCAGACTTCAGTTCAGTTTTCTTGCACCATATATACTGACAAATTTTGGAATACGGATTAACATATGAAGCTTGAGCTTAGACTCTTGGTGTTGTATCTAAGTGGAATCTTACTGCCTTCCCTTAATTCTTATTTCACTGCGTTCTATTTTTGAAAGTCTTTAAAAGCCAAAGTAATGGAGCAAAATAAACATCTATAAAAAAAGAAACTAATAAAGGTAAACAAATTGAAGCTTTGGTTTTTCTTTCTCTGTCTAAAGTAAGTCATGTGTTCTCAAAAATCTAAGTTTGTTTTGCCTAAATGTAAGATACATATATCTTGTATAATGTGTTTATTTTAATATCAAGTAAAAGCCAAATTGAAGACTCAAGCAGAACGAGAATGTATTTCCCAATCTGCAGGAAGATTTGTATTTTAAATATTCAAGCATCTCGTATTCAGGCATCCATCAATAACACTCTGGTGATATCATTGCTCATTGCAATGTTGTTGCAAATATGTTTTGGTGAATACTACTGCAGATCTTGATGCTCTAATATGACTTGTCAACAGAATAAAATAGGATTTTACAACATCTGATCCCAGTGTATTTTAATTCTGATGATGCATTTCTAAGTACAACTATAAGAGTCAAAAAAAAAGAAAACAATCGGGCTGGGGATTTAGCTCAGCGGTTCGTTGGCCTGACTTGCAAGCGCAAGGACCCGAGTTCAATCCTCGGTACCAAAAAAAAGAGTCAAGTAAGAGACTGGAAGGTGACTTTATGATGATTTCTATAAATTAAAGTGAGTAACATATATAGTTTGAGTCCTCAATTATTAATTTAAGCTTTCTATGTTGAGCTAATCTATGGTCATTACTCAGTTTTACTTTTCCAGTACAGCTATAGATTGTTATGGGTCCTTTTTGATGAGATCCTAGTAGATTTACAGTGGTCTCCATGGGCTCTTCCAGCCTTCTCATTTGTGTGCAGGGATGATTATGGTAGTCATAAACATTTATTGAACATTTATGTGCCAATCATAGCTCTAATTACTGTACTGCTCATTCATCTTTTATAACAGCTTTGTGAGGTAGATATTAACATTTCCATTTTATAGATGAAGGAGTCAAGACTCAGACAGCTTAAACAACTTTCACAGCTAGCAACAAGCAGATTCAGGAATTGGACTTGCTTGTCTAGTTCCAAAGCTGTGCTTTGATCAACTACACTATGAAGAGAGCTGTGAAGAAGAGATAGGAGTTAAAGGCAACCTTGGTGTTAGTTTTTGGTTTCCACGCTATAGCTTGACTAACAGCAGTAGAATATAAGAAAAATAATTAAAATAAAACACAACAGCTCTGTGTGTGGGATCTGGCTTCTTCCCGGGCCTCAGAGGAGTCAGCTTTTACAACATGCAAAGATGTTAGCAATGAAAACTATACAATGATACAAGAAAGGTGGGAAGGACCTGCACAGATCTATTTCCCTTCTATTTACCTCTTGCCAGTTACCCCAATATGTGAATCTTCTCTATAGCTCTTCTGGAAAAGTTGTATTTGACGAGAAAACCAATCTACTTAGCTTCCTACTGATCTGTGAAGTGGTCCCCATTGTAGAAAAATACCATTTTCATTTTTCCTTGCTGTTTTTTCTTTTTCTTTTTAAAATGTCATCCTCACTGCATCCAGCTATACTTCTCTAGTAGAACATCATTTCTTTAATGGACTTCTTCTTAGGAGGGTACCACAGATAATGCTTCTTGGAGACCTTGGGCTAAAAAATGCATAGTCCATATATACATACAAACACATATGGGCAACAAACCAAATTTTTTTGTGCCAGACCCAATTCTAAATATTTCAGATGTATAAACTTGTTTAATATTGACAACAACCCAATGAGATAGTGTTATTACTATCATATTCATTTTGGAGATAAGTAAATTAAGGTATGTAAAGTTTAAGGTATTCCGCAAGGTCCAATATAAATAGAATATTCTGTCTACTTTTTGCTTAGGAACAAATAAATGAATTAATGAATACACTTGATCAAGAGAATAGAATAATAAGGAAAATTTAATATATGAAATTTTCTGGATGATATCACTTACATTATTCTGTTTGCTAAAAATAGAAAGGAAGTCAAGCAGCATCTAGCAAAGTGCATTGTACAGAAGAGATACTCAATATTTATATGGTCAAATAAAACATGTTTTCTGATCACAGTCTATTCTTTGATGACATTTAGAAAATATTTCTTCAAATATTTTTAGATACACAGACATACAAGAGATTGAATAACATTCCTGTGACTCAAGTTACTCAGGTTATGAAAGGATGTAACAGAGGAGAAAGCAACTTGGGAGAAATCTTGCCACACCTTTGGTTCAGTTACCCAAAATAGAATTTATTTGCTAAAATTTAAATTTTCTTACAATATA
The DNA here is from genome assembly GCF_012274545.1 of Fukomys damarensis. Classification (NCBI taxonomy): domain Eukaryota; kingdom Metazoa; phylum Chordata; class Mammalia; order Rodentia; family Bathyergidae; genus Fukomys; species Fukomys damarensis. The sequence goes on from NW_022900940.1 coordinate 14,524,184, forward strand.
TGAATGATGCTTAAAACTAGTGCCATGAAAATCAAGAAGAGGTCCACAAAAATAGTCAAGAAATGAATCCTATTTATCTGTGTGCTCTGTGAATTTTCACTGTCATAAATTGATCCGTTGTTAATAATCTTTGTCTTATTTGATGTGGTGCTGAAGTACTGGCCCCTGTTCAAGTATTGACAAGAGCTTTGAGAGACTTGAGAAGGATTAAAGATTCAGTGAAAACTGGAATCAAATAGCTGACAGAAGCTATACAGTGATGCCAATCATTAGTTCATATCTTCAAGACTTCTCATATGGCTGCTGTCTACAATTTCATGAGATATTTCTCCATCTTTTTCTTTTTTCCAATTATTGCATTTTTTGAAGGAACAAATTGGCTTTTAAATAAATTGATTTTGTATAAAGAACAGAATACTAGAGTTTGGAATGAAATTTCATTTAAATCTAGCTTATTGCATTATATTATAGATGGTTTCTTAAAATGTCTTTACAGCCTTAGAGCAAGTCTTAAAAGTATTTTTTTATGACACTAACAAACATCTAACTAACAAACCCATTTTATACCTAGGAGTAAAAGAAGATATGAATGTCTTTATTCACTTTTGGGGAACTCTTTCATATGTTACTGGGTGCCATTTCAATCTTAAAGTAATACAGTTAGAATACGAACATTTATGGAGATGGTCTTTGGGGGACAAGGACATTGCCCCTCCCTTTGAGAAATATATTTCCTGCTTATGGTTTTGATAGCTCTTTTAACTCTAGCAATTGGCTCCTGAAATTTTGCCACAAAAACATTATTGAGTCTTATCTAAGTAATTATATTCTTTTTCATATTCTGATAATTTATGATAGATGTATACTAATATTGGGCATGTTTAATGTGTGTGTTTGCCAATCAAGATCCTTTTTGGTAAAATGTCTTTTCATATTCCTCACCCACGTTCTGATAGAATTGTTTGATTTTTACTATGTTGAGTTTTGAGACTTTTATATTATGTATTTGTTGCTGTATTTTTTGTATGCAATCAATATTTGTTTGGATTTCTTTGAATATTACTTGTTATTGCTGTAGTTTATACTTTCCATCTGGAATCATTTTCTGTCTACAGTACATTTTTCTGAACTCAGCTGGCTGAAACATTACATACAATTCCTTCTGCACCAAAATTTAAGTTTTTGAGATTTTTCTGCTCTGCCTTTTGCTCCTGATTCACACTATAAATCTGGCTAAAAGCAAAGAGCAGTAGTCATTCCACAGACTGAATTTTGGCTGACTGCACATCCTCCTCTTCCCCTGTTTAATTAGTCTCACTCTTAATCTCAATCTCCTGAAAAGTCTCAGGACATAGGCAAAATGTAGGCAAATTTTCTACCAGAGTATAATACACATGCTCTTCAGTCCAACTGCCAGTTGAGTTCTTCTTTCTAACTGAAGCCACCTGAGCCTGGCTTTTACGGTTCACATTCTTATCAGTATTCGGGTGTTCTGAACTTTGACCAAAATTGCCCATCGGGTTTTGCTTATAGCATTATAGAACTTTTCCAAACCTTTCCAAACTCCTTGAATAAACTGGTTCCAAAATCTACACAACATGGTCAGATGCAGTCACAGCCAAAACACCTCTACTCTGGTAACAGTTTTCTGTCTTAGCAGGCTTTCTTGTTGTTTAGACACAATATGCAAAATCTAAAATTTAAAGAAGGAAAAGTTTGATTGGCTCATGGCTTCAGTCCATGATTGGCTGCTCCAAGGCAGAGACCTCATGGTGGAAGGGCATGATGGGGAAGAGCTACTCAGTTTATGGTAGCTGAGAAACAGAACATGGGAAGAAATGGACTAGGAGAAAATTGGACTAGGGACCATATACCATATCCAATGTCACACATAAATGACCTACTCAGGCATACCTATGAATATATTTTATGAATATAAGTATTTCTTAAAACAGTGATGTTGTCAACGCAGGATTAATGGTCACAGATGGGGTAGAAATTATCAAAATACATTATATCAATGTTAATATGCATTACTTTATAAGATATACTTTAGTAAGTATTGATTCTAAGTAACATTAATTTCTATAATTATACTTAATATATTTGTCTTTTGACTTTCTCCATTGGTCTTGAGATTGAGATGATAAATTGCTCTTCATTTGAAAGTCTTCTCTCATTTATTTTTACGGCCTTCTTTTTACTTTCTGACACTTCAATATTGCCTATTCAGTCATGGGTTATTTTTTATTATATCTTCAATTTTAAACCAGTTTCAATCTCTGCTTTTACTTAGTTTTTGGTTTTATGGCTATGACTTAGTTTCAGCTTTTAGATACCTTTAAAATGTTTATTTAAAATACATCACATGCAATACTGGAAAGGACTTATGTATTAATCAACAAATTATATTCACTCAATATAATATATTACAATAATAATATTAAAAAGAACTTAGTATATAAAACAGCCAGTGCAACCAGCAATACAAATAGATCATATATTTTACAGGGAAATGTTGGAAATAAAAGAATACAAACTGCATAGTTCCACTTATATGTTGTCCCAAAACAGGCAGAAGTATTTTATATTAATAAAAGCTACATTAATGAATACTCTGAGATGGGGAGAGGTTTGTTGACTGTTGACTAGCACAAGCATAAAGGACATTTATGGGACTTTGGCAACATTCCTGCTCTTGCTTTGTATGGTTACAGAAAAATAAAAACTTTTCTAGCTATATACTCTGGATTAGGGCAATATATATATATATATATATATATATGTGTGTGTGTGTGTGTGTGTGTGTGTGTGTGTGTGTGTGTGTGTGTATTGTATGTTAAATTTAGTAATGAAAAAGTGCCCTCCAGTTTTAGTTGGTTTGGCCAAAGTACCTCATCTGTGTTACTACTGAAAATAAAATCCAAGTGCTCTACAAATATAAGGCATTTATATTCACTACTTACTTTGCCACTGTGCAGTAAAAGATTGGACAGTTATTTGAAGAAAGCGATGGGATATAAAACTATCACCTCTGCAATTTTAGCTATGGGATTTTAATTTTTTATTCTGATGAATTCCACATTTGGCTTTGTTTTTATAGTCAGCATCTGAATGAGTGGAAACATCTCATAGAGAAGCTGTATTGAAATAAGATGTTAAGTAATATAATTGCAGAAACAATTTCTGAAGATATAGTAAAGCTGTCATGTTTGTAACAAAGGTATTGAGAATGAATTTACTTTTAATTATTTAATAAATGCTACAATGACAACCACAAGCAGTTAGATCTGAAGAAATGTGATTAATTTTTCTTGTGTTTCTTATTTCCAGAAACCTATATCATTTCTATTACAGCAAATTCAGATTTTTTCATGTATAAATGCAATTTATGGATAACTAATTTTGTGTATAGCAGTTTATTAAAAGAGAAGATTTAGGGGCTGGGGATTTAGCTCAGCGGTTCGGTGGCCTGCCTCGCAAGTGCAAGGACCTGAGTTCGATCCCTGGTACCACACACACATACACACACACACACACACATAAATAAATAAAAGAGAAGATTTATTTTATTGGAAAAAGGAAAGAGTAGCTAAATAGATATGTTTATGCATTTAATAGCCATTGTTTACATTTTTGCTAATAGGATCATTAATTGTTTTTGCAAATAAGGAGCCTCAAATGGGTAATAAGTTGTAGATGAGACAAATGCTCATCTTCAGAGTAGTGAAGCTCACACCTGTTTATGGGCTGAATGATACATACATCTTTCTACCTTTTATTACCTCAGCAGATCCAGTAAAATGGCTAGCATATAATAGGCTCTTATTAATGCTTTCCAACTAAACAAACAATAATAATTAACTGTCCCTTCTTTAAACCATCATTTAAAAAAAGAAATCATGTCTCAATCATTTAATAACTCTCAAATAAGTTTCCCAGTAATGTGATAAGAAGAATGTAACAACCATCATTTTGTTTGATGAATCAAATGTATCAATATTCTCTTACAATTTTTTTCTAAAGCCAGAAAGGGACTTGGGAGTTAAGAATATCAGTTCTATTTTCACAAGAGAAACCCACTGTTAACTCGTTGATCACTAACATCAAAAATTATAAGCAACCAATATTTATTGAGTATAGAATTTCTAAGATATTCAGCTGGATGTCAAGGTCCTGAAACATCTAAGATATTACCTCAGAATATTTGAGAACTGGGCCTCTCAAAATTAATCAATCTCAGATATTTTTATGTGATGTTAAAGGGAACATCAGATAAAATATGACTAGCTCTTTGCCTTAACAACTTAATGACTATGACAGTCCACAAGGAGCTTTATAAAGGTGTTAGCGAGAGTAGTTCCATTTTATTATAATATTTTTGCTTTTATTTCATTATTTCCCCCACTTAATTCCAAGCAAACAGAGCTACACATTGTGTTTGGCTATATAATTTTTTCCTATTCCTCTGATTCTTCAGAAGCCAAAAACTAATGTGATAACTGCCGGGTAAAAATTTGAAATGCTGCTTCTTTCTGCTGCAGTACAGGAAACCTCTCTGACAATTGAGACCACATTGAAAGACCTTTCATAAGGCATAATTTCTATATGCCTTACTTTTGATCAGCTCTCAACTGAGGGTAACAACATGGTTGACCTCACAGAATGCACTAAGTGAATGAGAATAATCTTGATATTTTGTGTCAATAGCCCTGGGTCATAAAAATTGCTCAATAATTCTTATTATCATTATTTCTTCATCATTTATATTTTTAAGTAGGGGCTAAGTCTAGAGTTCGGTGTCAGATTTGAAATCTTCTACTAGATTTGTCCCTCAAGAGGTATACACTGTTGAAAAATGACTTCATATCTCTTCTCCCTCGTTTTTCTACCTTCAAATTGAGAATAAATATAGACTTTAAAGCATTCAGTTGCTGTAATAACAAACCATGCATGTCAACTAAACTTGTAGTATCTGTTGTATAGTAAGTGCCTACCTAATTAATGTCAGTCATAAGGATAATACCACATCTCTACAAGATGCCAAATTCTCAAGACAAAATTATTTCTCTCTATTGTTTGGATCATCTCTGAATTCATAGGTCCTGGGACAGGGCACACTTCCACACCTCAAAGCAATGTTGTTAGAACTAAAATGGAAAGAAACAGCGCCACTTAAGAGAGGTACTATGTGACATAGTGTTATGTGTCCTGGAGTCAGAAGCATGCGGATCAAGCAATCAGCAGCAGAAGAGGACAATCATAGTCAATTTAAGTAAAGGTCACTAGGGGGATTATTTACTAGAATTTCTTCTAATTAAAAAAATGTCTGGTGGGGTTCACCCTTGAGGAGTTTCATAAAATCATTATTGCTTAGGTAATCATAGTCATGGAGAAATTTAGATGCAAAAATTCATTAGAAATTCACACTTAAGGATCAGTACATTTACAAATCTATTTCAGGTTCAAGACTAATGTGGCTTATATATTTCAATATTTTCCCACATCTCGTTTAAAATACACATGTTCTCAATGATAGCCATGTAAATTTCACTGAGTGTACATGTACTTAAAACTGCCAAAATGCTGGCACCAAAGACTCTGCCAAAAGAGAAAAAAAGAAAAACAACAAAACAAGGAACAATGATTTAAATTTGTAGATGGGTTATCTTACTGCCAGTACCTTAGACTTCTATTCTCCTAGTAAAAGTCAGTTTGCCTACCTGACTAATTGTCCTCTTCACTAATAATCTTAGCTTAGAAATATTTTCCAACAACAAATACAACTGGGTCCTTGTCTTGGTAAAGAAGTACCTCCTTTTATGGCTTTTATCACCTTTCTGCCCAATATTTCTTCAACTACTCCCTTATCTCACCTTCACATTTTTCCACTGATGGCTTTGAGGATAACTTCGGGTATCAGATATCCAGTAAACCTGATATTCTGACATAATAATAAGCTATAGGATACTAAGAAGTTAGGGTGAAAGTTTTGCTATTGGGGCTGAATTTTCTAACTCTTGCCAATGCTTAGAGGAAGTTTTTTCTTCACACTTGTCCGGTAGTTTCTCATGTCAAATTGAGAAGGCAACTTTAAGTAAAGGAAAAATTTCCTTTTTTCAAATAATAAAGGCAAATGTAGAATACCACACACTGAATGGGGCTTTTTACTATCCCATGTCGCTCATCTTATGGAGGAAATGAAATCACTTGGAAAATGAGTTAAGATGTAAAGCAGTCATTCTGTAAATCCTGAATACACTATTCATCCTAAGATTTTGTTATGGGGGAAAATAGGTTATACAAATTAAAGAAGTAGACACTCTTCTCTCCCTCTTTACTATTTGAATGCTGAATGCTTTATGGCTTTGTAACTTGGAAAGAGTGGTTCAACTCCTTTTGTGCCTTAGTTTATCATGCTATATAATTACATCTGCTAAAGCCTAGCATCTAATTCTGTTTTCCATGCATGAATACTATGCATCATTACAAGTGACATTTCCTTTTTTTTTCTCTCATTGAGTTTATTGGCATGACTGCCATCAAGAAATCAGCCAATAATGTTTCCTTTTCACGGTGGTGTTTCTTAGCTCTTTCATTTTGATCCTGGTAATCACTTTTATAAGGCATCTTCCCTTCATGATTTGCTTTACTTCCATAAAAGTAATCAATGCAAATACTATGTTATAAAGTTTGTATGCAGAGGTTGTGAAGTGATGGTTCTTTTCCTCCTTTTCTCCCTCCTTCCTTCCTTCCTGCCTTCCTCCTTCCTACTCTCCCTTCCTGTGTAACTGTTTTATACATACTAAATTTGAATTAGTGGCATTATTTTTAAATTGGGGCACATCCCAGGAAGCTGAGTGGAGGCTGCTCTTTAGAGAGAATGGATGGAATATGTACTTCATTTTGCCATTGTTTTCATCTTTTCTTTAAATCTGATACCTTTCTTTATCAATTCATACTCGCTTCCAGAACTTTGAGGTCATTTGAGGTTGTGATCTTCACCGTTTGGGAGTTGAGAGTTGCCATTCCTTTGATTTTGTTAGAAGTTGAGAAACCTTCATGCATATAGATATTCTCAAAGGGTTAAACTAGACTGAATGGGTTTTTTCTTTCCTTAAAACCCTGTGGTATAAACGTGTTGGTGAAATCAACAAACTTGGAGTAGAGAATGTATTATTTTAGAGTCATTACCCTGATGGTATCTTGTCTCTTCAGTACAGCTGTCATACTCCTAGAAGTTTAAAACATAATATTAAATATAAAAATATTTAGGCAGAAAAAAATCACTTAAAATATTGTCTATGGTGGCCAGGATTTAAAACAGCCAAGAAAGTTATCAAATATTAATTAGGCTAAATTGAAATATGTAAATACATTAGGTATAAAAGGACAATGAAAAACATATTACTCATTATTATAATAATTAGGCCTGTAGAAATACATGACACTATAGAGTGGCCATGTTGAACATCAGGAAGTGTTGTGTGTGTGTGCGTGTGTGTGCATGTGTGTGTGTGTGTTTAACAAATAGCTTTTAATTTTATTGATTCATTTATTTAGTAAAGTATCTTAGGTGAACACATTTCACAGGAAGGGAAGGATGCCTTTTGGAGTAATTTCTATTGTGGAAATTTTGTATATGTACCTTACAGCAAATTCAGGCCTGGCCACTTTCATGCACTTATGAGTAAAGCCCTTTTACCTAGTGCCCACTGTCTTTTTCCTCCCACTTAAATCTTGTATGCAATTTGGACTTTCATTTTCATTTACACATAATTATCAATATAATAATTTCCATGAATTGCTTAGCCTACAGATTCATCTCCCTCAATCGATTTCACCTTATGGCCCCTACAATGTTCACTTTTCAGCACTGTGACAAAATATCTGATAAAAACAATTGAAGGGAAAAAGGTTATGTTGGCTCATGTTTTTAGTTCATGGTTGGCTGTCTTCATTGTTTGAGTCCAGTGGTGATGCAGGACACGATGCAGGAAGGGTGTTGGAGCAGAATTTCTCACCTCATGGCAGGCAGGAGACAGAGAGGGTAAAGGACCTGACACTAATGGCTTTCTTCTGGTTTTGTTCCATCTGGGTCCCCACCTTATTCAGTGGTGCCAACCACATTCAGAACAGGTCACCTCCATCACACTGGTGTCCCTCATGCCAGTTTCTCTTGAAATAATCTCACAGACACACGAAAAATGGTGCTTTACTAATTTCCAAAGCATTTCTCAATCTAGTCAGGTTGATACTCAAAATTGTGGGGAATAAACAAGAATTGAGACAAATCACATAAAGGTACAAGATCCCAGTGATAAATGTAACTGTACTGTTGGCTTTAGATGTACCAATAAACACAATGGGAAAAAAGTTACCACAGCAATCCTTTTGTTCAGGGAGGTGCCATTATCTTTCATTCAGGAGACTCCAACAGAAGTAAAACAAAATGTGAGTAAATAATTTTGTAAATAAATCCAGCAAGCTCTTACTTACTTTTTTCATTTATTTTTTGTAGAGCTGAGTTTAATAAATTGGATACTGAAATTCTTATCAGATAGTGTTTGGCCTATATAGAGAAGTATTTATGGTTGAAGTCACTTTAATGAAACAAATATAACATGATCATCCTTCAGTATACATAGGGGATTGGTAACAGGACCACACCCCAAAGCTATCACATTTGTGGGTGTTCATATTCCTTATAGCACAATATTTGCATGTAGCCTATGTACTCTCTCTTGTGAACTTTAATGCATCTCTAGATAATTTAGAATATCCAGGGCAATAAAAACCTATGCTAATAATTGCTTTAGCCTCTTTAAGGGCATAATGATAAAAAAGTGTGTACATATTCAGCACATATACAATTTAAAAATATTTTTAATCTATGGTTGTTTGAATCCGTGCAGTCAGAGTTTGTGGGTAGGGAGGACTGACCATATAATCAATGAGCTTGTACTGTGTCTGAGATGTGCAAGAAAGTTTGTCCGCAGAAACATATGACCAAGAGATTTTTTTTTCTATTGGTTCTGTATAAAAACCTATATTCTTTAAAAATATCTACCCAGATTAACTCTCACGATTCCTGTATTAATGTGCCCACTTTCTTTTGGGAAGCCATGGTTCATCTGTTACCGATACATGTTTTCCACTTGGTTGATACATGGTAGTGCCTTGGTTCATCAGAAAGTCCTAACTTTCTGGCCACAGTTGATGTGAACGCAGCCATCAAAACAGAGAAAATGTCAAAATTGTTAGAATTATAAGGAAATCTCTATTTTTCTTTCCACTGAGACTGGAATTTAGTAGAAATGCCACTGAATGGGAAAAGCACACTTGAGATGGAGGAATTCATAGAAGAAAGTTGAACCAAGAGATAGGAAAACAGCCCCATGTCCCAGCCAGGCCTAGAACTGATCAACCCTGCTTATTTCAGTTCCATTTTAGGTTAATTCAATCGATTAATAATATACAATGTTTTTGAAAAACACAATGTTTAAATGTTTTAAAAGATTATTACAGTAAAAGGCATATTGCCATCATTCTCCTTCAAAACACTCCAGCTTCCTGCGGGCACTCTTATCCCATTGGTCCCGCCACTTTCTAAAGCAGTTCTGAAAGGCCTTATTCCTGAATGTCTTTAGTTGTGCTGTCATAATTCCCTTGATGTCCTGAACTAATATTTTATTTACTTTCATGATCTTTATGACATTGGGGAAGAGCTAGAAGTCACATGGTACCTGATCTGGTGAATAAGGTGGATGAAGACTTATCATAAAGTCTTTTTGGATAGTCATTGCTATCAGTGCTTGATTGATAAGAGTTGATAAAATACAATATATGTTTAAATTTTTTTCAAAAAATCTAGTAAAAGACATGTTTCTGTGAATCCCACTCCAAATTCTCCTCACTTTCAATCCATCTATTGCACCATTGTTTCCAATGTCTTTTACTGTAATGTTTTCTTTTAATTTACATATTCATTGTTTTTGATCACCCTTTATATACCATTAATAAATTGTCAAACTAGAAGAAAGCTCAAAAATGGATCTTGTGAGTCCTTTTTCTGCTCAGAAAATTTTAAGTATACCAAACAAAGAGAAATTCAACCCATCTATTGCACCATTGTTTCCAATGTCTTTTACTGTAATGTTTTCTTTTAATTTACATATTCATTGTTTTTGATCACCCTTTATATACCATTAATAAATTGTCAAACTAGAAGAAAGCTCAAAAATGGATCTTGTGAGTCCTTTTTCTGCTCAGAAAATTTTAAGTATACCAAACAAAGAGAAGACTATAATTTTCAAAGTAGAAATTGTAACTGAAAATGTGTGAATCTTCTTTTTTCATATGATTTTACTTACCAAGGGTGGGTTAAGTAACTTGAAAACCAGTTGATAAATAATTTTTGAGACTCTTAAATATATCTCCAAGGCTCTTCACTTAATCTCAAAAAGATATATTATACAAGAATTTCTTTTTAAAATCAGTATACATTTCTAGGTGATATATCTAGTTGTTTGGGGTAATGGTTTTAATTATTTGAGACTAAAACTAATACAATTGAAATAATTAAGCAAGTATGGTAGCAAGTAGAAAGTGGCCTGTCTTTTAAAACTGAAATCTCTAAACATAATCTTTACATGAAAAGGAAAAAAGCCCAAAATGAGAATGTCTCATAGATTATCTTTTCCAGTCTCCTGAGTTTATTAAATTTCTGGAGGAGAGAATAAAAACTTTATAATTTTTATTTGAGTATCTCAAAGTCATAAGAGAGGAGGAGCCAAGCCTACCAAGATAAAACAAAATAGAGTCCTGAGAGAATTCTTGGGTAGTTAGGTTCAAAAGAAAATTATTATGGAAAAGGAACATTCACTTTTGGAATGAATTATACTACCTATGCAAATTGATTAAATTATTGTGATAATTTTGTTAGGTATTTCTGTACTACTTGCTAGAAAGAGCTCATTGTTCATGAATTTTCCAAAACATAACCTGATATAGTGCAGGCTTAACAATTGAATATAATCATGACTGTTGTTATATTGCTGGACTGTCAAACAGGTTAAAAAATAACCAAATCTGTATATCTTTATTTAATAGTGTCTCTCACACATACATTGCAGGCTATTTGTTTATTTATTTTGATTTCCAGGTAAGAGCCACTGAGCCACAAATGCAATAATAAAAACTGTTGGTAGAGGGCATTAAAGAGTTTGAGCAGAAATGAAAAGTTTGGATGACCTATCATGTACTGTTTTGCTGCTTGCATCTGTATGTACCAGCAAGTATCAGCTTCATCTCCTTGTGATATACACAAAGTCTATGCACAGAAGTCCTTCTGGATGCAGGGTCCATTACTCAGGCTGACCAGTCTCCAAATAAGTGGTTAGTCATTTATCGTTTGTGCATTTATCCTTTAACCTCCAGTAAGTCAGTGTCAGATTCCCTTATCCTCTTTTATAGTACTTCAGTAAACTTTCTCTCTGAGACTCATGTATTGAATCCACTGTCAAAGGATACTTTCTCATCTGAAAAGCAGCTGATTGGGGTTTACAAGGGTTTGGAATAATAATTACTGATGGTTCTCATTCCTGATGATATTTATTAGTATTTAGCTTCTAGGACACCACATTTCCTGTTTTTCTTTTTCTTTTATTTTTCCTACTTCAATGATCTGGTTGTTTAACTATTGACATTGGAATGATCTTGGACTCACTCTTGGAGTTATCATTGTTATTTTGATGAGTGGATTGGGTTTCATGGTTATAATATAATATTTATGCTTACTCTCAACTTTCTATCTCTAGCCTTGACTGCTTTCCCATCTGGGAATCAGCTGCTCACTTGACGTTTCTTGGTGAACATATTTCTAAGCTATAGCAGGTAGAATATAAAAATTATTAATTTGCGTGCCCCTACCTCCTCTGTGCACATACTCTTTGGTCTACTCCACCCTAGAAGATAACACCACCTCTACTCAAGCTAAAATTTCAGCTTGAATATTTTAGTTCACCCTTTCACACAGTTTTTGTCTATCAGAATGTTCAGTTGATTCAGTTCCCAAAATAGATCCTAATCCTGGAGATTCTTTAAAAAAAAAACAGTTATCATACTAACTGGAACCATTATTTCCTCTTGGCAGTATCTATGAACATACTACTCAAAACCCTCCATTGACTTCCTATCACTCAGAATAAAATCATGACTCCTTTCTACTTCCAGCAAATGACGTATGATGCGAGAAACTTCCATATTTCCATTCTCTGTCTCTCTCAGCCCCATGTTCTTTGTCAGTCTCAGTCATGATACCATTAGTCCTGTTTTAGGGCCTTTGCACTTGTTATTTCTCCTCTTCAGGTGTTTCTCTGTAGTTCCTCTGATTACTGAGTTCTTATAGTTCATATCCCAGTCAATTGAGAGTCTTTATGACTTTTGCCTACAATAAAACACAGTGATGCTCTAATCAAAACCTTATTTTATTTTATTAATTTCACATCTACTGAACTACAAGAAATTACTACTCTTAAAAAATTTTCTTGTTGTCGAGAGCCATCCACATAATTTGGGGGAAAAATCATTTCACAATTACATTATGATTAGGCTTAATCTTGTCTACAGGCTGGCTATGACATGCTTATTTTTGCCTCTGGTCACAGCTGAGACCTCAATGGTTCCATGAGGATAAGCAACACTCAAGTTCAAAAGTACATCAACTGAAGACGTCCTGGTTCCTTGAAAAAAAGGATTGCACCTGGGAAGGGACAGTCTTTTCTTTGCTCATTTTAAGGTCCTAATCAACATAAGATCCTCATCAGCAGAAAATCCTCATAGTCATAGGATGACCACCACCCTCCAAGACATCTGATACCTCTTCTGATTATAAGATCCTTATCAATTTAGTATTATCACCACCCTCTGAGTTATCTGTTACTACTCCCTGTAAACCCAATAAATAGTGGCAAGCTAGGGGTGCCTTCATCTTTGCTGCTCAGAGCAGCATTGATCAAGCCCCGAATCCAGCTTCTTCTCTATTTCTCAATTTCTATCTTTATTCTTAAATTTTCCTTGTGTTGTTGTGGCTCACAGGAGACCAGGAACATTACAGGGTTTCTGGTAATGTCCCCTTACCCTACATCTTGTGATTCATTCTAGTACATTTCAAACATTTTCAATTTTATGAGCAAAGACCTTTTTGACCATGTATCATGTGCCAAGAACAGTGCCTAACACATAATAGGGGCTGAAAAGCATATTATCCATAGTGAATAGATGAATGAATGAAGCAACAGGGACTATAAGGGGATAGTAAGGAGATTTGGGGCTCAGAGAAATCAGGAGGACTACCCTTTGGAAGTGATATCTGAATATTGGTTTGGTGACTTCGTAGGCATAATGCAGTGTTCTTTTTGAGAGTAAGTGGTACTAAGTAAGTGTACTATGCCAAGCTCAGCCCTGCCACACCAGGAATTTGGTACAATAGTATAATATTCTCACAGGGTGCTGGGATGGCAGCAGCTACCTGGGTAGTAGAACACATAGTGCTTTTATACCACAGTTTCTATGATTAATGAGAACTGACATCCAAATGTCACAGGACATCTCTTGCTACCTTTTCTCTACAACAAAAAGATATTTAGCCCAAAACGTTGATAGTGCTAAAGTTACTCCTATAACTTTGTAGTTGGAAAATAAAACTTAAGTATTTATCTTTGTTATCTCACTTTTGCTTACTTCCTTTGGCCCCCACTAACTCTAATAATTGTACTTTTGCCTTGAACATAGTAGACAGTAAATATTTTGATTAATCGAATGTGACACCAAAAATGGTTTGTTTCCTCTTATCACCATTTAAGTTTTGCAAGGAATATTTGGTAAATTGTTAGTACATCTGTAATTACAAGTCAGAATGCAAGTTTTCAGATTTGAATTAAATTATCTTCTCAGGCTCATTTTATTAATTTATAAATATTTAAAAGCAGGAATAAAATTTTAGCAACTGCAAACCTCCTAGGCAAACATTTCCTCTCTAGCATATATTGTCAGTTTACCTTGATGGTCATTTTATTTTTTGTTTTCTGTTCATAGCACTGCAAAAAAGGTATATCTGGGAGATAATTTCTGCTTGAGAGACTGTTACAAAAGTGTCCAGTCCTATTCTTGAGGAAAACAATGCTGATTTAAGGGAAATGACAAGTTCATAGTATGTACTTGAGGTCTAAGAAATTCATCTTAAATCAATTGCCAAGCCTATTTCCAAAAGGAAAGGAAAGCACTTAGGTACTAATGAGAATAAAAGGAACTGAGGCCATGCTTCTCAGCCCTAGTTGCATATAAAATTCACCTGTGGAAGCTTAAAACATACATATTCCTTGGTTTCTGGCCAAAACATACAGATGTCTGGGTTTCGAGTCAAAATCTCTAGAGTGAGCATATATAGTGGTATGTTATAAAGCTCCTTGTGAAATTTGTATATATTTCCAGGTTGAGGTCCCCTAGTATAAGTGAAGAAATAGATGACCACAATAGTAATAGTTCCACTCTTTTGGAAGAATATAGCTAGGTAACATTGCTGGGTTTCTATTTTCCAGTGTTAATAAATGGCTAGGCTACCACTGTATAGAGAAACAATAATCTGGTACAAATTATTAATGATAATATCTAGCGTTTGTTTTTATAGTCAATTTTCACAGGTATGTTTATATTTAATTCTCAAATCCACCCTCAAGAGTAATGACAAAATGTATTCATATTCTTTCTCTCTCTCCACTCCCTCTCTTTTCTTTTGAATTGCTTTTAGACTAACAAGGAAGCTCAGGAAGCTAACTTTACTCACCCATGTTCAATTTGGTTTGTTTCTTCCTTCTTTGTTCCACTCATTGATTCAATAATCCCATAGTAAATACCTGCTATGTGATAAAGGCTTATGATTTGTTTTGTTTAGAAATAGCAGGAAAAGAATACAGGATTCTAGGCAGCAGGAGTGGTGGTGATGGGCTAGATGTGGTAGCACATGCCTCTAATCTAAGCTCCATGGAAAGGTGAGGCTGGAAGTTCCCTAGTTGAAAGCCACTCTGTGCATCTTTTGAGACTCTGTTTCTAAATAAATAATAGACTGAAGATGTAGCCTAAATGTGTGAACACCTGGGTTCAATGCCTAATACCACCGAAAACTGGGTGGTGGTGATAGTGGTGGTAGAAACATGGTTTTTCCAAGCAACTGGAAGAATGGGCTTCCCATTAAAATTTTTCTACTGTAGATTGTTGTGGCAGGGCTCTACTTGCATAGATTTGAATTCATTGAAACAGAGTATTATTCTCAGTTCTGGTCTTTGTTCTTTTCTCTCCATTCCAGTTGTTCAATGTTTACTTTCAACACATAATCCTCTTTGTTCAGTATTATTTCTACTATAGAATTGGTTATTGCTATGCTTCTGTTTATGGTACAAATCTCAAAGTTCTGTTTTTCCCCAGCCATCAGGGTAATTGTGTAACCAAGTGCTGTCATTCTGGGCACTTGCTTCCCATATTTTTGGTGATTCGGCTAAAATATAATGTTTCCAGTATGACTAATCATGTGTGATTTCACTTGAGGATAACAAGAGACATTATGTCTCTTGTAATTCATGACTTGTAATTCATGATTTGTCAGATGCCTTCTTTTTTGCCTCTTAAAGACATAATGGTTTATGTCTGAAGGCATTAAGTTTATCCCACAAAGAAAAGAACAAACAAGCAGAATTGAACAACGAAGAGAAAAGAGGGCTGAGATACATTGTGTTGTACTCTGGATCCACCCATGCCTTGACTATCTCAATTACCTGAGCTGTTAAATTCCACTTATAGCATTAAGGAGTATAGATTATAGTTAATTTTTAATGGGAAATGATCTGATCATCTTAGCACATTACCTAAAAACCTAGAGCATTTGAAAATGCATTTGATCAACAATTTTCAGCACGTAAAAGAATTGTTGCAATTGAAAATTTTAAGCACAATACTCGTCTGAACATAGTATTTAGCCTTGGTTACATAGCACATAACTCCAAGCATCATGAAATAAGAAGCATGTTTTAGTGCAGTGATTTTCAATTTAAGGTCAGCTTGGTAGCACACTCATCCCTAGGGAACTAGTTAGAAATGCAAGTTCCTGGACTCTCCCCCAGGCCCATGGAATCAGAGACTCTAGGGCACAATGCAATAATTTGTATTTAAACAAGCAATCCAGATAACCTGAATGTGCAGTAATGTTAGAAAAACCATTACTTTAAAGTTCTTTCATTTTTTCCCCCAACTTTTAAAAAGATTACTAGTTAAGAAATAACAAAGAATTATGGAACAATTCACACACACATCTTTAGCTAAATGACTCACTTGAAAATGTCTGAGTGTATTTCTCTTAATAATATGACAATAAGAAACATGAATATAATGAGTAAATTTCATTGAATAGTTATTATATACTAGGAATCTTACCACTTTCTTTACATGTATTTCCCCATGTATTTTTGCAAAGTAGCACTCTGGATTTTTGGTGGGTATCTGGGGGTCTTTTTGGAATGAGTTCTCAGTACCTTGGTATCCAGACTTTGTTTCATACCCCAAATCCAGAACCCCTGCAAAATATCTCCTATTGTTTGCAGAAGGCATTTTAAAAGGACTTTTGTGTTTTTCTCTTATTCTACCAAAAAAGATATTATCATGTGAAAGAATTAGCCAAAAATATTTCAGAGTAAAAAAGAAAAGCTTTTACAAAATATGAGGGATGGAAAAATCATTACAAGTCATTTTATTACTTCCCTGTTATCACTTAAGCATGTCTAATCAAGGTAAAATGATGGTGTAATTTACTAGCCATCTGTTTTTAATATGGCAACTTGAAGCTAATAAAAATAGTCTGCTAGTGTGGAGAGGGCATCTTGTTATTTATTTCACAGTGGTTGTTTTGATCATTTGGAAGAATATTAAAGAGATTCTCCTGTAGTAGTTCCAAATGCTGATTCATACCAGTCAGTTGAACACTTTAAGAATTATACAGAGAGCCTGTCGAGAATAGCTTTTTGGGTTTTGCCCCTTGAGATTCTGAGTCAGTAGATATGGAATGAAGCCCAGGAATCTATATTTGCATAAAATAGGCTTTTCAGATAGGCTGGGAACCTCCCTAAATCAAAATTTCAGGTTTATAAACTGCTTACTAATGGTTTAGGGGGAGGCACTGTAAAGGCTATTGGCAATCCATCAGATAACTGTCGCTTTTACCTGTTTTGTATTCTGAATGTTGGTAGAAGGTTTCCTTTAACCAAAGGAATGTGCTGCATTTCCCCCCTCAAATCATCATTCTGTTTTATCTCTGTTTCACTTTGTAGAAGGATTGGGACTGGAGTTCATGCATTCTGATTTCTAGTACAGTGTTGTTTTCTTTCTGCACCAGAGGATTAACAAGGACCAAGGGAACTTGAGACCTAGAGAGATCTCACAACTCTGTGCCTTCAGCACTGAGGCAGTTTAAGAAATATAATTTGGGGGCTGGGGATTTAGCTCAGTGGTTCTACCACTTGCCTTGTAAGTGCAAGGATGGGAGTTCGATTCCTGGTACAAAAAAAAAAAAAAAGAAAAAAAGAAAAGATATATAATTTGGCTGGCTCATCTGTGGGTTGCAGGCTTCATTTCCATTTAGAAGCTTACCAGGTCAGTAAGTGCAGGCATATCCCAGGGAGCAGCTATGTGGCTGCAGACAGATCCCAGTTAGGGCTCCACCCCAAACTCATAGGCTCACACCCACCCAAGCTAAAGACCAACCCAGAAAAGAGCTACACAGGTGCGCAATCAACAGAGAGGCTGGCCTCAATGCCATTGATAAGTGCACAGACCCTAGCCAGGAGACTGCTCAGACAACAGGAAGTGGGGTGCACAGCCCCCGCCAAAAGCCCTTCCAGACAATAGATACATAGAGGCCCCAGCAAGAGGCACAGTTAGATACCATCCCAAGTGTGCACAGACCCACGCCAGAAGCCCACCTGGGCAACAGGTCAACTCAGAGATCCAGAACAAAATCATGCTGAACCCCGGAATTGGTGTACTGGGAGCAGCAGAGAAAAGATTGCTTGGTGGCTTGTTGAGAAATGAACACTGGGTGAACAAAAAGTTGCTCCTTCCTGGCATTGGAGCAAATACTGAATAGTTTATCTGGTGTGAAAAAACTATAAAAGTACATAAGATCCTAATGAGATCATTGACAATGTAAAATAGGAAGAAAAGGGCTAAAGGTGTAGGGAAAGTGGAAAGAGTAGGGGAAAGGGAATAGGGAAAAGGAAAAAATATGAGAAAATGAAAAAATGGAAATAAAATATTTGTAAAAAGGGAGGGGAGGAGGGATGAAGGGAGGGCAGGGACAAGGGGAAAAAATGAGAACCAAGACCTGTCATGTAAAGGTACAAGATCCCAGTAATGAATGTAACTGTACTGTATACCTAAAATGTACCAATGAACTCAATTAAAAAAAAAAAAAGTTGCCCCAACAAAGGCACAGCACAAGTATCAAAACCAGACTTCCAGATCACCTAAGGCAACACCAAAGTGCAACCAGATGGAAGAATCTTATACTCAAATACTTGGACTACCTGAACTGGCAATGAAAGAAGATCAGGAAAAATGAAACCAGAAATAATTTCTAAGGTAAAAGCAGAGATTTTGACCATAATGCAAGACAAATAAATCTAGAGCAAATAGAGATAAAAAAAAAAAAATAGTACAGTGGTGCTATCACCTGCCTCACAAGTGCAAGATCCCAAATTCAATGCACAGTACCAAAAACAAAACAAAACAAAGCAAACAAACAAACACCCCCCCAAAAAACAAAACAGGAGCTGAGGAATATGCTGGAATCCCAACATAGGGAACAAATGGAATCCTTAAAACAGATGCAAGCAGATTTCCTTCCAGGAGATTAAAACTCCATTGAAAGTTTATGCAGCAGAATGAGCCAATTCAAAGATAGAATTTCCAATATAGAAGACAGAATTGCAGTTAGTGACCAGGACAAGAAAAATTTCTTAAATATAGTGAGGGACCAAGAGAAATCAAACCAGCAGCTGCTAATCAATGCAAAGAAGACTAACATAAGATTGATCAGAGTCAATGAAGAAACAGGAGAGAGTGCAGATAACATTAAAAAAAAATCAGAAGTAATGGCAGAAAACTTCCAAGTAGGGGGAAAGAACTGGACATACAAGTAAGTGAGGCATTTGGATTCCAACTAGTTGAGATTAAAAAAAAGAACACTACAAATAGGCATATAATAGTTAAAATTCCAGAAATCCAACAGAAGAATAAAATTCTAAAAGCAGAGAAAAGAAACAAATCACATACAAAGGAAAGCCCATCAGAGTCACTGCAGACTTACAAACCCTTAAGGCCAGAAGAGCTTATAGGGAAGTATTTTAAGCCCCAAAAGAAAACAACCTCCAAACCAAATTGATGTACCCTGCAAAACTATCTTTCAAAACTGATGGAGAAACAACATACTTTCAAGATAAAGATCATCTGAGGAACTTCATGAATACCAAACCAGCATTTCAAAAAATTTTAAACAATATCCTAGGAAAAGACAACTAGGATCACAACCCCAGGAAGCCCAGCATAATGAATCCATTAGGCATAACAAGAAATTAAATGCAAAAGGGAGAATCTGACAGAAAGAAAAAGTCATGACAAGGATAAGTCAATACATATCAGTTAGAGAAAAAAAATCCATATCAATTAAAACCATCAATGTTAATGGTCTCAATTCACCAATCAAAAGAAATAGATTGGTAGAACTGGTGAAGAAGCAAGATCCAACAATATGCTGCATACAAAAACACACTTAATTTAAAAAGAAACTCATGGAGTGAAAGTTAAGGGGTGGAAAAACAATACTTCACAAGACAGGAACCTGAAAGCAAGCAGTAGTAACTATCCTCTTTGCAGATCACGTGGATTTCAAACCAACACTGATTAAGAGTGACAAAGAAGGCCACTACATCCTTCTAAAGGGAAAAATCCAAGAGGAAGAGATGACAATCATAAATATATATGCACTAAACACTAGTTTACCCAACTATATAAAACAAATACTAGCAGACATGCAAAATCAAATAAGCACTAACAGAATAGTAATGGGTGACCTCAATACCCCACTATCACAAATAGACAGGGCAACTAGACAAAAAATAAACAACCAAATACTAGAACTCAATCAAACTCTTGGACAAATGAACTTGATAGATGTTTACAGAGTATTCCACCCTACAAAATCAGAATACACATTCTTTTCAGATGCACATGGGTCATTCTCCAAAATAGACCACGTACTTGCTCATAGAACATGTCTATGTAAGTGCAAAGGAATTGAAGTGATCCCATGTATATTATCAGACCATAGTGGGATGAGATGGGAGGTCAACGGCAAAAGAAACCAGAAGAATTTCATAAGCATATGGAAACTGAACAACACACTTCTGAATAACCAGTTGGTCACAGACAATATTGAAGAAGAAATCAGATAGTTCCTACAATTGAATGACAGTGACAATGCAACATATCAGAATCTGTGGGACACAATGAAAGCAGTATTATGAGGGAAATTCATAGCGCTGAATATGCATATTAGAAAAACAGAGCGAGTGCAATTAAACAACCTGATACTGAATCTA
Source organism: Fukomys damarensis (assembly GCF_012274545.1). NCBI lineage: Eukaryota > Metazoa > Chordata > Mammalia > Rodentia > Bathyergidae > Fukomys > Fukomys damarensis. Next base: position 14,544,886 of record NW_022900940.1, read on the forward strand.
AAGCTGCTAGGAAAAGAAGAGCAGGACAAACCCAAAGCTCATACAAGGGAGGAAATATAAAGCTCAGAGCAGAAATAAATGCAATGGAGACTAAAAGAATGATACAAAAAAGTGAATGAAGCCAAGAGTTGATTCCTTCAAAGAATAAACAAAATTGATAGCCCTTAGCCAACCTTATCAAAAGGGAAAGAAAAGTCCCAAATCCATGCAATTAGGAATGAAAATGGTGAAATTACAATGGACCCAGCAGAAATCCGGAGGATGAGGACCCTCAATACCTATTTCAAGAAGCTTTACGCCAATAAAGTGGAAAACACAGAGAAATAGACAGATTCCTAGATTTATATGAATTACCAAAATTGAATGAAGATGACCTAAAAATTCTAAATGACTGATTATCAATCAACGAAATTAAAAATGTAATTAAAAATTTATGAACTAAGAAAATTCCAGGCTGTGATGGCTTCACTGTTGAATTCTACAAGACATTTAGAGAGGAACTACTGCCACTACTGTTTAAACTCTTCAATGAAATTGAAAGAGAAGCAACACTCCCAAATTCATTCCTGGAAGCAAGCATCACCTTGATCCCCAAAGCAGAGAAAGACCCAACTGTAAAAGAGAACTATAGGCCAATCTCACTAGTACGCATAGATGCAAAAATCATTAATAAGATACTGGCAAATAGAATGCAGAAGATCATCAAGAAGATCATACACCCTGACCAAGTGGGATTCATCCCAGGGATGCAGGGATGGTTCAACATACACACATCTATAAATGTAATACACTATATTAATAGAGCCAAGAACAAAAACTATATGATCATCTCAATAGATGCATACAAATCATTTGACAAAATCCAATACCCATTCATGGTAAAAACCCTAAAGAATATTGGAATAAATGGTCACTACCTCAATCTGATAAAAGCTGTCTATGAAAAATCAACAGGCAATATCATACTAAGTGGTCAAAAACTGAAACCCTTCACACTAAAATCAGGAACAAGACAAGGATCTCCATTATCACCACCCCTGTTCAATATAGTTTTTAAAACATTAGCCTTGGCAATTAGACAAGAGAGAGAAATAAAAGGAATAAAGATAGGAGTGAAGAAGTCAAATTGTCATTATTTGCAGGCGACATGATACTCTATATAGAAGACCCAAGAACTCCACCAAAAGTCTTCTTAATTATCAAATTCAGTAAAGTAGCTGGATATAAGATCAACACATAAAAATCAATAGCTTTTCTGTACACAGAAAATATGCACTGACAGAGAAATGGGACAATCAATTCTTTTCACAATAGCATCCAAAAATTGAAATATGTAGGAATCAACCTAATAAAAGAAATCAAACACCTCTTCTCTGAAAACTACAGCACTGTGAAAAAAGAGATTGAATAGGATATCAGAAAATGGAAAGATATCTTTTGCTTCTGGGTAGGAAGAATCAACGTAGTGAAAATGGCATACTTTCAAAAATGCTCTATGGATTCAATGCAATGCCAATTGAAATCCCAGCAGCATATTTCGTAGACCTTCAGAAAACAATCCAAAAATACACGTGGAAGAAGAAGAGACCTAGACTAGCTAAAGGAATTCTAGGCAATAAAGATAAGGTAGGTGGTATCACAATCCCCAGCTTGAAACTATACTACAAATCTACTGTGATGAAAACAGTATGGTATTGGCAAAGAAACAGACCTGAGTAGCAGTGGAATATATTAGGAAGATGCAGAAACAACTCCAGACATACACAGCCACCTCATCTTTGCCAAAGGAGTCAAACACTTTCACCGGAGGAAAGATAGCCTCTTTAATAAATGTTTCTGGAAAATTGGGTTTCTTTTATTTTTTACCTTTTTTTGGTACCAGGGATTGAACTTGGGTCCTTGTGCTTTCAAGGCAGGCCACCGAACCGCTGAGCTAAATCCCCGGCCTGGAAAATTGGGTTTCAAAGATTGAAACTCAACCTACATCTGTCACCATGCTCTAAGCTAAAATCAAAATGGATTAAAGATTTAATATTAAATCAGAAGCACTAAACCAGCTGGAAGAGAGGTTAGGTCGAACTCTTCAAGACCAATGGTGTAGGAAAAGATTTTATGAACAAAACCTCAGTTGCCCATGAACTAGCACAATTAACAAGTAGGATGTCTTCTTATTAAAAAGCTTTTGCACAGCAAGAGAAACCACCAATAGTGTGAAGAGACAACACACAGTGTATAGAAATATTTTCACCACCTGTTCCTCACACAAAGGTCTACTCTCCAGAATATATAAAGAACTTTAAAAAATCAGACCTCTCAAATTTAAAGACCCAATCCAAAAATGGGCATCTGAAATAAACACACATTTCTTAGACAGGGAAGTAGAAATAGCAAATAAACACATGAAAATGTTCAACATCAGTGGTAATTTGAGAGATGCAAAAGAAAACATAGCTGAAATTCCACCTCACCCCAGAATGGATGGCTGCTATCCTGAAAACAACCAATAACAAATGCTGGCAGGGCTACGGGGAAAGAGGAACCCTGCTCCACTGCTGCTGGGAATGCAGACTGGTGCAACCACTGTGGAAATCAATATGTGGAAATCAAAGAACTAGGATTGGAAGTCCATTTCAACCCAGCTATTCCCCTTCTGGGTATCTTCCCCAAAGAATTAAAAGAATCATACCATAGCAATATATGTGTACCCACATTCATAGCAGCATAATTTGTAACAGCTAAAACTTGGAAGCAGACCAATTTTCCAACTGGGAACTGGATGAAGACTGTGTGTGTGTGTGTGTAAAGATTTATTATAAATAACTGACTTACATCATTCTGGGGGCAGGCAAGTCCCAAGATCTGCAGGGTGAGTATAAAGTTGGAACCTTAAGGTGATGATGTAAATTCTAATCCAAAGGCGGGAAAGCTCAAGTCTCAGAAAAAGTCAGCATTTCTCCTTGAATTCAAAGTCAGGGAAGAGCTAATGTTTATCTCAAGGCAGGCAAGCAGTAAGCAATCTTACTTAAGATTGAATGAGGCCCACTTTCATTAGGGAAATACAATTCAGTTTACATTATCAAGTTAAATGTTAATTACATCCCAAAAAGGCTTTCATGGAAACAACTATCATAATGGTTGAACATGGGTACACTATAGCCCAGTCAAATTGACACATAATATTAATGATCACAAGGGGATTGGGCCATAAAACAAGATTCCCTAGAAGGGAACAATATGTGGAGTTCTCTGTGTCTCTAAATTCTTTTCACCTCTTTCTCTTGCAGCCTTCTAATTGAGTTAAAAATTATTACACTCCTTTTTGTTTTGTTTTGTATGTTACCAGGGATCGAACTCTGGACCTTGCACTTTTGAGGCAGGCAGTGGCATCACTGAGCTAAATCACCAGCCCTACACTCTTTTCTTGTACTTACCACTTGTCTCACAGAATTAGAAGATGTCAAGATTCTTTTTGTGTTTTTCTAACGGCCCCTTTATCCTTCCCAAAGCAGGAGAAGGCTGGAGCTGGATGTAGCACTTTGATTACTCTGTACCCTGAAGCTGCACTTTCCTTCTGACATAATTTGAAAAAAAATACATCTTAATACCACAAATATTAATTTTTTACAACTGCAACTCCTGTATTCTATGAATACATGATTCATAGAATCATGATGCATGCCCCAGTTGAGTCCTTGCATAGAGTGCATAGTTTTGTTTTTGAGATGACTTTGACATTACTCTTATAAAACAATATCTCTGCCAGTAGTACTGGTGTACACCTGTAATCCCAGCTGCTCAGGAAACAGAAGCAGGCAGGTCAGAAATTCAAAACACACACATTCACAATATGCCTAGCTTTATTTTACATATTTCCTATCTTCTGACGAAGCTGCTCTGGAGTAATGGAATCAACCCTAAACTATTTATTTATTTCTGAAGTGGTAGAGAAACAGTTTCAAGCTTATTCCTGCACATGTAAATATTCATTTTTTTCAAGTAGGGGGTTCTGTCAGGTATTTGAACATCAAAGGAGACTGTGATTCCCAAAATGCTTCCACACCAATGTTTATGGTTTCCAAAGAAGAAATTTGAGAATTTCCTGCATGAAAGAACATCAGACTATTGGCCCAGGTGTGATGGTGCATGCTTATAATCCCAGCACTCGGGAGGCGGAGGCAGGAAGATCGCTGTGAGTTCGAGACCAGCCTGGGCTACATAGTGAGTTCCAGGTCAGTCTCAACTATACAGTGAGACCTGTCTCAAAACAAACAAACAAAAACAAAAAACAAAACAAAACAAAACAAAAGACCATCAGATTATGTTCTGTGTTTGCCTTTATTGATATACATTTTCTACCCAGATTTTTCTACCCAGATTTTTTTGTTTGATTAAACCAGGCAATAAAAGTAAGTCAGCTTCTGCTATTAGGAACAAAAAATACACACAAGCAAAAGGACCTGTCATGTGGTTCTTCTGTCCTGGTATATTCCAGTTAACTGTAGGCTAAAGTATATACTGTTTTTCTGTTTTGTAAACTGTTTTTCCTTTCTCAGATGAGGAAGTAGATCTTTTATGGGTATGCAGCTATGTAGACCATGATCAGGTCTTGACATATTGATCCAAAGCTTAATGTAATTGTGGAAAGCTTTCTAAGTCATTCTGAGTTCTTCTATTTCCAGAGTTAGCATTTTAAAATCATAGTGATATGCAGACTACTATATATTCTGTGTCTTTTTGCCTTTAGTATTCATTAAGTTATATCTTAAATAGTGTAAAACAACCTTCTGAATAAGTTTATGAAATAAAACAAATCACATTTGCCTATAAATTATTGTACAGCAAATTATTATGATAGAATAAAGGACTTGGCTCCCTGGAGAACAGTAATTTTAATTTACTTAGAGCTATAATATATTGTCCTTTTAATTGTCTCCTGGCCTCAGATCCCAGTAGGGATTCCAGAATGTTCTTGAGTTTCCTACATCTAACAAAAATTTCTGTTGGCCTAGGGGATTATTTCTCAGTGTCTTTGTGTTTATGTGTCTTTGTGCATGCTAAAGATTATTCTTCATATTGTTAAGCTTCTTTGAATTCAATGTAAGGATCAACCTTCAAATAAGAAAGTACATTCTGACACAGCTATATAATCAAAAGTAATTTTTCTTTGGGAATCATTCTACAAAGAAAAATAGAACATTTGAAGTTTTTCATATACTTCCATTGTCTTACATTAGTATATTTTTCAAAGAGCTACAACATAAAGCTAGGAGAAAGCTGAAATAATAACATTCTTTATATTTAATTTTTTTATTTTTGTATTTTCTCCTCCTTTTCTCTTTTCAGTATTTGCAGCATCCTTTCAAGTTGCCTGCTGGGCCAATCTTTTCTCAAATCAAACAGTTGAATTTTCTTATTTTATTTCAAGTGTCTTAAAGATGCTACTGTATTTTCAGGGCTCTTTGCAGCTAGGCTACAGTCCAGTGAGCTCCAGCCTATATGGGCTGAAAGAGACTATGTGACTACTAGGCCTTGGGAGAGGAATCAAAGACTTGAGCCCTAAGATTTTAGTGTAGTGCATGGTGAAAGATTGGGGCCTAGTTTTAATCTTTGACAAGTTGAAGTCCACTTTTTACAACACCATTTATTAAAGAGGATATCTTTCCTCCACTGAGGATGGTTGGCTCCTTTGTCCAAGATGAGGTGGCTAAGTATGTCTGGAGTTCTTTCTGCATCTTCTAATCTAGTCCAGTGATACTTGGGTCTGTTTCCTTTCCAGTACTATGCTGTTTTTGTTGAAGTGTCTTTGTAGTTTCAAGTTGGGGATAGTGATACCCTCTGCCATGTCTCTGTTGCCTAGAATTGCTTTTGCTATTCTAGGTCTCTTCTGATTCCAAATGAATTTTTGGATTGTGTTCTCTAGTAGTTCTGTGAAATACATTGTTGGGATTTTAATTAGGATTGCATTGATTCTGTATAGTAGTTTGGGAAGTATAGCCATTTTTACTGTATTGGTTCTTCCTACCTAGGAACAAGGGATGTCATTCCATTTTCTTATATTCTCTTCAGTCTCTTTTCACTGTGTTGTAGTTCTCAATGTAGAGCTCCTTTGCTTCCTTTGTTAGATTGATTCCTAGATATTTATTTTTTGGGAATGGTATAATGAAAGGAATTGTTTCCCTATTTCTCTCTCAGTGAGTCTGTTATTTGTGTAGGAGAATGCTAATGCATTTTGGGTGTTTACTTTTTATCCAGCTACTCTACTGAATCTGTTAATTAAATCTAGAAGTCTTTTGGCAGTGATTTTTAGGTCTTCTATGTAGAGTATCATCAGCAAATAATAACAGTTTAACTTCTTCCTTTCCTATCCTTATTGCTTTTATTTCTCTCTCTTGTCTGATTGCTGTGGCTAATGTTTCCAGAACTATGTTGAACAGGAGTGGTGATAGTGCACAACCTTGTCTTGTTCCTGATTTTAGTGTGAAGGTTTTCAGTTTTTTACCATTTAGTATGATGTTGGCTGTTGGTTTTTCATAGATAGCCTTTATCAAATTGAGATATAGACCATCTATTCAAATTTTCTGCAGGGTTTTAATCATGAATGGGTGTTGAATTTTGTCAAATACTTTTTCTGCATCTATTGAGATAATCATATGGTTTTTGTCCTTGATTCTGTTAATATAGTGTATTACATTAATTGATTTATGTATGTTGAACCATCCTTGCATCCCTGGAATAAATCTGACTTGGTCAGGGTATATGATCTTCTTGATGACCCTCTGTATTCTGTTTGCCATTATGGAAAAGAAAATTAATTTTACTGAGACAGGTCTTGCTAAGTTTTCCAGGCTGGACTCACTCTTGATGTCTTCCTGCCTTAGCTTCCCAGAGTGGTGGTATTATAGGCATGCACTACCATGCCTAGCTCATCTATATATTTTTTTAATATTTCTGTGCCCCATTATTTATGACATTTTTAGTGTCCAGGTGCAATACGGAAGAAACAGAGAACTTGTCTTAAAGTAAATAAGTTAGTTTAGTTTATCTGTCACAGGGCAAGCATCAAACTGTGGAGTCTCACTCTGGCAGTTTTCTTCTCAGAACTGAAGTAAAAAAGAGACATGTATGAAATAATTCTTATTTTACTATAGTTATTGTTTCTTCCCTCGGGAAGAGAGCCCACCTAATATTAGTTTGGAAAACAAGCTTTCCGATGCAAATTCTTGAGAAAAAATTTTACCTTCCAATCTGCCTGATTCTAATTCTTTAAAAAAAAAGCATGCTGGACTCTGAAGAATCTTGGACCAAGAAACCAAAACTTGGTTTTGGTTTTCATCCTTCCAGCAGGCAGAAATGTGTCCTGTTCTATGTACATTCTCATTAACATGGATCTCCAACTGATCTCAAGCCCAGAAACCTTCAGATCACAGGAAGACATTGTAAAGAGCTTCTAGGACACAGTGGGAAATCAAGTTTGAAAATACCTGACCATTCATGACTATTCTCCAATAAAATGATGATATCAGGATTATCACAGCAATGTAGAATCCCAGTAAATTCTGCAGCTAGCCCATCTCCTACATTTGTTCTAATTTAACTGATTAATTCTCCACATGTGTTCTTTATTTTTTTCTTTTCCTCTGACTTGTTACTTCTATTCATGCCTACATCAATTCTGTTTTCTCTCTTGTGCAACAGCTTGTGTATTCATCTGGGAACTTCATCTCTGATAATGTATGTCTTTCTCATCCATCAACCTCCTACATCTTCCTTCTCCTTCTTCCACTATTACTGTCTCCTGTATTGCTTGGTTATGACAAACATCCATTTGCCTTTCTGTTTGTCTCTAAGCAATGATATTTGTCTAGATCAGTGTTTTATTATGTTGTGTTTTTTTCTTCTGGTAGTAGAATTTTGCAGAGTGGATATGGTAAGGTTAAATGAGATACATCAAAGTGTGTGTGACCTTTCCTGTCAGGAAGAGAGGCTATGTATAAATCAAATCAGGTATTTCTATCTCACAACTTTTATTGCAACAACAGGAGTAGCAGCACCATTTAGCCCTTGAAGTGTTTATTCTCTTCTAAACCTGACTGTGAATTTATGAGTTTATATTTAAATTCTACTAGGCTTCTGCTCTACTTTATTTGAAGCTAGTAAAATGATGGTGATTTCATCTTCTTATTTTCATTTGAGGGATACCACAGGTGCTATCAGCTATGGCCCAGACAAACACGTTACTGGAAGATGTGTTCTATTTTTGTAACTTGTTGCTTGGAGCTGTCATATTTTTCTAATGGCATGAAGTACTGTTCTTTCCTATAGTTTCTGATGTCTAGTGACTTCCTTATCAGTTACAGGGCCTCAAAAAACTGCAGAAAGACATCCATGGACAATTATTATATGAAGCTTAGCATTTTTCTTATTTTATATTTTTAATTTATTTGTTGTCCTCTGTAGGTAAAATAAAAAACTCTCATTAGAGATAGGTTTGCTCTCAGGAAGTTAAGAACTATGGTCCTCAAGTTCCAGAAGGAGTGGAAGTCAGAGAGAAAGAGAGGGGAGGCTAGGAAGAAAAGAAAAGTGGGTATTTATTCTATAAGGAAATTAGACAGGAGATAGGGAAGATTTCAGAAAAGATAAAGGGATCTATCAGTCAATCTTTCCCTCCTCTGAAAAGCATAATAATGTGCTTTTATGTCTTTTAAACCAGTGCTGAGCAGTATTCTTCTAAATAAGGAATCCTTAAAAGTCTAGAGATGAGAAAGAAGCAGACTAGCTTTTGAATTAAGTAAACCTTAGCACTGAGATCACCCTGAGTGGGAAGGGGAGGGACAGATTTTATACTGTGATATTATTAGTTTGATTTTAGATTTGAGCTATGAGTTAACAGTTTTGAATCAGTTAGTAGTTTTTTTAAGACTTTGAAAGTGAAAAGAATCAATGTAACTCGCTTTCTGGCCATAATCAAATATCCTAGGGAGACACATATTTGAGATTTCAAATTGACGTTTTCCATTGGAACTGTGGGAAGTCTTTGCTTTGGTTTGTAATATGTGAGCAAGCTCTATTTGAAAAATTCTTTGAATAATCACTCTGTGCATAAAGCTGAGCACTGTGGAATATACAAAAAAAAAAAAAAAAAAAAAAAAAAGCAGATGAGACATACAGTCTGTACCTGTGGAAAAATTCAGAGAAGGACATGGTGAGGTTCGAATGTGCAACACTAGAAGCTTTCAGGGAGGTCACAGGATGATGGAACTGTGTCAGGTTAACAAATGTAAAAAGTTAGGAAGGATTCAAATAAGTCCCAAGGGAAAGAAAGAGATCCTTAGGCCTAGAAACCAGCCTAGGACCCAGCTGAAGGTGAATGAGCACTTCCTGTATTTGTGACACACGTGGAAACTCTTGCTAGATGGTATGAGCTAGAGTGTAAAGAAAAATGAAATTGTATAGTTTAGCTATTAAATGCCTAATGTGTACTGTGTATCACTTTAAGATTTAGGGTTACAAAAGTGAGTAGGATTTGTTATTCTATTAACTCGCTGCCTACTGAAACAATAAACACAGAATCAGTTATCACCAAATCAGCGTTACAACACATTATAGAGGTTCTAAAATCTAGTGGCAATGTAAAGTGGTATCATCTAGGTAGAAACTTTGAAAATAGTCTCTTTTTTTCCCTATAGTATTAAGAAAACCGAATTCAGGCACTTTTTTTGTAGATAATATGTAAAAAATCCTAATGGCAAAAGCATCAGTCCTTTCACCTGGGCTCTTCAGTCTTAGGGTTGCAGCTGATAATGTAGGATTTTGAGAAACTTAGGAGGAAAGAGAAAGACCTGGAAACAAGGGATTTTTTTTGGCTGTTTGGGAAGCATTTGTAATAGCGTACATCACCATTTAGAGCTACATAAGCTGTGCAGACTCAAGCTTCTGTAGTTTAAAAGCCAAATGGATTGTTTGAGGAAATCTGGTTTCTGCTGATAATTGGAAGGAGGATAAGAAGGTTATAAACAAACAATGGACTGAAAAGTAAACAACATTCAGAGAACAATTTTACTTAGTATCTCCATTTCTTATAAGGAAGCCTCAGCTCGGTAATTTGGTACCCAATTTTCAATAAGTTTTTGCAAGTCATAGGTTACTAAGTCTGTGGGTACATTAACTGTGTTGACCTATTTGAAGATAAGGTTGTAGAAAGGCCATGGACGTATTTTGGATTTCACTTAGCATCTGGGGAAATAAACCACTTTATTTCAGGTACAACAATCAGTGTTCACTCCTTCCTTCTTTCCTTCACTAAGTATTTGAGCACCTCCCATTGGCTAGGCAATACATATGTCTGTTGTTAAGATTTTAGGATCAGACAAGTTTTGTCTTTGAAATAAAATTAAATACTTCATAATTTTTTTTATAGTAATAGTAAAGATGGTTAACATTTACTGTGCACTCACTGTGTGCTGGGCACTTTTCTAAGTATTAATTTATTTAATATTGTAATATATTTATGACATTTGGGATTATTTTCCTTTTATGGTGGAGGTAAATAAAGGACAAAAGAAGAAGTTCACCAAGGGAACATAACCAGACAGTGTTCCAGTCCAATCAAAATTTAGACTCTTAAATATGTTTATAAATATAGTGCACATCTGGCCCACCAATCAACAATAATCTGTTGAGCCTGTCCACTTGTGTGTGAATCTTTCAAGAACATAGACCTTTTTTTTTAAATCCTCTTCTTATGCTACAACTCTCTGGAAGCCCATAATACATATTAAATAAATGTTAATGCACAAATACTCCCAGGAATATAGAAGATAATATTCCTACTTCATAGTGTTTTACCCTGATTACCAAAGTAACTCTGCCTTATATTTAGGAAAAATGTTTCAAAACAGAAATAAGATGGGATTATGAGTATGCTGTTTAACAGAGTAAGTCAAGAATTGTTTAATACTTTAGGAGAATGTACCAGTATTTGATTATGGCACTTACTGATTTAGCAGATCCTGACACTATGAAGTTACATTTTTTCATACAAGTTTTTGTTCAGTAGGGAAAAATCTCCACAGGTTATGGTTTATTGTTCCATATGGCATTAACTAGTTCTCTTAACAATCTGATTCTAACATTTATTTTTAAAAAATTATATATTTATTTTTAAAGCTTTATGTTATTTTTAATGAATATCATATCACATTGGGACAGCTTAACTTCTACTGGTTACATAATTAATAAATTAATGAATCTCTACCATGTATTCATTCTATATTTGTATAAGTCATGTTTTATAAGCATTAAAATTATACTTGGGCACTCTCCTTATCAGAACATAATGCAAAATAGAGTATATTATCTGACTTCTGTTTATATGATGATGATATTAATCATATAAAATATATTTTATGGATTTTCTAGCTAAATTTTAAAAATAACCTTGTAAAAGTCCTAATCTTTTTCCTACGTAGAAGTGGAGGAACCAGGCATTGTGGCGCATATATGTAATCCCAGGACTCAGGAGGCTATGTCAGGAGGATCACCGCAAATTTGAGGCCAGCTTGGGTTACATAGTGAGTTCAAGGCCAGCCTGAACTACATTGTGAGACCCTGTCTCAAAAAGTAGTGAGAAAACTGAGGAAGAGAGAGAATACCTGACATGCATAAGGACATTGAGATGATATTAGAGAAGTCTGGTGGTATGTGTAGTCAAACAGCCTGATTTTAGATGTTATATTTATCCCTACACTAACCCCCTCTAAATACATTCTACGTAAAATCCCAATACCTTAGTTACACTATTATCAATTAATACATTAAGACTTAGACAGTAGGCTAAATAATGAGAATTTCTATTTATTGAATGTTTATCATGTGTCAGACATCGTGTTAAGTGCATTATATAAAATATCTCATTAAATCATTATGTTACATTATGATGTTAGTTATCTATGTTAGTATTTGACCCATAAGGAGACTATGGTTTAGAGAAATCCAGAGCTTTGTCTAAGGTCTCACTGCTGGAGCTCAAAGAAAACTTGTATGATACAAAGACCATCTTCTTACACACTTTATCATGACTTTTATTTAATTCTAAAGAGGCTATACATTGTTCAAATATATTTTAAACTATCTCATGTTGTAGCTTGTTCCAGCAACACTATTTAAGAGGGTTGATATAAACAGCCTTTACACTAGCATTGGGTGATTTAGTGTCAACATGGTGGTTGACCTGCTTGCACAAGCTTACCTAAGATTCTGGATAAATAAAAATACTGACTGTGATTATTAAATTAGAATTTTAGTCACTCACTGTATAGTAGAAATTATAAGCAAATGTTTAGAGATCATTATCAAGTAATGAAAAAATATCACAAAGAATAACAATTTACTGCAAGTTAAAGTGTGAAAATTGATGATAAACATTCCTGATCTGGAAGAAGGTAAACAATGAAAAAGCCATAAAAACTTGTCTCCTGCAGAGAATCTCTTTATCTGTACCTCATAGGTATGTATGTAACATACTGTCTTGCTCCTAGCATAATTTACTTACATTTACACCTATACTATGATCCTCTATGTTCATGCAGTTTCTTGGCATATCTTCATACCTTTTACATCTTCCACTCATTTGAATCTTACTCTTCTAGACTTTACTCAAGAGTTACCATTGTCTAGGCAAATTTCCCTAGAAACTGCATTCCTCAGTCATCTCCCTACATCTTTATATTACACAACAGTGATTTTTCAATTTGTTTAAAAATCTTTCTGGGTACTTATTAAAGTGCAGATCGCTAATCTTCTTCCAAAAAGATTGTGGATCAGTAGGCTGAAAAGTTATTTCAAACCACAGACCTTGTATTTAGTTGATCTGAAGACTAGATTTTGAGACGTACTGCCCTGATCTTCTAGGATTCGATGTGGAAGAGTCACAGGACTTCTGTTTTTATTCTTCCCTGTATTTACCTATCCAGTACTCACAGTTTTCACCAAACAGAATGAAGAGACTAGGTAGACAAGAAAGCCAATACTAGACAGGCAAAAGAGCTTGGAAATTTTTCTCCTTAAGTAAATTAGAGAATGATAAGAAATAGGAAGGAAACTAACAATGTACCTAATGAAAAATAGAGGAAAATGTATGAGAGAACGAGAAAGGCAGAAAAGCAAATGAATTGTTTTTAGCCCTGGGACAGTGGTGGGTTGTGAGACCCCTGGGGAAGCAATAAAGACAGATTTGGGGAAATATTACTATGGGTTTTAAGTGCGCCCCTTCAATGATCTTGGAAAGATTCAAATAAAGAATGGGATTTGCTACAAACTGAGTATTTCCACCCCCCCATTCATATGTGGTATTTGAAGGTGGGACATTTGAAAAGTGATTAAATCACAAAAGTAGAGATGTTAAACAGACCTTAGAGAACCCAGAAAGCTTTCTTACCTTTAAGACACCACATATCAATGAATCTCTACCAGGTACAGAGTCGGCTCGTGCCTTGATTCTGAACTTTGCAGCATCCAAAACTAGAATGGCATTTTGTTATAGCAGCCCAAATGGACTGATAGGATTTCTTTTATTGTGTGTTCCTTGACTCCTAAGAGATTCTTACATGCTGTTCTGTACAGAGACTAGCCCACATGATGGCTCCAGAATATATTGAAGTTACAGAAGAAACTAGATTGTTCTCAAACTGCTCACTACCTGCTTGTGGAGGTAAAGCAAAGGTGCACCTAGTAGCCTTGCAAACCAGCTTCACTGCTTGATAGCTTCATGGTGGGGACGGAGAAGCTTCCAATCCCTCATGAGTCTTACTCTTCATTGACCTTCACAGGATAACTATTGTCAGATTTATCAAGTGACAAGATAACTGTCTTGAGTATAAGGAGTGTGTCTTATTCATCTTTATATTCCACTGACCCAGGAGGCTGCTTTAACATCTGTGCTTTGAGGAAATGATTGCTGAATCAGTGGCTCAGCTAATGCAACGAGAACTTTCTGTAAATCCTTTAGTCCTTGTTTGATTCACCTTACATAAGAGGAGATCTAGAAGTGCTCTTGTATACTGGTTGAAAGCATTCTAATGTCATATAGAATTAAACAGAGTCATGTTTACATAATTTTAGAAAGTAGCCCTGGATTTCTTGAGAAGATTTGGATTGATCTTATTGTTAGGTGGAAGCAGACCCCATAATAATAATAGTTTCCTTGCATACTCCCTGCCACAGTTTTTAACAAAGAAAATGTACATCACAGAAAATGAAAAAGATAAATCGGATGACATTTTCATCTCTGCAATTAAGAAAGATGATTCTTGAAAGAAGGAGAGAGACAGAAAAATGAAAATGAAAAAACATTCCCTAGGATCAATTCTTTTCTGAGGCACATCGTGTATGTAGCCTCAGAAACACCTTAATTCGTCTCTGTCGGTTGCTTTGATTCAGACGATAGAGTGGCTCAGTTAAATTGAAATTGAGTTAACTTGACAGCCAAAGAGTGGCATTGTTACTAGCTGAAAGCCATTAATTTTGATATGATAAATTCTTTTCCAATGGGCGCATTTTTATTATCTCTGGTGTTTTTGTTTTGGTAGCTTTTTCTAGTAATGTCAATATTTCAGAGAAACAAAACAGCTTATACTCCTTTTCTTGTCATTATAAAAACCTTTCTGTCCTAGTCTGCCTAAAATGGAACATTAGCAGCATCAAGAACACAATAAAATTGTGACTGCGATGTGGTAATTAATTCTAAGGTTTTATCAGCATATAAGTTTGCATGCGATGTGAAATATACTAGGACCTGAGGACCACTTGGATGTTTAAACCAGTTGGGTGTAAGACACAGGTAACTGATACTATCTTAAGCAGCAGATACTATCCTTTAGAAGCCTGCTATATAATTAGTCTTTGTACCCAGAAATTCAATGATGCATTCCTTGTTTAGGCACAATGGTTCCCCAGTTTGGCCAAATACTGTTGTCTTCTAAGGAACTTAAAAAATATACTCTTGCTCCCTAGAGATTTCTATTTAATTGGTTTGCAGTGAAGTTAGGCAACAGGGTTAAAAAAATGGGTGATTTTACTGTAAGGACCAATACACTAACTGAATGATGACCTATCTTTAGATATGTTAACTAGTCAACTCAGAAGATTGGAATCAAAGGCATTATTTGGGAAATTTCACACATTGACCTGATGAGAAGTAAGTTTCTCTTGTATAGCAACTTGCTAAATTGGTACTGGCTGTCTGGATATTGAAAAAGATAATGAAGCCATAGGTGGGCTCAGGAGGGAATAATAGGTGTGCTAATGTAAATACAGAAGCCTCTCCATATCCATACTTTCTGTATCCATGGATTTATCCAATTGTGGATCAAAAATATTTTAAAATGGATCTGTTTGGAACAGGTAAACTAGTCCCAAAGCATTTATATGGAAGTAGGTATAATAAGAAATCTAGAGATGAGTTAAAAAAGTGTTAGAAGATGTGTGTAGGTTATATGCAAACACTGTACTATTTTACATAAGAGACTTAAGCATCCACATATTTGGTGTAAAATGGTCCTGGATCCAATCTTCTGAAAGATAACAAAGGACGACTATAGTTAGTGAATTCTAATGACTTTGATCAAGCTCAGTTTCTAATGTTTGGCAGTCAACTCAAGTAAATAATAGAGAGAGATTCTCAGGAGAATGATGTTTACTTGGGACTAGCAGAACATTGCCATTGAAATATACATGCCATGTCTTGTTCCAGGTGAGTCCCTGTCTTCTCTTTCTCCTTTGCAGTTTCGTCTTGCTACTCTCTGATCAAAACCCAGGCTTGTTTCTCCATCTCCCTGATTCTAGACTGTTCTGTTTAGCTTTGACAGAAAGGTCTGGTAAAAGTGATGCAGCACCTTTTATAAACATAGCCATTACCTGTCCTGAAATCATCATATTTATATTTTGGATACCAGCAATCTGGTATGACTTGTATGTAGCCTGAGGCTTCTGTGCTGAGCAAACCTTGAGCTACTGTGGAGCTTCCACGTAACACAGAGAGAGGCCCACCAGAGTGTCACATGTGAGTGAAGAGTTAGCAGTGGATCCTTCTTTCCTAGCTACTTCCACTGACACCACCTGATCCAGACTTAAACTACCCAGTGATCCCCTTCCTAAATTCTTAGCCCACAGGATTTGGCATAAAGAAACAATTTAAATCTCTAAGTGTTACAGTACTTTGTTTTACGGTAATAGCTAATAGGAATAGATTGATCAGTTTTTGTTAGTTTATGTGTTACATTTGTGTCTGGTAACTTCTACTTGAAGATAGTTTTAAATCTGCAGTGCTTAAAAACGTGTCCACAATATTTCCGAGGTCACAGAAATTGCCTTGACTGCCATCTCCAATTCATACTAAGTGTGCGACTAGAGTCATTTCCCTTTTCTGAATCTCAATTTTCTCATTTTGTAGAATAGAGTAAGCAGTAGAAAATACATATCAGTATTGGATGCTAAATAAAATATTGTATATAAAGCACTGAGTACAGTGCTTAGCTCACTCTAAGTGGGAGTCATTAAAAACTGAAAATTTACAATAGATTTCTGTTCTTATGCTTTTGTTCTGCATATAATATGATTAGCCCAATGGAGCAGTTATGCTTCTTGTACTAAATTCATCCTAGCTCTGCTGGAACATTCATTCTTAGAATTTGAAAATGGCATGTCCTCATTGGAACTGAAGCCAGTGACAGCCTCTTAAAACCAGCCTGCATGACCCCGAGCCTTGCCATTTTGGATAAGAAGGAAGAACTTCTAAAGTAAATTGCTTTCTGATAGGACCTCCCCAAACAATTAGTAGGATACCCTCCTTCTGATGTTCTCTTCATCATTATCTAACAAATATGGGACAAGGATGAAATATAATGTATTTCATAAGCAAAAGTTATGGTGGCCTTTGAATTTGTCATTACCATTGTGCATAGAAGCTCTAAGGCAAAATAGAAAAATCACATTGGAAGGCAGGAGTTTGCTGAACTGTTTATTATACTGTGGTTGTTCTTTTAAGCATTTATTTATTTCCTTGAAAGCCTACGCTCCTCAAAGTCAGGATACTGTTATTTACGTCTTGTGTATGTAGCTAGCCTTTGCATAATTCTGACTATGTGAACTATTTGTTGGAATGAGAAATAGGAAAAATGTCTAAGGAAAGCCAGTTGTATTTAAACTTTTTGCGATCTTATTTAATATATATTTTATTTCTTCTTGTATTGTAAATGGATAATCTTTAATTGCGTGCATTTATGGGATTCAAAATGGTATTATGATTTACTAATACAATGTAGAATAATTAACACTAACTTAATATATCCATTAATCACATACTCATGTTTTTGTGTTAAGAACATTTAACATTTACTCTTTTAGCAATTTTGAAATGTGAAGCTGTACATGTTATACAATAGGTCACTGAAACAAATAAAGTAACCCAAAGCCTTTTCCTAACATTTTATGCCATTTTCCTATTTGTCCCAATGCTCCTAAGTTTGTAGAATTACCATTTTCCTCTCTGCTTCTATGTACATGATTGTTTTAGATTTTGCACAAAATGAAAATATGTGGTATTTAACTTTCTTTTCCTGGTTCATTTCACTTAGCATAATATTCTTCAGTTCCATATATGTTGTCACAGATGACAAATTTTCCTTTTTTAAAGACAGGATAATATTCCACTGTGTATGAATAACACATTTAAAAAAATTCATTATTACGTGTTTGTGAAACATAATAATTACTAAATTCATCCCTTCATAGCCTCCCTTCGTCCAGTCTTCTTTACTATCCCTCAAAAGCCTATCTTCTTCTATTTTCTAGCATCTCTCCTTTATTTTGCTCTTGAAATTATTTATATTTTGAGTTTCTAATATAAGACAAACCATACAGTATTTTATTTTATTTATTTATTTAGTTAGTTAGTTAGTTTTGGTTTTTTGAGACAGGGTCTCACTATGTAGTTCAGACTGACCTGGAATTCACCATGGAGCTCAGGCTGATCTTGAACTCACTGCGATCCTCCTGCCTCAACCTCCCAAGTGGTGGGATTACAGGCATGTGCCACCATGCCCGGCTCATACTGTATTTTAATCTTCCGTGTCTTATTTTGTTTAATATGATGGTCTCATTATTCCTTCATTTTCCTATAAATGAGTCTAATTTGTCCATCTTTTTGACTGAGTAGTACTCCACTGTGTATACATGCCACATTTTCTTTATCTATTCATCTGTTGCTGATCATCTAGGGTGCTTTAGCTATTATAAATTGTCTTGTTATAAACTTGGTTATGCTGTGGATACATGTAATATGATATCTTTAACTCTTTTGGGAAAATACTCAAAAAAAGTACACTTGGGTAGTGGAATTTCTGTTTTTAGATTTTTGAGGAGTCTCTCTGTATTGATTTCCGCAGTGGCTGTGCCAGTTTACATTTCCAACAACAATATAGAAAGATTCCCTTTTCCTCATTCCTCACAAACATCTGTTGTTTAGAATTGTTTTTTTCTTTTTTCCTAGTCCTGTAAAGAATGCTATCGGTGCTTTATTGAAATTACCTTAAATCTGTTTATTATTTTTGTTAATATTGCCATTTGGATTTTTAAAAAGTCTTATTTTTATAAGTATATCTTTGCAGTACATGATGATTATATTCATCATGGGGAGTGCGTACAAGCCCACAAAATATAGTCATTATTTTTAATCCCCTTCTCTGCCACTCCCCCTTTCCCATATATCTTCATCTCTTTCCCTTCACAAAAGATCTGTCTCCCTGTTTCCTATTATCTATATTTTATTTTGCTCTTCAGTTGACTTATACTTTGGGTTTCTCATAGAGAAACAATGCATTATTTAACTTTGTGCGTCTGATTTACTTCATTTAACATTATGGTCTCAAAGTGCATCCATTTTCCTACAAATGTCACAAATTTAACCTTCTTTATGGCAGTTTAAATACATTTTATTTATCCATACATTGGATAGGTGGGCATATAGACCACTTCCAAGATTTAGCTATTATGTGTTGTGGTGCTATAAACTTTAGCATGTAGGTATCACCGTAATAAGATGCCTTGGAATTTTCTGGGAAGATATCTAGGATAATATTTTGGGGAATATGAATGGGTTGAATTTCTACTTTTACTTTTTTGATGAATCTCCATACTGATTTCTTTGGTGGTTGTACTAATTTATATTCCCACCCACACTATAGAAGTGTTCTTTTATTCTGGAAGCCTCACTGGCATTTGCTATTTAATTTCTTGATGATGACCAATCTTTCTGGAGTAAAATGTAATCTCAATGTTATTTTCATTTTTCTAATAGTCAGTGATATTGAATATTTTCTCATGTATTTATTGGTCATTTGTACTTCTTTTTCTGAAAATTATCTATTTCATTTGTTCATTTTTAATTTTGGGAGTGTCTATTTTCTTTTGAATTCTTTATGTATGCTAGATATTAGTCCTCAGTCTGATGTGTAGCTTGCGAAATTTTTTGCCCACTCTATATGTTGACTCTTTGTTGTTTTTTTCCTTTACTGTGCAAAAGCTTTTAATTTGATATAATCCCATGTGTTGATTCTTTGTGTTATTTCTTGTGCAGTTGGGATTCTATTGAGAAAATCATTACCTATGCCTAGTCTTCAATAAATTTAACTATTTTATCTTTCAGGAAATTTTTTTTCTGTTTTAATGTTTAGATCTTTGATCTATATTAATCTTAGTTTAGTACATGGCCAGACAGATGTGTCTTGGTTCAGTCTTCTGCATGTATATAGCCAGTTTTCCTAGCACTGTTTGCCAAAGAGGCTACATCTCCTTTAGTGTAAGTTATTGGTCTCTCTGACAAAGATCAGATAGCTGAATGTGGATATGGTCACTTTGACAACATTAATTCTGAACATGTGATGTCTTTCCATTTTCTATGTCATCTTCATTCTCTTTCTTCATATTACTATAGTTTTCATAATAGCAATCTTTAATTTTTGGATTAGGTTGATTGAAGCTACCATGAATTGGATTGTTTTCATGATTTCTTCCTTAGTTACCGAGTGTCTAGAAAGTCTATTGATTTTTTTTTTCTGCAAGCTTGCTGTATTTATTTATTAGCTCCAAGATTTTCCTGGTAGAGATTTTTGCATCTTCTACATAAGGGAACCTATCATTTTCATAGAAATAGTTTGACTTCTTCCTTTCCTATTAGTATTATTTTTTCATTTTGTTCTCCTAATTGCTCTGGGTAAACTTTGGAGTACTACATTGAACAGAGTTGGTGAGAGTGGATACTCTTGTCTTTCCCTATTTTAAATTGAATGCTTTCAGTTTTTCTTTATTTAACATGATGTCCTCAATGGGTTTGCCATAAATGTTTTTTATCAGTTTGAGGCAAGGTCTTTCTATATGTATTATTGTCAGGGTTTTTATCGTGAATGGTTGTTGAATTTTGTTAAAGACTTAATCTATTAAGATGATCAAATGATTTTTATCCTTAATTCTATTTATGTGGCTTATTAGCTTTATTAATTTTGGCACATTATACAATCCTTGAATGCCTGAATGGACAACTTGGTCAGGATGTATAATTTTTTTAATAAATCATTGCAGTCTGCTTTTAGGTATCTTGTTGAGGAATTTTGCATCTGTGTTCATTAAGGATATTGGTCTATAGTTTTCTTTTTTTGTTGAATCCTTGTCCAGTTTTGGTATCAGGGTAATGCTGGCTTAGAAATGAGTATGGTAGCCTTCCTTCCCTTACAAGTTCATGGAAGAGTTTGATAAGTATTGTCATTAGGTCTCCTTAAAAGTTCTAGTAATTTTTAATAGTGAATTCATTGAGTCCTAGGCTTTTCTTTTTGGGTAGGGATTTTATTACTGCCTACATTTTACTGGCCATTATTGATCTAGTCGGGGTTTTTACACCTTGCCTCAGTTTGTTAAGTCACATATGTCTAGGAATTTATCCATGTCATCTAGATTCTCCAGTGGCTTTTAGTTTTCTTTTTGTTCTGAATTTCTGGGATTTTGACTGTGGCGTGACAAAGAGTTTACTTTCTGGTCATGTCTATGTGGAGTTCTAAGTGCCTCATGTACTTGGGTATTAATTTCAGGCTCTGGATTTGGAAAGTTTTCTGCAATGATTTCAGTGAATAATTTTTTATTTGCTTCTCCAGCTCTTCTGTACACTTATGGTTCTTAGTCTTCTTTTAGCACCATCTGAGAGCGTTTGAATAAAGCTCCTATTTTTGTTTGTTTGTTTTGTGATATCATTGAGTATTTGATCTACTTTGTTTGTTGTTGTTGTTGTTGTTGTGCCAGGGATTGAACTCCGGTCCTTGCACTTGCAAGGAAGGCCACCGAACCTCTGAGCTAAATCCCTGGCCCTACTTCGTTATTTTTCACCTTCAAGTCCTGGTATTCTATCATTTCCACTGACATAAATTTCAATTATGTTTTTCATTTCTAGGATTTCTACTTGATTCCTTTCTTAATCTCAAATTCTTTACTACCAAAGTGTTCATTTGTATTGTTTTGACTTTATCTTTAATTCAATCACCTGTTTGTGTTTTCTTTAAGCTCAGTGAGCATCTTATTAAGTGCATCCTTTAGCTGCTTATTTATGTCCTCCTTTATCTCACTGAATGAACATCTTGGTAATTTTTTCATGCATTTGCTCATTTCTTCTTTGCTAACTTTCGACATTTTAGCTATTTAGTTTTTAGTTCATTGACTAAAATTACTGCCTTATTTTTTCACGATTCTCTTGTTTTTGTGTTAAATGTTATAAATCATTTGGTCTAGGAAGCTTTGTTACTATAGCAGAGATATTTTTAGAAAGTAAATTTCTTCCTGTGATTCAGTGCATGAACCCCTACTCAACCTAATTAATGCACAATATTGCTTCCTAGAGTTGAATTGTAGAGAGAAACCAAGCAGTGGTAATACCAACATATAAAGAACCAATCATATATCAAAATACAATTTAGAGCTTGTTTAGCAAGTTTTCTACTCTTTTAATAGCCAAGGGATACAAAGGACTGGTGATGGTAGAGAAAGGCGTGGTAAACAGGACCAAAGCAAAAAGATTTTAAAAATAAACAAAAGAAGAAAAATTGAGAAATAAGATAAGAAGAACAAACAGATAAAGTGATTTTTTCATGATATTTTTAAACCCTGAAAGAAGGGGAGAAGGTAAGGAGATGTAAACAGATATGTGTGGCACAGAGTAAAAGGAGAAAATAGAGTGTTTTATAAGGAGGATGTAGAAGATTGTATCCATTTATAGCAGAAAACATATGTTAGAACATTTAAGCAATGACATTTAGGGAAGGACTGTAAAAGCACAAAAGATCATTATCACTCATGTACAGTTGCTTAAAAATGTATGGCTCTCACATATGGTCTAAAATAGAAACAAAGGAAAAAGTAAGTTTTTATAATAGTGCTTATTTCCATGAAAATAAGGGAGGAGGGTGACAAGATTGTGAGGGTGTCAGAGGGAAATAAGGAGAGAAAGTGTTGGGTGACATTAAGAAGATAGTGAAAGATGATACAGGGATACCAAGTCCAATTAATGACCTAAGAAAAACTCTAATTTTAAAGATCCTATGAAATAACCCTTGATGACAGGCAACCTCATGTATAACGTTAAGATATTATAGTGTTTCAATTAATCTTAATAGTTTATATATAAAGGAGAGGAATAGACAGAAACAGAGAAGAAAAAAGAAAAGTAAGTAAAAATTTTAAAATGAAGAAAAGCAGAATCAGAGATAAGAAAAAGTATGAGGGGATAAAATAACAAAGGAAAGGCTAATATTGAAACTGAGAGATTGTATCCACTTGTTGAACTAACAGTTAAATAAACTTAGATCACACCAAGAAACATAAGTGGGCATATGTGACTTAAGTACATGGAGTGTTTTTTAAGCAGGAGTAGAAAATGTATGCACATAGCCAAACCATGCACACATACACACAAAGGCCTACCACTCAACACATCAAACAAGAGAAAGAAAGAAGAAAGAAAACACAAAACAAAAAACATACAAAGGTGCTTTGCTTAGGAGCCTCTCTTGTTCTCACTTTGTGCTTTTCCCTCTGGCAGAAAGCAACCTCAAGTTACCGCTTGGGTTTCTGCCATAGGCTCTGCTCTTTCCTCTCCCCAGTTCTCCCCACAGGCTCTCATGCTCTCCATTTCCAGTTATGTCTCCGTTATGCCCGCCCTTTCTCTGGCCAAAATCTTCAGTGGTGCCCTGTGGTCAGGCAGGAGGCAGTACCTCCAACCCTGATGGCTTTTTCTCTATGCTCATTATTCCTGGGTCAAAACAATAGCACTTCTTGCTGAGTTTCATTCTGACCTGGGATATTAATTGTTTCTGAGGACTGGCAGGTTCAAAACTCCACTGCTGTTGATCTGGATTGCTTCCTCCACCCCTGGTGATTCTGCATCCAGCTGTTTAGCTGCACAGAGTCTCTTTCTAGCCCACAAATTCAGCAGCATATAAGGCTCAGCAGAAAATAAGACTTCTGTGTGGAAGTTGGCATTTTGGGGGTGGTGGGAGAGAGCCCACTCTGGTACTGCTCTAGTGTCTTTTCAGTTGCAACCACTGCAAGCACCTGCAGCTCCCACGGTCTCATGGATCCCTCAGTGCTTAGTTCCAGGTCCTAAACCAGGACAAGCCCTTTGCTCCTCTCTGTCCCCTAGGACTCCGTGGCCCTTGCTCAGTCAGCACCCTCTGGGTGATTCTCTGGCTTGTGCTTTCCTGAGTGCCTAATAGGAGGTTTGTCTTGTGAATATCACACTTGCTGGGCTCTGTGTCCCAGTGGAGTTAGGCCAGGTGGGCACT
This sequence comes from Fukomys damarensis, assembly GCF_012274545.1. Lineage (NCBI taxonomy): Eukaryota > Metazoa > Chordata > Mammalia > Rodentia > Bathyergidae > Fukomys > Fukomys damarensis. The sequence goes on from NW_022900940.1 coordinate 14,568,759, forward strand.
GGATGATAGTTCCTGGTGGTGGTGGGGCAGCTGTTTCCTGGCAACCCCTGCTTTTGGCTTCTTCTCTTAAGATCGCATGCTTGCAGGACCTGGGCTATAAGCAATGTTAGGATGGAGAAACAAACTGGTTTCTTATTCTGAACACCCCTATTACTGGATTTCATCTGATGAGCTTTTCTTTCAATTTGCTTTCCCATGGTGGGGTTTTTGCCCACCTCCCAATTTCTGAGTACCTGCAGAGGTTGAGGAGTTTCTGAGCATCTCCTGATCACTGCTGCCTCTAGCCTGCCATGATGCTCTTGTACCACAATTTCACTATCCTTTCACCCATTAATGAACAGTTGTGTTAATCCAAAAGTTAGCTATTATGAATTGTGCTTCAGAGGACATAGGAGTACACACATCTTCACAAATTGATTTTAAATCTTTTGAATAAATATCCAGAAATAGATTTGCTGGGCCACATGGTAATTCTGTTTTTTTCAGAGACCTCCATACAGTTTTCCATAATGAATGTAAAGCATTAAGTATTATCTTACTTAAGGTAGGAAGAACTACTATAACAGAATGCTCATTCTAAGGCTGCGGTTTCTGGTGATAAATGATATTCCAGGGTGATTTCCACTTTGTGGCTCTGTCAACACTATATATATAGTGTCTGAGGCTGCACATCTACTCATTTAAGATCTCAAATAACACACATCATCTCTGTTCATTTTCCACTGGACAAAAATTAGTCACATGGTCTCACTTAAACTGATAGTCAAAATTCAGGGAGGCAAATGAGTTTGAATAGTTCTTGGTTGTGGGGAGCTTTTCTGTAAGAGCTTTAGCTTCATGTGTGACTCCTATCCACTGATGCCAGTGGCAATCCATGCTCTTATAGCTGTGTCTCTCAAAGATCTCTCCAGATATTGCCAAACATCCTTTGGGGTATGATATCACTCCTAGCTGAGTACCTCCAGATACCCGCCCCATGTAGCACTAGGAAAGAGGTAGGTTGACAATTATGAAATTCCTTAAGAAGAAAAAAATGTGAAACATTCATCAGTCTAGTCCACTGGAGTGATGGATCAGTGGAGTAGACGTTGTGAAGACTCCTGGCAGTGGAGAAAGTTCCTTGACTTTGGACAAAAAATGAGGATTTGGGCAGTGGTAGCTCCTGTCTTTTTTCTAATCCATGTGATACCTATCCCACTCTGAGTTTTCAACATCTCCACTTGAATATTTCAAGTTCAACTTAAAACAAAATTTTTCCCCATCCGAGCAAATGACATGATTATCTACTTAGTAGCTCAAGATAGAAACCTGTGTCCCTTTCCTCACTCTACTGTCCAGCTTATTTACATATTTTATCTTCTGTATGCTTATAAAATATTTATAGAGAAGAAGTTAGGTTAATGTAACCTTTCAAGGAATTAACTTTTTATTCACTATTGCAATGTTAGTATTTCCCTATGTTATTGCATATAACTATGGTTTTTTAAAATATAGATTGTTTTATATCCTCTATATATTCTAATTTCATTAAACATTTGGCTTGCTTTTACAAATATGATAATTTTGTATATTCTTGTAGGTGTTTACTTTGTACATGTACCAGTATCTTTTGGATATGTCTCTGATATTCCTTGGTTTTAAGATATCTGAAGGCTCAATTTTGTAAAATTGTTCTAAGCTATTTTACAAGGTGATGGTTCTGATTTACACTTTTATCAGCAATGCATAAGACGGCTCCCTGGTGTTTATGTTCTCAACATTTGGTGTTTGATTTCTTTATTTTTTTCCCATAGAATTTGCATGAAATGATCCCTTACCATAATTGTGCTTTGTTTTACCTATTACTATTTAGGCAGACATATGTGTTTACTGCATATGTGTTTGTTTCTGTGGGAAGTACCTCAATCATCTAGCTGGAGATTATTTCTGCATTTTCAATAAAGATTATTATCATTATTATTGTTATTATCATTTTGAGATAGATTCTCACTATGTAGTTCAGGTTAGCCTTGAACACGTTGTATAGTCCAGCCTGGCACTGAACTCATGGCAGCTCTCCTGATTTATTCTGCTGGGTGCTGGGATTACAGGCATATGCCACCGCACCCAGTTTCCATAAAGATTATTGTATCATCTGCAAATAGTGAAAATTTTATTTTACCCTTTCTAGTATTTATTGCTTAAATGCTTTTACCTGTCTAACTTTGCTAGCTTAAACATCTGATGTGATGTTGAACTGAATAGGGTGAATTCATTTTTAGTTCTGATTTAAAGAAAATGCTTCCAACCTTCACTCATTTAGGATGTTACTTGTTATTGCTGTTTTTAATAAAAATGCTTTATCAGGTTAAGGGCATTAAATTGTATTTGTAGGACCTTTTATAATTAATTAATTAAAAAAATTGAGACAGAGTCTTGCTATTTAATTGAGACTTTCCTTGAACTCATGATGATCCTCTTATCTCAGCTTCCTGATCTTGGATCTTTATAAATCATTAATTTATGCAATTTATCAAATGATTTTTCAGCAGATTTTGAGAAAATTTTATAAACCTTGGAATGTGGAGCATACCTTTAAGACCTTCAGAGATATTGAAATTAACTGAGGAAAGAAAATACACATATATTCATGGAGATACAAATATCCAAAATGCCTATAAAACAATGTGTAGAAGAGAATGCTATTTGAATAAGGCTATTGGTATTATAGCTTATAAAATTTTCAGAATGGGAATTCTAGAAAGAAATTTTACCTCAACTATACTTTATTTACTTATTTTTTTCATTGAGTTTATTGGTACATTTTAGGTATACAGTACAGTTACATTCATCTTTGGGATCTTGTACCTTTACATGACAGGTCTTGGTTCTCATTTTTTTCCCTTATCCCTGCCCTCCCTTCACCCCCTCTTCCCTTATCTATTTACAAATACTTTATTTCAATTTTTTCATTTTCTCATTTTTTTTCTTTTTCCCTTATTACCTTTCCCGTACCCTCCCCACTTCCCCTACACCTTTAACTGTGCTTTAGAAGAAATTATTCTAGGTAGATTGATGTAGCATCATGTTGTGTGTTCCAAAATGTATGTGCACCTGTTAAAAAGTGTTTTGGTTGTCAAGCCTGGTAAAAACTGCATATTCCTTACCACACACTACACTTTGGTATTAAAAACTCTAATAATTCTTGAATTTATCTGAGCATTGATATAATCCCAGTTACTGAGGAGGCTGAGGCAAGAGTATCACAAGTTTTTGAGGCAGATGACTCTGTCTCAGTGAGCAAGACTGTCTCAAAATAAAATATAAAAGAAAATAGAAATATTTGGGATGGATCTCAGTAGTAGAATGCTCCTGGGTTCAATTCCCAGTGCTGGAAAAATATCTTGAAGTTAAATATTCTTTTTAGTTCACATTTTCAAACACATGTGATAATGAAAAATCTTAATAGACCTTGGAAAATATGTGGAAGAATGTTGCTTTGAAAATTAGTATTGATGAGCAGTAAATTACTTTATTGTGGAAAGAAGAAAAACAGAAAAGGAGAAGGTAAGATTTTAATGTGATAGAGAGTTTCAAAATGTGATAAATGGAAAAATGAATCCATTAAGCAAAAATAAGGAAGATAAAGAAGGAAATCTAATTCAGTGTACAATAGCCTAGATTTAAGTTATATGTCAGAATTTTAGGTGATTTCCACAAAGAGCTGGACCTGTATATCTGTAGATCAGAAAGAAAATGGAGATTTGGGACTTGCTTATCTAAAGCTAAATGATGAACGTGAATGGGCATCTCAATGGGAAAATAACAAGAAATCAAACATCCAATTTAAAAATATTTCTTTAGGAGTATCTGTAGCTTCAAAGACAAAAAAAAAAGAGAGAAAAGAAAAGAAAAGAAAAAGAAAGAAAAAATAAATAAATGTGTAGACTGAAGAAAAAAGGAGGCAACAAAATAAAAAATAAAAACAAAAATAGAAACAAAACAGACATCAAGTACTGTCCAGAAGAGTGAGTAATAAGGAAGGTTGAGGAACAATTGTAGATGATGAATAGGCCCTTTATCATTTTCTTAGGAGATTTCCATTTCCATTTTATTTTGAAAATCACTTTTCTTTTTAGAATGTTGGGTTTGGGCTTTGAAACATGGCTTATTCTAAAAATCTCACCTGCATTTTAGGTTATGAAATAGCTCAGGAAAATCATGGTGGCAATAGCTGATATGTTGCTGTGACCTAAATGTGAAAACTATGGAGGTAGAAATGTTCAGTTACACATGGACACCCTCCACTTCATTGACACAGCGGAGTTCTGTACCATCTTGATACACATGTACCTAAGCCCCTCTGTCTAATTTGAATTTGTAAGTTGAGGACTAACGAGCTCTTCTAGCTCAGAGAGCACAAAAAGCATTAGTTTATCATCATCGGTAGCATGTTTTAGAGCATTGCAAATGAGGAGAAAGCATGGGTGCTTCCCAGCTGCAAAGAGTATGTTTTACGGATAGCTGTTTGTCAGAACTGCCTGGTAAACAGTTGAATAATTAAAATTGAACTGATCACTTCCAAGTGAACTTACAGTTCTCATTAGTGATAAATCTCACAAATTTCTTGCTGGTATGCACTTGTACATTCACAACTTCATGGCAACCTGCTTGGATCATAGAACTGCTGGAGTGAGCATCAAAGAAGCCAGAAAGTAAGGGATTCTTTGAGATACTGTCAGCATTGTGAGCTGTGTCAAATGATCCAGTGGGCCCAATTGTATGAGAACTGTCCCCAAATTCAAACATCACTGGCAGAGCAAATAATGCATTGTCAAAACCTTCCAGTTCCTCTGGACCTACGTGATTTATCTCTAGAGGAAGTTTTATAAGTGAGCCATATTTTTCCTACACAATGAAGAAAAATGAAAAGCACCCTGTTACTCTCTGCTGTGTCTTGAAAGCCAAAGACATGATGGAGAGGCTTACTTAGGAGGAAAGATTAAAAGAGCTTAGGGATAAATACAGGGGGAAATAATGATAGCCTGTGAATATTTGAAAGAAATAAAAACAGATGAGAGTGAAATTACAGTATTTAGAATGGCCCAGTAGGGGATAACTAGGAGTAATGGGATGAAAATAATGACAACATTTAGGCTTCTTCTCAGCAACATCTTGCTGGCAGTGCTAGATGACAGACTCATCTCCTGAGGCAAGCGACAGAATCACTGTCACCTTGGGAGTTTGACAATGGAGTGGAAAAATAACTAAGTTTGGTGGCAGACAGCAACTCTGTAGAAGCAGAGACATGGAGCCAGACTCATTTTTCCTATCTCAAAGTGTTGTATTCTCTGAGACAAAAAATGCTTAGTGACTGTCCTTGATCACCTTAGCACATTTTTGTGCATCATTTATAGAGCTTCTCATGTGTCTTCAGATAATGATTTGACTGATTTATGCTCTTGTTTAGGACATTTTTTTCTTATCAGCAACACGTCTTCCAGTTATTGGATCTCTGCGTCATACTTTGACATGTGACTTCCGTGCCTCTGATTATAGTATGTATCCTCAGATATCTGTAAATCTACTTGAGGATAATGCCTTCTTTGTAATGGGGTAGGCATAGCAAGGACTCCTTTGGAAATCAAATGTCACCAGTTGCAAGAAAATGTAACCTATGTGGAACTGTCATCTGGTGTCAGTGGGTCCGTTTCACAGAGTCAGTGGATGCTCTGAAGTGCAAACATGAAATGTGTGGGTATAGATTCTTTTTACTTTCAACAGGATCCACAGTGTTTTCCACTGGATACATGCTACCGCTGTTTTTTTAAAAAGCTGAGCTGAGTGATTCTCTCTAATTGCCTAAAATATATCCAACTAATTTAGCTGTCTACAATAGTAGTATTATGAAAAACATGGAGAGAGTGGCATTATTATTGTTTTAAATAATATTGCAATTTTATGTTTTAACTTCTTTCTATAATTTTTTTAAACACTAGAATTTCCCTGCTTCCTGAAATTGCCATTCCTTGGTTTCACTGATTTAGTTTGCTTCTTATATTTTTTTATTTTAGTTCTCTAATTTCCCATTTTATTTCTTTTAAAAAAGATCATCTTGTTACCAGGCACTGTGGTGCATATTTATAACCCCAACTTTCTGGGAGGGTGAGGAAAGAGACTACAATTTCATACTCAGCCTGGGCAACATAGCAACCTGTAATGATACCCTGTCTCAAAGTAAAAAAGAAAAAGAAAAAAAAAAAAAAAAAAAAAA
>NW_022900940.1:14575196-14585811 GCF_012274545.1 Fukomys damarensis
CCCCCTACAAAAAAAAAAAAAAAAAAAAAAAAAAAAAAAAAAAAAAAAAAAAAAGCACTAGGGCAATAGTTCAATATAAGGCCCAGATTTCAATTCCAAGTTCCCTGCCCCCGAAGTCTAATCTCAGAGCTTTTGCTTTAGTATTTAATTCAGGTAATTAATAAGATACTCTGCAAAAAACGTTTTTACTCATCTTTGAGTCTTTTATTTTTAATTGACACATAATATCTGTACATATTTATTGGGTAAGGTGTAAAATACGGTATATGTTGCAATGTGTGGCCATTAAATCAGGGTAATTAGCATTTCCAAATCTCAGGTATTTATCAGTTCTATGTGTTGGGAACCTTCAAACTCTTCTAGTTTTTTAAAATGTAAAAAAAAGAAAATGTAGATTATATTTTCCCCACTATACCCTACTGCATCCTACTATACCTACTGCATCCTACTATACCTACTGTTTTTTACTATAGTATCACAAAGAAATAAATGAAAAAAAATTGAAAGAATATTGACAGTCATTTCAAGGGACAGAAGCTTTTTCCCCTCCAAGTATAGAAACTTGCCTTTAAAAGTTTTTGCTCTGCAGCTAATTCAATCTTCTGTGCTCAGAGTTTAGAGTTACAGAATCAATATTATAATCTTTCTCCTCAAAGAATTTCCTGGGGATGCTTCCCTCTAAATATTTCACCGAAGAGTGCTATTAAAATATTTCTAACAGCCTGAAAATTGTGGCCTGAAAATTGACCACTGGGATTGATGAGATGTGGAACAAGAGTTAAGAATGTGTCATAGGCATATAGGTATGCTTTTATTTTGAAGAAAGAGCTGTATTTTGTAACTGACATGAGAAAACTTGTATGCATACCATTCAAACAACATATTTTGAATAATCCAAAATAGCATTAGCTGCTACAGTATAAGTTGAGTTCAGACAAAGTCTCATTAACTATTTCATATGAGACTGTAAATTGTGTTTTATTTTTCATCTTTAGGCTCTTTGTCTGAATTACACCGGAAACTGCTCTAACTCCTAACTCTACTTTGTCAATATAGAGTACCCTAGAAATATTTGATATGGTAAGTCATAGGCAGCTAAAAGAAATCTGTGCAAAACGTCAGTCTTTTGATGTAAAAGGAATTAGGAAACCTTAGAGCTTCTCCCTGAGGAACATGAGACTCAAATCTTTTTTTTTGTTGTTGTTGTTGTTTTTTTAATTTTATTGAGTTTATTGGTACATTTTAGGGATACAGTACAGTTACATTCATTGTTGGGATCATGTACCTCTACATGGCAAGTCTTGATTCTCATTTTTTCCCCTTACCTCTGCCCTCCCTTCACCCCCTCCTCCCCTCCCCATCTACAAACACTTTATTTTCATCTTTTCATTCTCTCACATTTTTTTCTTTTCCCTTTTTACTCTTCCCCTACCCATCCCACCTTCCCTACACCTTTAGCTCCTTTCTTCCCATTTCTAAATGTCAGTAATCTTATTAGAAACTTATGCATTGTTGCAGATTATTCACACCAGGGAAACTATTCGGTATTTACACATGTGTGACTTATTTATTTCACTTAGGAGTATATCTTCAATATGTATCCATTTTCCTATAAAGAACGAGACTCAAATCTTTATCATACACATGAGGAAATTTAGGCTTAGTATAGGAAGAAACTTTTCTGGAAGAAATGAGGCCAGATCAGATCTTTTCCCTCCTGATGTAGAATCTTTTGCACTCTTCCAGCTCAGATCAATGTTTTCTCAAAAACAGATATCTGAGAGGCACTTAGACCCTTTCAGGAGAAATGAGTCTGAGAATGGGTGATTTATAGCTTCAATAATGCTTAACCTGAAAATGCCCAAGGAAGAAAATCAGACTGTGATGGGTACTGCATAACTGAAACCCAAGGCCTGTTTACTCCTACACACTGTGACTCCTTCATCAGAAAAGAGAGAATGGGGCAGAGAATAATTTGGAAATAATGTGTGACACTGAAGGCATATTGAAATGCTAGTATCTCACATTTTTATTCTGCCAGGTAGAGATAGAAATCAAAAGATTACTCACACTGGAAAGGCATTGAGTTTTAGAAACAACTGAAAGCAAAATATGAAATATTTTTCCTAGTAAGTTGAATATACTCAAGTCAAGTTAAATATTTGAAAACAGCAAAGTGTAAAGTATACATATAATATTATTAAAGAAACAATAATAGCAAGTAAAAACAATAAAGCGCTGATGTTGAAAGATTTAAAAATGTATTATTAAGGAAAAAAGGATCCAAGATGTAGAATAATAGGCATATTGTGATACCATACATATTTTAAAATGTATACATAAAACTGTATATATTTCAATATATGTGCTAAATTGCTGCATGTAAACCCATAGTGTAGGTCTCAAATGATATGACTGACAGGAATGTCTGAGAATCAGGACTAATTTTGCCTCTCAAGGGACATTTGTTAGTGACAAAGACATTTTTCTTGTCACAGGCAAGAGCAAGAGAAATACTAGTGGCAGCTAGGAAATGGAACTCACAGATACTTCTAAACAACCTTCGCAAGAGCCTCACAACAAAGACTTGTCCCACCCACAGTATCAATAGTGCTTAGACCAAGAAACCCAACCCAAAGATGAGTCTAAATATATTTTATACCTAAAATGTACCAATAAATATGTGTGTGTGTGCACGTGCACACACACACACACACACACAGAAACCCTGCTCTAAATTAATATAATGATTTTTCCCTGAAGGGGTAAATGCAATCTAGAAGTCAAGATTTTAGGTCTTCAAGTAGCATTTTCACTTTATTTTTTGATTTGTAATATTGCATACATGCCCTGCATTTTTTTCTTTTTTTCTTTATTGGTACATTGTAGGTAAACAGTATAGTTACATTCACCATTGGGATCTCGTACCTTTACATGATGTACCTTGGTTCTTATTTTTTCCCTATTTTCCTGCCCTCCCTTCACCCCCTCCACCCTTCCCTATATACAAAGACTTTGTTACCATTTTTTTCCTTTTCTCTTATTTTTTCTTTTCCCTCTTAGCTTTCCCCTACAGCACTTTCACTTTATATCTGTTGTTTGTACTTTCATTGGGAATGTTTTAATGTATTAGTATTTTTTTGAAGTTTAAATTGTAGTAGATGTCTGAATATATCACCAAATTTGGACTTTCCTCTAAATCCATTATCATGAGTAATGCAGTAATTGTCTATGCAAGTTAAAGCAGCCTTGTCTTAAAAAATAAATGGGGGATGTAGCACTGATGTAGGTTGCAAGATATGTGAACCTCCATATAATTCAAATAAGGGAAATACCATAACTCCCAAACTAGATAGCAAAGTGCTGAGTTTTTGTTCTCTAAAATTGAAGAGTGAATTCTGGGGGAAATGGAGGTTAAGAGTAGGGAATATTTATTGAGGGATAGATACTTACACCTGCTGCCTGTGAGGGACAGGAGGGACACCTGGAAAGTGGGTTACCTGCCAATCCCACTTCTGGAGGGTGTTTTGAGGAAGGCCATTAGTTGAGCCATGTTCAAAGTGGGACAGCACTATAGTTAACTAATAAGATTAAAAGTATATTCACTTAGGTGTTATTGGTCCATTGGGAAATCACAAAGTAGGTATGAGGTGGGACAAAACTAGGTTCAACCAATAGGATTAAAACAAGTATAACTGCTTAGATAATATTGATGAAATGAGGATCAATTGGGGAAGCAAGTCAGGTAGCAAGCATACATAGAAGGAACAAGGATTCTCCTGGGTAGAAATGGGCTAGGGAAGTCTTGGTGCCCACCCAAGGTAAATGATACCTATTTAGAATATCAGCACTGCTGTTTATCCCTAGGGGAAATATCTGGGTGTAGCAGTTCCTCTTTTTTGAATTCTGGCCTTTATTGAATGAGCCTCAGGTCACAATTTTCTTTTGATCTAACTTTCTCCCTGCCTGCCTATAATGTGTATATCTGACTTGACTGTCTACAATAGCACAATGACAGAGCATCCTTTTATTTAATTCCAGTATAAAAAAATCTATTGGACATACATAGGTCTACTTCTGGATTATATTTTTCCCCATGAATCTATATGTCTTTCTCCCTAATTTGGTCATTTTTGCTACATAATGAAATCACCTAAAAAAAATTCCTCCCATATTATTCTTCTTTTCTTAAGTATTTTTTCTAATGCTTTTGTCTTTCCTTGTAAATTTTAGAATAATGCTGTGTATAGTCACAAAATATTTTCTCAGATTTTACTAGGAATTGTGTTAAATCTGTATGCTAATTTGGGGAGAATGGACATCTTCCCAAGTGAATCTTAAATTCATGAACCTAGTATTTCTCCATTTATTTTCTCCACATTTTCCCTAATATTTTTTTCATCAGTGTTGTTTAATTTTTAGTACATGGGTATGGTACATTTTTTCTTTAATGCACAAATAAGAATTTCATTTTCTTTGGAGCAATTAAAGTTGGCATTGTATTTTCTTTCAATTTCTACATGTTTGTTCCTCCTATATAGAAATGTGACATATTGTTGCATGCTGATCTTATATCTTATGTCACCTCATTGAACTCACCCATTATTTATTCTAAGAGATTTTGTAGATTCTCTAGGAGTTCTCTATAGCCAATTAGTTCATTCTTTTTTTTTCCTCTCTTTTTGCTTTGTTTACAGGACTGGAATGTCTACCATGAAGTTGAGTAAGAGTATTGGTAGCAGATGCCTTGCCCCCTGCCTCATTTTCAATAGATGGATAAAATTATGAAATGTAGGCGATCTTTACTAAGTTGAGGAAATTTCAATTTTTTGTTATTTCTCTGAGAGTTTTGATAATGAATAGGTAATATATTATGTTGAAGTTTTTTTGTATTGATTGATTTAATCGTGTGGTTTTTGTTCCCTTGAGCCACTTACCATGGAGGATTATACTGACTGATTTTCACATATAGTGGCATTGCTTCTCTACAGAAAGTACCAGCCCTATCAGTTTGATTTTATATATGTGTGTGTGTGTGTGTGTGTGTGTGTGTATTTGAATTCTATTTGTTATTACATATTTCATTGACTAAATATCTATATTTACAAGTTACAGTAGCATATATAGTTTCCTTTTTTGACTTTGTTTGGTTTTAGTATTAGGGTAATACAGGCTGCAAAATAATGAATTGGAAAATATTCCTTCTTATGTTTTCTGGAAGAGATTGTGTTGGAATTTTGGTATTTTTTGAACATTTGAGAGAATTCTTCATTGAAACATTCTGGTCTAGATGTATTCTTTTGGAGAGTTTTTTAGTACTGTTTTTTTCAGATTTCAGTTTTCTTAATAGCTGCAGTAGTATCAAAATTATTTATTTGTGCTGAGTGATTCGTGAATGATAACTTTCCTAGCAATTATCCTGTTTCATGTGTTATCAGATTTATATGTATGTAGAGTTTTTATATTTATTAAGATATGATATAAAAATAGTGTTGACATTTAGAAAAATATGACAGCAAAAAACACATGAGTATTAATACCGCAGAAAATACCCTCCTCACTTTGAGCACACTTCCTCCGTCTTTCTGACAACTTTCTGAAGCAGTTCTGGAAGCCTCCTTTTGTGAGTGCCTTTGCTGAAGCTGTGTTGGCTGCCTGAATTGATTTAAAATATTTACCTTTCATAGTTATTTTGACTTTGGGGACAGTGTCACGTCAGGTGAGTTAAGTGGATAGCGACATACTATAATGTTTTTATTTGACAAAAATAGCTATAAAGATAATCAACAGGGGATGTTTCTAAAATAAACTAAAGGATTGAATTTAAGTAATGCTCAGTATTCTACCCTCCACTCCAAAATCACTTATTTCATCATTTTAGGCAATGCGTCTTTTTTTCTTTGAGACAGGGTCTTGCTTTGTAGTTCAGGCTGGCCCTGAACTATGTAGCCCAGGTTGGCCTCGAACTCACTGTGATCATCCTTTCTCAGCCTCCCAGGTGTTGGGGTTACAGGCGAGAGCCACTATGCCAGTCTTCCTGTAGGTTTTTAAAAAATTAAATATTCATAGTATCTTTCAATCATTCCTGTTTTGTTTTTTAATGTCTGCTAAGTGGATGTTGATAGTAGTAATTTCCCCTTCACTTCTCCATCCCACCCCTTATTGATCTTGCCAGAATTTGGTGATTTCTATTGCTGGCTTTTAAGAATTAACTCTTTCTTTGATAGACTTTTTCTATTGCTTTCTTGTTTTCATTTTCATTGATTTCTCCTCTTTATTCTGCCTTCAGATTATTGATTGAAGGGATTTCTTCTTTTCTAATGTATACTGTTAGTGAATCACCAAATTTTGTACAAATCTAGCTTGTGGTGTCACAAAGACAAAGAATGAAGTTGTGAACCAAAAGAAAGATGCTAAGAGTATTTTATCCAAAATAGTAAGAAGAAACAGCTCATTGTAGATGTCTATCACTAGGTGATACTGAATAGAAATCCAAATTGTAGTCTTTGTTGTCCTTACCGGTAATTTTTTTGACCTTTGTGAAATTTTTTTCATTAGCTTCAATATTTTGGTTATTATTTTTTGAAGCATTTTAGTGATAAAGTGCTTTAAAATATTTGTCACATGCTTCTAAATCTCTTTCATCTTAACATTTTATGAAATGATGCGTCTTACTTAAACCTTCTGTTTTTGCTAGTTTTTTTGTTTTCCCTCACATCAATTCATCAGATGAAGGCGAGGATACCACTTCATTAATGCCAGGCAGGTGTAAAGTCAAGATTCCTAGCTCTGCCTTTATTGAAACCCAAAGAGTAGAATAGAAGTTCCTTATTGCTATCTGTCTCCATTCATTCATTTATTTATTTATTCATTTATTTATTGGTACTGGGGATCGAACTCGGGACCTTGCCCTTGCGAGGCAAGCAGCAGAACTACTGAGCTAAATCCCCAGCCCTGCCTTAGTTTCTAGTAATACTGAATTTCTTCATTTTTTCTTATTAGTAAAAATAGAAATGCCTGTTTTCAGATCCATCTTCAGCTACAAGATTGGGATATATGAAGCAAAAAAAACCTAGGGCAGTTTTCATCATAGCATTCCTTGAGTCCCGAGAGTCTAGTTTATGAGAATTTTCTTTATGTCTGATTTATAGATAATCTTGAGGTTTTAATTTTTTTTTAACTAAGAGGAGTGGAGGAAATTTTATCTCCTATATATTCTTAGAAGCTTTCTTTGACTTTTCAATGTAACAGCAATGTAGAAGTCTAAACATAAAACTTGTTTGGTCATAATGAAATGTTTCTTCCACATATAAATATATGAATTGATAATATTTTGTTTAGAATTTTTGTATCTAATTTTAAAGAGAACTAATGCAGTTTTCTTTTCCTATAATAGCTTTGTCAGTTTGTGGGATCATGTTTATTGTAGAAACAAGTTGAGAATGATTTCCTATTATTTTGTCTGAATTGGTATTAGAGTAATATTTTCCTTTAGTAAAGTTTTAGAAAAGTTACGAGTAATTTCCTTTGTTCTAGGAAAATTCTTCTGGATTTAATTCCTTTAATAATACAAAAGTATGCACATTTTCTTTATTCTGCATTAGTTTTTGTAGAGTGCATTTTCTAGGTTTTTTTAGTGTCTTTTCTCTTTTCAAATATATTTGCATAAACTTATAATATATATTTATCTCTTTAAAATAACTACATGGTCTTAGTGATATCTTTTTAATTCTTTTTATTAATTTTATTCTTTTTTCTTTTCTGTTAGTTTTTTTAAAAACTAACTCGACTATTTAGATTTTTCATACACATTTTTCAGGCTTAAGATTGTCTTATTATTTTTCAAACTGATGATGACGTGAAAGTGATGCACCTTCAGAGGAATCTGTAATTTGATGGTGATCTTTTTCAAGGCTTTTGTGAGGTTGGGTTATGGCAACAGGATACAGCTCCATTAGAAATCAATGTCCCAAATCAATAGAGCATCATCCTCATCCAGCAATTAACATCCTTCAGATTCAACATGCTTTCTGCTGTGTATATTAATGAGGGTATCTGTACAAGCATTCTGGTTTTCACTTATTTATTCAATAAGTAATATGAATATTGAATATTTTATTACAAAATAGGATTTGCCTAACTGTAGAATATTAAATTTAGACAGTGTTTCATACACATTTAATGTAGATTTGGCTGTGTTGTTCACTAGTTTAGGTATATCAAATGTTTTTAAAATTACAATATTTTCAGTTTACACCATGTTTTAGAAAAAAATAACACTAACACAAATCAAGGAACAACTATATTTAAAATTTAAGCTCATTCTTACTGCTTTCCGTGTTACTTTTATTAATTTTGTTACTTTTTGTGGGGGGTTAATCTATTTTCTGGAGGTAAATAGATTGTGAATAAATTGTATCTACATATATTTCTTTCTTTTTTTGGTACTGGGGATCAAACTCGGGTCCTTGTGCTTGCAAGGCAGGAGGCAGAACCACTAAGCTAAATCCCTGGCCCTCTCTGTGTATATATTTCTAAAGTTAGAAATGTAAGAATAAGCATATTATACGTATCCTACAACTGTTAACAATTCTTTGCTTTCATTATTATTCACTGTAAACAATAATTTTCACTTTCTGTTTTACAGAAAGATACCTTCTTTGGCTCATGGTTTATTTTAAAGTTCATTGTTTGTTTTTCAAAGTTTCAATTTTGTTCCACTGTGGTCAGAAAGCACATCCTAGGTTTTCCTCTTCTCTCTCTTTTTTTTTTCAGATTTCTTACTATTAGCTTTCTTTAATATAATATACATTCTCATGTATATTTTATGGTACTTAAAATATATGAACTCATTCATTGTTCAGTTAATATGTATGCCATTTTTTGATATTTATTCCTACATACATATGAATATATATGAATTCACACACACATATAATTTTCTTAGTCTTTATTCTAACAATTACTGGAAAAGACAAAAATTAGTGGAAAAGCCTCATACTGATAGAGTAATTTCTCCTTTGTTTTATTATTTTTATACAACATAACCTTATATTTAAATGGTACATAAAAATAGTAGTTTCATTTTTCATCTGCTTTTGTTCTCTTGATTAGCATTAGTACTTTCTGCTTTAGGCTCTGATTTGCTCAAATTTAATAAATCTACTTCCATTATATTTAGATTATTATTTACATGACAAATCTTTTCCAGTTCTTTTACTCTCTTCCTTTTCTATTCTGCTGTTTCCACGTATGACTTCTGTAAATTCATTGGCCATCTTTGCCTTTATTTTTTCACTCCTCTCAAAGATTTCACTTGTCTGCATTTGCCTCAATGGCATTTAAGTGAGTTTTAGGTTCATAATTTTCCTCTTTATTATATTTGACTTTCTTTTTGTTAATGTTTTTTTCTCTTCTGTTCTGCTTCCATTTATCTAATCAAACTGTTAAAAATTTGGTTGCTTTTCTTTGCCAGTATAAAGTTGTTTTTATTCTTATATATCTTGTATATCTCTGTAGTATCTTGTCCAGTTACTTCCTTGTGTTTCTACTTCTCTTTGTTACTATTTTACTTCTAATTGTAGTGTTCTTTTCAGTATTGCTTTTAGTGAGATTCTTCTGTTGACAAATAATTGGTTTTCATTTGGCTGGAAGCAGCTTTATTTTGCCTTCATTTTGAGAGGTCTTTTATAATCCTTCAAATTGGATTTGAAATTTGACAAATTATTTTCTTGAGGTAAATTAAAAAGTGTGTATTTGTTCTCTTTTGGCTTTTATCTGTCTGCAGAGAAGTTAACAATCAGTTTCACTGTTGCTTCTTTGAAGGTGATGTTTTCTTTTCTTTGCTTTTATAATTTATCCTTGTCCATGGGAAACTGTAGTCCACAGATTCTATCGGGCCAACTGTCTTTTTGTCTAAAGTTGTACTGGAACAAAGCTATGCCCATTTGTTTGCAAGTTATCTCTAGTTGCCTAAAGCAGAGCTGAAGAATTGTGATAGGGCTAGTGAGGCCCTCAAAGCCGAATATATTTTGTATCCGGCCTTTTACAGAAAATGTGTCTCCTTTCTTCATCTCTACCTTTTTATTAATTTGAGTTAAATATTCCTACTCTGCCTATTTTTAAAAAGAAAACCTGTGTGAAGTTTGTCGAGTGTCATGAAGCTTTTAATTGATATTTTTCACAATTGGGGGAAATTTTCAAATATTGATTCTCTGTCATTCTCTTTCTCTACTCTTTATTTTACACATTTTCACCATTTCTTTCATGTCTTCTTACAATTATTTCCCTGCTTTCTATTCTTTTCTTAACTCATTTAGAGTGAATACTTTCATTTTTTATTCTTCCACTATGCTAACAGGTTTTTAAAATAATTTTCCATTTCATTCATAAATGACGCATGGCTGTGTTTTTCTGTTTTAAAATTTCTATACAATTCTTCCCTATAAATTCTATCTTTCTGGTGAGGTTCTCCCATCTTATATTCTGCTTCAATGAGTATATAAATTGTAGCTATTTTAAAGCCAAGATGTGGATGCTCTAAGGGTTTGCTTCCACTATCTTTTTTTTTTTTCTTTTGTTTTTGGTTTTTTTTTTTTTTTTTGTTTTTTTTTCA
>NW_022900940.1:14585978-14628804 GCF_012274545.1 Fukomys damarensis
TTGGTTCTTTGTCCCAGACTGAATGCCACATTTCCCGTGTGATTTGTAATGTCCGTTTTGTATTATCCTCCAGAAACAATTCATTCTGCTTCCAATTAGGCAGATGAAGGAGGGGAGAACACCTAACATAATTTGAGACTCAGTTTGCTTGAAATGGAGTTTCAGTCTTATTAATAACTAATCTAACTACTGTTCACTCTTACATCTAGGACATATCTTGGTTGGGGTAGTAATTTGAAATGCAGATGCTAATACAATCCCTTCCATTTTATTCACCCCAAACTTGCACTCTTAAGTTTCTTTTTCTTACCCTTGGGCCTCTAGAAAGCTTTGGCTTACTGCCCAGCCCCTTTACCACGCTTTCTGCTCTAGTTCTTAGGCTCTCAGCTCTGCGCCACCTACATATTGTAAATGACAGGAGAGGAAATCAACATAGATTTACTTTCTGTGTTGCTAAGTGTCCAAGTACCACTTGTCTTGCTATGTCTTTCTTACCTTTAACATATTCAAAACTTTTGTGCAAAATGTATAGTTCTTAATAGAGCTGTTCTATAATAAGCTACTCTATGATCAATAAAAGGAAGAATTCTTTATCTTCACCCAATTTTCTTCAGTGTTTAGGATGAGGAACTTGGATGAGTCTCATTCTGAATAAATTTTAAAACTTTTATTTCTATACTGTAGGCTATGTATTTGTTTCTGGCAAAATACTTTCTAAATTATCAGTGGCCCCTTTCTGTCTGCCCTGATACTCCCAACAATTTATCACGTAGATTTCATCTATGATATTCTTTATCAAATTGTGAATAAGTCCATTCTGTTGCTGGGTATCCCAGATTATTAGATGATTTTCAATAGTAAACAACTAAAATTTATGATTAAGCAAATGACAAACATGCCTAAATTTACCTTTCATTGAAAGTATGTCCTGTTAAAATAGCATCTTGGAATGTTAAATATTTATCCCATCACCCCTGTCTGATGTTTGCAACATTTTAGAGTATTTGAAATTGCCATCGGAGTACAGTCAAGTCATTTGCAGGCAAATTGATGTACCTTGAGACTATAATATTAATTTAAATAAATTTGACACATAAGCATATAGTTTATGGTTTCTCTTGTATGAGAAATCAAAGATATAAATAAAGAGCAAAATGAAAGATAGGTACAGTAATAGGAAGTAGAGAGATAGATCTTTTTTCAAATGGGAAGAGGATCAAGCAATTTTGAGAGGCAGAGGGAGAGGAGAAGTAGATTAAAAACGATTGAGATTTGTTAAGTACCTGCACCAACTCCTCACAAGGAATGTCATCATTCTGTAATACAAACATGTACTAATAAAAAACAAAAACTGAAAAAAGACATGGGAAAATATGTGTATATTGTTGACTATGCCATTCATTTCCCTAACATTTTTTTGGGGGGGTTGAGACAGGGTCTCACCACGTCCTTACATTTTTAAATTGAAATAAAATTTACATTCTCTATGGCATGCAGAAAGAATACATTATTGCAAAATTGCTTAGTAGTGCAAATCTTTTTCCTTGGAGGTTGAATTAATTTATAGAAATAACCTGAAGTTATCCAAGCTATATTCTGGCTAACAATACAGGTAAAATTATATAAATCTTGGAAGTAAAATCTGCTAAGAGAACTGTAAAATTTGATTCTACACTTTAAGGTCCAATTCACCAATTTATTTTTGAATAAAAATTTATTGAGGGTTACTCTGCTAAGCCCTGTGTTAGATGCCAGAGAGAGCAGTAAATGATACAAGTAATTGATTGAACAATTACTGCTTCAACTATAAATAGTCAATATGTAAAGAGTTAAGACAAGCACACACACACACATATATACAGACATATATATATATATATTTATAGTACTATCCATATAAGTATCTGTGTATTTATACTTTACGTACATGTCATATGTTCTTATGTATTTTATTGATTTATCATATGTGTCTTATTAGTTAGCCAATATTTTCAAGGTATTATTTTTAATCTTTTAAAAGTATCTATTCCAGGATTTTGCAAATACTGAGAAAATTGTACTGTTGAGTGTCTGTAAGTCTACAAATTGAATAATGTAATCAAAATTGTCCTAAGCACAGAAATTGTTCTATTACAATATTTCTGGCTGCTATTTGGCTGCTATTTATGATCTGTGAGCAAAATATTTGCTATGGATTATAAAGCCTAATAGAAATTTTGATACAACTCTGATAGAAAGAGATCAAACTAGTATATACAAATGCATATTACAATACGTACTGATTGATTCTGATTTTATAAAGTTTGAGTCTATGCAGTGTACTTTTCTTAAGGAGAATAAGCCTAAACTGCTAGTTATTTCATTGAATATATTACCCTTTCTTCTTACATATCTTCTAAAAATGGCAGAATATTTTTTATGTTCTGTATCTTTCACTTCCATTTTGACAACTTTAACTATGATTTGAATACAATTGGAATAAATTTGCTTTCTATCAAAATTCAGTAAGACTGGGGGTCAGGGATTTAGTTCAGTGCCACTGTGACTGCCTTGCAAGTGTAAGGTCTTGAGTTCGATCCCTGGTACTGGAAAAAAAAAATTCAGTAAGACCAGGAAAATCCGCTGTAAAAGACAAAGCATGCCTTATTTTTTAGAATGAATATTTGAAGCAAAATTAAATGCCTTCATGCAGTAATACATTGCTAGATTAAAAGCAGATTGTAAATAAAGAGAAAGCTTTGAGAGGTGTAAGAAGTTAGTAACGACTTAGTTATAACTGCAAGTATATTTCCCACATCTTATGGATAGACCAGTCAGTCTGTAAAGTTTTTTGCTGAATAGAGTATGATGTATCTCTCAAGACAGACTAAGCCTGCTATAGTGACAAATGACCCCCAGTCTCAGTGACTGTGTCAGTAAATCTTTGCCACTTGTGTTTTTACAATTTAATGATAATGCCAGTACAATATACAGGAATCTATGGGATACAATGAAAGCAGTTTACATGGGAAATTCCTGGCAATAAATGCTCATATTGGGAAACAGAGTGAGCTTAAATAAACAACCTAGTGTTGAATCTTAAGCTCCTAGAAAAAGAATAGCAAAGAAAACCCAAAGCTCATTCAAGGGAGGAAGTTATAAAGGTCAGAGCAGAAATCAATAAAATGGAGACTAAGAGAATGATACAAAAAAAAATCAATGGATCAAAGAGTTGGTTTTTCAAAAGAATAAGTAAAATTGATAAACCCTTTGCCAACCTTATCAAAAAAGGAAAGAAAAGGCTTAAATACATGCAATTAGGAATGAAAATGGTGAACTCACAATGGATTCAGCAGAAATCCAGAGGATCATCAATACTTACTTTGAGAATCTGTACTCTAATAAAATGGAGAACCCAAAAGAAATTTCGAGATGGATTCTAGACAGATTTCTAGATACATCTGAATTACCAAGGTTGAACGAAGATATAAAAATTCTAAAAAAAACCCAATTACAATTAGTGAAATTAAGAATATAACTAAAACTTTCCTAACAAAGAAAAGCCCAGGTCCTGATGGCATCACTGCTGAATTCTACAAGACATTTAAAGGAGAACTAGTGCCACCACTGTTTAAACTTTTCAATGAAGTTGAAAGCAAAGTAGTACTTTCAAATTCATTCTGGAAGCAAGTATTACTTTGATTCTAAAACCAGAGAAAGACCCAACCAAAAAAGAGGACTACAGGCCGATCTCCCTACTGAACATAAATGCAAAAATCCTCAATAAGATACTGGCAAACAGAATACAGAGGGTCCTCAAGAAGTTCATACACCCTGACCAAGTTGGATTTATCCCAGGGGTGCAAGGATGGTTCAACATACATAAATCAATTCATATAATAAACTATATTAACAGAATCAAGGACAAAAACCATATGATAATCTCAATAGATGCAGAAAAAGCATTTGATAAAATTCAACACACATTCATGATAAAAACCCAGTAGAAAATTGGAATAGATGGTCTTTATCTTAACTTTATAAAGGCTATCTATGAAAAACCAACAGCCAACATCATACTAAATAGTCAAAAACTGAAAATCTTCATTCTAAAATAAGGAACAATACAAGGATGTCCACTGTCACCCCTTTTGTTCAATATAAAATTGGAAACATTAGCCACAGCAATTAGACAAAATAAATAAATAAAAGTAATACAGATAGGAAAGGAAGAATTTAAACTGTCATTATTTGGTGACAATATGATACTCTACATAGAAGATCCAAAGAACTCCACCAAAAGCCTTCTAGACCTGATTGACAGATTCAGTAGAGTAGCCTTCTTGTACACAAATGACAGACTCATTTAGAGTGAAATTAGGGAAACAATCTCTTTTGCAATAGTATCTAAAAAAATGAAATATCTAGGAATCAATCTAACAGAGGAAACAAAAGACCTGTACAACACTTAGAAAAGAGATTGAAGAGGACATAAGAAAATGGAAAGACATCCCTTGTTCCTGGGTAGGAATAATCAATATAGTGAAAATGGCAATACTTCCAAAATTGCCATACATATTCAATACAATCCCTATTGAAATCCTAACAGTATATTTTATAGAACTAGAGAAAACAATCAAAAACTTAATTTGGAATCAGAAGAAACTGAGAATAGCAGAAGAAATACTGCACAACAGAGGCATGGCAGGTGTTATCTCACTTCCCAACTTGAAACTATACTACAAAGCCACTGTGATAAAAACAGCATGGTAATGGCAAAGAAACAGACCCAAGAATCAGTGGAACAGATTAGAAGATGCAGAAAGAACTCCAGACATATTCATCTACCTCATCTTTGACAAAGGAGCCAAACACCCTCAGTGGAGGAAAGATAGCCTCTTTAATAAATGGTGTTGGGACAAACTAGATTTCAACTTGTCAAAGTTTAAAACTCTGTAACTTTCACCTGCACTAAACTAAAATCCAAGTGGATTAAAGATCTAAATATTAAAATAGAAACACTAAACTTGCTGGAAGATAAGTTAGGTAGAACTCTTGAATATACTGTCATAGGAAAAGACTTTATGAACAAATCCTCAGTAGCACAGGATCTAGCATAAAGAATCAACAGCTGGGATCTCATCTTTTAAAAAAGCTTCACTGCCAGAGAAATCACAAGCAGAGCTAAGAGACAACCCATAATATGGGAAAATATTTTTACCAGGTGGTTCTGAGACAAAATTCTACTGTCTACAATAGATAAAGAACTAAAAAAATCAGAATATATCCCCCCAAATATAAAGACCCAATTTAAAAATGGGCATCAAAAATGAGCAGATATTTCTCAGAAGAAGAAGTAAAAGCATCAAATAAACATATAAAAGATGTTCAGTATCACTGGTCATTCAAGAGATAGAGATTAAAATAACACTGAGATTCCACCTCATCCCAGAAAGAATGGCTGCTATCAATAATCAACCAATAACCAGCAACAAACACTGATGGTTTTGTGGGGAGATAGGAATGCTTCTTCATTGTTGGTGAGAGTGCAGACTGGTGCAACCACTGTGTAAATCAATATGGAGATACCTCAAACAACCAGGATTAGAAATCACAGTGGGTATGTTTCCAAAAGAATTAAAAGAATCATACCACAGCAATATATGCGATATATGCTCACACATGTTTGTAACAGCACAGTTTGTAGTAGCTAAAATTTGGAAGCAGCCCAACTGCCCACCAACTGGAGACTGGATAAAGAAGATGTGTGTGTGTGTGTGTGTGTGTGTGTGTGTTTTAATAAAATGGAGTACTGTTCAGCCACAAAAAATTTGAAACTAGAGAGATTTATAGCTAAGTGGTTGCACATTGAGACCATATTCTAAAGTGAAATTAATAAGTGACACATCTGTAAATACTGAATAGTGTGAAATGTAAAAAAAGGATCAAAACATATAATTGGTATTGTTTAATAGGAAGAAAATGTCTAAAGGAGTAAAGGAAGTGGGAAGCTTAGGCTAAAGGTAAAATGGGAAAAGGAAAATTATGTGAAAAGTAAAAACAAGGAAAAATATCTTTGTAAACAGGGAAACATGGAGGGGGTGAAGGGAGGGCAGGGGAATGGGGAAAAATAAGAACCAAGATAGGTCATGTAAATGTACAAGATCCCAATGATGAATGTAACTGTATTGTATAACTAAAATATACCAATAAATTTAATAAAGATAAAAAAGAAGAGTGGAGATTTGTGGCAGGTGGTCATCCTAGGATGTCAGCGTTCACAGGATCCATCTTCCATATCTGTGGGTGGATTGAACAGTGAACAAAAGAGTTGTAGTATAGGGTCTTCAAGAGCATGTGCTAAACAGGTCATGTGGGGTTAGTATACTGAGTTATGTAGCGTAATTAGGGTTCCATTCAAACATGTGCTTTAGAATAATTTATATAACTGGAGGGAATAGGAAAAGAGAGTGG
Source organism: Fukomys damarensis (assembly GCF_012274545.1). Classification (NCBI taxonomy): domain Eukaryota; kingdom Metazoa; phylum Chordata; class Mammalia; order Rodentia; family Bathyergidae; genus Fukomys; species Fukomys damarensis. The sequence continues at coordinate 14,592,432 of NW_022900940.1, forward strand.
GATCAGGAAGTCCAGATTCATTGTCCACATGACATGTATGTAGTATTATTGTGTGATGTTGTAGTTGTACAGATAACACTTAAATTTCAGTTTATGAATAAATTAAATTTTTACAGATTCAATTTTCACATTGTAAAATGCAAATATAATAATAACTACTTAACGAATTTGCTTGATGTGGGTAAATTATTTTTCTAGCCTTTCATGTGCTTTCTGTGAATGAGGATTTGATTACTCACCTATAATTACTTCAAGAATTAAATGAGTTTTTAAAAAAAGAATTAAATGAATTAATAGTGTGGGAGACTTTAAGCCAAAACTGAGCAAAAGAGGCAAAGAATATCACTACATAGTTATTATAGGAACAATCCAAAAGGATGAGATAACAATTATTGACAAATATGCAGTAAACAACGGTACAGCCAATTTCATAAAATAAGTACTACTATACATAAAAGATTGTGTGAACATAAATACAGTTATAGTGAGAGACCACAACACCCCACTATCGCAAATAGATCAATACTTCAAAAAAGTCAACAAAGAGATATCAGAATTGGACCAACCTTCAGTCAAATGGACTTAATAGATATCTACAATGTTCTAGCCAAAAACACGATGAACATTTTTTTTCTGCAGCAGATGGAATATTCTCCTAAATAGCTCACATACTACCAATAAAACAGCTTAGGTTAATGTAAAAGAATTAAATGTGTACCATGCATATTATGAGATTATAGCACAATGAAATAGAAATCAACAACAATTGCAGCAATAGCAAAAATCCCCCACGGGAATTAGGCAAATGCAGGAAAACTAAAAAAATTACACTCTTGATGAGTTACAGAAGAAATGAAGAAAGAAATAAGAAGCTTCTTGAACTAAATGACAATGGCAACACAACATACTAGAATTTATGGGACACAGTGAAAGCATACCTAAGAGAGAATTTAGTACCTGTGAATACCCACATCACTAACATAGAAAGAGCCCAAATAACCTAATGATGTACCTCATGCTTCTAGAAACAGATTAAAGCTAATAGGGAGGATATTTTAAAGATCAGAGCAAAAATCAATGAGATTAAGACCAAAAGAAAACAAAGAGTTAATAAATTGAAGAGTTGATTCTTTGAAAAAATAAACAAAAAAGAAAGAGAAAAAACAAAAGTCAATGTGTTTAGAAATAAAAAAGGTGAAATCACTGTCAAAAATGAAAAAAAAATTATTAACACCTCCTTTGTAAACCTGTGTACCAATAAATTTGAGAATTCAGAAGAAATGGGTAGATACCTAGACACGTCTGATTTATCAACACTTAAAAAAATTTCAATACTCTGAATAATCCAATAACAGGAAGTGAAACTGAGGCAAAGATTTAGCAAAAAAGGAGAGCTGTACAGCAATCTCTATAAAATATATATGCAAAAATTCTTTATGCAATACTGACAAACAACATGCAATGAATCATCGAAATGCTCACACATCAGGACGAAGTAGACTTCATCCCAGGAATGCAAGGATGGTACAAAATACACAAAATACACAAATCAATAAATTAATAAATCACATAAACAGAAGCAAGAAAAAATCACATAACCAACTTAATAGGTTCATAAAAAGTCTGACAAAATCCAACATATTTTATGATAAAAACATTTAAGAAAATAGATATAAGAACTTACGTGAATCTGATAAAAGCCTTTTACGATAAACATACTGCCAATATTATATTAAGCAGGGACTGAATGCTTTGCCTCTAAAGTCAGGAACAAGTCAAGGGTATTTGCTATTGCCATTCTTGCTCAACATAGAACTTGAAACATTAGCAAGAGAAATAAAAGGGAAGGAAATAAAGGAAAGGAAGAAGTAAAATTATAATTATTTTTAGAAGACCAAAAAAGTCTATCAAAAGACTCTTTGAAGTAATAACCACATTCAATAATATAGCATGATACAAGGCAACATTAAAAAATCAATAGCATTCCTGTACACTAATAATGATCTCATTGAGAAAGAAATTAGGAAAAAACTACCATTCATAAGAGCACTTAAAAAAATTTAAAAATTAGGAATTATCCTAAGTAAGTGAAAGACCTCTAGAATGAAAACTAGCATTTTAAAAATGGAAATCAAAGAAGACATCAGAAAATTGAATGAAATGCTCTGTACCTGGCTAGGCAGAACCAATATAATCACATGGTCATAGTTCCGAAATTGATATACAAATGTAATGCAATCCCAATCAAAATTTCAGCAGCATTCTTCACTGAACTGGAGTAAACATTCCAAAATTTTTTGTGGAATCAGAAGAGATCCAGAATAGTAAAGGATATACTGGGTAAATAGAGTGAAGCAGGCGGCATCACATTTCCGGACTTAAAATATTACAGAGCTACAGTTATAAAAATGGCATATTACTGACATTAAAGAGACATGAAGATCAATGGAAGAGAACAGAAGATGGAGAAACAACATCAAAAACAGTCAAATCTAATCTTTGACGAAGAGGCCAAAAACATGCAATGGAAGAAAGATAGCCTCTTTAATGAATCCTTTTGGGAAAACTGGCTAGCCACATGCAGAAAATGAACACAGACTAATTTCTTTTACCATGTGTTAAACTAAAGTCAAAATATATCAAAGAGCTAAATGTTAAAAAAGAACCAATTAACCTGCTGGAAGATCAAATAGGTAAAACTCTTGAAGTCATAGGCTTAGGCAAGGACTTTCTGAACAAAACCCCAGATACACAGAAAATAGTTCTGAAAATTAACAAATGGGATCATATCAAATAAAAAAAACCTTTTGCAGAGCAAAACAAACAACCATCAGCATGAAAGGACAATTTACAGAATGAAATTTTTTTTTTTACCCTTTCCTCACGCAGAGGAATAGTATCTAAAATATATAAATAACTCCAAATTAGATGATCTAAAATAATAATCAAAAAATGGGCAAATAAAACAAAGAGACAAATCACAGAAGAAGTACAAAGAGCCAATAAATATATGAAGAAATCCTCAACATCACTAATCATTTGGTACGTACAAATTAAAACAATACTGAGATTTCCTCTTATCCCAGAAAGAATGGCCATCATCCAACAATCAAATAACAAGTCCTAATGAGGATGCAGGGGGAAAAAAAGGAACCCTCTTACACTGTTGGTAGGAATGTATGGAAATTCCTCAAAAAAACTGAAAGTAGAAATCCCATTTGAACCAGCTAGTCTCCTAGGTATCTTTCCATAGCAGTTAAAGACATCATATGACAGTGATACAAGCATAGCCACGTTTATAGCAGTGTAATTCATGATAACTAAATCTTGGACATGACTACTATGTCCATCACAGATGAACGAATAAAAAATATGTAGTATTTATACACAATAGATTACTACTCTTCCATAAAGAAAGATAAAATTAAATCATTTGTAAGAAAATGGTTGCACCTTGAGACTATAATGTTAATTGAAATAAATCCAAAACACAAGCATAAATATTAAATATATATAAAGAGCAAAACAAAAGGAAGGAGAGAGGTAGATCTTTCTCAAAAGAAAATGAAGTAGGATCAAGAGATGGAGGTTGGTATCATAGAGAAAGGGTATGAAAATATAAATTAAAATGTGTTATGTATATGTACCACCAGGACACTAGAAATGTAAACAGTATGTATTGCATACATGTACATAAAAAAAAAACGGAGTCAAGAAATGGATGGAAGGGGTAAGTAGGGAAGGTAGGTATGGAAACTGATGATAAAAAGAATTAAAATGGATGGTGTACATGTACCCATTCCACACAAGGAATGTAAACATTCTGAACTACAAGCATGTATTAATAAATAAATGAAAAATAGTGTATGAGATGCTAAAACAGAAAAAATTATCTGATAACCAGTTTTTAGTGGAGTAGGCAGGAACATCATCAGAATCCCATTTATTTATGCTTCCTTGAATGTGTAGGCTTAGCAGTTTGTTTCCATCAAATGGAGAAAGAATTATCAATGGATGACAACTGGATGGGGCTTGTGGAAAAGTTATAGGTGTATTCGTTTATGAGACAGATTCAGCAATAGACTCAGATGGCATTTTCATTTTGCTTTTTCCTCATCTTTTTCTTGTTCACGAAAGGCCAATATTATGTCTGTGTTTTCAATAGCCTTCCTGTCTGGGTGAGTAGAAAAGTTGAAGATGGTTGAGGAGGAAAAAGTTATATCAGTGATGACATGCTTGAATGGTTAGATTGACCTGGATTGATACCTCCAAACTTTTTGCCCTGGAAAAAAAGTAAACCCACATTGTTCTCAGACCATCATAGTTGGCTTTCTAACATGGAGATGACTGCAATCTTGACATAAGCAAATAAGCAAACTATTCATCAGGTGGCTAAAATATGCCATACAACAGTAACTTCTAGCTGTTATTGTTAGTAGTTGGACCATTTTAAACAGTAAGAGGCAATGATAGTTCCACTTCAGGAACCCAAGAACATTGGGGAATAAGAGACAATTATAACATAAATAAATATAGAACTCAAAACACTTGGTAGCTATGAGGAAGATACTATAAGGAAGAGGAAGGAGATAAATGAGTCAAAGAGTTCAAACGTGGAAGTCTGAAGACAAGAGAATGATATTAATAATTGCTATCTTTATTAGGTGCTCACCATGTGTCAGGCAAGTTATAAGCACTTGGCTAGTTTAATTATTGAACAATGGTGCGATTCACAGATACAGGCAAGTTCTAGTAGTGCAGAAATGAGAGAATGATTAGTATGTGGTGATTTTCATAGGATAGTCACATCTTCACGGGAGAAGAAATGTGTTCCTTGGCACATTTATTTAGATTCTGAATATTTGTATTTGTTTGAACTGCCTAGAAGGGGAATTAAAGAAAGCAGGATGGGTGAGTACTCCAGTAAAAAGAATGAAGACTGAAAAAGAGGGTCTAGAAGAGAGTCTGAATAGCTGCTTTATGCAAAAGTCAAGGCTGTCCAGCAGGAAGAGGCTCTTTGTAGTCTCATTGCCATAGATATTATTCCTGAGAACAGGATCCATCTTTCCATATCATTGAATTTCAAAATGGTCAGAAACTGATTTCTGTGGAAAATCAAAATGTTTCAGAGAAACTGTCTCTGGCTTCAACTCATTAATTAAAATAGCAAGACTAGCTGCATCTTTATTAAATATAATGATACAGTTTGTCTGGTGTTTGCATATATTTCAAATATACATACACATGGCAAACTTTGAGAGATGGTGGAGGTTTATAGTTGATTACCAAGAACTAACTGTGTGCATGCAAGCATATTTCCTGACTCCGATGGAGTTATATCCTCATAATTCAAAAATATTGTGAGCCAAACTACATTTAATCACCAAACCTACCAAAATCGTAGCTTAGGAAGACAGTACACTGTAGTATTGTGGTTTTCCCTTGCATTCCTATGGGAGAATATGATCTGACTCACTGCCCTGCCCAGAATCATGAGAAAATATCACATATCATCAGGAAAAGATCAACATTTAATATTTGAAGTGGTTTTTCTAATGGATGTTTATCGTTTTGACATAAAATTGAAAAATCGTAAATTGGGATGGAAATTGGGTACTGTTTCTGTTTGTATCTATCCCTTTGTCTATATTTCTCCAATCTATTTTTGTATTGATGTCATTTTATTCTGACATGGTGCTTTGACAGGGATTCCAGTTAATGAGGGAAATTTTTGTTAATTGAAATTTAATTGACAAGATTATTTTCTATTAGGTTTTCTGGTACTTTTGAATGTAACAAAATATATCACTTACAAGATTGTGGTCTTTTGTATTTATGAGTACCTGCATCTGTTAATTTTTCTGAGAGATGGGTTAAATCCATTTGCCTACATCTTATTGTATGCAATTAGTTGATGTATTAAAAAACATTTTTGCTAGTGTCTAAATCAACTTTATAACATTTTAAAATATTAAAACTAACCCCAATCCTCATGGAAATAAGAATTATATGGCAGTGTTAAAAGTAATTTTCCGGCTTCTCTAGCTGGTGATGTGCTGGTTGCTAACTGCAGGTTGAGATTCCCCATCAGCAAGTGTTATAATGGGTTGGAAGTGCAAGGGGAGCACGAGATTCATTTTCATTCTTTCTGTTTCTTGTAATAAAATGATTCGCACCCCTCATACCTCCTGTGGGTTATACTAGTGGTACATTTTAAAAATAGAATTACTAAATCTCAGCTCTGGAAACAATTTCAGGGGTCACAGCAAAAGCCAATATGCCATAGAGGGAATCTCTTTTATAACTCTTTATGCCTTCATAGTTTAGAAAACCTCTGAGGGGGTAAATTCAGAATCTCCAGAGGTAGCTCATTTCAGTTTAAATTAATTGCTTGTTTTAAATCAATTCCTTATTTAGGGCTAAAAATCTGCCTGTATAAATTGATGGTAGTAATAGTAGGAACAGCAACTATTGAAGCTTGCATTTGTTAGTGCTATATTTAGTTGCAACTGCAAGAGTCCACTATGTTATTTTCAGCAAGAAGGTTTTGAGAGAGACAATTAGATACAGGTTCAATATGTCTTTTGCATTGTGTGTGTGTGTGTGTGTGTGTGTGTGTGAATATTTGCATATATATAGCAAAATATCTTGGGAGCAGGGCCCAAGTTTACATAAAATTCATTTCTGTTTCACAGATGCCTCATACAGAGCCTAAAGGTTGTTTTATATAGTATTGTGCATCTGTATTGTGTCATGTGAGGTGAGGTATGAAATTTTGCATTTGAGGTGTCACGTTGATTCTCAGGAAGCTTTGGATTTTGTAGTATTTTGGATTTGGGGTTTTAATTTTTTTATATTTATTTTTTTTTTGAGACAAGGTCTCACTATGTAACTGAGACTGACCTAGAACTCACTATGTAGCCCAGGCTGGTCTCGAACTTGCAGCAATCCTCCTGCCTCAACCTCCGAGTACTGGGATTACAGGCGTACGCCACCACGCCCAGTGATTTGGGGTTTTTAGATGAGAATATTGACAAAAAGAGAAGAGAAGTAGAGCAGAGTAAAGAAAGTCTTTCAGAAATATTTCTTCAAAATGTATCACAGAAATGGCAGGAAGAAGGAATCAAGCAGAAAGCAGTCATTCCAGGACCACAGCACTTCATATGTGACGCATATCAGAAAAAAGAGAAACAAAACACAACAAAGGAGGAGTTGAGCTTGACCTTGTTTTAGAGCTGTTTAGCTCTAGTTCTACTGTTCTATGTGTCAGGGTCTCCAAGGTCCTGTACTTATCATTACTGCTATAGTTACTGTTTTATTTCCCATGTGGCTGTGCTCAGGGTGAGTTATGCTGTTTTACCATTGTTATGGGCAGAACTAAATATAGGAAGGTTTGATTCGGTGAGTTGGAGAACTTTGTATATGACACATATATTCCTCAATTTTCTGCTAAATTTCAAATCTCTGAAACTAAGCACCAGGATAAACTGTGTAGGAAAACACAGGACATTGAGGTAGATGAAATGAAAGGTAATTCTTTGTTCTTTCTGCAGTTCCTCTAAGGATTTCATTACTCTGATATCATTTGCGTTTTATAACACCCTCTGTAGTAAGTGGTATTATACCAGTCTCAATTATGAATAAATAAGGATCGATAAGATTAACTGGATTCTGAGAGATCATATACTCAATGGCAAAATTGGGAATTAAACTGAGAACTCATTTTCACTCATAACCAATCCACTTCTTCCTAGGAAGAAAAAAATAGCCCTTTTATTTACATTAAGGAAAATGAAGCTCACCATACTTTTTATGTATCAGTAATATATTAATGGCTAGAACAGATAATTTTAAATATCCCTTCTTTTCACTATGAGAGTTATTTTCAGTACTAAATTTTAGTAAAACAATTAATAATGACTAGAAAAGAAATGCAGACAGTGAAAGTGATTGGACTTACAAAATAATTCTGGTTAAAAAAAAATAGTAACAGAGCATAAAAAGAAAAGAAAGGAGGCAAATAATGAATACCTTTCAATCACATTAGTATTTTTTAAAGGGGGAATGCTTCATATTGGTCTCTTACATTTATAAACAACTGTACGTTTTTGAGAGTTAATGTGCAAATTTGTCGATAACATGATTAAATCTGCAAAATTATATTGTAAATGTTTTTGTTTTGTTTGAGACAGGGTCTCACTATGTATTTTCGCCTGGCATTAATCTCACTATGGAGTCCAGGCTGGCCTCAAACTTGGTGATGTTAGCAAATCGATCATGTTAAAGTATTTTGTGACACCGCCATTTTGGGCTGGACTTCCGGGTTCTTCTACCCCCTAAACCCTTGTCTTAAATTTCCTTTCCCCCAAGATCACGGCAGCATATAGAACTGACACTTGGAGCTTCTGCAAGGCATGAATTTCAAAGAGCACCATAGCCTGGGATAGGATAAGAATAGCCTGTCCCACCGTAATAAGGAAGTCATTGGCTCTTGGCCCAAATAAATGAGCGGACACTTCCTCTCTCTCTGTCTCTCTCTCTCTCTCTCTGTCTCTCTCTCTGTCTCTCTCTGTCTCTCTCTCTGTCCCTCTCTGTCTCTGTCTCCCTCTGTCTCTGTCTCTCTCTGTCTCTCTCTCTCTCTCTCTCTCTGTCTCTCTCTCTCTGTCTCTCTCTGTCTCTCTCTCTGTCCCTCTCTGTCTCTGTCTCCCTCTCTTTCTGTCTCTCTCTCTCTCTTTGTCTCTCTCTCTCTGTCTCTGTTTCTTTCTCTGTCTCTGTTTCTCTCTGTCTCTCTCTGTCTCTCTCTGTCTCTCTCTCTCTCTCTCTCTCTCTCTCTCTCTCTCTCTCTCTCTCTCTCTCCTGCTCTTCTCTCTTTCTGTTCTTGTTCTTCCTCTTCTGCTCTGAAGAAAACCTCCGGTCGGCCCTCTCGGTGTGTGTGGCCTAGTCATTGAGTATCACTGTTCCCTTTCAGGTGAACCTTCTGCCTCAGCCTCCCAAGTGCTAGAAACTTGCTTACTTTTTGAGCTTGAAATTTACCTGTGTTGCTCAATAGCCCTGTGATTGTAGACATTTATAGTGAGGAAATATTGACCATAATAAGGTTGCTGTAACTGTCAAATGATATATTGCTTAACCAGGCATATGCTAAATGTTCAATAAAAGTGAACTCTTCTTTTTTTTAAAATTTTATGTTTGAAATGAAAATCACTATTCCTTTCCTTTTTTCTTTTTTCTTTTTGTTTTTGATCCTGGGGATAAAACTCAGGACCTTTTTTGCTTGCTAGGCAGGTGCAGTGCCACTGAGCTAAATCCCCAGCCCTTGAAATCACTGTTCTTATTAAAATGTTCATCTACAAATTAAAAACTTTTCAACAAGTCAAACCCAAATCATCAATCAAAACCTAGAAATGTGCCTAGATACGACTTAATTTATAAGAGTCAAGAGGTAGAGAGGGAACAACATTCTAAGAGGCGCCAACATCTAGGTTCAGCACTGGCGAGAAGCTGAGAGTAAAAGCTGCCCTAGATTTTGCATTCTGAGTGTCATCCTTGTTTTGTTGAACGCTGGCCCTTGCCAGGTCAAATCCTTCTCCTCCCGCAGTAAGCCATCCTTTCTTCTTTCTCATACCTGGTTTTCACATGTGGAGTGGATGAGCAAAGTGAGTGCTAAATTATAAATTTCTTCTTTCTGTTCATGCATAAGAAGGGGAAGCAATATCAGAAAATGTTTAGTTTCTTACATTCAGTCTTTTTCCTTCAATTGAGTTATCATTTATATAAAGTAAAATATACAACATTTCAAAAGTGATTTGAGGGTTTTTTTGGTGTAAATAATAGAAAAGAAACTGTTTCCACTATCATGAAAATTTCTACATGTCCCTTTCCGATCAAGAATTTTCCCAGTCACAAGAGAAAGCAAAACTGTTCATCCCCAGAGGCCAGTTTTGCCTGTTTTTGAACTTCATGTAAATTGAGTCTGACTCAAGGTGTATGTTAAATTTATTCCTAAGAATTTGACCTTGTTTAACATTATAATAGTGGTATTGTTCTTTTAAATCTCGTTTTCTGAATGTTAGTTTTGGTTCATAAAAAACCTAATCACCACATTATAACTCTGGTATTCTTTGACTTTGCTAAATTCACTTATTAATTCTATTAATTTGTATTTTCTCGAGGCTAAGTACAGAATCATGTCATCTATAAATAGAATTTTGTTTTCTTCCAATGTGTATGATTTTTATTAATTTTTCTTACATTACAGTGGTAGCTTAATGCTCCTGAATAACATGAGTAGAAATAGTCTGGATACAATTGTCTCATTCCTGAGATTCAAGGGTAAATCATCAATGAATGCCATTATATGGGATATTATTTGTGGTATTTTGTAGTATCTATTTATAGACTGAAAAAATTCTACAAATTTTCAGAAAATTTTTAAAGAAAATATGTTGAATTGTTTATAGTATTACAGTGGTTTTGTGTACTGCAACATAAAACTTATTTCCTATATTTATAATACACATGTATTTGTAAAGTTTACCTCCTTACTCAAATAAGCATATATATGGTAACCTTTGATGTGTTTAAAAAATATATGAACCTTTGAAATCATATCACAATCAAGAGGATAAATATTTCCATCATCCACAAAAATTTTCTTTTGCCTTTGTAATCTATCCCTTCCCTCCTTTCTCTTCCTAGGAAATCACTAATATTCTGTCACTGATTAGTTTAGATATGTTGGTCTCCGTTCTTTCCTTTTGCTGGAAGAAAATACATTACCCCTGCCTAACTTAAAGGAGGAGAGATTTATTTTGGTTCCCGGTTTCAGAGGTTTCAGAATATAGATAGCTCCCTGAAAGGCAGAAATGTCATGGAAGAAGTACACGGTAGAGGAAAGCTGCCAATTGGTGGGACTCACGAAACACAGCCGAGGAAGAACCAGGGACAGAGAAAGCGAGTGCGGACAAGGTAATATACCCGTCTAGGTCATGCTCCTGTGACCCGCTTCCTGCAAGCTTCTCCTACCTCCAGTAGCGCGGTTAGCTATTATTTCCTATGCATTAATATACTGATGAGTTTAGCACTTCAGTGATGAAATCATCTTCCAAAAGTCCCACTTCTAAATATATCAGGCATTTGAGATAAGATTCAGGTCAAACTATAACATGATGTTTTCTAAAATTTTAATAAAAGGAGTCAAAGAATATGTAAATTTTGTTTGTTGGGACCTGGCTTTCCTGTTATATATGATAATTTTGAAATTCATTTGTGTTCTTGTTTTTAGATACAAATACCACAGTTTGTTCATATATTCACATATTAGATTTTTAAAGTTTAGTTATTAAGAATAAAAATTTGTGTATAAGTCTTTGAGAAATTAATGTAGTAAATGACTAAGTTAGATGAATGAGTGAATACTTAGATGAGAATGACTACTCTCTATGATATATATTTACAAGTGTATTTTAAGAAAATGGTGGCCCCTCTCCTAAAGTAAGTGTACCATTTTAATTATCCCTAGTAATTTATATGAATTCCAGTTGTTCCACAACTAGAGGACTAATCCTTTGTATAGTCGCCCCTTTTAATTTTGCACTCTCTAAGGATGGCTACTATTATCTAATTTTAGGTGTAATTTATATTTCCATAGTGACTGATAACCTAGTTTCACTTTGTCCTTCTGCCTTTGTGTCTCCATCATTTTGATGAAATGTCTTTTCAGATATGAACCCACCTCACTTATTTTTTAGTTGTAGTAGTGTTTTACTAATTTTTTAATTTAATCTTCTACCTGCTATCCATTTATCTGTCTGAAATATATTATTCCAATCTATGACTGGTCTTTTTTTGTGTGTGTGGTACTAGGGATTGAACTCAGGATCTTGTGCTTGCAAGGCAGGTGAAATGCCACTGAGCTAAATCCCTGGCTGGTCTATTGTTTTTTAAATGCTGCCTTTGGAAGGGCAGATTTTCAAATTTTCACAGAGGTCACTTTCTCAGTTTTGTTTTTTTCTGGACTTTAAGGTTCTAACATTTAAAAAAAAATAACATACTAAGCTTGTTCTCCAGTGTATCATTACAGAAATTGTCTAATTTCAGTTTTATATTTAACTCTGTGGTCTACTTTGAAATAATTATTACACAGTGAGGCAAAAAAACCCTAAGTTCAGTGTACACACACAAACACACACACACACACACACACACACACACACACACACATATATATTTATATAGCCAGAATTCGATTCAGGAAAAATTGTTAAGAAAATTTCCTTCCTCTATGGAGTTGCCTTAGCATATTTATCAAAAATCAATTGATATACATTTATAGGTCTGTTTATGGGCTCTGTGTTATTTTCTGCTAATCTATATTTTCACTATTACTAAATTGTCTTGTTTATTGTAGCTTTAAAATAAGTCTCAAATCCCCAAAATTCATCTGTTTTAGTTATTTTTCTTAGTTTTTTTAAATAAGTTTGATTATATCAGAACTTGTACCTGTTTTAGTATTCTCTTATCAATTTCTTAAAAAAAAGAAACTTCTAGAATGTTGGTTGGTATTGAACCAAATAGAAGTGCCCCTGGTACATTGAACCCAGGGAATTATTTGCCTTAAAAATATTGTCTCACTGTCTCTGAACTTAGTGTAGATATTTTTAAATGCTCTCAATAATATATTTTTATTTTTAGGAAGTCAATTTTTGAATGCCTTTTGTTAGATTTATCCATAGGCATTTATTGATAATTACACATTATAAATAAGGAATGTTCTCTGCTGGTGTTAAAATTGTCTCTTTTCTTGCCACCACTTTTATGGTGGCTGCCTTCTGCTTTCATGTTCTGCCAAACATAAATCAGTTTCTCTGTTTTGAGGTGGATTTGACACTGTAGAATTTGGCTTACATGTTTGCCTTATAACCTTAGTTATTTTAGGGGTGGACTCACTAAAGGGCATGATTGCATAAATTCTTTTTTCTTATTTTTAAAGTACAGTCGTATTCTCTGTTATTTCTATATCCAAAGCAAACAACTATTGATAAAATTTGATATTGTATTTTCAGACCATAATTCTTTCTAATTTTCACTGTGAATTTTCATTCAATTTATGAGACTTTTAGAACTGTCACTATATTATTTTATATATCTGTATCGTGGATTTTAATTGAATCTATTGTGTTAGAGCTCATGCTCTGTTTCATTTTATTCAAATTTATTGAGACTTGCTTTAGGAATATCACTTGTTTGTGTTGGTGAAAATTCATTTGCTCTTGATAAGAATCTGGAGTTGTTGGCCATATTATCCTAAAATATCAATTAAGAATTTGGTTACTAATCTTGTTTCTTCTGTATCTCTATTAATACTTTAAATGCTTGTGATATCTATTTGCTTATTTCTCTAGTTCTATCATATTTTGTTTCTTGTATTTGAATCCATTATTAAATACAGAAATATTTAAAATTGTTGTATCTTTCTGATGAATTCATCCTCTTATTATTATGAAATATATTGTCTCTCAGTACTACTTGTCTTAAAGTCCAGCTTTATCTCAAAACAAACAACTCTACATTGGCTTTCATAGTAGTGTTTGTACAGCATGTCTTTATCATTTGCTTACTTTTAAAGTACCAGTGTGTGTTATTTTTCTGCCAGAGAAAGAGAACCAATAGGACAGATACATAGGAATCATTGAAAGTATCAGATTAGGTCTTTTGAGTACTGAGATCCTGTTCTATTGTTGGCATAAGGTCCTTTCCATTCAGCTACCAAAATATTAAGGGCATGTAGTATGGCAGGCACTTAGCTGCAATGTGGAAAAATGTCAATATAAATAAAACTCACTGCCAGTGGAGCATTATCCAGCCTTAAATATCACAGAAAGATCTGTTGACATGTAGAACCAAGCCTCTTAGGTTCTACCCAGGGTCAGAAACTTTGCTGGCATGACTGTACTGACATGACTTTTATGCCTTTTCTGTCAGTTGATTCCTTCCTGAATTGGGAGCCTCATGCTCACTCTTAGGCAAGTATGCCTAACATAGCCAGGTGTTTATAGCCTTTCATTTTATTTCTTACATATTATGTCAGTCAAGTGAGGTGAGACAGAAAAAAGAACTCTAAAGCCAATTATTGTAGTACTTGCATAAATATTTGTGTAAGGCAGACCTACTTAAATTAGTCAATGCATAATTTAGCCATAGGCATTATTCATCCTGGTCTGAAATTGAAGACCCAGTAATAAGTTTGCAATGAAAGGGAACACTAAATAGTGTTTTGAAAAAGACATATAACATTTTCATAATGTAGGAATAAGGTGTACAGTCATTAAATATTTTGGCTCTAACAATAGTATTTCCTAAAGCACATTTTAAGATCACATAATTACTATGTAGGCTCAGAATATTTAACAACCACATTATACATAGTTATTATGATATATTGTTTGGAGTAAAGTTCCATTTTTGAGAGTTAACATTTCTCCTATACTAATAAATCAAATAATTGGTTCTTCAATGAATAGCTCTGTTTCTTTTCCTTTAATTTTTAGAATTCTTACAAGTTTTGATTATTTCTACCTAGTACTCTTCTATCCCACATGTACATTATAAGATCAATGTGTTTTTATGACTATAGAAAGCTCATAATGTAGTATGCATACTTTCAAGTCCACAGATGTCCTAGTACTGTTAACCCTATGTACTGCTTTCGTGCCCCTTTGGTCTTGAACGATTTTGAACTTCTTCCATCATTCACTAAGTTTCTTTGTTGTAGTCTGAAATCTGGTGTCTCTTACAATTAATTCAGGGAAAGCCACAGATTTTTTCTTCAGTGCTTACCAAATCCAAGTACTATCTTTGTTTCTAAGCCTAAAGTGGTGGGGGTGAGAATATATTCCAAAAAATGCAAACTTCTCTAAATGACTTGTTAGAGTTCCATATAGCAAATACTGTGTCCATATTTTCTTTTAAGGAGTTTATACTTTAATAGAATGGGACAGAAGTAAGCAGCTGCATTTTTATGCATGGTCCAAAGAACTCTCACACACACACACACACACACACACACACACACACACACACACATAATACAGAAAGATAAGGTGTAGGTTGTGTAGGAACAGAAACATAATTTGAGGAGCTCACTGAAAAACAAAACTTTGGTCCCCTTTTATTGATTTAGAAATAATTTATTCCTTTATTATTGGTTTGTTTATTTAGTCACTATTAACTAGTCTGTTTTTTAATGGTGCCTATTAATATTACAACATATTGGATTTCAAGGCATATAACATGTTTGGTCTTATCCATCCTCCCTTAAACATGTCTTTTCCTTCCTTTTATTTCCTTTCTGTTGTCTAATAATAGTCTCCCTCTACTTTCATATCATCTCTTCAGATTTCCCCCATATTAAGGCCAACATGTGACACTTGTCTTTCTGAGTCTGGCTTATTTCTTTTAACACGATAATTTCCAGTTTCTCCCATCCATTGTCTTGCAAATGGCATAATTTTTTCTTTTTTGTGGCCGTATACATAATCCATTGTGTATCTATATCACAATTTCTTTATCCATATATTTGTTGATGTGCACCTAGGCTTGTTCCATACTTCTCTTTTGTGAATTGAGTCACAATAAGCATTAGTATGTATGTATCTTTACAGTATAATACTGACTTCAGTTCTTCAAGTGAATACCAAGGAGTACCTGGATCAAACGATATGTTATTTTTGGATTTTTGAGGAACATACACACTTTTTTACCTAGGAACTGTACTAATTTATATTCCCACCATCAACAGAGAAGTCTTCTTCCCCCGTCCACCTCTTGGCATCCTCACCAGCATTTACTGTTTTATGTGTTCTTGATGATGGCCCTTCTCACTGGAGTGTGATGGAATTTCAATGTAGTTTTGATTTGCATTTCCTTAATGGATAACATGTTAAACATTTTTCATATATTTATAGGCTATAGGTACTTCTTTCAGGAAGTCTCTTCAGTTCATTTACTCCATTATTTATTGGGCCATTTGATTTTTTATGTTATTTTTTTAAAGATTTTATATATTCTAGGCATTAATCCTCTGTCAGAATAGTAGCTGGCAAAGCTTTTGTCCTATTGGATAGGTTTTCTATTCACTCATTTATTTGTTTCCCTTGCTTTGCCATAAGATTTTAAATTTTTAGGTAGTCCCATCTGTTGATTCTGGCTATTATTTCCTGTGCTATCGATGTCCTACTCAGTAAAACTTTGCCTATAACTGTGGCTTCAAATGTCTCCTTTGTGTTTTCTTTTAGCTGTTTTAAAATTTTAGCTCTTGTAGCTAAGTCTTTGATGCATTTTGAATTGATTGTTGTATGGGTGGGAGATTGTGATCTAAGTTCCATTTTCTACATATGGATATTCAGCTTTCTTGGTACCATTTGTTAAAGAGCCTTCCATTTTCCAGCATATACTTTTGGCTCTTTTGTCAAGAATCAGATGGTTGTAGTTGAATGAGTTTATTTCTGTGACTTCTATGTGTCTGTTTTTGTTCCAGTGTCATAATGTTTTTGTTTTGGCTTGGTAATATAACTTGAAACTAGGTATTTTTTTTTCTGTACTTTTATTGAGTTTATTGGTACATTTTAGGTATACAGTACAATTACATTCATTATTGGGATTTTGTACCTTTACATGACAGGTCTTGGTTCTCAATTTTTCCCCTTGTCCCTGCCTTCCCTTCACCCCCTCCTCCCTTCCCCATTTATAAACACTTTATTTCCATTTTGTCATATTTTTTCTTTTCCCTTATTACCTCGCCCCTACCCTTCCCACTTTCCCTACAACTTTAGCTCTTTTCTTCCTATTTAAATCTATTGAAACTTAATATTGATTTTCTATCTTGCTACTCTCCTATATTTATGGACCAGATGTTTCCTAAATTCCATGGTCTGTGAAGATACTACATTAGTATGGTTAATAAAAAACTAAAATACCATTTTTAACAGATCTTTGTAAACACAACATAAACTGCACATAAACAGTTTTCATTCCAGTTTGATTATAGGTCAGTCTTGTGTCTGTGATTATATGAATAGCAAGGGAATTCCATTTGCACCCTATTGTGTTTTGAATTAGAATGTACCCACAGTTTCTAGAGAAGCTTTTGAAATTTGCTAAATATGTAGTTCTGTGAAAATTACAAAATTAAATAAATTAATGCTCAAAAATAATCCCTCAACCGGGCATGGTGGCGTGTATCTGTAATCTTAGCACTTGAGAGGCTGAGACCGGAAAATCACTGTGAGTTGGAGGCCAGCCTGGACTACAGAGTGTGACTCTGTCTACAAATCACCCCCCAAAAAAATAGGAAGGAAAAAAGTCCTTATCCAGGATTAGAATGAGAGAAAAAAAAATAAGTGTCATGAAGTTGGTTACTCCTGTTTTCTGCCTATGGACTGTGAAATTTTTCTCAATGGAGGAGAGTGAAAATCTGAAAGCATTATTCCTGGTAGTTGCTGCTGCTTGATTTTGACTGACTTAGTTGTTAGTGCTTCTTGCTATAAGGCTTTTTGTCTTTCTTCATCTAAGTTCCTGCCCAGAACTTGGGTGCTTATTGGGGACCAATGGAAAGGTGGCCAAAGCCTTTCACAGCATCTTATACTGATTCAGTTGCATGTAGGTGGGTGATCTAAACTGGATGAAAACGTTAGAGGCCCAAATACTTTTTATGTTATCTACGTCTTTTCAGGCCCATATATGATTAGCAATGGTATTTTAAAGTAAGAGCTGTCTCTATTCTATTGTGATAATCAAATTATTGATAAAACTCTTCTTGCTTTGTAAAATACCCAACCATACAAATAAAACCCAAATACATCTATTCAAATGTAGTCTATGTTACTGTTATATTCTGGTCTCCAAGATAATTATGAGGTTAGAGCTCATTTTTCATATGGTTCCAAAAATATCAGATATTTAGTGGAACAAGAAAAATCCTAATAAAAGATTCATGGTGTTAATACAGTTTTACATGATAGGTATTAGAGATTCAAATAAATGAGCACTCGATATGAGTAATTCAGCGTGAAGAAAAGTTTATCTCCTAACTGATTAGCAAATCAACCCTTCTAATAACTGTTTCTCCTTATTAGCACATGTAGTAGTGCCTAGGCAAAATTAACACTTCAGATAGCCAAGCTATGTATATGTATATATTTGGAGATGAATACTTCTTTCTGCTCAGTTTATAACTAATGTGCATGTTGACTTTTATTTATGTACATCTTATGGTGATTTGTATATGGTGTAAGCAGATATGTGACTTCTGCCCTTGCTGTAGTGCTCATGACAGATGCATCACCGTTTATGGGCCTCTTTGCAAAGTCAGTACGTAGTAAGATGCCACACATCTTTAAAAATGACCAAGGTCATGATCTAGCCTTTCTATCTACATGAACATAGTAAATAATCCAACTTCCATAATGTTTAGGTTTCTTTTCTGAAACAATGAGTAAAACTTTGTGGGCATGTTTATGTGCCTGTGTGTGTATGGAGAGAATGAGAGAGAAAGAGAGTTATGATTACTGGAGACCCTGAAACATTGCTAGAAACCTCTGCGGTAAGCTCCAGTCTCCTTCCCAGAGTATGATGCAGGCCTGCAGGGGGAGTGGGGGGCCAAACCTAAAAGAGAACTAAGAGAGACAGAAAGTGGGAAGATAGGACAAAGGCCCTGGCCAGTCCAAGCTACTGATTTTTATTGGTAATCAACTGAGGTAAAGCTATGTGCCAAGGCAGAACTACACGCAAGGATGCAGAGTCATGTGGTTTCTATGGAAATGAATGTAAGCAAGGCTCATAAAAGATAAGACAAAGCATTCTCAAATTAGTAACACAATAGACAAAATATATGATTGTAATTCGAACATTGTCCTTCTAGTCTGAAGGTTTTAGTTCTGGGAATGGAGTTTGGGTGTGAGTTACTCTGACCTTACATGTAGGATTTGGCCAGATTCACTTCTATAAACCAGCCAATTGTGGGGCAAAGTCTTTATAGCTTGCTTTGGGGAATAATCAGTATTGCAGTTTTCTGCATTGATACAATGATTTATCAAAAAGATAGGCTCAGTGGTGTAGTTTCTCCTATCAGGAGTACATTTAACTGATCAAGAGACAGTGAGTATTTATACATTTAGTCTAAGTTATATTTGGAGAAGGCTTACCACTGTTTTTTAAAATGTCTTTTTGTACAATTAATTTCCATTTCAAAACTTTGTTAAATATTTGTAACTTCAAAAACGTAAATGGTCTAATTATATTCTTATATGCAAATCTGAGTAACTTTAAATATAGATCACACATCAGTGACTTAAAAACTAACTAGGAATTCTTGTTTTTTGTTTTAATGTATTTTTTCTATATGTATAATGTTTTCAGTTGGATATAGCCTCATTTATTTTTATTTTTGTTCCTTGTGCTTTTGATGTTGTATCCAAAACGTCACCACCAAGACCAATGTTAAGGAGTTTATTTTCATATATATTTTTAAGGAAGTTCATGAATTTGGGACTCAAATATATTCTTTTAGCAGTAATTTTTGTGTATGGTTTAAGATACGAATCTAGTTTTAATCTTTTGCATGTTATATCATCTAGTTTTCCAAACAAAATTTATTGAAGAGACCACCTTTCCCCTTTGTGAATTCTTTTATGACCTTCTCAAAGATTTGCTGAAAATATATACATTAATTTGTTTTGTTCCATTAGGTCATGTGTAGATTTGTATAGTTGGGACATGTTCTCTTTATTGCTACCCCATTGTAATATAGTATGAAATGAGATAATGTGATGCCTCTATTGTTGCTCTTTTTAACGTTGATTTATCTATTTATGACATTTTGTGTTTCCTTATGAATTTTGTAAATCTTTTAAATATTTCTTTCTTTTTGGGGTGGGGTACTTGGGATCGAAATTGGGACCTTGTACTTGCTAGGCAGGTGGTGGAATCACTGAGCTAAATCCCTGGCCTTCTTTTAAATATTTCTGTGGAAAATGTCATTGGACCCTTGATACGGATTGTATTGAACCATTGGTTCACTTTGGGCGATATGGAAATTTAAGTAATATTGATTCTGCCAGTCTGTGAATACAGAATATCTTTACATTTGTATCATATTCATCCTTTCACCAATGTTTTATGTTTTTTGTATACAGATACTGCATCCTCTTGGATAATTTATTCCCAAGTATATTTTTTTTCATTAAGTTCATTGGTACATTTTATGTGTAAAATATGCTGGCATTCATCACTGGGAATTTGTACCTTTACATCATATATCTTATATTTCCCCATTCCCCTGCCCTCCCTTCAACCCCTTCACTCCTCCCTATTTAGAAAGACTTTGTTTCTGTTTTTTCCTTATCTCATATTTATTCCTTTTCTTTCTTTCCTTTCCCTTACCACCCCCCACTACCCCTTCCCCTTCCCCTTTGGACCTTTTCTTCTTTTTCACATTGTCAGTTATACATTTTGATCCTTATTTGCACTTTCAGTTTTTCAAACCAGAGAAACTATTCAGCATTTACACATGTGTGTCCCATTTATTTCACTTAATATTATGACCTCAATGCACATCCATTTAGCTATAAATGTCTCTAGTTTCTCATTCTTTATGGCTGAGTAGTACTCCATTTATTTTAAAAAATCACACACACACACACACACACACACGTTCTTTGCCCAAGTACCTTTTTATAGCTATTGTAAGTAATTTTTCTTGATTTCACTTCCAGATAGTTCCTTGTTAGTATATTGAAAGGAAACTATTTTTGTGTGCTGATTTTGTATCTTGCCACTTTTATGAGTTCATTTATTAAATTCGAACAGGTTTTTATTGACCGTTTGAAGTTTTCCTTGTAACAGCTTATGTCACATACAAACAAAGTGGTTTCTTCAGTATTTATTTAGTTATCTTTTACCTTTTTTATTGCCTAATTGTTCTAGCTAGGACTTTCAGTAGTATGTTGAATGTTATCCATTAAGCCTTACCTTGTTTCTGATGTTGGACAAAAGTTTCATCATTTCACTATTGGATATGATATTACAAATATTATTTTTTAAAATTTAAAATTTGTATTAATACAGTACATAATAATATTCAGTACCTAATAATTAGATTCATTATGGAAAACTTGTACATCTACATAACACATCTCATTTTCATTTTACCCTTTCCCACAACCCTCCATTTTTGCCCACATCAGACTCATAAATTTATCTTAAGTAATTATAAATGTAATTATCATACATACATATTAACAACCAGATAATTAGGCAAAATACAGTACATAATAATATTCAGTACCTAATAATTAGATTCATTATGGAAAACTTGTACATCTACATAACACATCTCATTTTCATTTTACCCTTTCCCACAACCCTCCATTTTTGCCCACATCAGACTCATAAATTTATCTTAAGTAATTATAAATGTAATTATCATACATACATATTAACAACCAGATAATTAGGCAATAGGCAAATTGTCCATGCTGGATTACAATAACTTTTTTTTCACTCTGTCTTTTTTCCCATGATCTTACTTTTCTTTTGCTATTTATTTATAAATTAAGCCTAGGTCTCAGTAGGTTCACTGGCAAATTCTCCAAAAACTTTAGGAAATATCTAATGCCAAAACTCCTCAAACTCTTTAATAAAATCAAAATGGAAGCAGTACTCCTGGTCATGCCTGGTGGCAAGCAGTATCATGATTCCAATACTAGAAAAAGACCCAACCAAAAAAGAGAACTGCAGGTCAATCTCTTTAACAAACATAAATGCAAAACTTCACAATAAGATAGTGGCAAACAGAATGCAGCAAATTATCAAATAGATCATACATCATGATTAAACAGGATTCATTCCAGGAATGCAGGGATGGTTCAATATATACAAATCAATAAATGAAACACACCACATAAAAGCAAAGACAAAAATTACATGATCATCTAAATAAATACAGAAACAAAAGTCTGTATCCATTCATGATAAAATAATCTGAAGAAAGAGGAATAAAAGGTCTATATCTTAATCTGATAAAAATTATCTATGATAAATCAAAGGTCAACATTATACTAAATGGAAAAAGCTAAATTTTCTATCATCATTCCTGTTAAATACACTTTTCAAAACATTAGCCAGAGCAGTTACACAAGAGGATCTTCAGCTAGATGAGTCAAGTATAAAATGAAAGAAAATATTAATAGAGGAGACATTAGATACCACAGAAATTCACAGGATTATAAGAGATTACCTAAATTGGGTACCATAAATAATGGATACATTTATGTAATTATACAACTACCAAGATTGAATTATGAAGAATTTAAAAATATGAGGAGACCCAAAAAGGACTAAAAAAAAAAAAAAAGAGACATGACTATGAATGGAAGACTTTAAATTACCATCATTTGAAGATGATAGGATCTTCTACATAGAGGATCCTAAAAACTTCACCAACAATTCCTAGAATTAATAACCAAAGTCATTCTTTTAGCAGGATGCAAAATAAACTTTCAAAAATCATAGTATTGTATACCAATAAAAAAATCATTATGAGAAAACTTAGGGAAACAATATCTTTCACAATAGGGTCAAGAAAAATAAAATAATTAAGAATTAATCTAACCAAAGGCGAGAAAGACCTTAATGATAACAACTATGGCACTCTGAAAAAGGAGATAGAAGAGGATGTCAGAAAACAAAAAGAGGGCTGGGATTTATCTCAGTGTTTCTGCCGCCTCTTTTGCAAGCACAAGGACCAGAGTTTGATACCCGGAACCAAAAAAAAAAGGAAAGGAAAGGAAAAGAAAAAAGAAAAGAAAAAGATACCCTGGTTACTTAATAGGCAGAAATGATACAGTCAAAATGGGCATGCTTCCAAATGTTATACAGTAATATAATCTAATAAAAATATCAATAGCATTCATTATAGAAATAGAAAAAGCAATCCTAAAATTCATATTGAACCAGAAGAAACCTAAAATAAATAAAGCAATTCTGGGCAGCAAAAAAAATGATAGGGGCATCATGATCCAACTTCAAGTTATACTACAAAACTACAATGATGAAAATAGCTTGATACTGGCACACACAAACAAAAACCCCACAGACTTCTGGATCAATAGAACAGGGTAGAGGATGCAGAAACAATTTCAGGCACACTCAGCATGAGAAAGGAAACATCTTAGATTAGACCCTGCCCCAAAATTATAGATTCTGGAAGTAAACTATATGTTCAAAATCATAGCAGTAACTTTTAAAAAATATGATTTTTTATTAGATTGTGCAGTACATAATGATTATATTCATTATAGGAAATTTGTATGTGTATGTAACCCATTTTAATTTTTTTTTGTATAACATTTTACATGTAACTTTTATGTTGAGACTTCTCTCTATTCTTAGGCTTTTAAGTGTTTTATCATGCAATAAATCTGCTGAATTTTGACAAATGTCTTTTCTGCACCTATTATGATGGTGACAAGATTTGTCTCTCACATCCTGTTAGTGTTATGTATGATACTTATTCATTTGTGAAGGATGAATATCTATCTCTTGCATTTCAGGGATAAATTCCTCTTGATTATGCGTGTAGTCTCTTTTTGGTACTGGAGATCTAACTCAGGACCTTGCCCTTGCAAGGCAGGTAGTAGAACCATTGAGCTAAATCCCTGGCCCTGTATACTCCTTTTAATAGGCTTAAATTCTGTTTCCTAGGATTTGTTGAAGATTTTTGCATTTATAATCACCTAGAATATTGGACTGTACTTTTTATTTAGTGACTTTATCATTTTTTACATGAGAAAATACTGGTCATATAAAATGAGCTTGGAAGTGTTCCCTCCTTGTTAACGTTTTGAGTTAGGAAGGGCTGGTGTTTTATTTTTTCAATATTTAATAGAATTAACCAGTGAGGCCTCCTGGCCCTTTTTCTCTGTTGCAAGGTTTTTGATTATTGATTGAATATTTTTTAGTCCTTTTTGGGTCTCCTCATATTTTTAAATCTTCATAATTCAATCTTGGTAGTTGTATAATTATAGAAATGTATCCATTATTTATGACAATTTAGGTAATCTCTTATAATGCTGTGAATTTCTGTGGTATCTAATGTCTCCTCTATTAATATTTTCTTTCATTTTTTGCTTGACTCATCTAGCTGAACATTTTTCCTTAATGTATATTTGAAAACTAAATCTTAGCTTTATTGATCTCTGCTTTCCTAGTCATGTATATACTCTAATATTTTCCTTCCTTTAGCTAACTTTGGGTTTAATTTTTTCTTTGTTTCTACTTCTTTGAGGTTCATATGAGCTCTTTCCCTTTGTTTCCTTCCCTGATTCTTCTTTCCTTTTCCTTTCTTTGCTTTCCCCCCCTTATCCTTTCCTCTTTCCCTCCCTCCTTTGTTACATTTTTATTTTATTTTAGAACAGGGTGTAAGGTATGGCTCTAAATTCATTCTTCTTCATGTAGAAAATGAGTTTTCCCAGCACTATTTTTTAAAGAAAAAGTCATTTTTGCCGGGGATTTAGCTCAGTGGCTCTGCTGCCTGCCTCACAAGTGCAAGGACCCGAGTTCGATCCCAGGTACCAAAAAAAACAAAAGTCATTTTTTTCTACAGTGTATGTTTTTGGCGCTTCTTTCAAAGATCAAAATATTGTGTCTGAAGTGTTCTTTTCTGCATCTTTTATTCTGTCTCATTCATCCACATGCCTATTTTTATTCAAGTACCATACTGTTTTTTGTGAATCATTGCTAAAACTGGAGTCATTTGTGAAAAATGGATGCACCTTGAGACTATAATATTAAGTGAAATAACACAAAAGCTGTGTTATTACTTCTTTTTTTATCCTTTCCTTCATGGAGCAAAATATGGAATGCATCATCACTGAGCTCATCTTTCACAAAGCCAAAGCCAACCATTCTAGGATGGCTGAAATTTTGTGAATGAGGACAGCATCCTACTAGAGACATTAGATAGAAAGCCCTTGAATTCTTCACTATAACATTATATTTGATGATGATATGAGTCAAAATGAAGGAAAATGTCTTATAATCTGCCTTCTTCTTGAAAATTAGAACCCTGTAAGTGGTAAAAGTACTAAAGAAAAAAAAGAGAAAACAGAGGGAGGAAATTGAAACAAAGCTTTTGTATAAAAGGAGGGGAAGAGAGGAGAGGGACTGGGAAAAAAGAAGAAAGATATATCATGTATAGCTACAAATTCCCTAGGATGAATGTTATCATTATGTATATCTAAAATGTACCAATAAATATTTTACTTCAAAAAAAACTAACAATGTTTCTCAAAGCTATTAGAACATTTTTCTTCACTTCTCTCATTTGAAGTTATTGGGGGAACATAAATGGCGTCTCCATCCGTGCTTTTTTGTTCTGTGTTAAGAAAATCCTATATATAAAATTTATTTTAAAAATGTAGAATTTGCACATGCCTCTATGTTGTTATCATAAATGAAGCTCCTCTCTTTGACATAATATATAACTTGCAACCAGTACAGAATAGAAAGTGTCTTTTTACTTTGGTCGTCTCCTAACATCTCTTTGAACCAAGTGGTTTTCCTCAGCATTTTATGTTTTTTGTTTTGTTTTGTTGTATTTTTTTGCAAACTGGTGAGGTAAAATTTTCCTCATCATTTTCATCTTAATGTTTTGTTTCATCTATAGGCTTTTCTTTATCAGGTGTATGAATTAGCACAATAGCACAATGTAAATTTCATACTCATAGCTGCTGTCCTTTTGATGAATATTATTTGTATTTTTGTAATTAAAAGACATTCCAAAGGATGAGTTCTCCTAATATGCTGTCTTCTCCTAAATTTCACAAGTGAAGGGTTGCAGATTTGTCCTAAATCAGCCTTACCCTTGGCGCCAGATCACATAGGATCCTTTTTCTAGATTTTGATACTTAGGTCAAACTATCTGAGATACTAATTAAGTGACTATTTCAGACACTCTCCAGGTAACTATAAAGTGCAGCAATGTGAAGAGCTACTGGCTTTAATTAGTTTTGTTAAAGGCTTACCAAAATATTGTGTATTGCCTTCTCTGCTTTGATGTGCAAAATTACAATGCAGTGTTTGCCACCACAAATGTTGCTCTTTTCCATTCATTGAGTAGTCTATAGCTTGATTGTTGAATTTTCTCTAAATGTGAAGCTCTCCATCTATAACAAAGATGCTTAGGTACAAAATGTCAACAATTCAGAGTATTGGAAGATCAGATTCTAAGCATTTGGAGCACAGAAAATTAAATTCCAAGGTCCGCAAAGTCATTACCTGAACATCTTGAGTTTTCAGGAATAGCCACAGATTCTGTGTTCCCACTTGGACAATGCCCACCTCTCTTCACTCTGTAGAGTGTTCAACAGACACTCTACAGTTAATTTGTATTTGTTACCTTTATGTATTCATCAAATGGAAAATGCCTCAAAGATTGGGAAGAAGCATCACTATGTGCAATAACTTCTGGTTCATAATCACCACATTTTTGCTCTAGGGCTTTGAATAAGTTACTTAAGTTTCCTGAGCTTCATTTTCCGAATATGTAGTCATGGTAATATTGTGGAAGGTTGTTGTAAGGATCAGAGAAGACGGTGCATCCATGCAAACTGCTTAAAACCGTTCTAGGCATAATATTGTATTATTTCCTAAATAACAAATGATGGTTAGTTACAAAAAATGAGAACCAATACAAACTATTGTAGGTTAAATAGCTATAACTTCACAGAAGAAGTGAGAGTGAGCTGGGCTTTGGGAGAAGTAGGCTGGTAGAGAATATTGCTGCGGAAAACCCAGGTGCTGAATGAAGCATGCAAGGAACACCACACGATTTAGAGTACAGAACAGAGCAAGATAGGGGACTGTTAAATATTTTAGTGCCTATTGGTGAAGCATTAAATAGTGATAATGGTAGCTGTCAGGGTCTGATTCCTTTTTCTTTGCTGCACCTTTGTTAAGTTTAATCTTAGCTATCCTCAAAGCAATATTCTATTGCAAAGACAAAGTCAAGTATTGAGATTAGTAGCTCTTTAGTGAAAGGACTGAATTTCACACTGAGGTTTAATATGTAAGAAAGTCTGAGTTCTGTTGCTTTTTTTTTGATATTTTGATTTAATTTATTGATACATTCTAGGTAGACAGTGCAGTTACATTCATGACTGGGATCTTGTACCTTTACATGCCAGGTCTTGGTTCTCATTTTTTCCCCTTGTCCCACCCTCCCTTCACCCTCCCCTCTCCTCCCCCCTTCAAACACTTTAATTCCATTTTTACATTTTCTCATATTTTTTTCCTTTTCCCTTGTTCCCCTTTCTGTATCCTTCTTGTTGCTTTTCTTTTATGAGGCTTCTGCTATAGCCACTGCAGAAATGTCAGCAACTGAGGATCGAAGGGAGACCTCACAGGACAGGGACAGAGACATAAAAAAGAAACCACAAATGTGTCAGAACAAGTCTTTCTTGATGTTCACTGAAGCTACATTTGCTTCCAATTTAGGTAAAAACTCTTAATGCTTGATCTATGTACCAAATTAAAATGAACAAACAAATCATGAAAGATTAACTTTTTTCCAGCCATGCTCATGTTTTGAGTCTAGTTTATGGAAGTAATGTACCAGTAATGTGACTGTCCAAAGAAATAGAACCAATAGGATCTACATCTTCTTTTGGTTCTACACACACACACACACACACACACGCCCTATACAAAGGGGATGACAAATTGAAATTTGCACTTAATCTAAGCCAAAAGGCTGAGAAGCTACTGACAAATTTGAAACTGTAGGAAAAGCCAGGTGACTTTAAATTCAGATAAGAATTGATGTTGGCAACCTTAAATCCAAATTGCAGAAGCACTGCTAAAAACTCAATTTCCTTTTCTCTTTCTTTCTTTCCTTCCTTCCTTCCTTCCTTCCTTCCTTCCTTCCTTCCTTCCTTCCTTCCTTTCTTTCTTTCTTTCTTTCTTTCTTTCTTTCTTTCTTTCTTTCTTTCTTTCTTTCTTTCTTTCTTTCTTTCTTTCCTTCTCCTTTTTTTTTTAAACCAGGGATCAAACTTGGGACCATCTGCTTCTGAGGCAGGCAGTGTAACCACTGAGCTAAATACCTGGCATCAAAAGTCAATTTGGAGATACCTCAAACCGGTAGGATTAGCAGTCCCATTTGACCCAGCTGTTCCTCTGCTGAGTATCTTCCCAAAAGAATTATACCACAGCAAAATATGCTCACCTAAGTTTATAGTGGCATAGTTTGTAATAGCCAAAACTTGGAAACAGGACTGAAGAGAGGGCTAGGGAATGGGGAAAAATAAGAACCAAGATCGGTCATGTAAAGGCACAAGATCTCAGTGATGAACGTAACTATAATGTATATCTAAAACGTACCAATAAACTTAATAAAGATAAAAAGAGAAAAATCAATTTTTATGTTGCAGTCTTGAGAAGGATTCATTCTTGGACAGAATTCAGTCTTTACTCTGAAGACTTTGACCTTGACTGGATGAGTCTCACTCATTATGTAAAGTGATCTTCTTCATTCAAAAGCTACTGATTTAAATTGTACCTAGAACGAAATATACCTTCTTCAAGAGGCTGAGAAGAAAAGCCAGAGAGAGAAAGAAAATATTTGTAAAATACATGTCTGATAAAGGTCTGCTATCTGAAATAACACAAATAATTCTTAAAACTTAACAAAAAGAAAATAAATAACCCTATTAGCAAATGGACAAAACACATCAACACTTCATCAAAACTGACTACAGAAGGAAAATAAGCATATGAAAAATGACTGACATCATACTGTATGTCCCTGGAAAATTGCAAGTTAAATCGACAATGTCATAGCACTTGGTACTTATTGAAATAACCAAAATTCAAAACACTGACCCTGACAAATGCTGGTGAGGATGTGGAGTAACAGGTGTTCTCCTTCAGTGCTGCTAAGATGTCTAAATGACACAATCACTCTGGGACATAAGGTGGCAGTTTCAGATAAATTTAAGCTTTCTGTTACTCACAGACCTAGAATCCCAGTCTCTTGCTATTTACCCAAGTGATTTTTTTGTTTTGTTTTTTTGAGACAGGGTCTCTCTATGTAGCTGAGAGTGACCTGGAATTCACTGTGTAGCCCAAGCTGGTCTCAAACTCACAGCGATCCTCCTGTTTCAGCCTCCTGAGTGGTGGGATTACAGGCGTGCACCACTATTACCCAAGTAATTTTAAAACTTAGGTGTACAAAAACATTGCAAAAATGATTATAGAAGCTTCATTCATAATTCCCAAACTCAGTCGCAACCAAGATGTTCTTCAGTGGGTGAATGGATAAATCAGTTGTGATTGCAAATTAAATATAGGATCATGTGTTAAAAATAAATGAGCTGTCATCCCATGAAAGGACGTGGAGAAAATTTAACCCAGCAACATCTAAATTTTTGTTTGATCAATTAGCAAGACATTATCACTTAGGCAATGTAACTTGTAAGATTAGCCATCATAACACAGGTATTTGATTACCTGTGTAGCAGGAGTTGCACTAAGAATGATGAGAGTATTTACCTTGGCCCCCAGGGATAAATATATGGAAGACTGAAAGCAGGCTGGAAAGAGAAAAGGAGGTGACCGAGGGTTCAGTTTGGCTTTAAGGCTCAGATAATAGATAAGGCAGTCATCTACTTCAGGATATGTTTTTTCTTAAAGGACAAGACCTTGAGTTGCTTGAAACAACAATTTGAATTGTATAATAAGAATTTACTGAACCTGACATATGGAGCAAAGTATTGAATACAGATGGATTCAAGTTCACACGGAGCAGAAAACACATGAGAAAGATAATGAACTCAGAGACAAATACATGAACAAAGAAATTGGATAGGTTAATAAATCCAAGTGAAAACAAATATAACCACACACTGTCTTGCAATAGAGACCAGATCAGGGAAGGGGATTCCTGTAGGCTGAGAAGATTATCCATCATGTGAAGAGCCAATCGTAAGAAGTAAGAATAGAATGATGAAAGAAAGCAGGATCCAGCAAAGGCGATGGCTTATACATCATTCTAAAAGTTTATAATTTAACCAAAATGTATAGAAAATGAATTTTGGCGAGAGTAGAGATACTGAGAAAGGACAGAGTTAGGGATTCAGCGAGTGAAGATGGATAGCCAAGGAGTCGAGCAGAGTGAGATGTATTTTGAATGACTTTTTGATAGATTGGTTATGTGGAGCTACAGAAAGGGAGGAGCAAAGGCTCACTATTGTTTCTAATTTGTAGTTCTTTCTTCATATTTAGAGAACAAGTTATGGATCAGAAGTTTAGCCCCATTCACAGTTATAAGTAGCTGTGGGAGTATGCTTTGTTTACAGAGTTGACAGACATTACATCAATAGAGTCACGTGACTTTTATATACAATTACATCATTCATTTAAAAAGTACTTCCTTTAGAGATTGAACTTATTAGTGATACAAATAAACCATCCTGGGCTGGGGATTTACCTCAGTGATACCACTGCCTGCCTTGTAAGAGCAAAGTCCTGAGTTCGATTCCCAGTACCAAAAATAAAAAATAAAATAAACAATTTTCAAAAAGGTATTAGTCACTGTCTCTCCCACCTCCTTGGTTAGCATTATTTTATGGTAACCTCAGTACAGGCTGATAAATCACAAACCTGAAGAATAAAGTAACTGGTGACTCTTATCCTTTCCATCTCGTCCACCATGCACTGAAAGGGGTTACCATGCACAATACCAAAGTCACTGAGGGGACAAATACAACTACTTATTCCTTCTCCTTCAGATACTAATTTCATACAGCAATTTTTTTCTTGCTTTATATAGCAATTAATTATCTTTGGCTCCTTCGAAATTACTTTCCAATCAAGTAGATATGAAAAGACAGAGTGTAATTCCTGTCTGGTCCTTTCAGTAGATAGCAATTGCATACACAAGATGTGATTTGCTCCTTTGATGTGAGTATAGCAGGCATGGAGCCAGGCTGTCTCCAAGCTATTCTGGCAGAAGTCGTGTTCTCTTTCTGGGATTTTAGGATATCATATGATAATTTTTCCTCTTAATGTTCACTCAACGTATGGTTCCACGGCCATTGTGTGGCTAATACACACAATTCTACTTTTAAAAAAGAAGTCCATTTCTTGTGGGAAGTTGGTACATGTACATAACACCCCTTATTCATTTTTCATCCCTTTTCTCTTTGCTGCCTCTCTTCCATTCATATTTTGATCCCCTTTGCTTTTGTACGTATAAAACATTATGTACTACACACATATAATGTTAAAGTATAATAATAAAAAGATGAAGGAAGGGTGAAGGAGGAAAAGGGAAAGGATATGGAAAAAGTATTAAGATGTGTTATGTAAATGTTCCAACTCCCCATGAAGAATGTAATCATTATGTACTTCAAATATATACTAATAAAAATAAAAGTTTAAAAATGAAAAAAAACCCACCTCCAAGGTTGTGTTACTTTGTTGGTCCATCCCATAATTAGGAACATTGTAAAAATCCCACAAAATAATAGAACTTTATAAACAGTATGTGTTTTGAATATTTTAAAGATAGATATAAGAGAAACAATACTTCATTTATAACACATACCTGAAATCTAAGTGCTGTCTTCTATCTTTTTAGCTCTGACTACATTAGAAAATTTTTCCACAGTGCTGATCAAAATGTGAAATACTTTTCTATACCTGCGAGATGATGACCAAAGGGAAATAGTCTAACTATATAGTCTAACTGTAGATCTAACTAAATAGAACTAACTAGATATTAATATATTATTATTTAATAATTAATAGTTTACAATGCTTTTGTATACTGTTTTCGTTTTTGCTTTCCCAGTAATTTCTTTCTTTTGTACGTTTGCAGTGTGTAATGGTTGCTTTCCTCATAGGGAGTTGGTAAATGCACATCACACGTCTTTTTTTTTTTTTTTAATCCCTTTCACTTCCCCTTCCTCCTTTAATGCTTATTTTGTAAGATCTTATGTTAACTGACTTGGCGCAGGTCACATAGCCTTCAAATCTGAAACCAGTGTTAGAACGGAATTTTGGAATTAGCATTTTTCTTGTTATAGCACAAAATTTCCCAAGACAACCGTGATAAACAATAAACAACTGGGAAGTTAGCTCAACACACTTTTGCCATCATTTCTTATTGTTTTGCGGTCACAATAATCCTATATATCACCTCAGAGTGAAAACACACTTAGGAAGGAAATATCTTCCTTTATTGGAGCCTGACTTGTCTGGTTGCCAAAGTTGATACTTAAATGGAAGGTGGAGGAAAGCTCACACTGTAGCCACTTTCAGAACCACTATTAACAAGGGCTCTGACCCAGTGTACCACTGTAAGGTCATGCACAACATTTTAGAGCCAAGGTTGTACATAGATTAACAAATTTGACCACAGAAGCAGAGACATGTCTTTATGCCAGTTTTCAAATAATAAGCAATAGAACAAAACCAATGTGTACTAATGTGATGGGAATTAATTGGATCACATAAAAGTGAAGTTCAGGGAGCAGATTTTTACTTAGTTAAATCCAAAGGTTAAAATGGTGCCAGCAGGACTCAGTTTATTTTTCTCTATTTGTCTTATCTTCCAACTTTATTTTGTTGGCAGCTCTAGAATTACCTCTTAATAGCATTAAATATACAGTCTAGGAAGCCAAAGGACTAGCTCACTTGAACTATTTGGGTGATATAAAAGATAACACTGAATTTCATGTCTGGGCCCCCTCTCAAACCACAAGAAATGAGAGCACATAAGGAATAGATTTCTAGGAAGCACAGGGAGTTGTTGAAAAGAAAGAAAGCTTGCCGTGTCCACAGCTGAGGTCTAGTGAGTGTGAAGAAGAAGCCAATAAGAGCGGAACTTTTGATGGAATACCTCACATCCTCTACGGAGAATATTACAAGTTTGAAGGTATCTAACTTACCATCTCTGTGGCTCTTCTGACTTTTCTTGAGATGCAGAAATGAAGGAAAATTTGTGCTTTATAGGACAGGCTATGCAGTAAAACTGTGAATTAATGTGAATTTTAGGATTGTTTTCTCTAGTTGTAAAGTATGCTGTTGGTATTTTTATTGAATCTGTAAAAGAGTTTTTCAGAATAGCAAATTTGACAGTATTGTCTCTATCCAGCAGCAGAGGACACCTTTTCATTTTCTGATATTCTCTTCAAACTCCTTTATCAGAGTACTATAATTTTCTTTGTATAGGTCCTTCACTTCCTGGTTAGGTTAATTCTTAGGTATTTAATTCCTACGTATTTCATTTCATTTTTCTTGAAGCTACTGGGAATGGTATTGTTTTCATAAAATTTTTTATTATTGAGTTCATTATTGGTGTACACAAATGCCTATGAATTTTATGTGCTGATTTTGTGTCCTGCTTTGTTGCTCTAAGAAGTTTTTGGTGGAATTTGGGTCTTCTATGTTAGAGTAGCATGTTATCTTCAAATAATCATACTTTGAGTTCTTCCTTTCCTATATATATATATATATATATCCCTTTTATATTTTTCTCTTTCCTGATTTCTCTGGCTAACCTTTCAAATAGTGTGTTGAATAGAAATGGTGATAATGCATTACCCTCATGTTGTTCCTGATTTTAGGAGGAATGCTTTTTAGTTTTTTTCCCACTTAGTATGATACTGGTTGTTGGATTTTCATTAATAGCTTTTATCACATCCAAGTATGGTCCTTTTATACCTGTTTTCTTCAGGATTTTTATCATGTAGAGGTACTGGATTTTGTCAAGATCCTTTCTTTTATTCATTTATTGATATGATCACGTGGATTTTGACCTTGCTTTTCTTAATGTGATGTATGTATTACACTTATCAACTTGTGTGTTGAATCATTCTTGCATC
This sequence comes from Fukomys damarensis, assembly GCF_012274545.1. Taxonomy (NCBI): domain Eukaryota; kingdom Metazoa; phylum Chordata; class Mammalia; order Rodentia; family Bathyergidae; genus Fukomys; species Fukomys damarensis. The sequence continues at coordinate 14,626,373 of NW_022900940.1, forward strand.
TCTGGGATGAAACGTATTTGGTCATGATGTATGATCTTTTTGTTTATCTCTGCATTCTATTTCCTTTTACCTTGTTGAGTATTTTTTCATCTATGTTCATTTTTGTATCTATGTTCATCAGATTGGCCTACAGGTTCCATTTTAGTTGGACCTTTGTTTGGTTTGAGGATCAGAATGATACTAGCTTCCATAAGTGAATTTGGTATAGGGGAAGTGGGAAGGGTAGGGGAAAGGAAATAGGGAAAAGAAAAAAAATGAGAAAATGAAAAAATGGAAATAAATTATTTGTAAATAGGGAAGAGAGGAGGAGCTGAAGGGAATTCTGTTTCTAGAATTTTAGTGTGTGAGTTTTCCCTGCCTGGGAGTGAACTATCTGAAGCAAAATGCAGATTGCCTTATATTTGACACAGAAATATCTGAGGGAAAAAACCACATTGCTATGACTTGCTTGATTAGAACATGAGAACGATTGGTTTTGGGGCTCTCAGAGTATATTAACAGTTGTACTTGTGGTCTACGGAGGAGTCATAGTATTAACATCACTCAGTTGAAGTTCTGATTAAATATTAATAGAATCAATATTATATTATAATGTGTAATTAATGTAGTTACTGACATATTAATATAATTATACATTTACAGTGGACAAAATAATATAGTAGCTTTGTGAGTGTATTTTCAAAACTACATTTTCCCAAAATGGCCACAGAAACGTAACTCATATTTTTCGTGAAGTTTGGCACTTTTCCATTAGGAGATGAAATAGTTTTCCCTCCTTTGTGAAGCTAGGTGGGCTTTTGTCACTGTCTCAGTGGGTGGAATAAAGCAGAAGTGGCGTTGCATGATGTTGGTGGTTAGGTCAGGAAAGACAGTACAGCTTTCTCCTAGATTGATTTCTTGGAATGCTTGGCTGTAGCCACTGTGTTGTGTGGAAGCCCAGACAACTCAGAGAGAGCATGTGTAAACGCTACCCTCATATTCCTAATGGAGGTCTCAACAAGTGCCAAGGATTGACTCTATGACATAGAATTGAACTTTCAGATAATTAGAGCATGGGGAACTTGAGTGACCCCAGCTCATGCCAAGCGGAGCAAACACTAATTCTAACTATTTCCAAGATTGTTGCTTGTAAGAAAATGTTATTCTAGGCCACAACATTTACAGCAATATGTAACTGGACAGTTTGGATTGATTTTTTTTTCAATAATTGAAAAGATGTTCTATTCAATGCCATGAATTTGGAGTTGACCCTTGGGGAAAATGCTAAACGCCTTTGCTAATTATAAATTCAGCTTTCTTTTCTGCCCTGTTCTTTTCTACCAATGGAGATATCTTTAAAAAAATTTTCCCATAAGAACCAAGATACACGATGTAAAGGTGCAAGTTCCCAATGATGAATGTGACTGTATTGTATACCTAGAATGCAACAATAAACTTAATGAAAAAAAACCTTTTTTTTCCAGAGATGCAGGAAAAAATTGTATTTTCAAAGTCTCATTTTCTCTGAAAAAGGACAGCTTGGCATCAGACCAAAACTCTTTAATTTTGAAAGAAGTAAAGGATAACCCCATACATTTCACAATAGATATAATTTAGTATATTTTATGACATGCTTCATAATGTGTTGGTAACATACGGATATTTTATTCTCAGTTTACTCTTCACAGAGTTTATGGCCATTTCTTCTTCACACTGTTTTTTTAGTACTTCAGTAAACTATGTGCATTAGTGTGAAATTTTCAAAAGTAACCTTTTCTGTTAAGACAGTCTATGCATCCATCCATGCCTGAATCCACTCACGTGACATGTATGTATCAAATATCCATTACGTATATGGTACTGGGGACCAAAGGTGAGAGTCACATAACTTGCCTTGTTAATTCTACAGTCTTATGAAAAAGAAAGGCAAACATATAAACAAATTAATTAATTTAACAATTATTTTATTCATTAAGCTCCAACTATATTTCCAGCATCAAGCCAGCCTCTGGTGTTAATACAGTAAAAAAAAGGGACAGAGTATTTATCCTACAGTTCGAGATGATGACAGAAATCCAAATAATAAGAACAGTACTGAAATGAAGCAAGAGTTTGAGGAGTACTTTTTAAACCTGAAGCCTGTATGTTGGAGTCTGCCAAATGGAGGAAGATTTGGTATTAGAGTTTAAGTTAAAGTGATAAGCAGGTATGAAGAGGTGAGGGAGAGAATGGTACATACTTTTGAGAAATTAAAAGAAGTTCAGTATGTGAACAATGATGCCTGAATGTAGATAATAGTGGGAAGTCAGCCTGGGACATAGGCAGGGTCCAAGGGAAAAGCAGACGCAGTGAAGAGAGGGGCTGGGGATTTAGCTCAGCGGTTCGGTGGCCTGCCTTGCAAGCACAAGGACCCGAGTTCAATCCCCGGTACCAAAAAAAAAAAAAAAAAAAAA
>NW_022900940.1:14628817-14648165 GCF_012274545.1 Fukomys damarensis
GTAATAATGTAAAGATTATATGCAGACTTGCTGGCTGAGGGCCAATGAATGAACCTTTAGAGACCAAGCCTTGACTCAGAAGCCCCATGACAGCAGGAGGTGCAGTTCTGGTGAGAAATTACAATGGCTCAGATGAGGCTGCTGCCAGAGAGAAGGATAAAATTGACCTTAAAAAAAAATCTGTAGGTGTAATGTAGATGGAGGGTTTATTTGAAAGTTTAGATTCAGGGATGGGAAAAAGGGAAGAGTTGGGGTACACATTTCTGGATGGGGCAAATAAGTGGTACAATTAAAGTAGTAAAACCCTTTTTGGGAATGCACTAGGTTCTAGAAATAAGATACTTAGTGTAGCATGAGTCCTGTTCGACTTGAACTTCCTGTAAGATTTTGTGATATTCAAAGAGAATGTTAGTGTACAGTCACTTTAGCCAAATGAGAGGTTCCATATATGGGACTGAAACTCAGCAATATGGAACGGACTGTTGAAGGAGGAGGAAGCGGGAGTGTGAAGACCAGTAATAGGAACTATGAATATGATTAAAATGCATTATACATTGAATCCCCCAAAAACCCATGTGAAACTAGGGGCAATGATGGGAGAGGGAAGTGATAAGGGGAAAATCATCAAAGGATGTTATGTACATGCACATATTTGGCAAAATGAAATCTATTCCTCTGTAGATTAATATGCACAAATAAAAAGTGGGAAATGAATGTAAAAACTATCAATGTACAAAATTGGAAAGGTGTCTCAAAGTGAATACATAGGGTCAGAGAAAAAGGCGTGGAATAGAATGCCAAAGAATAATAACATTTAGGAGAGATGTTGAACATCTGAGTAGAATCACTGGAAAAGAGAAACCAGAATATAGTGTCTATGCAAACAAATACATTTAAAATATGCTTGCTTAGAAATATGTATTTAGAAAATTTATAAGTTTTAGGAACATCATTGGCCAGAGATTGAGAACCACAGTAGTAGAATTGGTTACAGAGAAAAGATTCCCTTTGGAAATAAACTAGGTAGGATTAAAAATGGTACATAAAGAAAGACAGAAGTGAAGTAGGAAATTCCTGATTATTCCAGGAATCAAGGGCAGTTGGAGAGGATGCCCCACTAGGCAAATGGTTGAATATTTTTAAAGAACTCATAGCAGTGTGTTTCTTTACATTCAGGGGTCCTAAAAACAGTTTTTAAAACACAGTCTGTTCCTATTATGTGACCTCTGCAATGTAGAAAGAATCATACAGAGATACTTAAAGGTGCTCTTTAGAAAGGGATTGACAACTCAACAGGTCTCTAAATAACACATTTCCCAGACAATTTTTAGTTGATTCTTGGTATTTAAAGGTACATTAAAAATTTTATTTTGTTTCCTTCAAGCAGCCCAAATGTAAGACAAAAGTATTATTTCTTATTCCTCCACAAGGTATATCTTTTAGATGCTAATTTTTAATTTTTAATATTTTATAGCAAACATATTTTTATTAATGATCACAGACATCAAACTTTGTAAGGAAAACCCATCTATGTTCTCATCTTCTTTATAAAGTTTTTTTCATTAATTTATTGGCACATGTAAAATATTTGATATGATGACATTCATCATTGGGAATTTGTACCTTTGCATGACGTATCTTGGTTCTTATTTTTTTCCCCAATCCCTTGTTGGGCAGAGGAGTCAGTTGCTAATTTTTGAGTTAGTTAAGAGCTAATGTAACTTTCAAAGCTGGAGACTATTCTGAAACTCTCTGAGGATTCTGAAGTTTTAGCCTCCTTTAACTTACTTGAGTCACAGGATCTCTCCCTCTTCCCTTTCCTCTCTCCCTCCCCCTAACTCCTCTTTACCTTTCAATGATTGTAACTTAATGTTCAAATAAGAGCAACTTGGAGAAATAAGAGACTTGAAGAAAACACAAGATGCACATATACAAAGGAATAGGGCTTCTGGCTTGCAGGGGCAAGAGAGCTTGATGCTGCCTTTAGGCAGGTCTCCTTGTTTTCAGATGGGAGATTTATTAATTACTTCCCAAGCACCTAGTGTGTAGCACACTGGGAGGGAACTCTTGTAGCTTTTAAAACAGAATTACTTAGGCATGTTGTTCAGTCAGTTAAACCATAAAATAGTTTAACAGCTAGGCATGTAAAATTTTCCTACCTGTTTATGCATATAGGTCAACATTATTGTCACCCAGACCTTATAGAAGAAAATATGTTTCATCAGTCAGCAGATATACAAAAAACTGTGTAAATCATTGACAACTTCCATGAATAAAAAGTAGTATAACTTTACCCATTTTTGAATTTTTTCACATCTGGTTTGGAACCCCGTTTTGTCCTTGAAGTGTTTGTTTTATTTTTATCAGAAAAAAATCACATAAAAATTCATGAAAATGAGCACAAAATTGCCCATGTTTTCTTTTCATTATCAAGGATCCATTGTACTTATTTACTATGTATTTCCCTATAATAAACATTTCATGATTTTAGTGACACATATGTTGTAATTAAAAGACTTTATTATGCTTGATTTTACATACAATTATTGCTACAGTTTATCAGGATTCCTGTTTTCTGCTGCCTAAGTCAGTCCCAAGCCTCTGAATGCATAGTACCTTTAGTTGAAGTGGTTTTGCAAATGCACCATGGACATGTTGTTATCTAGACAACCAAGCTCATGTTGCTCATGAACTGCATAAATGAACATTCTCTGGAAAACTAGCAATGCATTATGTTTAGTAGGTGATCAGAACTCTTTCCAGAACACAAAATTGAACACTGAAAACTGTGACTGTTGAAGGCAAAAAGAACACAGATAAAATGGAAAACAAATAAAAACCACTTCATTGAAAATCCCCATAATAGAGTATGGAAGAAAAAACTGGGATGTGAAATGCCTCTGATACACCGTAAAGAAATTTAAAATTTATAGTAAGTAAACATTTGGCAAAATGAGTTATTTTTCTATGATGAGGCCGATATGTTGGAATTTAATGCCTTATTAGGTTTGGATCTGATCCAGTGAGGTATATGAACTTATCTTGGTCCTTAAAGGATATGTTTCCATTACTGCTGAATTGGAACAACTGGTGAATCAAATATGAGTGAATGCCGCTTGAAAATCCATTGATTTATTTATTCATTCAGAATGTATCCATTAAATGCTTGTTCTGTATTGGGCTCTGAGAATGCAGCAGTGAACAAGAATGTCCTTGAATTAATGGAGCTTATTTTGTAGTAGTAGCCAATAGATAATAATTAAATAAGAACATAAACTACTTTAAGAAAGTGGTAAATTAGATTTTTAAATTGGGATGATGCGATGAAAAAGAAGCATTGCTTCCTCCCTTCCATCAGAACCCACACTACTAGCAAAATCTATAGTTCTCCCTTCATAATATATCCAGAATCCTGCACCTTCTAAATCCTGATCACCCATCCTGGTCAAGCCAGTATCCCCTTTCACCTGTATTCTAATTTCTTGACTTCATCCTTTGTCTTCCTTATAGTCACAATAATACTTTCAACTCATGAATCAGATTACGCCACTCATTCCCTGGTATGAGAGTCCCTAGTATGAGAGATAAGTAAAAGTCCCTTCAGTTCTTATCTTCAAGGCCTGCATCTTGGTGACCTGATTTCCCAAATCCCAGTTTATTGCCCATGCTGCCACAGAATGTGCATCAAACAGGGCAGTGGTGCTCCTGCTTTAGCTCTGTAGTCAGCAGAATGCTAAGATGGTACTGATATACACACGCCAGCTGACAGTTGCATAAGCAGTCAAAAATCCAGGTCCTGTTGTTATGGATTTCTTAAAGGGTAACCAAATTCAACATCACTTGACTTAAAATTAAGAGTTTGTACCGGGGGAGGTGGAGATGGAACTTTCCTCTTTCTACAGATCTTTAAATCTGAGCTCTTCCTTTCATCAAAGACGTAGAAAGTCAGAGACTGAATTCACCAGTGAGATATTGGAGGAGTTCTGTTTTTCTGACTTAAAGGTGGAGTGGATACTACATATCAGTAAATGAAAGCGGCTGAGAGCAATCACTAGCTGACAGCTATCAAGAAAATGGAGACCATAGTCTGATCGCCACATAAACTGCATTCCCAGTTTGAATAAGCTTACCTTAGGATCCTGAGCCCCAGATGACTTGGTAGCCCAGATACGCCTTCAGTTCAGCTCTGTGAGATCCTGAGCAGAGGACCCAGTCACACTGTGCTGGGACTTAGGATTTGAAGGAATTGGGAAACAATAGATGTATGTTGTTTTGAGCAGGGAGGTTTTGGGCAGTTTGTTACGCAGCAATACAAAATTCATATGATTCTTTGCTCATGCATATTTGCTCTTGCTCTTTCCTATAGGTTTCTCTCATTTGTCCCTGGAGAACCCACTGGCTTGTTCCCTTACTTTCTCCAAGTTTCTGACTCATTTACATCTTCCTGGTGAAGTCTTCTTTACACGCAGGGGTCTGGTATGCCTAAAGTGGGTAAAGTAAGGATTTGAATAAAGTATTGTAAAGGGGCAGTCAGGTTATAGAAACATCCCAGAGGAAAATAGGAGATTACTCTAGGATTAATGCAGGGGGATTCAGGAGAAAAAATAGCATTTACAGAAGTTTAGAACAGGGCTGTATAGTGGAGACCATTCAAATGGTTCTGAGATCTTCCACAGTGGCAGGCAGGGAGTTCACACAATGTCAAAGAGTTGCCCGGGAAAGCAGTATTTTTAAGTACCTTCTTTCCTCCTTGTTTTCTAAGACCCCTGGTAGAAGATAAGCATGTTAGAGCATGTACATGGTGAAGTTTGTCCACTGCTACATCCCCTGGGCCTGGAATATCATGTTCAACCTTGTTCAGATGAAAGAATGAGGAGGGGAAGGAATAATGCCTTAAATGGAGTAATCAAGTGACATTTCTCCAAAATCTGAGCTAAGACTTAACTGATGAGAAGGTGGCTATGAAATCAAAAATGAGATGAAATTTCATATTGAGAAAATAAAAAAGCATCCAGGTTGTAAAGAGGAAAGGAGTTTGCTTTAGGAATAGTAGTGCAAAGCAGCTGTATTTGGAGATTGGGAATTGAAGTTGATACCAGATGGAAAGTAAAAGGTGGGGACCAGAGCCTGGAGGGCCTGAAAGGACACATTATAGAATTTGAACTTAAATTTATATATGATGGGATGATGTTATGGGACTTTGTGCTGAGAAAGAAGGAGAAAACTCTAGGTATTTTAACCTGTTAATAATCTGAAAATCTAAAAAAATAAATAACTGAATGAATAACAATGCAAATGAAGCCATCTTATGTCCTTCCTCTGTATTCAGTTCTTGGTTGCAGCATCTCTAATGAACTCTCGAACTGTTATTTTCCTATATTCTACACCAGCAGAAGAGTTCATGGTGCGTATTCTCTGCAGATGTTTGATTAGAATTTTCTGACCTTATTACTGAAAATTCCCCCAAGTGTTGCTTGGGAGTATGTGAAGACAGGGTTTTCTGTTTTATCTTCAGTGTCTAGCAGAATACCTGGGTGTGTTAAATTCTTGTTATTCATTAATTATTAAGATATTATTTTGTCATTCATTATTAACACAACTCGTGAATTTGTAAAGTTCAAGATCAAATTCCAGCTCAGAATCTTCTTAACAATGCAACACTGGAAAATACTTCAGTTTCTCTAGGATGTAGATTGTAATTTGTAAAATAGCATGAATAATGCTATTTCACTAGTAATTATTAAATTGAGGTACCTAGCTCATTTTTATAATCAATAAATATGAAGTATTATTCTTGACTATTATTAGATATTGCAGATAGATTGGGTAAATTGAAGGAAAAGAGATTATTTTTAGATTTATCTACCTACTTCTACCCACAGGAAAAGTGACCGGCATTGGTGTTTCTAGAAGTTCACAGAGAAGGTAGAGATGTTTATGTAGAAGCAAAACTGAAGGAGGCTGAAGTACAGAGGAGGTAGAAAAATGAAAAAAGAGTTCTAGACACTCTGAAGACTAAGAAAGAGATACTAGACAGGGTGAATGAACATCAGACCCCCACTCACACCAGCACTGCTTCAGAGGGGATGCACAGCCTTGGGTGGGCTGGAAGTCTAACTTTAAGAGAGATGACTGTGATAGCTTAATATAAATAGGCCTGGGGACATTTGTAGGCATAGAGGGCCAGACTGACTCCAGTGGACCTTGCTGGACATGATTTAATAAAGACAGCAGACTCCACCTATTTTGCAAACACTGCATAATCTCTTTGGATACTTAAATAACCTAAGACAAGGAAGTATCAGTTTCTAACAAGAGTTAAATTGATTTCTACCACTCTGGTTAATGGGATCTCTATGTCAGACATAAGTTAATGTAGAAAAATAATGTGATGGAGTAAAATTAAATGGCAAGCTATTTCAGTGATGATGATGATGACGATGACGATGATAGAGATGATAATTAGTAAATATTTAAAGAAGTGAATCACCATTAACATTTTTCTTTATGCCATTTCCAAGTTTAAGCCAAATTCATTATTGTAGACTAATGATGTTCATTAAATCTCTGAATGAAATGTTTCTGAGAAATAGAGATTCAAATAGAGCTAATGGATGGATATGGAGGATTGCTTTTCCACCTGCTCTTTTTTCTTGGGTTTATTGAGATATAAGGGATCTAAGAAGGCATTTTAGTCTCTCTACTTGTCTTTGAGAAAGGCTGAAAGTAATATTTCCTCCTGATACCTTCCTGTGGGATCATCATGCTTGCTAAAAATCTATTATTTTCTTTATAGGTTTGTACAATAAAGCTATTTAGATGAAAAAAGTGCAGCTGCTTAAAAATAGGTGTAACTACTTGGCTTTTTAAATGGTTGGCTCTGAAATGCAGAAATGCATAACAAAAGTCAACAGTGTTTCAGGTTACAGAAATATTTGATGTTCCTTTGTTACGTTGGGTATCTTCTAAAACCTAGAATGAATTTACAGTGCCTGTGTTCCCAGAGACATGCAAGAAAAAAGGAATATCCTAGGTAGGCTGGTTTGATGACTCTGAGGAATTCTTATGTTTGTACTATTTCAGTGGTTTTATAAATAAGAAATGCAAATTTTCTTTTAGTGATAGATCACTAGTTCTCTTCTCCCAAGGACTTCTGATCCAGTTTATGAAATTTGGGGTACTAAATTACTTGCAGTGAAGTTTTCAGCTCCTGGATTATGCAGGACAAAGATCAGTACCTTTGGAAATTTAAGAAGGCACTATACTGAGGCAAGAATATAGCAAGTAGGAAAAGTTACAGGCATGGGATAGAGCTCCATGTGTTTGTATCACAGCTCCATTCGGTTCTAGCTGTGCAAACTTAGGTTTTCCTGAAAATTGGGTTCAGAGATTTAACCTGGGAAATTTAACCTAACATAGGAAACACAGTTGAGGCACAGATAGGGGAGAAAATCCAAGGGTGGTGTATTAATATCTTGTTAATGCTGTGAGCAACTGGAGCTTTAATCCAAAGTCTGTGTTTCTCTTTAGAATATACTCTGAAATTGCCCCATACAGAGATTGGAAAGTTGAACTATATACCCAGTAACCTCTGTTCAACATGGACTGAAAGTTCTTCCTGGGTTGCTAAATCCCAGGTTCTGCCAATCTGTCTATCCAGGAGCTGCATAAACTTCCAGAAATCAGCTAGGCAAGGAAGCAGAGAGACTGACACTTGATGGAGGGAGTGATTAGTGCACAGAAGTTCTCAGGGGTTGGCTGAGGGTTTTTACATTGGCAAGAACAGTGTCTCCTATGGTCTTTATGATAAAAAGAATTGGTAATAGTCAATCTGTGATTATAATGATATATAGTGTATTCTACCCACTATACTATACAACTGTTATAGATAATAAAATATTATGTTGGCTGTATGGAGGATCCTGACCTAGTATCCAATGCCTTCCCACTTATTTGTCTGGTAAGAGTAAAATTCACTTAGAAGTGTTGCACCACTCCTTTATGCAAAAAGCATCAGCTTTGTGTGGTAGCAGAGTAGCAAAGATCCTAGAAAAGCTCTGAGTCTACCTTTTAAAAACAAGACTGGCATTGCAAAGCCACAGCCTTATGTCTTCCTGTGTTCTCTCTGCATGGATCTGAGTTGTTCTGCACTGTAACTGTGACTTTCAACTGCTGTGTTCATGGGATGCTGTTTTGAAGTTCCTGAGATAGGGAGTAGTTCCTTGGATCAGAGGAAAACTGAAAATGGTCTCTCTTTCTATGCAGCTTTGGACAGTCATATTCAGCACCATTAGCCATTCTCTCTCTGGTTTTGGTTACAGGGAGTCTGCAGACTGTTACCATGTATATTGTTCTGAATATAATGTGAACTGTAGCTATAGGCATGTAAGATGTTATTGACCTCTTTTCACAAATGAGGCAACTGAGGACCCGAGCACTGATCCATACATCAGAATCACCTGCTGCACTCATTAAACATAAATGCCTGGGACACTTTTCAGTCTCTGACTCCTGATTTTTGATCTGGTAATTTTTTATCTGCATTTCTAACAAATTCTCAGATAAAGTGGATGCTGCTTGTCCACACTTTGAAGCTAATAAAATATTGTCTAGAATATCTTAATATTTGTCTTTGTAAATAGATGATCACAGCATGATGGACCATGGTGTTTTATTCAGTGATCTCTATGTAGCTCAGTAATTGATACATCACACCAAATTATCTGTTGAATGAGAAGATATCAGAATGAGAGATCCAGGTTAAAGTCCTGCCATTGCCTGTGAATAATGATGTGTCCCTGAATGGAATGACTATGTCTAAGTTCCATTTCTTGAGTTCTAGTTTCCTAGCCTCTGGTTTACTTCTTACCATTGATACTTGTTCTTTAGGGTCCCCAGGGTCAACTGTCATTACAGGTGGATATTGACTTACACTCTCTTCCTTGGCATATTTGCTGGATAAGCTGGGCTCAGATTCCTTATCCTGGCTCTCAGCTGACTTGCTGTCTTTGTCTTTGCTTCCACCGTCCGTCTATTCTGTGGCTGTCTGTTCTGTGTGTCATTTCTTCTCCCCATTTCTTCTAACCTCTGGCTCCTGAGAAGTGTACTAAATTTAATTTGAAAACCACAGCCTGTCTGCATCTCATCCCTAAAAACTCCTCTGAATGAAATGGGAAAGAAGCTAATGATTTCCTGTTTCCTTGAAGGATTTCTCTTACTAAAATGAAATATAACCTTTGGCTTTTATTTTTGTGTTTATACTTGGTAGCTCCCTTCAATTGCCTTCTGGTACAAACTCTGTGAAAAATTCAAATGTATGATATCAAGATATCCTTCTCTAGGATATATTAGGAGGAAGACATTATTATTTTCTGATATAAAACCTTAGGAAAATGTACCTAGAATTCCCTGTAGAGCTTGTAATGCAGATTCCTGGGCCAGTGTTACCCATATTGTTGTACTCAGACTGTCTATTGACAGCCTAGGAATTGCTGTAATAAAAGTGTGAGAGCAACAGGCCCTTGACCTGGGGTCAGCACAGTTTTTAATGTACAGGGCCAGGTGGTGATCATTTTCAGCTTTGCTCATAAATGCTCTCTGTGTCAACTATTCAAGTCAGTCATTGTAGCATAAAAATGAACATGGTAGGCTGGGGATGTATCTCAGTAGCACCGCACCTGCTATATATATATATATATATATATACATGATATATATATATATATATATGATATATTGGATGTAGCTGCATTTCAGTAAGAATTTACTTAGAGATCAACATGATATTTGAATTTCATATATGTTTTCTTGTGTCATGAAACAGGAGAAAAATTCTTTGTTTTGTTTTTTAACATCATGTAAAAATGAATAATGTTTATTGATCATAAGCCTATGGACCTAGGTAGCAGGGTGCTCTCCATTCTAGACTACGTGAATGATCATAAGAAAGAACGTATGTCCAATACTTTACTGACACTGATGACAGATTTAAACAGAGTATTTCAGGCTTTTTTATGACTTGTTCTCTCCTTGGAATCGTGGAAAGCTCAGAAGGTGAGGAAATATAAGAAAAAGTGGGGAAATTATATAAGCAGTTCAGAGGTCCCTAAGGCACAGCTTGGAAATCAAACTGTTTGTGTGAACTTTGAGGCCTTATGATGCTTTGAATTCATTTTTGTCAACATTATGGATGGTACTGTTTTAAGAAGACCTCGGGTTATAGGATTGGAACTTGAAGTAGTTCTGATAGGGCTGGGCTGGTCCTGAAATCTGACCCCTGGGTAACATGTGTAGTGTTACATTGGATATAATAGTATAACCATAGCGAATGACTTTGCCTTACTCAGGAAGTGCTTGAAAAAATGGCAAGTCCTTTATGTTACTGGATTTGAATCTCAGTGAATGTAAGGCTAGACCTTCATCAGCCACCGAGGTGTTATAATAAGCAAACATCTCTGAGAATAGAATCAATTCAACTCATAGGAAAACAAAACTGTGTAAAGAGAAGATTTACCAGATTTGACTGTGATACCAATCTTCAGATTTCATACTATATAATCAATTCCATATGAGCTAGAACAGTTAGATTTGCCTGTTATTTATAATCTATAAATTCCTGATTTATATAACTGCCTCATGGTTCAAAGGCTGTAAAATTTTTTATTGTTGGAGTCAGCTATGCAAATGACTTGTCCACAAGATCAGCTTCTCCCAGCAAAAGATCAAGGCTTAAGTGGGCAGAATTTAAGAGATATAATAGTAATAAATGCATCAAAAGAAAGGTTGTCAATTTTCCTATTGTATTGCTGCCTCATGATTCCTTTTCAATTGACATAAGGTAGATAAAAGAGACACAACTCTCCATTCCAATAAGTGCAGAAATTAGAGGTCGTAAAAATGTAGTGTAGTGATGGGTCCCTAAGTTCTTAATTATCAGAGTGAAATTTAGGAGAGAGGAGGATAGTGGCAGATTTTTATTTACTTAATTCATTTTATCCTTTATTATGGGCAAGTTCCTGTTTTCTAAAATGTTTGTATCTGCATACCTGACAGCTTTAAAAAATTTTTCTATTTGTAACTTTAGGAATAGCCACGAGTGCTGATGTCTTCAAAACCAGGAAGGCCTAAAAAAAGCAAAATACAGAGCTGATGCAATCTACATTTCCAAGTAGAATTAAATCGGCACCAATTATGAAGCATTACCACTCCCTGTTAAAGTCACTTAGTCTTAGGCCATCTAGGAAATTTACTAAGCATTTGAAATTTATATCTTACAGATGAGGCAGCTGAGAAAGCCACAAACAAGGTGCCAACACATTGCGCCTAGTGAGTTTCAGTCCTCTATTTCTATGGTGATATCTTGAATACAGCACCCACTGGAAAGGAGGAATACTGTAACCTCCCCAGGCAGAAGGTCAAGGTGGGAGCCCATGGGGTTAGGATTTTGTCAAGCGCTTTTTTTCAAGGGCCCTAAATCTGTTCACAGAAAATAAGTTCTTCTGGGTTAATCATGTCTTGAAGATCCTACTTATTAGTACTGTCACATTGGTACACCTGGATTTTGAAGGGAACACATTAAAACCACAGCACAGGTGCTAGAATATCCAGTGTGATCAGACTTTTGCTGACAATTTAGACGTTGCCCATATATTGTATACAGGTTGATGCTTTAGCAAAGATGTACCTCCTCCCATCCCACCCTAGACCATCAAATCCACCAAAGTAGATTTAAAGCTGAGTGATAAGATAAAAATTTTCTTCTTTAATGTTGATACTCATAGTTAATATGCTTTTAGTCCCTTATGGTTATAATGAAGATGAGCACTTTCTACTGCCTTTTGTTACTTGTCCTAACATCGTAGCACAATACATCACTCTCAAATTTGTGTAATGCTGGTGTGAATGCACCTATATCCAGTATATATAAAAAATAGCGCATGTAGTTTTGTACTGTACATAATACTTAATAATGGTAACAAACGCCTTTATTTTGTGCTTTCTTTATATTCTACGTATTACTTTTTTTTCTCTCATTGAGTTTATTAGTACATTTTACATATACAGTAAAGTTATATTCATCATTGGGATCTTGGACCTTTACATGACAGGTCTTGGTTCTCATTTTTTCTCCTTGTCCCTTCCCTCCCTTCACCTTGTCCTCCTCTCCCCATTTGCAAACACTTTATTTCCATTTTTTCATTTTCTCATATTTTTTTCTTTTCCCTTATTACCTTTTGCCAACCCTTCCCACTTCCCCTATACTTTTAGCCCTTTTCTTCCTATTTCACATTGTTAATTATCTCACTAGGATCTTATGTACCATTATACTTTTTCAAACCAGAGAAACTATTCGGTATTTACACATGTGACTTATTTATTTCACTTAGGAGTATATCCTCAATATGTATCCATTTTCCTATGAATGAATCTAATTACATTTTACTGTTTTAGAGTGCACTAAATTTACCTTAATATGTCATGTTATTTGAGCAGCAGCCTCAAATACCTCACTTCCATGACATCTCTTCATTGCATAAAGAAGCCATGTTGAGCAGTTGACCAATACTACATAGGCTTGTGTAGATGGGACTTACACCCATTGATGAAATCCCTGAACATAATTCTCATAATATGTTCCCATTGTTATGTGATGCATTTCTTTCTTTGCTGGCTAAATGAATAGATTACTAGGATGTATGTGGAGTGTGTAACCACTTCTGCATGGTAACTGTGGAACACAAAACTTTAAAAATAGAAATTAAGATTTATTTCAAAATAGTGAAGTAAACAATGATTACATCAATAATTATTAATTTCCATTAGCATGGTGTGCCCTCAAACAATTCTTTCCATATTAGTTAGCTGTTGCTATGTTAGAATCTTAGTACCTACACAGAAAAACAAATATTACACCAGAGTTCAGAGTCAGAAATCCAGGAGCAGCTTAGGAGGGTGGTTCTGATGCAAAGACTCTCATTAAATCACACTTAAAATGTTGTCTGGGTTTGCAATCATGTGAGGGTTTAATTGGGGCTAGAGAATTTACATCTAAAAGGTCTAAGTAATGAAGTCATTGGCTTAGGCCTCAGTCTCACTGGTTCTCAACAAGAGGCTTCAGATCCTCACTGCATAACCCTTGCCATAGAGCTGCTTGAGCATGTCCCCCACATGAAAGCTATTCCTTTCCAGGAAAAACAGTTCAAGTATAGGATGAAGCTGCAAATGGAAATGTCTTTTATGACCTATCTTGAAAGTCACATACCATTAAATTTCTGCTATATTTTGTTGGTTCCAGAAAATGATGCTAACACAGCTTTGGAGATGTGAATACCAGCAGGCAGGTGTCCCTGAAGGACATCTTGGAGGCTGGATACAACATATATAAAGAGTTGTTGGCATTGTTTTTATAAAAATATAGTGTTATATATACACGTTCATTTGTGAATTATTTTTCACATAAAAACATATTAGTACTACCTTCCAGTAAATTATAGATGGATCTAAAATTTTTTAAAATATAGCTGACAATATAATCAATCAATTTATTCTACCCTATTGATACTCATTATTTCTATCATTATAAAGCAATACATATTCTTGTAGAAACACTCATGCATATTTGTGATTTCATTCTTATATAGTAGGAGTACCTGATCAAAACCAAGTTTTCAATTTTTCTATTTCCATAATCATTGCAGGATTTCAGAAGAGGGATAGTTACTCAGCCCCAATAATTCATATTTTCCCATGTCTGTCCTAATAGGTCAGAGAAATGCTATCTTCCTTTTTTAAATTTAATTAACCTTTTCCTATTAGTGATTTTTTTTCCCTATGAGGGATCTAATTTGGGATCTTGTACTTACAAGGCAGGCAGTGGAATCACTAAGTGAAATCCCCAGTTCCTATCGGTGATCTTAACATATAAAGCATTTGTAAATGGGGGGAGGAGGGGGTGAAGAGAGGGCAGGGACAAGGGGAAAAAATGAGAACAAAGACCTGTCATGTAAAGGTACAAAATCCCAATAATGAATGTAACTGTACTGTATACCTAAAATGTAACAATAAACTCAATTAAAAGAAACATATTTTGGGATGCTCCTCAATTTTTATTTAATTCACACAGTTAAAGCTGATAGACTAAGAACTACCACACATTGTCATTTTCTAAGCTGTGCTTGATCCTATTGTGTTGCTGATTGTATTACCTGGGCTATGGTGTGTAAGCAGTTGTCCTCCCTGGTATAATGAAAGTGAGATTGCCTCAGAGTCATTAGAGATTCAAAATCTAAAGACCAGCTATATCTGGAAGATCAAAGTATTAACCCAGGAATTAAACCAAGGATAGTACCAATGACAGAAATAGAAAAGAGAAGACATTTAAGCAAGACATAAACACAGACTTCCACCTCACCAAAGGTAAACTCTGGGGGAAATGAGGTGGGAAAGTCTCACAGTCAACCATCTGGATACCCTGATCTGATAGTACAGGAAGTAAAAAGCAAAACAAAACAAAACAAAAAAATAGATAAATGAGTCTCTAGAAAAATTCAAAACAGTAATAATTTCCCATATAACCAGAGAGATGGTGAGAGAAATGAAAGACATGATTAAAGACTCTAGAAAAGAAACAGATTAACAAATGAATGAGCTCAGGACCACGATGGAAACCGTGAATGCCCAATATAGAAAAAATAGAATCCCTGAAACAGATTCAAACAGGTATCTGGGAGAATAAAAACCTCTGTAGAAAGCATTCAAAGCAGAATGAATGAATGTGAAGATAGAATTTCAGATATAGAAGATAGGATTTCTGTCAATGACTATGGAAAGAGAGATCTCTTAAAAATAGTAAGGGATCATTTGAAAATAATCCAACAACTCTTAGATATTACAAAGAATAATTAAAAAAACAAATACAAAGAAGAATAATATAAGACTGATAAGAATAAAATGAAATAGCAGGAGAAAATTAATGACAGAAAACTTCCCAAACAGAGGGGAAGAATTTGACATACAAAAAAGTGAGGCATATAGGACTCCAAACAGCCTATACTCCAAACAGTAATTAAAAAAAACTACACCTAGACATATAATAATCAAAATCCCAGAAACCCAACAGAAGAACAAAATACTACAAGCAGTTAGAGAAAAGAAACAAATCACATGCAAAGGAAAGACCATCAGAATCACAGCAGGCTTTTCAACACAAACCCTCAAGTCAAGGAGATCCTGGAGTGAGGTATTTAAAGTCCTAAAAGAAAACAACCTCCAACCTAGACTGATGTATTGTGCAAAACTATTTTTCATAATTGATGGGGAAATAAGATACTTCCATGGCAAAGAGCACCTGAAAAATTTCATGAACACCAAATTGGCACATAAACAATATCCTGGATAAAGAAAGATCACAACTCTATAAGAGCCAACAGAGCCACAACTCTATAAGAGCCAACAGAGCAAATATACCAGGAAAAGAAAGAAATTAAAGGGACAAAGGGAAAAATAAAAGAACCAACAACAGAAAAATAATATGACAATGAAAAGTCAATACATAACCGTTATAACCATCAATGTTAGTGGTCTCAATTCACCAATCAAAAGAAATAGGCTGGAGGAATGGATGAAGAAGCAAAAAGCCAACAATATGTTGTATAAAAGAAACCCACTTAATCCACAAAGAAATTCACACACTGAGAATAAAAGGATAGAAAACAGTTTTACATATGACAGGAGCCCGGATAAAAGTAGCTATCTTATTTGCAGACAGAATAGATTTCAAACCAAAACTAATTAAGAGAGATAAAGAAGGCCACTACATCCTTGTAAAGGGAACAATACAAGAGGAAGTAATGACAATTATAAATATATATGCACCGAATACTAATGTTCTCAACTATACAAAACAAATATTAATGGATATGAAAAACAAAATAAGCACTAATACAGTTGTAGTGAGGGACTTCATAACTCCACTGACACAAATAGATCATCTAGATAAAAAATCAACAATGAAATAACAGAACTGAACAAAGTCATAGAACAAATGGACTTAGTAGATCTCTACAGAGTGTTCCATCCCCAAAAATAGAATATATATTCTTTTCAGCTGCACACAGACCCTTCTCCAAAATAGACCACATACTAGCTCATAGAACATGCTTAAGTAAATGCAAAAGAATTGAAGTTATCCCCTGTGTATTGTCAGATGATAGTGCAATTAAACTGGAGATCAATAGCCTAAGAAACTGCAAGAACTTCACAAATACATGGAAATTAAATAACACCCTGCTGAACAACCATTGGATCACAGAGGAAATTAAAGAAGAAATTAGGCAGTTTCTACAATTAAATGATAATGCCAACACAATATACAGGAATCTGTGGGAAACAATGAAAGCAGCTCTATGAGGGAAAATCACAGCAGTAAATGCCCATAATAGGAAAACAGAGTGAGCTCAAATAAACAACCTAATGTTTAATCTTAAGTTTCTAGAAAAAGAAGAGCAAGACAAACCAAAAGCTTCTACAAGGGAAGAAATTATAAAGATCAGAGCAGAAATTAATGCAATGGAGACTAAGAGAACTATACAAAAAAATCGATGAATTGAAGAGTTGGTTTTTAAAGAATAAATAAGTCAATAAACCCTTAGTCAACCTTAACAAAAACAGGAAAGAAAAAGCTCAAATTCATGAAATTATGAGTGAAAAAGATGAAGTTACAACAGATCCAGCAGAAATCCAGAGAATCATCCATACCTACTTCAAAAGCTATACTCTAATAAAATGGAAACTACAGAAGAAATGGACAGATTCCTAGATACATATGAACTTCCGAAGTTGAACAAAGAAGATATAAAAAGTCTAAATATCCCAATTACATTCAGTGAAGTAGAAAATGTAATTAAAACATTACCAACAGCAAAAAAAAGCTTAGGTCCTGATAGATTCACTGTCAGCAGTGAATATCTACAAGATATTTACAGAAGAGCTATCTCCGCCACTATTTAAACTCTTCAGTGAAATTGAAACAGAAGCAATATTTCTAAATTCATTCATGGAAGCAAGTATTACTTTGATTCTAAAATTAAAGACCCAACCAAAGAAGAGAACTACAGGCCTATCTCCCTAATGAACATAGATGCAAAAATCCTCAATAAGATACTGACAAACAGAATACAGAAGACCATCAAGAAGATCATACACCCTGACCAAGTCGAATTTATCCCAGGGATGTAAGGATGGTACAACATATGTAAATCAATTAATGTAATACACTATATTAACAGAGTCAGTGACAAAAACCACATGATCATCTAAATAGATGCAGAAAAAGCATAGACAAAATTCAACACCAATTCATGATAAAAACTCTACAGAAAATTGGAATAGATGGTTTTTATCTCAACCTGAAAAACCAAGAACCAATATTCTAAGTGGTCAAAAACTGAACATCTTCATGCAAAAATCAGGAACAAGAGTAGGATGTCCACTGTCACCACTCCTGTTAAATATAGTTCTAGAAACATTAACCACAGCAATTAGACAAGAGAAAGAAATAAAACAAATGAGAGGGAAGGAAAAAGTTAAACTGTCACTATTTGCTGATGATATAATACTCTACATAGAAGACCCAAAAAACTCTACTGAAAGACTTCTAGACTTAATGGACAGATTTAGTAGTGTAGAGGGATACAAAGTCAACACTCAAAAATCAATAGACTTCTTGTACACAAAATAATAGACTCACTGAGAGAGAAATTAGGGAAAAAATTCCTTTCACAATAACATCCCCAGAAATGAAATATCTAGGAATCAATCTAACAAAGGAGAAAAAAGACCCAAAACAATCAGACCCCTCCATATACAAAGACCCAATTCAAAAATGGGCATCTGAAATTAAAGCAGCAAGTAAACATATGAAAAAATGTTCAACATTACTGGTCATTTGAGGGATGCAGATGATATTGGCACCTGCCTCGCAAGCACAAGGACCTAAGTTCAATCCATGGTCCAAAAAAAAAAAAAAAAAAAAAAAAAAAAAAAAAAAAAAAAAAAAAGAAAGAAAGAAAGAAAACAATATTGAGATTATACCTTACCCCAGAAAGAATGACTGCTATCTAGAAGTTAACCAATAACAAATGCTTATGGGATTGTGAGAAGAAAGGAACCCTTCTCCATTGTTGGTGGGAGTGCAGACTGCTGCAACAACTGTGGGAAATCAACATGGGGATACTTTAAAAAACTAGGATTAGAAATCCCATTTGATCCAGCTATCCTTCTGCTGGATATCTTTCCAAAACAATTTAAAGAATCATACTGCAGTGATATATGTGCACCTGTGTTTATAGTGGCACAGTTTGTAATAGCTAAAACTTGGAAACAACCCAAATGCCCATCATCTGGAGACTGGATAAAGAAGATGTGATTTTTCTATAAAATGGAGTACTACTCAGCCATAAAGATTGAGAAACTAGAAACATTTATAGTTAAATGGGTGCACATTGAGGCTATACTCTTACGTGAAATAAATAGGATACACTTGAGTAAACACTGAATAGTTTCTCTGGTGTGAAAAACCAAAAGTGTAAATAAGGTTCAAATGGTACAATTCAGAGTGTGAAATAGGAAGAAAATGGCTAAAGGAGTAGTGAAAAGGGTAAGGGAAAGGAAATAAGGGAAAAGAAAAAATGTGAAAAAACAGAAAAAAAGTCTTTGTAAATAGGGAAGGGTGAAGGAAGGGAGGGCAGGGATATGAGCAAAAAACAAGAATGAAGACATGATAAATGTAACCATATTGTTTGCTTTAAATGTACCAATATACTTAATGGGGGGAGAAGTATTCAATGTATCATGTAATTTATTAAATACTGTATTTAAAGCCAAAAGCAGTGTTTTCTGGGAACTGTATAATCTTTACTGAATCCATAGTATTTTATAGCACCATCAAATAGTTGAAAAATGTTAAGATAGAACCACTGGCATTTTATTAGAATTGCTTTTGCCAATAAAGTGTAAGTAAGTGCATCACTTGCAAACACCACTATGATTTGAGAACCACCATGTGTTTCTCCAGACTTCTGGCTGTTACCTCCATAGAAATACATGTCTCAATGGAACCTCTATAAGCCCAAGTTCCTAAGTGTGTTTATGGAGCTGAATCCCCTTCCCAGTTATGAATGGAAGGAAGAAAAAATGTACTTAAATTTTGAGATTTATATTTGGGTGTTGATAGATACTGCTGTATAATTTGTCTATTCTGGCTGATACAGAATGTCATACCTCTGAGACAGTTTCCCAGTTGAAAAAATTGTCATGGTAACTATGAAAGCAATCTGCTATAATAAATGTT
>NW_022900940.1:14648176-14650072 GCF_012274545.1 Fukomys damarensis
TACATAGTATATATGGTATATGTAGTATATACAGTATATATATAATAATCTATTATATATATGTAAAATCTTCAAAGAACAATTATAAAAAAAGTAGTACTTTCTCACTAGATAACAGTTATGAGGCTGCTGTGGCAGCTGAGTCCTCAAAATTGAAAATTCTAAGCTGATTCTCTCTGTGCATAGTATTTTATTGAAATATACATGGCAACCTGAAAAGAATTGCCTGAAAGTTTCCCATTCTTGAAACACACAACATGAAAGAAGATAATCGAAATATAATATATGGATCTGGTCTGAGCCACTCACTCAGCTGAGTCTATGATTGGCCACACTGATTCATCTGTGCCTCCTAAACACTGACTGAGCACCTGTAGCTATCCCCAACCTCTCAAGGGTCATCTAGAAGAAAAGATAGACAAGATAATGAACTAACTGCTAAGGACAAAAGACAATGCATTTGATCCCTGTGATAAATTAAAAAGGAGTCTTTCTTGTTGGAAAGCAATTATGTTGGTGCATTTTGCTGTTGAGATCAGACACAGAGTTGTAAAACAGGTTCTCAGGGGCACCTTGTGTGTTATTGGACTTGATTTCCAATGAGCTTTCAGCTTGACTCCTTCAAAACATTGCCACTTATAGCACTACAAATCGTAAGCTTTTAATCACTGCTAAGTGACAAACCTGGATGCTCACCAAAAGGCAAGCTGTGATTCAACAGCTTGAGTGTTGGTCTCGTAAGCTCTCCATTATTACTTGTAGTTTAGTAATTTGCTTTGAAATACCTTATAAGTAGACTTATGAAAGCATTTCTTGGGACACACACACACACACACACACATGCCTTGATATCAGAAAGAATTAAATACAGTGCACCTGAGTATTTTTACAATCCTTTTAAATAGCCTGAAACTTGACCATAGGTTTCCTACTTTAATGTTTTGTAAAGTTTTTTAGATCTAACTCTTGGTGACTGACAGTGCCTCAATTTCCTTATGTTACTGGGCACCTCTTCCTTAATCTTTTGTTTGGGAATCTTCTGGTTAATGAGAACTGGCCATCAATATTAAGGTGCACAAAATCAGTGACCACCTAGTTGATGGTAAGAAAGAACTTACTGTTTTTATAAAAATTATACATCTATAATATTCAGGTTAAGTGGGTCCTGGAGTAACACGCTTTCTCACAAAACTTAGGGGGAACACATGCCATTTTATTTCCAACTGACATAGTATTGGCTTTGGGTTTAGGTGCTGAAGACCTCTTATCTTCCAAAGTTCCCATTTACTTCCCTCTTGTGACTCCCTCTTTTTATTTGGCTTTCAAGTTTAGCATTATTTCCTACATACCTTCACACACTCCTTTCTGGGTCATTTTTTTTCTACTGTTATGTTCAAAGTGGACAGTGGGGTATATAGGTCCTCACAGAAGGCTACATAGTTTTCTTATCCAGTGACCATTATTGATGGACCAAGGACCATTTTAAATCTCATATTTAAGTAATTACTTTTTTTTTCCCCTCTTCAAGCTCTGGCTTCTTTGGCAAAATATAGTCTCAGAGTCTTGGTAGAATTTTCCTGCATCTTATTTAGTTAATTCCATGTGCCTTTGATGAAACATAACATTTTTTCTCAGATTTTAAAAAAATATTTATTTGCTTTTTCATCCTCATTCTTCTTGAATTAGTGAGATTGTTGGGTTTTGGGGGGCTAATCCTTAATCTCGTCTTTCTTTTAATCTGAGGAAATCTCTTCCAGGGAAACTCCATTCCACTCAATGGCACAGGGAGATGAAGTCCACTTTCATCTTATGGCTCTCCCATCTCAACACTCTCCTTCTCTGTTAGTTCCAGCAGAGAAAGAGAGAATTGGGAGTGTTATATATATAAATATAAAT
>NW_022900940.1:14650110-14682246 GCF_012274545.1 Fukomys damarensis
ATATATATATATCCCATCCTCATTAGAGTGGAGGAATAGTGCTATGTGTTCACCGGGAGTAGAGAAGAGTTTATTTAAATTACAATATTATAAAATGTTTAAACAGGCAGAGTTCTTGAGACAAGAGCCAGCTTTTTTTTCCTTCAGATATAAGGAAACAAAAGTGCTAAGAAATCCTTTTAAAATCACAGATATTTATGAGTAAGATCCAGTGTTAGACCTCAGCTCTCCTGCAATTCAGTTCAGGAATCTATTTACTTGCCTTCTCATCATACCAAGTTTTTGTAACAATCCCTAAATCATTAGAACTGAATAAATAAATTTGTATTTCAATGTGGCATTTGACTATGTATATGAATAGTTTTGTGGATATTAGTCACGCTTTCTCCATCTTCTATGTTAAAAAGAAGGAAATATGTACACAAATCCCATACTTCATATCTTTAAGGAGGAAACAGAATGTTGGAAAAATAGATGAGCAAACAAAATTATTAACACACTATGAAGGATGCTAGAAGCCAGGCATGATGGCATATATTGTAATCCCAGCACTTGGTAGGCTGAATGAGGATTGCTGAGTTTAAGGCCAGCCTGGGCTATATGGTAAATTTAAGGCCAATCTGAACTACACAGAGAGACCCTATATCAAAAAAGGGGAGGTGCTAGAATAAGTGTACCCTAGCTTAGGAAAATTAGAAGACTATGCCAAATTTAACAGTTAGGTATTCCCTGAAATTATTTACAGGAATCACAAAGTAGTTATTTTAGGTTTTTATTATGGAGCTACATATAATTTCCAGTCTCAGCTCTGACTTTCATGTGCATTGTGGCTTTAGTATGTTGATATCTGAATGCTGCTTTTCTCACCTATAAAATGGGATAGAAATTCCTGCCTCTCAGGGTCAATTTATGAAGCAAATTAATGTATATAAAGCATTGATAAAAAATGCAGTTAGTGGATACTTAATAAATGGTAGCTATTATTGTTGACAGTTTTCCTTGAAGATTCAAAATACTTAAGGTGTCACACTCACTACTACTGAGAAACTTCCTATTATAATACCAAGATTAAAACATATGAGATATAAACTATATACTTGTTAAAGTCGCTGCTGTACTATCACCAGCACTACCACCATCTACAACATTGGTCTCATAACCTTATGCATTGCTGACTTAGAAATCTTGGTTCCAAAGGGAGGAAGCTTTCATCAGGAGAAAGAATGATGACTTCACTGAGCTGGAAGTTAAGAGAATCAACTCAGAATTGTCTCAGAATCAATTGGCAAAGAAGAGATTAATATTATGGCTGGAGTGACTGATCCTGATTACCAAGGATAATTAAATTACTTCTCCACAATGGAGATAGAGTAAAATATGATTGGATTAGAGGACCACTCTTAAGCCATTTTTTAAATGTTAGTGTGACTCCTGATTAGGGTTGTGGAAGATTATGGCAAACCTATCCAGGTGAGGTAACAAATAACTGGGTTTGGGTTGTTCCATAAGATGCAGAACTGTGACCAACTGAGGGCAAAACTAATGTGGAATGAGTATGAAGGAAGATAGGTATAAATATCAGCTACAAGCAAGTATGTGATCAGTAACAGACAACTGTAATAGCATGAGTACATCCTCTTTAGTAAAATTACATGTGTGGTCATTAAATAAATACCTTATTTTCTTTCCTCTGTTATCCTTTTTAGTTCAACATAAGATTTATTATGAGTTTACTCAACAGAATATAATGGTAACTTTATATAATTGTGTTTAAGTTATAAGATATCAAGAAGAATAATATTATTCAAAAATGTGCATCTCAGCAGTTAGTGTATTTTTGGTTGCATACAGGATGGCTGTATGATAAAGATGGAGTATAATCTTGTTATCATGTAATCAGAGATTACATATGGTTTAAGGCAATACATATGGGTGCCAATTTCTTAAGAGGTTAACTTATGATGGTTGGTTTTATGTGTCAGCTTGTCTGGACCCACAGTGTCCACATATTTGATCAAACATGATGGATATTTATTTTACTACTGGGAATTGAATCCAGGGCCTCACACATGCTGGGCAAGTACTTTTCCTCTGAGCTACAGCCTCGCCCTTCCTGTGGATATTTCTCTGAGGGGGTTTTAGGATATTAACATTTGAATTGGTGAACTTTGAGTAGAGAGGAGTGTTCTCCATGGGTGCATGGGCCTCTTGCAATCACAAATAGAAAACAAAGACAAGATTTCCCTCCTGGATGGAAGGAATCCTTTAGCAAACTGCCTTCAGACTTGAACTTGCAAAATCAGCTCTTTCCTGGTCTCCATACTGCCAGATTTTAGATTTATTTCCTTTGTGTTGGCTAATTTCTTAAATCTCCCTGACCCCAAAACTCAAACACACACATGCACTGTAGGTTCCATTATCCTAATACAATCACTGTATTCACAGAAATAATTGCAATTTCTGACATTGATCCAGATATTATATATTTCTGATATTTTGTCTTATGTCATTGATTTCATGAAAATTTTATAAGATCTGATAGAAATAGGTATAATTTTTGCTCCTATTGTGATACTAAAGTCCAGAAAGTCTCAGTAACATGTCCATTCTAATTGAAAAACTATTATTTCCTTCAATGGTACCTTAAATACTAATACTAAATGTGTTATATATGAGTGTGTACATAAATATGAATGAGTAAATGACCTATGCAGTATTGAATATTTGAAATAATGCTATAAAATGCCAAATCCCTGACAAATATATGAATAATAAATTTAAAATTGCTGATACGTAAAGAGGCAAAAATCTCCAATGATGAGAAATACACCGCACATATTTTAGGAGCTGTTTTGAATGACAGGGCCCAGTGGATCTAGTGATCATGTGCTAATCCACAGATAAACTTGGTATTTGCAGTGCCTTTTTTTTTTTAATCTCAGCAAACATTTATTGTAAGAGTGCTAGGCCAGGAGCTTATAATCTAATGAAGAGGATTAGATAAGGATACCAAAAACTGTAATGCCAGAAAGATTAAAGTGAATGAAGTAAGTTAAAAGAAATACAATGCATTGTCATAAAGACCAAAGAAGGAGAATGTGTATTTGGCAAGCTGGATTGGATAAGTGGTGTTGTTCTTCCAATTTTTCTTATCTACTACTCACTGAAGAGAACGTACATCAAATGAGCACCCTCCCTACACACCAATATTCATAGTCAAGGCTTAAATACAAGGATAGGCATAGCCTTGATGCTAACCTTGCCTCACCCCTCACCATTTTCTCTTACTGTCACCTTCATTTTAACTATACAGTGATTCCCTATCCTTTGTACATGCTCATTCTACCAGACACCATCCCTTCTCTCTTTCTGCTATCAGTTTCTATTTTTTATCAGTACATGTTTGCATTACATGA
The DNA here is from genome assembly GCF_012274545.1 of Fukomys damarensis. Taxonomy (NCBI): domain Eukaryota; kingdom Metazoa; phylum Chordata; class Mammalia; order Rodentia; family Bathyergidae; genus Fukomys; species Fukomys damarensis. The sequence continues at coordinate 14,653,527 of NW_022900940.1, forward strand.
TTACATTTTTTTCTGGGGAGTTGGTACATGTGCATAACATGTCTCAATTCTCTTTTTTTCCTCATTGAGTTTATTGGTACATTTTAGGTATACAGTACAGTTACACTCACCATTGGGATCTTGTACCTTTACATGACAGGTCTTGGTTCTCATTTTTTCCCCTTGTCCCTGCCCTCCCTTCACCCCTCCTCCCTTTTCCATCCCTCCCTCTCCCTTTCCTCCATTCTTTGATCCCCTTTCCATTTGAAAAAAAATGTATTTCCCCACTTCCTATTATCTGTCATTTATTTTACTCTTCATTTATATTGTAGGTTTCTTGTATGAGAGAAGCCATGCAGTAAATATTTAAGCTTTTGTGTCTGATTTATTTCACTTAACTTTAGGGTATCAAGATGCATAAATTTTCCTACAAATGACTGAAATTTTTGTCCTTTATGGCATAGAGTACATAGTGTACAATACCACATTAAAAAAAAACTATTTATCTTTTGTTGGACATATAGATCTCTTCAAAAATTTAATTATTATGAATTGTGCTGCTATAAACATGGGTATGCGTACATCACTATAATGTAATGTCTTCAGCTCTTTCAGGAAGATACCTGGAAGGCAAAGAGCTGAACTTCTAGTTTTGCTTTTTTGAGGAATCTCCATACTGATTTCCATAGTGATTGTACCTGGTGACATTCCCACTAGCAATGTTGAAATGCTGCTCTTTCCCTGCAGCCTCACCAGCATTTATTAGTATTGATTTTTTTATGATACCATTCTTTCTGGAGTAAAACAAAATCTCAGTGTTGTTTTAATTTGCATCTCTACAATGGCAAGTGATGTTGAACATTTTTCATGTACTCATGGGCCATTTGTACATCTGAGAATTGTCTATTCATTTTGGTTGCCCCATTTTTGATTGGTTTTTTTATTTTGGGACACCTAATCTTTTTGAGTTCTTTATATAGTCCAGATATAAGTCCTTTATCTAAGGAATAGTTGACAAATGTTTTCTCATTCTGTAGGTTGTCTCTTCATTCTAATTGTTGATTACTTTGCTATACAGAGCTTCTTAATTTGATACTATCCTATTTGCTGATTACTGGTACTATTTCTTGTGCCCTTAGAGTTCTGTTGAGAAAGTCCTTGCTGATGCCTATGCCTCCAAGAGTTTCCATCCCTCCTACCCTCTTTTACTGGTATATTTTACTTGTTCTTTCCATCTCAGATCTAAATGCAAAGCCTTCTTCTTAGCTCCCATCTAATTCAGATACCTTTGGCATTGTTTCATGGGACCTTGTTCATAACCTTCATCTTCATTTGTAGATGTAAACTTGGCAATACGGAGTGAGCTGGAATGAATTAATGCACTCCATAGAATGCAAAAAGTAGCCCTTTCATTTTTCTCTGTCCATTTTTAAGTACAATCTAGTGTGTGTCACTAAATCTTGGGAAAATCTCATAGCTCACCTAGACACTGTTGGGTATTTATAAATAGACTTTGAAAAGTCTATAGCAGTTTAAAATAGGAATGGTATATGCTATCAGGACCCCTCTCTTACTTTTATGGGTTCATTTACTTGATGATACCACCACCTGTTCCATAAGGAATGAGAACAGGAAAGAGGAGGTACATACAGCTTCTTCCCCATAAACACAAACAGCATTTAAATGAATAAATTCACTTTACCACTTTGAGATTGTGCTTCTTTGCACCCCAGACAGTGCAAAGCACATTAGAGGACGTTAACTGTAGCCCTCTGCACAGAGCATGTCAGATAGTTTAAATAAATGTGTACGTCTCTCTACTTTAAATAAACATATCCCTTTTTATTTACTTTAAGTAAATGAAATAAAAGTCCATCTCTCCCTATTACAAATGAATGAAATATGCTTGCACCTTTCAGAGGTTAAAGAAATCATTGCAAATACATTCATTTAAAGGGTTTTGTGCCCAACAGAAAAGGGGCTAGATGCTCATCGTTAATGTTTTCAGTGTTGTTTACCACCCTCCCCACCGTGCATCGCTCTATCCATGCCCCTTTGCACCCTACAGTGGAACATTTTTGCCTGTTGTTTCCCTTACCCAAACTTCTTTGAGATCTTTGCTCTGTCTCTCAGTGTTCATCACGCTAAAATACCTTATCATCATCTTCACATATGACAACATCACCAAATTAAACATCCCATTTGATGACATCTGTGTACGAAATTCTAAAGCAGCACCTTAGGAGGACCAAAAGAACAGGCGTTCAAAAGGACATGAAAAAGCAAAGATGATGAGTCAGTCTGCCGTGCCACTGTAGGTGTCAATATCCACCAAATAAAAATTCAATCATCCACGATCACACAGCTCAAAACCATAGTGGGTCTTTATTACTCAGATTAAATGTAATTCATATCATGTCATTGTTCTGATATATGTGGCTTTCTAATTAGCTATATAAATAATCGAGTTAGGTTTCAAGAGAGCCATTTACCTGGAGGTAGCTCACAAAATAGCAAAAGAGAATAAGAAAGACCTAAAATAAATTAACTTGAATTCAAGCTGCTGATTATATACAAGCTTTAAAACTGTGTCAAGCGCAGCTGTCACTGAGTGAAGTATTCAATATATATTTAGTTGTATAATGATGGAGGGCTTAATAAAGCTATCTGACACATGGTTTTACATATGTCAGGTATCTCCTAACTGTACAAATGTCAGCTCTGTAGACAATAATCTTGGATATAGACATTGTTAAAGATAATGTCAATGATCATAGCTTTCTAGAGTGGATGCCCCGAAGTATATTTCTCTGGTTAGAAGCCTAGCTGCAAATTTATAGTTATTTCCATTTTATTTTTGTTGGTGGTAAGCTATGCAATTTTTAACAGCAACAGTTTGTGGATAATTTGAGGATAATTTGTGGGTAATTTGAGGTATAGATTGCTATATACAATAATAACATATATATATATATATATATATATAAAAAATCTTATATATAATATTTCATTTCAAAACTTTGTTACTGGTATTCTGAATTGTATTACTTTACATGACAGGCATTTTGAGTGTGTAACAAAATATTAAATTAGTAGGGGATTCACTGGTGGGCCCCTAAAAGCTATGTCCACATCTTAATCAGTATCACTTACCATACTGGGAAAGGAATCTTTGCAGAATTAAGTTGAGGAACTCAAGATGAAGTTTATTAGCTGGTGGGCTATAAACCCAAAGAGATGTGTCCTTATAAGATAAAGAAACAGGGAAATTTAAGAGAAAGAAAGAGACTACACAGATATAGAGAAGAAGCCAAGTTAAGATGGAGACAGAAATCAGAATAATGAAGCCACGAGGAGTGTCTGGAGCCAACAAAGGCTGTCAGAGTCTAGGGAGACTTCTCTCCTCAAGCTTCGGAAGAAACACAGGCCTATTGGCGCCCAGATTTTAGAATTTTGCCCTATAGAAGTGTGAGCATTATTTTTCTTTTCTTTCTTATTTTTTAAGGCAACTAGTGATTCCTATTCCTAGGATGTTAAAAACAATACCTACAAGATCCCAACAATGAATGTAACTGTACTGTATCCCTAAAATGTACCAATAAACTCAATTAAAGCTGAAAAAAAAGAATACCTAGTTTACATACTCTTGTAGGTTTTATTATAGTCTGTTCTTCCCATGATATAAAGTTAACATATGTTCCTGTTCACAGTAAAGTTACATATAATTTGTTGCACATAATTCAGAAATCTAAAATTTTATGCAGTATAGACCTATTTTCCAGTAAATAGAAAAACCTTCATTTGGAGGTTCTGAATGGATTTTGTCAGATTATTAGATTTAATTCTAGAGTAACTGAAAGCAAAAATGAGAATCAAGATGGTGGCACCAAGGCATAGATTAACATGTTGTCACTTCAAAGGCAGTCAGCAGGTGAGCCAAAAAACATTGATTATCAACTTTATTGCATGAATATTGAATTTATTAATTTCTGTCCTAATTCTGCTGTCTTGCCTTTACTTAAAACCACAGCTCCCAATAGGGAAGAAAGAAAGAATTATCAGATTACTCACATTTTTCTTTGCAAAATTTGTACCTTATAATTAAAATGCCAGCACGAGAGACAGAGCACGGAAGCATATTACTAATGTGTGGAAGAAGTAGATTTTTTTGTATTTATTATGTATTGTAAAATCTTTGAGCATATGAGAAAAAAGCAGTGAGCAAAAGCTTGAGGGAATAAAAGATATTTGCACTAATTCTGGTTAGTATTGCCGGATGAATATTTAGTGAACAGGGATACATACAAATTATTAAAATGGATTTGAAAATCCATTAATTAAGAATCTGCTATGGTCACTGTTCTAAGTGTGTTACTGCTGAAATTCTACTAGGGTAATGAATCAACAAAGTTGCATATTTTACATGAAAGTTTTTCCCTTTCTTCAAAGAATTTTATTCTCCTTTCCTTTTCTTTTTAATTTTTGTGGTTTTTATTTTTAAGTTCATTTTATTGGTACACTTTTGATTTACATAGTGATAGCATTCATCACAGGGAATTTGTACCATACATAATAAATCTTGATTTTCCATTTTTTCTCCATTTGTCTCCCCTTCCATCAATCCTTCTTTTCCTCATTTTTTATAAAAGCTTTGTTTCCACTTTTTCCTTCTCTTTTCTTCTCAATGTTTTGGGAACTTACTGACAGAGCTGTAGTCACAAGCGCCATCAAGGTCAAATCCCCATGATTTGAAGGCACAAGAGTCCAGACCTTAAACTCCACATAGCACTCTAATGGTTTTGTTTATTGATAATGTGCTGAGAAACTATGTGGGGGAAACTGACCAGAGTTACTCAAAGGTATTCGTGGTGGTTATAACCTAAGATGTTGCTATGTCAAGGTGAATCTCTATAATCTCCAGCATTTATAAGTAGAAGAAATGTGCCCATCATAATAAAAGAAAAAGAAATCAATGAGAAAAATTCAGGCTGCCAGGAAAATTAGCAAAGCCAATTCTAAGACTAGAGATAGCCAAAATGCATATTGAAACCCTAAGGAGATAACAAGAACCCCCAACCAACCAACCAGTCAAAAGTTCTCAGTGGCCAAAGCTTAAACAGTTTAAGCAACAAAATAAAATATCATTGGATTATAACCAAAATATACAATGAATACCCATTAATTCGTATAGATACAAGTCAATGTTTGAATAAATACATAAATAGTAGAGTGGATAAATCTCTCATGTAACAAAATTCCAAATTTTATATATATATATACTGTGCTCTTTAAGTGAGCACTATACTACAGTAACACTCTATACTAAAATGACTTCCAGGGAGAATAGCATGGAAAGGGAGAACAGAAGTGTAACTTTACAGGGAGTAAGGCCAGCAAACACTACCTTAGCCAAGTAATCAAGGTTAATATCAGGAATAATAGGTCACAGTGATAGTATGTGCCTTTAATAGTCGCACTTTACCTTTGTGGTAACTAAAATTGCTATAAAATATAAATTTAATTTACAAAAGTGTGTCATTAATGCACACACAGTGAGTGAGGTGTACATTGTTTCAAACAATCTGACAAACAATTTAACATTATTTAGTTAAATTGAAGAGATAAAACTTATGACCTAGGAATACAGTCCCTGAATTGGTCTCTAAAGAAATGAGTATACTCTTCTTTCAGAAATAATGTGTAAGATTATTGATGAATGTTAAATAATGAAAACAGCATAGTTGTCCATCAAGAGTAGATTGAGAAAATCATGATCTAATCATGTGACTGAGTTCTTTTTATTAGTAAAAATTAATGAACTACAGCTATACATAAATCTGTGCCAATGGATGACCATAAATAATTACACAATACCATTGTATAGGTTTCATTAAATGAATTTTAAACGTGCAAATGCAAATAAATATATTATTTATGGATAACAGTATGTGACAATATTAAAACAATGGAAACTAGCAAAAAGAATAAGATAGAAGAGAGGCACACAAAACACTTAAAATGAATGTCCTTTTTAGACTATATGGTGGCTAATAAGTGTTAAGTCAGCTTCCTTTGATCCTTAAACATTTGAATAAAGACTTTTTCTGCTCAAATGTTTTTATATCTGCTCAATTATTCTAATGTACAATGATAATTTCTTATCCATCCCCAAACGGACATCCCAAGGACATCTCCTTGCATGACTTCCTCCTTCTGTGGGAATAGAAAATCCATCAAGAGTCTTAGCTTTGAATATAACAAAGAGGGAGTTGTACTTATCTGTCTCTAGGCGATTAATTCATTTTGGTGCTCTAGGAAGAGACAAAGAGAGAACATGCTTTAACTAGTTTAAGCCTGGGCTAACAATTATTTTAAGATGATAAAGCTACCTTCTTTGCTCAAGTGCCTGAAGATTCTGCCTGTGGCAATCAGATTTTCTGTTAATGGCAAGTTTAAAGTCAATGTAAATGTTCTTAGACAAAACGTGAGGCTTTCAAGGAGGAGGAAGGTGAGAAGAAAAAAAATGTTTTATAATCCTCCAAAATTCATTTAAATTGATCTTAAATGTTTATATGTAAGATTGCTTTTGTGTGCAGGAATGTTTTTTCAGTCTATGTTATGCAGCATTTGTTTGTGGAGATGCTCCTCTATTTGTCTTTATCCAGAGGAAGAGCAGCTGCCACAATCTAAATCAATCAGTACGTCAAATTCCACTTACACAAAGTGATTATCTTTCTCATAGGTGATATATAATCAAATCCAAACTTATACATTTAATGAAACTTTGATTAAAATTTCTGAGAAACTTATCTTTCTCATGGTCCCCAGGGCTGAGAAAATAACAAAACCCAGAGCTGATAAAGCCGTTTTACTTTGTGGACAGAGGTAGCAGTTGATGCATTCAGAATTTTAAAAGGCAGATGCAAAAAAAAATGGAAGGATACTGATAGCAGAATTTGAACCCCATCAAGATCATTTTCTTGCAAGCAACGCACTCAAGAAAATACAACATCTTAATAATAGAGGTTTTTCTGTTCTACTATGGCAGAGGCAGGGCCTAAAACATATTAGAGAGTTGGAAGCAGTCTAAAGACTGAAGAAGAGTAACTGAATATGGGACTTCTGGATATTTGGTTCTATGGGTTTATATGATTGTACTTGCTCTCTAATCTGAATTGGAGGAACAGGAAGGCAAGAGGCTACTTTTCCCCCTGGAATCTCTTACTCTGCTAGGTTCTTAAATAAGAATATGCATCTCCTTAATGGCTAATGTAAAGATGGGTGGTAGGGGAAAGGAAATAAAGGAAAAGAAAAAATATGAGAAAAGGAAAAAAAAATGGAAACAAAGTCTTTGTAACTGGGAAGGGAGGAAGGGGTGAGGGGAGGGCAGGGGTATGGAGAAAAAATGAGAATCAAGATCTGTCATGTAAAGGTACAGGATCCCAATGATGAATGTAACTGTATTGTACACCTAAAATGTACCAATAAACTCAATGGAAAAAAATAAAGATAGGTGTCAGGACTTAGGAAGGTGTATTATTGGCTCTTCCTGGTGTTTATTAGCATATACAGAATATAGCTCTTCTTTGTTGGAAACTCCCTGTAATTTGGATAAAGCAGAAATAAATACCTCTCCGTCTTCAGTAAAGAGCCCACTTCAAGGGACTGACTAAAGCATCCATTTTTGGCTTCAAATACTGGCTTTGCTATTTATCAGCTTCTTGTATCTCCATAGCCCAATTTCCTATTGTTCTAGGTAGGAGTATAACAGATCATATCTTGTATATCTGTAGTAAGGATTTAATGAGTTACTTATTGATAAGATTGCCTGATATATAATGGCATATAGTTATACTAAATATATGTCAAATAAATATAAATGTAAATAAGTAATCATATTCCATAGGTAAATTCCTCAGGTGAGAGAGAGATAAAAGGAGAGGGGGGGAGAGACAGAGAGAGAGGGAGGGAGGGAGATTGAATATATACTATTAGGTGCTGTTTGATGATTCGTTTAAATTACTGTATAGTTTCTTTGGGTTGGTTGTTTTTTAAAAGAAGGTTGTTCATTGGAACACAGGCCATGGGATGTCCTTTATCAATAGTAAAAATTATTATCCTTACCTTCTGGGATAGAGGGCTGTAAACTCAGTGAAAGTGGTGCCTGAGTTTTCTAATTTGTGAATTTGTTGGACTCTTCTTTATTTTCTTTGTAGTTTCTTCTCAAAACAGTTCTGCACTCAGAAAACTGACTCTCTCATGAGTTATTGGAATTTGTTCTCGTAAAACCCACCCACTTGTTCCGACTATGCACAGTTCTGCAGTTTTCCTCTGGCCTTCTGTGCCATCTCTGCCTCCTCCGTCTCTTGCTAACAGTTAATGAGTAACCCAAGATCATTTTCCTCAACACCCGCCTACCAGGAGGACATACCTATTAAACATTCAATCTCCCTGCTGACTTCAGGACATTTTTGCTTTTCTGAATTGCCTTTTATGTTCATGTACTGTGAAGTCGAAGCTGAGCCTGGCCGATTGTCCAAGTTCTGATTCCAAAGTTATTATCTGGCGCCCTGAGGCAAAGTGGTTGGCAGTCCCTGAAGCCAGTACTTGCCCAGGCACCCCAGGTGGCTATAATTGCCTTTCTTGCATCCTGCTCAACACCTTAATGATTATATGCCATGTTGGGTTTCGCTCACCTACCACTTTTGAAGAGGGCAGGTTCTTCCTCCAAGTAAAGTTGACCAAACCAAAGCCTCACCACCTTAGTAGAGGAATTTTGAAAAGAACAAATCCATCTCAGTCTGGAGCAGGTTTCCCTAGTCCAAAAAGTGGCAGCAACTTGGTCAGCCAGGGTCTCATAAATGTGGGGACATGAAAGCTGGGTCCAAATGAGAGATTCAGTCTCTGAATCCTGTTCTTGTTATTAAGACCTGAAATATTAGATAATGTAATTGTACAGCTCTCACTGTACATTTCACTCAATGTATCAGTTGAGTTCTTGTCTGAAAATGTCACTTTCATCACACAGTTTGAGGACTCCAATTTTAAAAAGAGTTAATGTTTATTTAGTGTTTACTATGTGCTAAGCGTAAGTCTAAGAGCTTTAACTTTATTAGTATTTTTACTACTCAGGGCAACCTCATGAGATGACTATTATTCTTATCCCCATTTGAGAGAGGAAATGAAGAAAATTTACAAAGTCACATAGTTAATAGCTGAGGTTACACGTCTTCAAATGTAGGTGATTTGTCTTCAGTGCCAGCAGCCTTAACCAGACTGTCTCAAGGTGGAGTTTGAGAGTCATTAGTTTTCTAATACCTGTATATAGCCCATGTGAGGTGATCAGCCATGACCACAACATTTTTCCCTAGCTTTCTGTTTTTCATTACCTATTTCCTTCAACTGCACTTGCACAGGCAATTGGACTGGCTATTCACCTGACTACTGGTTGCACTGGGAATATTGTACTTGACTTACTGTTTCCCATTCCAATTGTCTTTGTCACAAATTCAGTATTAGAAAACAGATATGGAGTTAATGAGATGTGACCTTCCTGGAGCTCTGAGATTATATGGACCTGGAGTTAGAGTCACCATATTTGTAATTCAGAGACACTGAAAAAGCACATTTTCGGGAGAGAGAAGTATCAGAAACTAAGTAAAATTCCAGTGGTAATTTAAAAGAAAGAATAACAGTGAGACAAGCCTCAGTTTTTTCAAAAAGAAAATAACCATCTTTAGTCCAGAAACAGAGAAGAGGCTGACCTACAGAGACGAGAATGATGTAGATACAAAGACAAGTGAAGACAGATGACTGTGAAATTTTAGACCACCTTGAGAAACTCCACTTCCCATGTGAGACAAAGACATGCAGCACTGTACTTCTTGCTGTTTGGTTAAGTTCCCTCTATTTTCTTCCAGACAGTGCCGTCTAACTTGAAACAGCTGCAAATGACTCCTGGTCCTTAGTCACAGGAAAACTGTGCCAGACATGAATGGATAGAATTTGGTAAGTAGTTTTATTTGACCTCAATATGCCAAGTAAAAGTATACTGTCTAGGGTTGAGAAACTTAACCATTTCATATATTCTTGGTGTTTAGTAGAACACTGTATATTCCGATTTTGGTTTTTATTTTCTGGTATGTTTTTAGGACTTAGTTTTGACAACCCAGTGTTTGTTTACTATTGGTAACCAATAGTAAATGACTTTTTGTTGGCAACAAATCATCTTGATTTCAATCCAGCAATTCTGGGAAGATTGAAAGCCCAGTTCAGAGGGCAAAATTCTTACGTGTACTTCCAATGATGATTTGTTGAGGAATAAACAAGTGACCCAATCAGAAAAATCAGAATGCAAGTTGAGGGAATGTTATAATACAATTATGAACTCACTCTCTGGCTGCTAGAAGTAAATCAGAAGAAAAGTTGTTTTGGGATTGCTGAAAACTATACTTTGCTCTCCTTAGAACAAAAAGTGACTGAGGAAAAGTATCATTCTACAGAGGAAAGACAGTTATTGTTATAGCCAGTCATACCGGACACTGTAGTATAACCTGGAGTATTAGAATATATAAACTGAATTTTTTCTTTTTCTTCTTAGACTAGTAAATTGGAGAAATTTTACATTTTATTGTTAAATTAGAAAAATAAAGGTCCAGAGTACTATACAAATTATGGTCCCATTATCATAACACAGTGAGTACCGATAAAACTCTCTGCCCAATCCTGTAATCTGTGTAATCATGGGAAGCTATGCATCCAATTTTAACAGTAGTTACCTATGAATAACAACTGTCCAGGTGGAGCTAGAGTAAGATAGCAAAGGAGGAAGTCATGATAGACCACACTATGATATTAGATTTATGCAAAGTTATTGCATGTACTTATGGATAGATGGATATGAGAACATCAATGAAATGTTGATTAAAGTTTTCTTAAAACCATTGAATTTTAGGTGATTTAAATTTTTCTTTAATATATTTTTAGCTTTGTTAATGTATTTTTAGTTGGAAAATGTGTTAGAAATATCAGCTATACATGAGAAAAGAAGCAATATTGTGCTAAGCATTTTCTCATTTTTAATCAACTCTCATTTTAATCAACATATTAAAATGTTTAATCAACATATTACAATAAAACTGCATATTTGTAGGTTAAACATTTTTCTTTTATGGTATTTTTTTCCAAAAGTTGAAACATGAATTTTTTTTTCTGTCCTTCTTTACTGTGGTTACCAAATTCCACCCCCCTAATATTCATGCTTCTTTTTTCTCTCTTTTCCTCGCTCTTTTATTTTGCTTTGCATTGTTTTGTTTTATTTGTTGTCCCATAGATCAAAGTCTGAGTCTCACACAGGCTAGACAAGCGCTCTATTACTTAAATACATCCTCAGACCTTTTGAAAACATTTATTTTGAGATAGAGTCTTTCTAAATTGCCCAGACCAGGCTTGAATTGTGGTTCTCCTGTCTCAGCCTTTTGAGGAGCTGGGATTACAGGCATGTATGACCATGTCTGGCTTGTTAGTTTTTTTGTTAAAAAAAAAAATCATTGCATTTTTAAAACTTTGGGACTAAAGTATAAATTATTGTGATCGAAACCGAGACCTCTTTATGAATTAGCAGGGAAAAGAAAAATGGTATGAACAATTGGTTTGTTTCTATCACATGAAATAGAAACTTTCTTAGATTGTTTTGGAAAAAAAGGATGGGGGAATTCTTACAAGGAATCAAGGCTGCTCTACTAAACCAGGACAAGGGATATAATTGGTTCCCTTGACAGTGAGGAAAAAGAAATAGGGGACTTGAGAACAAAAGCCTGAATTCTTTCTGATTTTCTGTATGCCATCTCCTTTGTGCTCTCATTCTTTCTCAGAAGTGCTTTTATTGCTTTTCTCTGCATAGGTAGCTGATGGGTTTCCACAGTGCATGTTGCTGCATTTTTAAAATTTTTCTCCCCAGAAAAGATTCATAATGGACAACTATAGTAAGGAATTTCTAGAAAGTGTCCACCCTGATCCAGTGTCCATTTCGGGTCAGCATCCACACTTGGCTTATTCAGATATAGTCAGGATCAGGAATCAAAAATCATTAAGCTTCTGCTGATGCCTTCCCACCCAGCTGTACACCAGGGGTTAACAAAGAACTCAGAGAAGTATGTGTGTGTGGTGTGACTGCTAGTTTACTGGTCTCTTTTCACCCTTCCATGTCTGTGAAGTCTTTTCAGAATGAGGCCATTGCTGCAGCATTAACCTGGATCTTTGTTCTCTGGGTCATATGTGCTTGAACACTGGTTGCGATGTGGGTAACTATCATTTTATTATAGGAGCGGGACAGGTACAGTTACCAGTTAATAAAATAGAGATGATTCTAACATTCATTTTCTTTTGTTTTTTAATTTATTTAATGACTACTATTTTGGCAACAGTATTGCCACGATGTAGTAATGATAGTGAATCATTTAGAGCTTTCATGATAAAACATCCCACTGTAACATGTGCCATAGGTTTTACCACCACTGCCCTATATCATCCAAGTTAATTTGTATTTGTTAACCTTTGAGCACACAATATCACATATATTTGAAGTGAAAGAAATATAATTGTGATAGTCCAGGATATATCATGTAAAATATAAAACAATTAATTGATTATACACACTCTTTAAAATAAACGAGATACTGAAATATGTGCTAGTCGTGTTGCTAAATACCTTAACATGCATTGTCACACTTAATCTTAATAAAAATCTTCTGAGTAAAGTCCATTTCTATTCCCACTCTGTAAATAATGAAACTTGAGGTTACAACATTCAGTAACTTGCAGAAGAGTCCACATGTAGTTCTTACAGACTTGAAGCCAGGTTACTTTGCGCCTAGCCAAATCTCGGGTGATGTGGTTCTTCCCAAGTAGAAAGTCAGATTTTCAAATGATTGAAAAGACGTGGAGATCTGACTGCTATGAGGAAGAGTGATCTTAAGAATAGTGACCTCTGTAATACAAGAGACTGTTTTCTACCTCAACCGAGGCTGTCAGTGTCCTTGTTACAAATTAATGTATACCCTTTGTCAGTGCTTCCAACCCAAGTTCTGCAGAAGCTAAGGATAGCTAAGCTTAGGACCTTAGAAAAATGACCATTTATTTCCCTCAGTGCTACCAAGTGTCTAGAAAGACATAATAACATTTTCGTAAAGAAGTTTCAATCCTAGATAATCCCATTTCAGATCCCGTTCAGAATCAGCTAACAGTGTAAATTAAAAATGAAGAAAAGAATAGTGGCCAGTGTAACTTCTGAGCTAGGAAATATGACTTGGAATAAAAGCCAGGTTCATTGCATGAAGCTAAAATATAATGAAAGGAAGTTCTGGGATGTTATAGGAAGCACTCCTTAAAGAAGTATTAATGTCCACATTAGCATGTTATTTCTTTAGTACATTCTTAAAGCAGTCACTTTGTTAACAAATCACTTTAAAGCCTTTGTTCTATATAAGTAATTGCTCTGTTCACAGTGAATAACATAAAATGTTAATAAACCTTTAAAACTTCAGAACTAGCAATATATTCAAATAATGCATTTTGTAGCCTGTTATTTGGGAGACTAAATCACATGGATCATTATTTGTATTTAATTCTGACCTGCTGCAAATGCAAAAATCTAAATTCTATTTAGGTGGCTATTCAGTTATATATCTAAATAATTTTGAATGCTTACTATTTGATTTTTTCTTTCATTCAATTATTTCAGTGTTTTAAATTAAAGGAACTTCAACACATTTTATAACCATAAAGAAAATTAGTGTCATACTTTATTTTTTCCCTAAAAATTATGTCATTTAGGCCTATGTGGTTTAAGGATTTCTTCTTAACTGGGCATATATTAGATTTTTTGAAAAGAGCTTATACCTAAATTTCTTGATGTGCTAAATAATGTATAAAATTGCCTCCTGATTTACTATAAGTAGATTATCGATTAAGTAGAAACTGTACTACTAATTCCCCATAGAAGATGGCTTTAATTCTTCATTGTGTTCCTGAGTTCAAGAAGGCAGGGTTTTGTAGGATAAAGTAGGCACTTTATTCACTTTAAGAAGCAGTCAATCGAAGCATGAATTGTTTTTGTATGATCTACTATTTGAATCACAATACCTAGAGTTATCAATATTTCTGTATTCAAATGACAATCTGCACCCCCAAAGACTATTTAGATACAGTTTTTATCAAGATAAATAGTCTCTCTAATTTACTATATTAATTTAATTGTCTTTTTTTGTTGATTCCTAGAAGTTGTCTAGAATATCGTATTGGTTTAGGACACACACACACACGCGCGGGTGCGTGCACACGCACATGCGCACACACACACACAACTGCTAGACAAAGATGTATTAACTTTGAATCACAAAAAATGGTTGAATAATTCAAAGCTACCATTTATAGTTTCCAGGAAATGTGACCCACACTTTCATAATTTACTTTTGATGCATTCATTTTGAAATGAGCAATTCTAGATTAATTAGAAACTATAGTCTCCTAGAAAACTGTGTATAGGGCCGGGGATTTAGCTCAGTGGTTCCGCCTCCTGCCTGGCAAATGCAAAGTCTGAGTTCGATCGCTGGTACAAAAAAAAAAAAAAAAAAAAAAAAAAAAATTGTCATTGTCATTGAAAACTATGGATAGAACAGAGGGGATATCTGAAGACACTTTGCCAGGTCTCAGAGCAGAACTTACATCTCTGTGCACAATGGCATCATTTTGACACTGCACCCTGCAGAGAATACAGAATTGCTCCTCAGTTATGAATACAGGATTCTGTCACCAAGGCCATCAGGGCCAGCGGAGTGTTGCTGTCTCTTTTCACACATGGTACTACCCTGAAAGCTAGGTGATATACAGGGTGACTTTTTATTTTCTTTCAGAGAACCTAAAGGCAAATAATATTGCCTTCTGCCCTTCTTCTATACAGAGGTTTCGTGAGCCCTGTCTCAACACAGAAATTGATATTTCATTGTGAGTGGAACTTTCTGAGTCAAAAGTTGCTATATTTGCTGAAAGATATTACCTAAGAAACCTTGTGTTTCAAAAAACAATGTGTGGGAAACAGCATGTATTTACTATCTGAAAACTTCTGACTACTCACAGATTGCATTCACACAGCAGCTAGTAAACGAAGAGTGAATAATTCCATTTTTGGTGGGTTTAGTTTAACAAATGTCCCCAGATCAATCTGTTTCTAGTACACTCTCCTGACCACCTCTCAGCCAACATATACATATGGACTTTCCTCTTTTGGATTTCTTTGATGTATATGATTTTTTTTTTTTTTTTTTACTAAAAAGCAACTATAGAGCACATTCAGCCTCGATAAGAGAATCAGTACACATGTCAGCTAGAGAATTAGTAAATGGATACACTGGTGAAGTTTTTCAACATATTCTATTCAATTGGTATGCATTTCCAATATAAGAGCCAACACCAAGAAAATCAGTGCATGTATTATGTGGGAGTCTAACCATGGATGGTCCTCTTTTTTCTTTGAGAAGATTCAGAAAATGAAAAAGGCAAAAATCAATAATATAATTAATAAGTACTGTTTTCTTCTAAGAAATTGGAGACGCATGGGTCTTACACTTCTGACCTTTCTGGAAAGTAGAGTCATCTGATTAAATCTGACGAGAAGACAAATTCGCCTTCCACAACATGTTTTAGGAAAAAATGAATAAATAATTTATATTTCCCCTTTTCTTTCCTAAGTAAACAAATACTATCTATATCTGAGAACCTAGAAATAAACATTTTGCACTGTGGCCCTGAGGAATACTATTTTCTTCTAGATATTTGCACAGACGTTTTTCCAAGTAGAAGGGGAGACCTGAAAGACACAGACTAGATAACAGTAGTAAAAGCATTTATTAAAAACTATTTGCCAAATATATAAACTATATAAACCATATCTACTGCAGTTCCTGAAAATTCCAAGAAAGAGAAATGAAACAAAGACTTTGCCTCCTGACATAACTGAGAATCTGCAAATAGGACAGGTATCAGAGACCACGGGGCCAAAGGCTTATATTAAATAGTAAGGGCTCAGTTCTTCACAGAAACCATTGTAATAGATGCCCAATGAACATATGCCTACTTCAGGGCCTCACATGTAATTTAAAAATATGTTTTAATCTATCAATCTTCACAGAACACTGTGAAAGTGTTTCATTATTTCTACTTGACAGATAAGAAAACAGAAAATGTTCAAGTCATATATGAGGTTTTTGGCAGAGATGAGACGTGAACCTAGAACTGACCAACTGCAGAGCTGTGATCGTCACATCTTGTGGGAATACCTCCCTGAGAAATAGCATACCTCTCTAAGAATTGTGCGTTTTGACCTGGGTACCCTGTTTAATCTGCAGAGCAGTGATGGCATGGGTCAGAATTGGATTCTAGAGTGGGATCTTCAGAGCAGCACAGATATATTTGTGGCCCATGCCTCAGTGCAACTAAGATAATACCACAGACTGTGTCACCTGTAATTGTTTTGGCTCACATTCCTGGAGGCTGAGTAGGACTGAGAGGTCAGCATCTGGTGAGGGTCATCTTGCTGTGTCATTGGGTGGTAGAGGACAGGAGGACTAGCGATTGAGCAAGAGGACAGGGCCACTGAACTCCCACTTTCATGGTGAGCCCTTTCCCATGATAATGGAAGTAATTCAGTCACTCTCCTCTGATAGCCTAGTTACCTCTCCTTAGGCCTCACTTTCCAATACTGTTATGTTGGGGATAAAGTTTCCAAGATATGCTTTGTAAGACACACATTCAAACCATACAGACATTCATCTAATGACAGACTTAGGGCTCCACGTGAAGCCTGCTTTCTCACGACAAGGGTCCTGGTCCTGCCTAGATTCACCTTCAATCTGCCAGAGGGAGGAGCACATATGGTACTTGTGTGAAACTCTTCCACTGTTTAGGGCCTCAACGGCACCAAGGCATTCTAATCCACATGTGAATAATTCTTGCCATGGGCTCAGAGGAATTTTTGGTGATTTTTAGGATTTCTGGAAAATTTCGATAAGGACCAGGGTACCTTAAATTTATCTTAACAGTGGTAGTTGAAAGCAGAAACCTCTGCATGCTGAGCCTGAACACTGAGCACCAGAACCACATCCTGCTGCCTATACTAACATCACTTGACCATTCTTTTGCTTTTTTTTTTTTTTTTTTACAGGGTCTCACTATGTAGTTGAGACTGACCTGGAACTCACGATGTAGCCCAGGTTGGTCTCAGACTCCCAGCGATCCTCCTGCCTCAGCCTCCTGAATGCTGAGATTACAGGCATGTACCACCACGCCCGGCACCATTCTTTTGCCTTTATTGGCAGGCTTCTTTATTTTTGACAATTTTTATGCTCATTAGTGATGTCTGAGGAATTCAAGGAAAACTTCTGTCAAAATTAAAGTAAACAAAATAGAAGCACATGGTTAGCAGTTATGAGATGGACAGAGTGATAAGAGTGAAACACTGGAAACAGGTGTTGTGACAAGACATGTGTTAGGACAAAGCAGACTGCTCTGTAGCAACAGGGAGGCACTAACATCAGCTACTCTTTGACAGGTCATCAGTTTGTAGCTATTAGGAAACAAAAGAGAAGGTGGGACCTAGAGTGCTAGGATGCTTACTTTGGTGGGGTTTATCTCCTTTCCTCTTTGCTTACAGGACCTAAGGGGTAGTATATCTCTAATGATCAAAAGATCATTTTAAATGAAAGTGTTGTTAAAAGACACATGAGTGCAAAGAATATTAATACTGGCTATCAAGGGACACTGATCATTAAAACATTGTCTACATTGTGTAATGAATTCTCCAATTATTTGGCCATCGATATACTTGATTATTTTAGAAAACTGTCATAATAAGGTAATAGGGACATATGAGTAGCTGTTGACATTTACTTACCAGGCTTTTGGAAATGTGAATGGAAGGGGAAAAGTTGCTGGAAAAATGGCAAAGGGAAGGGGACAAAATAAAGGGAAATGAGGTAGTTGGATTCTCAGTTAACATCTTAGATATTACCTGGACCAAAGAAAACATGGAATCCTCTCCATCATAAAACAGACCTTGCTGTCATGAGTGACTCAAATAAATGTGAATTTATGGATCAAAACAAACAAAAAAACAGTAAGAAAGCAAAAACAAAGTATACTGACCTAACGTGGGCTGAGTAGCTGCATTATGGATTGGGTACATTGGATAATTATCAATTTTCTGTTCTGCTAGTCTAGTAGAACCTGAGAGGGATCGATTCAGTTAATTTGCATCAGGCAAGTTGCTAATCAGATGCAAATCACTAGTTATTCGACAAGATTAAGGTCTTCAGATGCCCAAGTAATCTCTATTTTCTTTTATTAAAACTTGAGACTGTAAGTATTTATAGACATTTTCTACTTGAACTTCATGAGGCCCGTAACTTATATGGCCTCATTGTATATGTCAAAAGTGGGCAAACTACTGCCTAATATCCATGTCTGGGAGACAAAGTTTTATTAGAACACCGTCAAGTCCATTCATTAACTTATCTATAGCTGATCTTGTTATACAAACGTATACAGCCTAATAAGCTTGAAATATTATCTGACTCTTTTGAGGAAACATACTGAACTCTGATTTAGTTTCTTGGGATTCTAAGTGTGGTCTATAAACTGCTGAAAATGTAATAACTGAAGATAGAAATACTGATATCATTATTTTCAAAAAACTTCCAGATGATACAAGGTGATATTTTAGAACAGTGACATAGAGTCTGCCTTTTAGTAAGGCCGAATAAATGCTTGTTCAATTAATGAATGGCTTGATCAATATGCATACCTTGAAGTGAATTAATAATGGTGTATTTAATATGTGTAGAGTAGTTGGCCATTGGCTGTGTCTAGAAAGGTGCCAGAGAAATATCTCTTGTCCTCAAGGAGTTTAAAATTTACTTAGGATGAAAAAGCAACAGATGTGAAACAATTAGAGAATACTGTAACAGAGCACATGATAATGTGTTCATTGTATTTTACAGATGGTAAGTAATGAAGCAGAAATCACCCTGGAATCTGAAAGGAATAGGAAAATTCCTCCAATATGAATGGCTTTGGACTGATGAGTGTGGTGTCTCAGGCATAGTTCATAAATACCAAACTGAGGAGTGATTTCATCCAAAAGCTTTGTGAATTACAAAGAGAGAGGGAATATGTTCAGACAAATGGTTCCAAGGCTCTTAGTGCAGCCTATAAATGCATGAGCACATGTGCTTTTATGGCAAGTAAATTAGGCTGTAAATCAAGGAACAAAAGATAGAAGTGAAAATTCCAGCAGTTAAAACGTACCAAGAAGTACCTGACCAGCCTCTGATGAGATCATTGATAATGGCATGGTGAGTTCAATATTAACAGTGGAATTAGCTATGGCAAATCTCTTCTTTTCCCATGTTAAATGCTAATTTCATAAGAATAAGGCAGCTACACAGTCCTGCTGCCTTTTGCTTTTTCTACTGAGCTATTTGTAAGCACTTAATTTAGTGCTTTGTTGTCAGGTTTGTTTTTTTTTTTAGGATAAATAGCATTTTTCAGAAAATTTAAATGTGTTTAACTACTCAAAACAATTAATAATATTCGAGAAACACTGAACAACAAATCTTTAAAGAGTTCCCCACCAGTCTTTCTATTTTGCATTTGCTTATGTAAGGCACAGAGACTACAATTTTTTGGGGTTTTTTTTGTTTGTTTGTTTCTTTTAGAGGCTCAAAATCAAAGGCCACTGACTAGTTTATTCTCAAATTGACTTTCAAGACTAAGGAAAAGAGCATCTTTTGTTGGTTTTATAGTTGTGATGCTAGAGGATAGTCATGGGGCTGCAAATTTCTTCTGCCTCCTTCTGCCAGGAGAGGAGGAGCTTTGCTCTGTAAGGTCCTGCCTGTTGCTCTGCCTCCTCATGGGCTCACAAACAATGGAGCCAGCTGCGCATGGAATGAAACCTCTGAAATTCTGAGTCAAAATAAACCTTTCCTCCTTTTAGGTGATTTTCTCAGGAAATTTGTCACAGTGACGATAAACTGACTGGTACAGTGAGGTTGGAGACGTAGATAAATTGGACTTCTCCAAACTGACTCTAGGAGAGTCATCTGGAGGAGTTATAGACACACGCACCTCATGGTGCTGTACCCTTCCCTCCAGCTGTTCACCCCAGCTATGGATTTGCGAGTTCTGGACCCTGCAACCTGTTGTCTGAGTGTTCCCAGGGCATTCTGATTTACAGAAGTTTGGGAATTGCTGCTTTGGATTATTTCATTAGTTTATTCCACTTATAAAACCATTTTCCATGTTTTGATTTCATTGAGCTGGCAGGGCTAGTGAGAGTGGTTTATTATTTTTATTCCCATGTTACACTGACTTCTCTTTCTTACTACTTACATTCTACTAAAATTTTATCATTTAAAAAATAATTTTATTTCAATAATATACCATTTCTGTGGCTTAGATATTATCTGACACTTTCATCATTGAAAAAATTAAAGAATTACTAGAATGTGGTGGCTATAACTTCCTGATTTCAAAGTAATTAGAGACTTTATGTTTTTTTATTCAATTCTGCAGTCTTTATTTAAAAATGATTAATGAGTGTCGACTGTGTACCACAGATTGTTCTAGGCAATTGGGCTATAGCTGTTAATAAAACAGATCAACATTTCTGCCTTGACAGACCTTTACATTTTGGTGAATTTAGCTTTTCCCCTCATTCATCGAATCTATGTACAAATTATCAAAATCCTTGGAATCATCTCCTGTTTGCTTGATTTTTCTGTAACTTTTCTTTCTTTTATTTGTGTACCAGGGGTCAAACTCGGGACCTTGTGCTTGTGAGGCAGGGAGCGGAACCACTGAGCTAACTCTCCAGCCCTCTGTAACTTTTCTTGATCTTTTTCTCCATTATCGCAAATCTAAACTTATCTTTTAAGGCTTTTCCAAGGCTTCTGCTCCAGGGAGCTCTAGATTCTTAAAGTCCGTGTCTACTAAACAAATAATAACATTTTTAAAAGTTAAGAACTGTACTATATTACCTTTGTATAAGTCAATCCTGTTTATTGTTCCATATAAAAGAAAACCCAACTCATACTGACTCGAGCACAAAAGAATATTTATTTTCTTAGACAACTGAAATGTTCAGAGATTAAATTTAGCTTCAGTTACAGGTTGATCTGGGTCACTAAATACATTTGATCAGAAACCAGCCTCTTTTTTCTTGTTTTCCTGTGCATTAGATTTCATTTTAGGAAGGTTCTTCTTATGTGGTGGTACAGCAAGGATATCCAAGCTACCCTCTGATTTGATGATTTGGTGATTTGCAGAACTCAGCATATAATTGTCTTCATGGCCAGATTTATTATGGTGAAAGGGTACTAAATAGAATCAGCAAAGGCAAAAGTCGTGAGAAAACGGATCCTAATTGCTAAGAATCCTCTCTAAGGACAGATAGGTAGTGTGCATAGTATGCAGTACTTCCTTCAGCAATGAGTTCCAACAATGTGTACTGAATGTGTCTACTAAGAAAACTCACTAAAGACCTAGTGCTTTAGATTTGATCGGAGGCTGTTTACTTAAGTAACCTCTGCATAGTATGTACCAAAATTTTAGGAAAGTTAGTAAATAACTGCCTTGTTCATTCAAATAGTTAAGGTACAGTGAGGCAGTTAAGGTGATGAGGACCTCTGAAATCTAAGGTACAAGGTACAGCATTTTTCAAGTGCTGAGGGCCAGCCTTACAAGCAGGTCTTTCTAAGAATATTCAATGTCAGGCCTGATGTTAACCTTTCCAGTGGAATGGCAACAGTGACTAAGAGTGGCTTTGGATGTATCCTTTCTAAACTTATACCTCTCCCAAAAAAGTTCATCTTTCCCAATAAATTAGAAAATGTCATTGCTGGAGACTGGTTAGCTGTTTCCCAAATGCAGTTCTTTGCTCTCCTGAGGCCACAGACAGGATGCACTCATCTACCTCCCTCTCCGTGGACAGGTAATAAGGTAGCGTTCTACTTCATAGTGTGTGAGCAGAAGTGAGGCACGCATCACGATGTGGGAAACAAGGATTAAAAGTAGTTAACTCAGACGAGGGATGAAACGATCCTGTGTCACAGCTTTTGGAAGGAACCATGACAATTATTTGGAACTTTATTCGAATGAGAAATGACTTTTATTTTAATCATTACATATTTTGAGGTTTGGTTTTAATAACAGTTATCTTGACTCTATCGAATACACGTAGGAAACACTCTTGAATAGATTAGTTTGGATCACATAGCTGTCCTGAAGCAATTGTTTCTGGTATTTGTGTGTCTAAGGGGGATGTTTTTTTACCACCGGTGAGACTTCACTTATGCGTTTGTCTCTGTAGAAGGCTCCGAGTTTCTCCAAGAACTTGGGGTGAGTACAAGTGGTGGTGGTGGTAGTAGCGGTCGTGAAGAGTCACTTGGTTTTACCCTGAAGTCCCTAGCTGTGCTGGTATTCTTTAAATTTGTTGAATGCATGAGAAGAATGCATGGAAAAGAAATGGAAAAAAAAATCAGCTGAAAAACCTTGCCTTTTCCTCAAGTGCAGCATTATTTAAATGAATTGAATTTTTTTTTTTTTTTCCTCCTTCTCTTTGCTGCCTTTCCAGCATAACCTAAACTGCACTTTAAACTGAGCACGGATTTAATGATTCAACACCAGCCCTTTGCAAGCAGCTATATCTACAGAATATTCAGACCCTTAGGGGTTCTGGAACAAGAGAATGGACACCCCAAAACAGCAAACAACCACAACAGTAAATTATTTATATTAATAAATCAAAGTGTGGCAAATTCCAACTTAAAGAAATAATCAGTGTCTGACGTGATAATTAGTTCCCAGATTAGTTACCCACATCTGATCATTATACATTGTAAACATGTATTGAAATATCCCACCATGAGCCATAATTATGTACAATTATGTGTCAATTGAAGATAAAAAACATATTTTGTAGATAGTGACATAGAAAAAAATTTACCAAAATATACATTCCAGCAGTTTTTGGCTTAACTTGTAAACATTATTATTATTAATGTAATACAAAATGAAAAATAACAGCCATTTAGAAACTTCCTTAAAGAAATAAATAGTATGTTAGCTCATTATTCTTCTAGTGCATGTGTGTGTGTGTGTGTGTGTGTGTGTGTCTCTCCTTTTTTTTTACAGAATATAGGAGTTGATGCTGGCACAACTATTGCAAGAATGACTTGTAGCCTCCTAGCCACTGACAGCTCTTGGAGAATATGGTATAAAATATACCTAAAAGGAAGTATAAAAGTATTTCTTCCCTTCTGGAGGCTTTTCATGTAGTACTCAGCAGTCCTTACCTAGTCAATCTTCACCCCTTCTTACTTTCTTCTCCTTGAAAATATACTCAGGGTCTCCTACCATTGTGCCCTAGTTTCTATCTCCTATTCATGTCTAGAGTGACTTCTTCCTGAAATGTCTCACCTAAACTAGAAGGGTTAGTTACAGTAGATACCTACAGTTTTCAGAATGGAATGCCTGTAAATAAAGGAACCAGACTCAAATAGGACTTAACTCATAGGTGTACTGTGAGTAAGCACATGTAACACCTGGTATATTGTGTGCAATAAGCTGTTATTACTTTCACTAGTGCCTTTAATTGTATGTTGTTCTTAATAACAATTTGAATGTGTTATTGTTCCAAAATCTTCTTCCCCATCTAGGATTAACAAGGAGGAAATACAGGCGGGAAAGGGGAGCAAAAACTCCTTTCTGACATGCCTCTATACTTTTACAAGCTTCAGATCACACTCAACATAAAGATGCGCTTCATGAATTTTACTTACATATTTTCATGATCCTTTTTCATGTCACTAAAAGTCCTGATGTGAAATTACAACATGTAATAACAGGGGTGTTGTCGATATCTCTCTGAACTAGGATCACCTTGCAAATTTCTATTATCAGTATGAACTTATTCAAGAATTACTACTGCCCTTAACTTGTTCATTCAATGAATATGCATCGAGCCCTAATATATGCTGGATTTCATGGTAGGTACTAAGGAAATAAATAGAGCAAAATATTAAATATAAGCTTTCATGAAGCTTGTATTCTGGAAGAGGATGATTTTGTTAATTACCTATCAGTATTAGCTTACAGTGAAGGAAAAGCACAGTAATAAAAGAAAAATGGTTTTACTACCTTATCTAGTCTTGAAGCTGTAAAAAAGACAACTTATGGAAACATCTCTAGAAAAAGATTATTTGGACTGAGAATTAAACAATGAATAGGAATTAAAGAGAGCAGGAAGAAGGTTTCAAGTAGCGAGTAGATTGTGTGCAAGTGTTCTGAGGTAGGAAGTAGAAAACCTGTCTAAGAAACTGAAAAAAGCCTGGATAATTGGAAATTAGAGAAGACAGGAAGATATTAAATGGTGAGATTGTGAGGATAAGGAGAAAAGCCCTCAGTTCTGAAAGGATTTTTCACTCTATTTGCAAAGCAATATGAGTCTTAGATGAATTCAGAGAGCGTACCTAAGGAAGATTCTATCTGCCCAATTAAAAGATGAGTGATATTTCTTTTGAGAGTATGACATCAACTTGGCCAATAAAGGGTTATTTGTAATACTTAAAAATATTTATCTGCAAGAAAATAATTGCCTGAGTACACTGATATGACTTGCAGTGAAGGAAAAGCAGAGCGTTGCCCTCTTAGTTTAGGGCACATATTTCAGCAAGAAGTTACTGTATTATGTACAGAAGAGAGAGATCAGGGCATGATAGTCTGAGACCTTATTGATGTTTTTCATGAGAAGAAAGTAAAAAGGGAGACTGATTGGGAAAGAACTTCTGAATACTTCATGAAAGGATTTTAGTATTAAATATGTCTTTGAAATGGCTACAGAAATCTGTAATTACAAAACAAAGTGCTGGGGAATAGTTGGTCACTTGTATTGATTGGAACTTTAATCGACTCTCAGTTATGCCTCTTGTAGGCCCAAGAGCACAGAGGTAGTATGGCTTAATAGATTTTCCTACACAAAATCTTGCCATGTTTAGAGTCATTTATAGAGGAAAAGAGACGCAATTTAACAGAATGCTTGACAATGAATGAAAGTTGGTAAGCACTAATGTACAGTGGGGATCCAGATGGAGAGTGGGCTGAGAGGTAGTAGGGAGGGAAATTTGGGAGATCCTTAAAATTAGGTCAACTAGGGGAAAGCAAAAGCATGAGTCCTATCTATAGCCTCCATCATCTCCAGTACTCAAAGATTTCATACAGTTCTCAGAAAAGAATATCTCTTGCCCAATAAATTCAGCGAATACTCACAGGATGTGAATAGTTGTAGATTTCACTATGAGCAGTTAAACAGGAAGTAAATTCTCATTTACACAATGTCCGATAGGAAGGAAAGTTCATGTTATCATCCAGATGTCTGCACTATCCAAGTACCAACCCCTGGACACTGGATATTTAGAAACATGTACTTAACAGTGGGTTTTTTTTAAATGTGATAAAGATATATATCTTTATATACCTATAAGTATAAAGATAATCTATCTATCTATCTACATATATCGGTTTCCTATATAATAGTACATGTCTGGAAGGTTTCAAGTTCACAGTTCATTTCTTGGAGGCCATCAGCTTTCTAAATACTCGGAGCTTTGGTTCGTATCCTTTATCAGTATCACCTAAAGAACTTTTGCAACACATATTGCTGTATTCTCTCTTTATAACTTCTGATTCTATTGGCCTGAGTTCAGGGCCAAGTATGTGTGTTTTAAATAGGTAATGCTACTAATTTGGAAATAGCATGACCCTAGAGACCACTAATACTTTATGTTTAGATTTTACCAGGGAGAAATTTGAGGTTCAGGCAGAAGCCTCGAGACAAGTAGATATAATTAAATATTTTGCTAGCCTTAATTCTGAGACTGAAGGGTATTATTCAGGTTATTTACATTTTATCTAATATTCTCCATTCAACTGTAATAGGTTTTTATTTTACTAATTACATTTGCCCTAAAAGTGCTATATTTCCAAAATGGAGATGAAGTGAATATTATTTTCAAAATTTCATGGAACATTTCAGAGGTGTTACAAACCAAACTCTGAGAATCACTCTGACAGTGACTCATCTTTCTGTTAAAAAAATAAAGTATAAAACATTCATCACACATCTCTGAATTTGGACAGTTTATTTTGAATCCCAAGACAAGTGTTTTTATTTAGAAGCATTTGGATTACTTTTGTTCTGCAGCATTGGACAGATAGTCCAGACAACACAGCTTTGGTTTATTCCTTAACTTGACAGATAAGATGTCTAAGTTAAGATGTATGGAAATAGAAGTGAAATAAATTATGTGTCCAAAGGAGTATTGATTTCCTTTTTTGCCTACAAAAAAACTGTATTGTAACATCAGTTTAGATAAAAGAGTAAATAAGAGACACTAGGGAAAAGATAGTGGCTTGAAAACTATACATTTGTATCACTCTTTTGCTTTACAGAATATTTTTGCTTCATTTGATTTTTAAAATTAATTCTATCTGCACTATCATTTAACTGTGCAAGCATGAGCAAATCTAGCCTTCTGTTTTCATGTGTCAATCAATACTGAAATTGAATTTGATTCATTTTTTGTTACATTCATTTCAGCATATAACTTATTAAATTATATTTTATTAAGGCTAAACATCAGGTATGCTATTGCTCTTACACTTTCTGTTGAAACTTTGTAAGGATAATTTAAACAAAGTTCATATTTTCAGAGAACTTGCAACTTTATCTAATGTTATATCATTCCTTCTGAATACATTTTCTGTAAATTCCTAAGTTAAAACAATGTCTTTTATGTAAGTGTAGTTAAGTGATGAAAAGTGTTTAACAACCAAGTGTCTGAAATAATGATGTTATTAAAACAAAAATACACCCAAATACTCATTTGTAGCATTTGTTGATTTCTGCAATATTAATTATCCTGATTGGGCCATGTGTATAATTATTTAGTACCTGTACCATTAAAAATAGATAATTACAAGAACACAAGTAATAGAAGCATACAGTAAAAATAAGAAGTGAAAAGTTTTGGATATTTGCTAGTTTTGTTTTCAGTGTCTTCAATAAAATTTATTAATTGTAAATTTATATAATGAATTATTATTAACAGACTTAACATGTAATAATTGTATGTGTTTCTAATGTGCAGTGTTATTTCAGTACATGTATATTGCCACAGTGTGGACTGATAAGATCAGGGTAATTATCATTGTTCACAATGGTCAAGATCACTAAGTAAACTACGTTCCTATTAATAGAAGAATGGATGAAGAAAATGTGGTATATTCAATGAAATGAATATTATTCAGCCATGAAAAAGAACAAAATCCTGTAATTCACAACAAAGGAGAAGGAGCTGAACCAAGTTATATGAAGTCAAGTAACATTTTATAATTGTGTTTGGAACCTAGATGACAGAATTCCTGAATATTTAATTTTTGGTTCTCACGTGCTTGTTTTAGCTAGCTGCAGCATGTAACTACGCTGCTCTCTAAAAAGACACAACATCCCAATGAAATGTGTAAGGGTTTTGTTGAGAGCCACACCCATGAATGAAAATGGGGAGAGAGCCAAGTTAGACTGTAAGAGTCATCAGATTATTGTGGAAATCAGAGTGACAGAGGGGATCAGAAGTTACACTGAAGTGTCTTACTATGCCTCACATCTAAAGATAGTTGAAAAGGCCATGAGGAAATCTTGAGCCAAAGTCAGCCATTAGAGGAGTTCATATTCTCAGCACCAGGCCTGGCCTGTGTTCCTACTTTGCTTGGCCTTCCACTTTTGGGAAGGATGGGCTCAAAACAATTGCCAGGAAGTATGTCAGAGGTGGCTGGGGACCCTAGTCATTTCTATTTCCTTTGTGAGTCAACCAGACACGATCCTGTGATCACCAAGTCCCTAGTATTGCTGCATCTTATGCCTTCCTTAACAATTTTTTTTGTTTTGATTTGTTGTTTTTTTTAATCTCATCACTACAGCTTTTTTTTCCCTCTCTTTATTGAGTTTATTGGTACAATCTAGGTATACAATATAGTTACATTCATTACTGGGATCCTGTACCATTTCCATTTTTTCATTTTCTCATATTTTTTCCTCTCCCTTATTACCTTTCCCCCACCCTTCCCACTTTCCCTACACCTTTAGCCCTTTACTTCCTATTTCACATTATTAATTATCTCATTAGGATCTTGTGTACTATTACAGTTTTTCACACCAGAGAAACTATTCGGTATTTCAGTTAAAGAAATCTCTGTGTGAACATTAAAAATAGGGAATCCTAAAATAAAACTAAAAAGGAAAGTAAAAGAGAAAAGGCAATGATGTAAAATTAAAATAATCCTTAATTCTGAAGATGAAAATGGTCTCTGAACATATTTAAATTGCTTCTTGCTCTTGTAGTCTTACATTATCCTTTCTTTCATTATTTAGAGAATACTTTATTAGTTTCTGTAATCAAACTCACATAGATATGACCTTACATATTTAAAACAGTGTGTTACCCCTGTTCAAATGGAGAAAAAAAATTAACATTTCTAGACCAATATGGCTGTTAATTTCTGTACAATGCCAACTCAACACAGTAAATTGGGATAACTTTTTCCAAAGTTAACAGCACTGTTAAAGTTTCTCCAA
>NW_022900940.1:14682688-14685384 GCF_012274545.1 Fukomys damarensis
CTTTGTCTGCAAATAAGATTGCTACCCCTGCTTTTTCTGGGCTCCTGTCACATGAAGAATTGTTTTCCATCCTTTCACTTTCAGTCTATGGGCTTCTTTTTGCACTAGGTGTGTTTCTTGTATACACCATATTATTGGATTTTGCTTCTTATTCCATTCTGCCAGTCTATTTCTCTTGATTGGTGAGTTGAGGCCATTGACATTGATGGTTATACCTGATATGTACTGACTTATTATTGACATGTTATTGTACTTTTGTTGACTCTTTGCTTTTTCACCTTCTCCTTTTAGTTTCTTGCCTTGCCTATTTGATTTGCTCTGTTGGGCCTCATAGTGTTGTTACCTTCATTGTCTTTTTCTAGGATCTTGTTTAGAATTCCTTGTAGTGCTGATTTGGTATTCATATTCTCAGGTGTTCTTTGTCATGGAAGTGTCTTATTTCCCCCTCCATTTTGAAAGAGAGTTTTGCATTATACATCAGTCTAGGTTGGAGGTTGTTCTCTTTTAGTACTTGAAATATCTCACTCCAGGCTCTCCTTGCCCTAAGGGTTTGTGATGAAAAGTCTGCTGTGATTCTGATGGGCTTTCCTTTTCAAGTAATTTGTTTCTTTTCTCTTACTGCTTGTAGTATTTTTTTTCTTCTGTTGTGTTTCCGGGATCTTGATTATTATATGTCTAGGTGTAGATTATTTTTAATTGTGGCTGATTAGGGTCCTATATGTCTCCCTCATCTGAATGTCAAATTCTTCCCCTCTGTTTGGGAAGTTTTCTGTCATTAATTCTGTGAACAGCTTTTTTAAGTCATTTGTATTTTCTCCTGCTACTTCAGGGATTCCTATCAGTCTTATGTTATTCTTCTTTGCATCATCTAGGAGTTGTTGGATCGATTTCTCATGATCCCCTACTGTTTTTAACAGACCTCTCTTTTCATGGTCACTGACTGCAATCTTATCTTCTATATCTAATATTCTATCTTTGTATTCTTTTTTCTGTTGCCTACACTTTTAATGGAGTGTTTAATGTCCTGGATATCTGTTTGAATCTGTTGTATGGATTCCATTTCTTTCCTATGTTGGGTGTTTATTTTTTCCATTTCTTTCTTATGCTGGGCCTTAATGGCTTCTATCATGGTCCTGAGCTCATCTATTTTTTTGTCAGTTTCTGTTCTAGAGTCTCAAATCACAGCTTTCATTTTGCTCTCCATCTCTATGGTTTTGTATCCATATATGACCATGTTATTTCTGTCTTCAAATCATTGAGTGGTTCCCTGTTATTTCTGAATAATCCTCCATCTTTCTGCCATAACAGAGACTTCACAATTTGGTTTGAATTTTCCTTACCATTGTCAGCTACCTACACCATCTGTGTTCTAACTCCACCCATCTCTTTCCCTGTTATACCACATCCAGCCTGTTCTGGGAGGAGCATTTATCCTTGTTTACTCACTATTACATACCTGTAAGAGCTTTCTGGTCATGATACAAAATTATCAGCCTGGAGTCCCAAGGACAGAGACACAAGTACGAAGATAGTCTTGAGAAATTTGGGAACGTTATTAGCCAGTTTTATTCAGATAAGAACTTAGTTATTGAGTTAAATTTTAGTTAATGAATATATTCATAAAGTCAGCATATATATTATCATATTCAGGTATGGGCCTTCTGTGTCTGTTTTCTTCTGGGCTTTATCATTAAGAGGCATTGAATTTTGTGAAAAGCCTTTTTCCCATCGATTGATATAATCCTACATTTTTTAAACATTGCTTCTGTTTGAGTTCTTTTTTTTTCTTCATTAAGTTTATTGGCACTTTTTAGGTATACAGTACAGTTACAATCATCATTGGGATCTTGTATCTTACATGGTGTATCTTGGTTCTTAATTTTTCCCCACTCCCCTGCCCTTCTTCACCCCCTCCACCCTTCCCTATTTACAAAGACTTTGTTTCCATTTTTTCCTTTTCTCATTTTTTAATCTCGCTTCTGTTTATATGATGTATGGCATTTACTGACTTATATATGTTGGACTATCCTTGCATCTCTGGGATGAAACCTACATGTTCATTATGTATGATTTTTTTGATGATGTGCTGCATTCTATTTGCTAATATCTTGTTGAAGTTTTTTGCATCTATTTTCTTTAAGGTGATTGGTCAATAGTCTTCATTTAGTTAGATCTTTATCTGGTTTTTGAACTAGGATGACAGTGGCTTCCATAAATGATATTTGGGAGCATTCCATCCCTTTCAACTTCTGTGAAGAGCTTGAGGAATATTGGTAATATAAAACCTTTAAAGCTTTTGTAGAATTCAGCAGTGAATGCATCAGTTCCCAAGCTATTTTTCATTGTTAGATTATTACTGAGTCAATTTCATTGCTTGTTATTAGATTGTTAAGCATCTTTATGTCTTCTTGAGTTAGTTTCATTAATTTGTATGTGTCTAGGAATCTGTCCATTTCTTTAAAATTTACTGATTTTTTTGAGATACAATATTTTCAGGAAGTGTCTGTTGTGATTTCACCTTTTTCATTTCTTTCTATTGAGTTTATTGGTACATTTTAGGTATACAGTACAGTTACATTCATTACTGGGATCTTGTACCTTTACATGACAGGTCTTGGTTCTCATTGTTTCCCCTTGTCCCTGACCCCCCTTCACCCCCTTCTCCCCCCCGTTTACAAACACTTCATTTCCATTTT
>NW_022900940.1:14685440-14764712 GCF_012274545.1 Fukomys damarensis
CCTCTTTGCCTACACCTTTAGCCCTTTTGTTCCTATTTCACATTGTTAATTATCTCATTAGGATCTTGTGTACTATTTTTTCATTTCTAATTGCATTGATGTAAGTCTTTTCTCTTGGTATGTTTGGCTCAAGTCATATCTATATTATTTATTCTTTCAATGAACCATTTATTTGTTTATGTTTATATTGTTTTTATCTCTATTTCATTGATCTCTGCTCTCATTTTTATAATTTTCTTTCTGGATTTTGTTTGGGGATGGTTTGTTGTTGTTTCTCAAGTAGCTTGAGATTTTTTATAAGGTTATTTATTTGGGTTTGCTCTGTTTTCCCCCTAATGTGAGCATTTATTGTAATAAATTTTCCTCTTTTTTCTGATTGAGTTTATTGGTATTTTTTAGGTATACAGTACAATTATATTCATCAGTGGGATCTTGTACCTTTACATGACAGGTCTTGGTTCTCATTTTTTCCCCATACCCTTGCCCTCCCTTCACCCTCTCCTCCCTGCCCTATTTACAAAAACTTTATTTCCATTTTTTTGTTTTCTCAAATTCTTTTCTTTCCCCATATTTTCTTTCCCTTACTCTTCCTACTTCTCCTACACCTTTAGCCCTTTTCTTTCTATTTTATATTGTCAAATTTTCCTCTTAGTACTGCTTTAATAGTGTCCCACAGGTTTCTCAGATTTTTATAGTCATTTCCATTAACTTCCAGAAATTTAAAAATTTCTTCTGTAACTCATTTGTTGCTTATGAGTATGTTGTAATTTTCTGGGAGATTTTTCCTTTTTCCAAATTCATTTTGTCATTGATTTCTATTTTCAATGTACAATAGTCTGATACTATGTGTCAGGTAATTACAATTTTTTAAAATTTACTTAATCAGGCTAGTGGACTAGTATGTGGACTATGTTGGAAGAAGTGCCATGTGTTCTTGAAAAGAAGGCAAATTTTGTTGTAGAGGGGTGTAATACTCAGTAAATATCTATTAAGGCTTTTCTGTTCAAGGATGTGGTTCAGGTCTGATATTTCTTTATTGATAAATTGACATATATCTTTGCAAAAGTAGGGTGTTTAAAAACCTCTTCATAACTGTGTTAGTGTTTATTTGATCTTTTAATTTTAACAGTTTTTGATTTATGAAGAAAGATGTGCGTTATTTGGTGTATATGTGTTTGTCAATGTTTCCACATTTTTTTTTGTTTTTGTTGTTCTAGGATCGCACTCGGGATCCTGTGCTTGTGAGGTAGGTGGCAGAACCCCTGAGCTAAATTCCCAGCCCTGTAATCACTTCTTGTAGGTTTGTTCCCTTCACTAGCATGTAGTGACCTGTTGGTGTGTTCTATGGTCTTAACTTGAAATTTTCTGTCTGATACTAGAATTGCCACCCCTTTGGGGGTCCTGGTGCATGAAATATTATTTTTCATCTGTAATTATTAGTCTGTGTACATCTTTTTTAATCAGATGAATTTCTTGAATGCTACAGACTGTTGGATTCTTGTTTTGAGCCAGTTTGCCAATATGTGTCTTTTAACTAGAGAGTTGAGACTGTTAATATTTTAGGGATATTTCTAAGATGTGTTAATTATGTACTATCACCTCCTCCCTTATTTGTTGATGAATCCTTTGGGGTTTTTCCTGACATTTTATGGTTGCTGTTTATTCATTGGCTGCACTAGTTTCCTTTGTGTTTAGCTGTGCCAGTCTGGTTATTCCTGTTAAGAATATTCATAACTGTCTTCCCAAGAACTGGTTTAATACTCAAATTTCTTTTGAGTTGATCTTTTTCATGGAACTAGCTTATTTCTCCCCAATACTGGGGAAAAATTTATTTGTCCATCTGTTTTTAAGGATAGCTTTTCTAGAGAAGCTCATCTTGGTTGGAGGTTACTTGCTCATGGAGCTTGAAATACTTCACTCCAAAGTCCTCTGGCCTTAAATGTTTGCGTTGAGAAGTCTCTTTATTCTAATTAATTTACCTTTATATGTGTTTTTTTTTCTCTGCCTTTAAAATTCTGGGGTTTTAAAAACTTGAAATACAGCAATTTACTAAAGATTTTCTCTAGTGTGCTTATTTTCATCATATTTATTTGGCACTTTGTAAGCATCACTTACTTATATTTTAAACTCGTATTTGGGAAATTCTCTTGTATAATTTCTGTAAGTGAGTAGATTCATTTGTGCTATCTTCTAGCCTTTCTCAAACTTCAATTTGCCTTACATTAGTCTTCTTCTTGTCATATAGTAAATACTGCATAATTTTCTCTTGTTCTCTTTTTTTCTTTGTGGTTTCATTGAGCACTTCATTGTAATTCACTATTTTGTCCTCAATTTCAGACACTCTGTCTTTATCTTGGTGTTTTCTGCAATTTATGAACTATAAACAGTGTTTTTATTTCAGTTATTTTTGTCACTATTTTTCTCAGGGATTCCATATCATTGTTGAGTCTGTCATTCAAATTTTGAACTGGTTCAGTTAGCTCATCCAGTTTTTTACTTATTTCCCTGAAGTTCACCATTGGTATATTAGGCATAGGGTTAGGAATCGTGTTGGAATTTCACTACTTGTGGACTAGAGTGTGTGTTTGATGTTTAGCATTAGTGCTCCTTTTAGGATTAGGGTTACGAATGGTGTAGGAATGCACGTCCTCGGCTGTGGTTTGGGGTAGACTTAAGGTTAGGGATAGGGATGGGGTAAGTGATAGTCTTGGAATTTAAGTACCTGGGTCTTGGTATGGGTTTCATAGTAAATCAGCATTAGATTTGACATTAGTGTTAGGAGTAGGGTACAATTTTAAGTACCTGTGTATTGGCCCTTGGGAATAATGGTTAGTGTTAGGGATAGGGCTAGGGGTTATGGGTTCGGGTTAGGGTTACAGCTAGGGGTTAAGGTTAGGGCTAGGGTTAGGATTAGGGTTAATAGGTTAGGATTAGGGTTGAGGGTAGGGTTAGGGGTTATTGTTAGGTTTAGAGCTTTGTTTTGGGCCTAAAATTAGGGTTAGAGTTAGGTTTTGGAGTTAGAGTTTCATTTGGGGTTATGGTTAGGGGTTAGAAATAGGGTTAGATTTAAGCTTAGACCTAGAATGAATGACAGTGTTAGAATTTTTTTATGGGTGTAGTAGAGTGTAGGTTTCATGGTTAGTTTTAATGTTAATTTCAAGTTTATTCTTAAGTGTGGTTTAGAAATGAAGGCACCTTGTATATACTTAGTTCTAGGGTTAGTGTGGGAGTTAGTGAAGTCTTGGAATTTATGTACCTGTATATTTCAGTGTATTTTTCTTAGTTATCAGACAATAGATTTGGCATTAGTGTTAAAAGTAGTCTAGGATTTCAAGTGCCTAGTATTGCATTGTGGATATGATTGGTAATAATCTGCTTAAACTTAGAGTTAGGTTTAGTGTTGAAATTTAACTACTTAAGTACTGAAGTGTGGGTTGATGTTTAGTGTTAGCATTACTTTTAGGATTAGGGTTAAGAATGGTGTAGGAATGCTCATAACATCAGTAGGGCTAGGGTTATGTTTATGTCTTGGGTTAGGATTGGCCTAAGTAATAGCTTTGGAATTTAAGTACCAGTTGTATTGTAGTGTGGGTTTCATAATACCAGAATTATACTTGGTATTAAAGTTAGACTATGTAGGATTTCTAGTACCTCTGTATTGGACCATGGGGAAAATGGTTTGAGTTACTGTGAGGGTTAGGTTGGGATTAGGGATATTTTGGGAATTCAACTACCTGGTAATTGGAGTGTGAGTATGAAGGTTAGCATAAGGATCTTTATGAGTCTGATTTAAAGTGTAGGATTTTAATTGCTTCTCAGACTTTTGGCTGAGATCAAGTGTAAAGTGTAGGATTTCAAGTAGCTGAGCATTGCAGTATGGTTATTATGAGTTGTTTGGGTTAGGATTTAGGTTAAGGTTATTCCTAGGCTTAGAAATAGTGTCAGAATTTAACTACCTGTGCACAGGATTATGGGTTTCAAAGTAAGTGTTAGTCTTAGATTTAGGATTAGGGTTAGGAATGTTGCAGGAATGCAGGTACCTGGGTTAGGGTTAGGTTCAGGCTTAGTGTTAAGGTAGTATTGGTGTAGCAGATTGACCAATGGTAATTTGTAACACCCAGCTGAAATAAATCAGCAAAGTCCGTGCATGGAGGATACGCCTGAAGATTGTTGCCAATAGCCATAAAAAAAGAACTGGGGAGAAATATCTTGGCCTGTTATTTTTCTAGGAGAAGCTTGCTCTAGTTGTTTTTCCTGATGCAAATTAGGCAGTTCTCATCAGAGGAGGAGCTTGGGAACTCACTGTCACTGGGATAGCTGCTGCTTTCATCAGAGAAGCTCTGATCTTTACCATATCACTTCCTGGCTCCAATGTGGATCCCTCAGCTTGCTGGCACACATCCTTCATCTCATGAGCATAGATTTTATGGCTTCCACCACTGGCCTTTGGGCCTTCCAGATGCAGATCCTCAATAGGGACAAGCGTGAGACACTGCCGTGGGCTGTAGGCTACTGGCTGAACTCAAGGAGGACATTGCCTTGCACTCTATGCCTTTAGCTGGACTTGAGTGGGGAACTGCTAGGATCTAGGCCCTCAGATGAATGTTTTGGGCTTATAGTATGCAGTTAATCTGTCAAACTCCTTTGCCTTTGACATTTTGGGTAGTTATCATAAAACAACCTGATAAATTATGTGTCCTGCATTTAAAGTATTCCCTCGCCCAATCCTGCTGATTACCACAGGTTCAGTTAAAGTGATAGTCTTTGGAATTTAAGTTCCTGTTTATTGGAGAGTGGGTTTGATAGTAGCAGCATTAGATTTGGCTTTAGTGTTAGGAATTGTAGGATTTCAAGTACCTCTGTAGTGGATCTTGGGAATAAAGTTTATGGTTAGCGTGAGGGTTAGGATTGTGGTTAGGGATATGGATGAAATTCAAGATAATTGGAGAGTGAGTATGAAGGTTAGGGTATAGATTTTTATGAGGGTGATGAAAAGTGTTGGATTTTAAGTACCTGAGCATTGCAGAGTGGCTATGAAGGGTAATCCTTGGGTGAGAGCTAGGGTAGGGTTAATCTTAAGCTTGGGAATAGTGTCAGAATTTAACTACCTGTATACAGAAGTGTGGTTATGCAGGTTAGTGTTAGTCTTAGGATTAGGGTTAGGAATGGTGTAGGAAATCAGGTACCTGGCTTAGAGTTATGGTCAGGGTTAGTGTTAGGGTTAGGGTTGGTGTAGTTAATTGAATAATGGTCAACCTGTAGTGCCCAGCTGAAATGTATCAGCCTATTCCATCATGGTGGATCCATCTGAAGATTGTTACCAATAGCCATAAAAGGAGAACTGGGCAAAAAGATCTTGGCCTGTTGATTTTGTAGGATAAGCTTACTGTGGATGGTTTTACTGATGCAAATTAGGTGGTTAAATTTAGGGGTTAGGGTGAGGGTAGGGTGTTAGGGTTAGGCTTGGGTTAAGGTTAGGTTTAGGAGGGTTAGGGTTAGGGTAGTGTTAGTTTGTTGGGTTGGGTTTAGGGTTAAGGTCAGGGTTAGTGTTGTTAGGGTTAGGGTTACAGTTGTGAAGGGTAGGGTTAAGGTTTATGATTTAGTATTGGGTTTGGCTAGGTTTTGGGCTTGGGGTTATGGTTTAGTGTTTAAGTTTAGGATGTAGAGATAGAATTGGGTCGGGGTTAGGTTCAGGTTCAGCATTTAGGGTTAGCGTTTGGTTTTTGGGTTATGATGCTTGCTATGGCTGGGGTCTTTTGGGTTAAGGTTTAGGTGTTACAGTTAATGTGTTTTAATATTAGGGTTTAAGTTCAGGGTTAGGTATACACATTGATTTTTATATTAAGGTTACTTCATGACTGTTCAAATTGTGTAAAATAAGTTTGGACTTTTAGAATTTCTTGTTTTAGTTTATATCCTTTTATATTGCACAAAATATCTATAATTTTATACTAATTTGAGCTTTGCAATATTTTCATAGTAAGCTTATTCAGTACTCACAGTGACTCCCTTTTTTATGAGGAGGAAAGTTCAAGGATTAATCATGTGCATTAAAGTAACCAAGAGGCCATGTTAAAGCACTGACTGCAGGTCCTCACCCCAAAGTTTTTGCTTAACACGTTTCATATAGGCCTCAAGAATTTGCTTTAAACAAGAACCCAGGAGATGCTAGTTCTGCCAGATGGGGACTCATGATACACTTGTCTCTTTAGAGACAATGCGAGAATTATTGTCAAAAGTTTTATTTGTTCTGAGTACTCATTAATGTTTCTTTCATGGAGTAGACATTCATATAAGAAATATTAAAGTGTTTCCTTAGTGAAATACTTAATTAGAAGATTGATGAAGAATTATGATAGTTATCTTACAATGTTGCAAGAAAGTCACAAAGCAGTTGATGGCGCACTCCTAGGATCTGAGACGTTCCTGGTTTGCATAGCTTATCAGCCTCATACTTTGAAGTCCCTCCTTCTTCATCTCAGTGTGCAAATTGGCATCAGCCTAATGATTTAAGCATTTACAGATACTTAAACAAGAGCAGTTTTACACACATTGTGTGTATATATATATATATATATATATATATGCACACATTTGCATAGGACATACAACAGATGTGGAAAAATGTTTTCACCATTGACTACAAAGAAATCCAATGGCATTAAATATAGTTTAATACATTAAGATTTTAAACTATTAAAATATGACGTAAAATTTTCCATATATTTATAAATTGAATAAGTTATTTTATCATTAACTGTTTTCTTGATGTTTAGAGATGGTTCTAATAAAAACAAAATTGAAGGCCAAAATGCCCTTTCAGTCAATAATGTATATAATGGAAAAAAATGGTGCTACTGAAATTGGTTCCAGCACAAAGGTTACTCTTACCTCTAGGCTGCCATCTTACAGAAGGCAGAAATTCAGAAGAGGAACTTGAAGCTAAATGCAAATGAGTACTATAAATTTACCTCAATAAACATATCTAAAACTGCAGCATAAAACCAACATTTTTCTTTTTCTGTAGAATGTCATGCAGAGTTTACAGAAGAGACTAAAATTGAACACCCATTTTCTGAGAAACTGAATCTATTTTTTCATAGATAAAACTATGGGCTACAAAATTGTTGGGAAGGACCGTCAAATATGGTGGCAATGAGTTCTGAGTTGAAGTGGGAAGAGAATATTTTGTATCTACATACTTAGAGGCAGCAAAAGCTATTTTTCAAGGTGAGAAGTACACTCATAGGTCCAAAACCTTTATTTTGGGGAAGTGAGGGCATGTACAGGGTGGTGGCAAAGTTTAGTTTTGGAAAGTCAACAAATGGGCCCAGTATGGAATCATACATGTCAGGTCTGACTTAAGTGAGCCTTTCACAAATGCATGGGACAAAGCAAACCGGCTGCTCAACAAACAACAGCTTCTTAGTAAAGCAGGCAAATGGATTGCAAATGCAGTATATAACCCCCCAGGGCCAAGAAGTCCAGTAATTGTGTACTTGCCTCAGCAGACTGTCCTTGGGAATCCAAGTCATAAGCAGTTGACCTCAGATTCCTTTGCCCCTTCAACAACTAGATAAGCCTAATTCCTTTCCCAGTTCATTGCTAATATCTCTTTCTCCTGGTGTTAGCACATTCACTCATGGTGAAATCTCTCCCAGCTAGCTGCCACTCTCTCTCACAATGTCAGCCCATCCACACAGATGTGATAAGCTTGGTTTTTCCCAGGTAGCTGATAGAATTTCCTGATTTTTAGTCTCTCTTTACTGGAATAAACTTTCCTATGAAAATCTTATTTTTGACAAGAGGATTCTTTATGACAATACAGATATATCGTATTTATAAGAAGTGTCTGTCTGTCTTTGTACCAGGTGAGGAAAAAAGAATCTTTATATTTAATGAGCTCTGAAACTTACCTGTTTTGGCTAGGGAAAAGTAAAAGCTAAAGAAACAGAATATCCTAGACCATAAGAAAAAAAGTATTCTTTTAGGAAGCTCTGAATGTCCCTCACATAAAATTCATGCATAGTTATTAAAGAAAAACACCTCCTTCAATGATAAAGTAACAAAAAGGAAGTAACAGAGAACCTACACAAAAATAACAGAATAAACAAATGATCTGAGAATGAGAAAATATAAATTACAGATAACTAAAACATACCATAATAAACATTGCTAAAGAGTAAAGGAATATTAGGAAAAGTATGAATCAGGACAAAATAATACTTTTGAAACACAATGAAACAATCACTTCTGAAAAGTATGAATAGTGAAGACATCCAAAAGTTCAGAGAACATAATTTAAGAAAACGATGTGAACTATAACCCAGCAAAGATGACAAGCTCAGGAAAAGAACAAATCATCACAGAAAGAAAGGCAAAGTTAGATGAGGTACAAGGAAGGAGGGATATAAATACTATATAGTGAAGGGTGCAGAAGAGAGAAATGAACAAACTGAACCAGAAAAAAATAGAAGTCGAGGAAATCAGAAAATTAAAGCTGTGAAATAAAAACCTTATGAAATTGTAATACTGAAAAAAGGAAGTAAAATATTGGAACAGAACTAATATATTAAAATATTATATTAGAAAGTTTCTGAAATAAAAGCTTTAAAGATATTAAAGAACATATTCTCTAGAAAACTGATTAATGACACTGAGTTTCTCTCTGGTGAATACTGAAGATACAGGGTCCATTGGACAGGTAGGGGTAAGTCCCTTAAGACAGCAAATAAATCAAGCTGGCTTAGTCGGATCTGCAATACTCATCATTGACGGATCCTAGAGCAGGGTTTCAAAAATCAATAGGGCCGCACAGGCAATTGCCTGGGCTCAGGCGATTTGTGTGTGTGTGTGTGTGTGTGTGTAGCTATATCTTAAAAAAAAAAAAAGGATCCCTCAAAAACATATGGCCCTGGCACAAAGATAGATATATAGACCAATAAAATAGGATAAGCTCAGAAGGTAAAACTTGAATATATGGGAAATTGATTTTGACAAGAGTGCCAACATCATTTAATGAGGAAAGAAAAAAAGTGTTGTCAACAAATGGTCTTGGGAAAAACTGGACATCTACATGAAAAAGACTGCATCCCACACAAAACTTACCCCAAAACTGCTGAAAGACCAAAGCCTTAGAGCTAAAACTGTATTATTCCTAGAAGAAAATTTAGAGGAAAGTTTCACACTGTTGGATTTGGCAATGATTACTTACCTGTGACACCAGAAACACAGAGACAAAATACATAATGGATAAATTGGGCTTCATCAAAATTAAAAACCTTTGTGCATCAAAGGAAACAATCAGGACAATGAAAGATACAGAAAAACCCACAGATTGAGAGAAAAATATTTTAAAAAATTAAATCATATATCCGATAAATACCCAGGATATCTAACTTTCTATAACTCAATAACCAAACAACTTAACTTAAAAATGGTCAAAGAATTTGACTAGATATTTCTCCAAGGAAGATGTGGCTAGTCAATACTTGAAAAATGCTCAACATCACTGATCTTTAGGAAATAGAATTTAAACAATGAAATAGCACTTCATACTCACTTGGATGGCTACTATTTTTAAAAAATGAGCTTAACAAGTGCTGATGAGAATGTGAAGAAACTGGGGCTTCTGCATTTTGTGGATGGGAATGTAAAACAGTTCAGACAATGTGGCATTTCACACACACAAAAAAAAACGAGCATTGAGTTACTGTATGAGTGAATAATTCTATTTTTGGCCACATACCTTAAAGAACTGACAGTAGAAATCAAAAGAGGTGTTGCTGTACCAGTGTTCACAACATTGTTGACAGAAGCCAAATGGGGAAAACAATCCATGTCCATCAACAAATGAATAGATAATTAAGATTAGCATATATACATAATAAAATGTTATTCAGTTTTATGTTTTTTTTGGTACTGGGATCAAACTTGGGTCCTTGTGCTTACAAGGCAGGTGGCAGAACCACAGAGCTAAATTCCCAGCTCTGTTCATCTTTAAAAAGCAATGAAGTGTCTAACGTGCCAATGTGCATATATCTAGAAGATGATATACTAAATACAATAAGCTAGACACAAAAGGACAAATACTGTACAATTCAACTTATACTGGTTGTCTAGAATAGTCAGATTCAAAGAGAGAAAGCAGAATGGTGGTTATCAAGGGTAAAGTGGCCTGGTATGATGGTGCACACCGGTAATCCCAGCACTCAGGAGCTGAGCCAGGAGGATGCTATAAGTTTGGAGCTAGCCTGAACTACATAGTGAGTTTGAGGCAGCCTGAACTAACAGCTAGACTCTCTCTCTAAAAAAAAAAAAAAAAAAAAAAAAAAAAAAAAGGTAAAGGGGAAAATGGATAGGTAATTAGTGTTTTAATGAAAACAGATAATAAAGTTCTTGTGACGAATGTACAACAATGTGAACATATTAATAAAACCAAAATGCATATTAAAAGGGCTAAAGCGCTAAATTTTATATCATGTGTATTTTATTACAATAAAATTAATCTCATGAAATAAATGCTGTACTTCTCAATGGGAGTGAGGACCCCCAGATCTTTCACATACCCAGTAAACCTCAGTGTGCAGTATAGATTGGAAGAGAGCTCCCTGGTGGAGAAACCGGAACCAGGACCCACAGGAGGCCTACACCAGGCTGAGACACTCACTTAGCATTGCTTCCTGGACGATTCCAACCACTAGAGGAAAGCACCCTGAAGTAGGGAGAACTCTGAAATGTGGACCAGGGCAGAGGCCCTTCTTTTGCTTGAATGCCAGGACAACTTTTACCCTTCAGATAAAAATGTAGCCCAAGGATTTTATACCCAAAAAAACTTTAGACATGCGTAAGACTCTAAGAATATTCTCCATGATCTAGGGGGAGTCTGGGGATGGAGGGCGGGGTAGACAGGAGGGAGAGGAGGAGAAGAGGAAGTAAAAAGGATCAAAATGCCATATATATATATATATATATATTCATATGCCAATTCCCCACATCGAATGTATTATGTATTGAAAAAATGTAAAAAAATGTGCTTCACTGTCATTAAAAGCTGTATTTTTGGAGACATTACTCTGATAGTTTACTCTCTGGAATGTTAATAGCCTAATTATCTTCCTAAAGAATTATTGTGACAGCATTATGTTCTTTATGTAATGAAGTTCTAACTATTTTTTATCTTAACCATTTTAACATATAGTTAGTAGCCTTAAATTCATGTTGTAAAAAATTAAAAATATAAAAATCTACATTCAAAAGATTGACAGACTGCACTAAATATTCCTATCAGACCTAATTAAAACCAATAGGAGAAATAGGATGATGGATGAAAATGTAAATGTTAGATGCCTTGAAAAAATGTTGAAATATCATATTCAACCTATTTTGGGGAGGTAGAAATGGAAGAAATATTGCTTGATAGAGTAAATGCACTGGTTTTCAAATTTTGATTGCTATGGGCAAAAGTTGTGATTAACTTACAAACCAGAGTCACAAACATATTTGTAAGTATAAAGAGTAACATCAATAAAGTTGGCATAAATCAATTTCATCGTTTAAAACAGGCAATTTTTAGATACTTTCAATACATAAATATTAACATTATTACACAAATATATCTTCATATAAATTCAAGAATTTAACTCCCTCCTGTCAGTGTTGCAGCATTGGCCCAGCACAGTAAAGTGGCTGTGGGACGTATAAGGGGCAGATACTTTCAGAATTTAAGACAAGGTGGAGTCAGGCAGTGCCTGGACCCATGAAAGGAATGTTTAAATGTATTATTTGTATTGAAAATGCATCTGATAATAAATCCTGGCATTCAGTTGATTTTCAGAGTAAGAGCCAGATTTTTATTCAAGAAATGATTGTACCATTTCCAGGTAGAGGGTGAATGAAATATTCAGTTTTCCTTATTTATACCCTCAATGGCCTTCAAAGCACAGATGTTAAAAACCATGATGCATAAAATAAAGTGGGCAAAGGAAATTGGTCAGCTAGGAATGGAGTTAAAGGTGATGTTAACTTGAAGGTGTGGACAAGTCCCATAAGGAATCCTACAAGATACTGTATATTTGTAGACCTGAGATATAAATTCAGCTCTTGGATTTCAAAGGTCTGATTAGAAAGGAAAAATTTTTAGGTAAGTAAACTGAAGTTTCCATGGACTTTAAAAAAATCAAACAGTATAGTATTTATACATATTTATGGGTAGAGTATGATGATCTAATACATCTATTCAATGTATAATGATCAAATCATGGTAATCAACATTTTTATCTACCCAAGCATTTGTCATTTCTATGTACCTTTGGATCTTTTAATTATTTTGAAGTGTATAATAAATTACCACAGACTGTAGTTACCCTACTTTGCTATAGAACACCAGATCTAATTCCCCCTATCTAGCTAGTGTGCTATCCATTGTTTATCCTCTTTTTATTGCCCCGTCTCCCCTAACTTTCCCATTCTCTAGTGGCCACTGTTCTGCCCTCTTCTTCTATGAGATAGAATTTTGCAGCTTCTGCAAAAGAGTAAGAATATGAAATATTTGGCTTTCTGTGCTTGTCT
This sequence comes from Fukomys damarensis, assembly GCF_012274545.1. Lineage (NCBI taxonomy): Eukaryota > Metazoa > Chordata > Mammalia > Rodentia > Bathyergidae > Fukomys > Fukomys damarensis. The sequence goes on from NW_022900940.1 coordinate 14,698,011, forward strand.
TATTTTACTTTACACGATGTCATCCAGTTCTGTCTGTGTTACTGCAAATGACAAGATTTAATTATTTTTATGGCCAAAAAATATTCTATTGTATATATACCAAATTTTCTTACTTCATTGAAATATTTCTGGAACATCTGGAAGAAACATTCCTTTTAGCTTTTCCTAAAATCATCTCAGTGTTCTTATAGCAAATACAGTCTTGTGTTTCATATATTGTTTCATTAAGGTGTATTGATGCCATGCTGCTCAAGAAAGATTCAATTAGGTAAAAACTGATACTGCAAGGACCAAGCAAAGCTGGTCTGGATTACCGTTCACAGGTTAGGTATCATATCCATGGGAAGAGAATAAAGGAATATGTAAGTAATTCTCTGTAGTTCATACTTCTCTCACTGAAGTTTTACATGGTGTCCATGAGCTCAAGGATATCCTAGGCAGCCACTTAGAGTGGAAAACATCTTGATGTCTTCTGGAAACTTAAAATCCTGAGAACAACAGTCACACATGTTGAATACAAGACCTCACGTCCAGAAGGTGGTGACCAGCCACGACCATGCGATCAAGAGTAAGTCCAGTTCTCTAACAGCTCCCACTTATGTCTCCTATGATGGCAATTTTTTATGTGATAAGCTACAGCAGTAATTTAAACACTGAAAATGTTTTAGCCAGACATGACTAAATTATCCAATGGGACATGAAAATATATGAAGGAAGTCCCATAGAAAATTTAATCTGAGTAATATAATTTCTTTTATTCACTGGCTGCATGTATTCCCACCCTTCCTTTCTTGCCCTTTCACAACTCAGGGCAGCCCTGGGTTCTGCGGACCACAGTCTCCTCCTGATCCCTCTCCACTTGTGTGTTCCTTTCTGTCCCCATTTTAGGAGACTCTTGCCCCTAGGGAAGTGATTTGAGACCTTGTGTCAATTACTTCCAAATTCCATCCCACTGCCTTTGTTTTCTTGTATGCTTTGCCCTGTCACCTACTGGGTACTGAGCTCTTCTGAGAAGGGACTTCTTTATTTCAGCCCTGTGTACCTACAGATTGGGAGGGAGGGAGGAGTTGAGGAGTCAAAGCCAAGAGAGAAAGCAGGAGAGTAACACAGAGGATAATAGAAGATAGGGAACTGGACAGGATCCTATGGCTGGAGAGGAATAGAAACGAGATCCAAGCCATGTGTTTCAGGTTCTCATACAGGAATATGAAACTTTGGGGCTTCTTTTAAAGGAAGGTGGCACTGACCAAAGAAAGGGAAGCCACTCTGATCACAGAATAAATGTAGCAGGATGTTTCCATGGGTTTTCTTGGATAGGGGTAAGTACTGTAATTTGTAATGGCAAAGGTACAGTTTCAGAAGATGTTTCATCCTTTCTGAGACATGGACTGCTGTGTAATCATGGTCAACTCATCCTCTGGGCTGTTGAAATTTTGTGTGGCTATTATTATTGTGTCATGCAAACCTTTCAGACTTGTGGGTCTGTGCCCTATGATAGAGACCAAGGAGGTTAGGTGTTTGGAGTGCTGAAGGGTTGCATGAGAGTGGGGGTAGAAAAGATGGGAGAGAAAAAAAGCTTATCACATTTTGAATGAGAGATAGGAAAAATTAACCCTACATTGTAATCTTGGCCAAAATCTTCTTTGTTGTTGCTTTCTTTGATATACACTTATCATTCATAATAATTATCTTGAGAAGGGTTAGGTTAGATATCCTGTCTGGGTTATATCGTGCAAACCTCAGCCAATCCTCCACTGGTACTCAAGAAAAAACAAAGTTTGGATGAGGTTGTGCTATCCTTTGAATACCATGCCGAGCAAGTGAAATCCATCTCCCATATTCATTAAGGATACATTCAAGGTATTTGAATAAGGTACTGCTATGATTACAGCTGTAACAAAAAGGATTCTGTATAGTAAGTACATAGAACCATAAGAGAGATTGGAAGTAGGTAGGCCTTTTAGGAGGCTATTAAAATTTTCAAACAGCAATTTGTATGTGATACTCAATATACTGGCCACCTCCATTAATGCTCTTTAAATTATGCCAGCTGGGATGGTGACTTTGTATATGACTAATTCTCCTGTACATTTTTAAATCTTTCTGTATACATACTGTATTATTTTTGCAAAGATTCACATGTTTAAGATGTTTGTTTAAATTCTAAAAATTGAGAGGCAGCAAAAAATTTGAAAAACAAACAGCATCAGATTATTTTTTTCGTTTTTTTGAGACAGGGTCTCACTATGTAGTTGAGCCTGACCTGGAACTCACTATGTAGCTCAGGCTGGTCTCAAACTCACAGTGATCCTCCTGCCTCAGCCTCCCGAGTGCTGGGATTACAGGCAAAAACCAGGGACTAGTGGATCATCAAATTTTTATGGTAAAGTCATATTTTTCAAGTGTTTCAGTCAGAGTTTACTAGAGAAACAATATAATATAAGAGGTAATACAAATACCTAAGAATGTACCATGGGCTTACAATGGCCTCCCACAGGGTCTGGTGGGGAAGATTGCAAAAGGGCTGTCTGGGTACTGGGGAGCCAAAGGATCCGGTTGATGGCGTGGAGCTCCCTATATTACCCCATGCAAGGCCATATCAGGAGAATGAAGGGTCTGCTCCAGAAGATTGAAGCACCCATGCTGGGGGCCGAAGAGTCTGCTCTAAAAGTCAGGAGACAATGTTAAAATGAAAGTGAGGACTGGAGCTCCTCCGAAGGAAATAGTCCTTCCTTCTCGGTTTCCCGTTTATAGCATTCTGGCCCTGATGCTGGGGGGCGGGTGTCATCCTTACCTTTAACTATGCTGAGCCAATTTAGTCAGTAATCACACCTTTTACCAGAATTTCTTCTCCCACCCGATGGAAGTGCACCACTGTCTTTCCAAAGTACAAAAGTGTTTTATTTTCTATATCAGCTATCACTTCTTTAAGAAGCCTGGTTTATTTCTCTCAAATTCAAAGAATTTTTCTTTTCAGTGCTTCTCACAGTATTTTGAAGATCTACTCCAGTGCTGTTTAAGAGCTGTCACATGTTACCTGTGTTTACTACTACTAGATGGTAGGCTCTTAGAGGAAATAATCCCATCTTGTAATTATTGTCTTCTTAAAAAGTCTGTAAGATTTAATAACATACTTTGAGTATGAATAATGTTTGGTGCTTATTAAATTAATTCAATTGTATTGATCACAGCCACAGACACATTTGCTCAAATATTCCGTCTTAAAATTAGTTGCTAAAATTAATTTTAAGAGTTGTAATCTGTCTCCTATTCTATGATGCAAGCTTAAATGATTTTTCTAATAAGAAATATTTGGAAACATAACTGTTTGTTATCCAGGTTATCAGTCCATCTCAATTAATTGTCCAAATTAATATTGGGAACCTATTTTATGTTTAGATTATTAAAGTAACACAAATGATTTTGATTTACCAAATAAAAATTTGAATCAGAAAAAAATAATTATCTTGAGGAATTAATACATATACATACTACATCTTAATCATTTTTACTTCCTTTTCCCTCTTAATCTTCCCCTCATTCCAACCCCAGGTTCCCTTCTCATCTCTGCCAAATCTACATCCCTTTTTCATTTCACCTTTCTTTTACTTAGCTCTTTAAATTATGTATATGTTTAGTTTTTCCTATAAAGGAAACTATTCAATATTTAACCCTTTGTGTATAGTTTATTTCACTTAGCATTATAGTCTCAGGATGCATACATATTTCTACAAATGAATCAAACTTATATATACGTATTTTTTGAGATGAGATCTCTCTATAGTTAGGCTTACCTTGAGCTGACTAGGAAAACCAGGATAACCTGAATCTCACAGTCATCTTACTGCCTCAGCCTCCTAAGTGAAATGTATCTCTCTTTATGGTGAGAAGTACTTCATTTTGTGTATATATACTAGATTTTCTTTATGTATTCATCTTTTGATGGATATGTAGGTTACTTCCAAAATTTAGGTATTAAGAATTGTGCTATTATAAACAGGGAATTGCATATATCTCTGTAAGATGTCATCACATATTTAGTGAAGCTATCCAGAAGAGCCATACTGATTCAAATGGATCTCTGACTTTAGTTTTTTAGAGGAATCTCCAGAGTTGTTATACTATCTCTTATTGCAATAAACTTTGCAGAATGGTTCCCTTTTCCCCTCAACCCTACCTCATTACTTTGTTTAAAATTTAGATGTTTTAGTTTATTGGTACAATTTCAGTATACAATACAGTTACATTAATCATCAGGATCTTATACCTTTACATAACGTATCTTGGTTCTTATTTTTCCCCATTCCCCCTGCCCTCTCTTCACCCCCTCCACCCTACCTATTTACAAAGACTTTGTTTCCATGTTTTTCCTTTTCTCCTATTTTTTCTTTTCCCTTTTTCCCTTCCTTCTACTTCTCCCACTTCCCTGACTTCTTTAGACCTTTTCTTCCCATTTCACAATATTAATTAAATATTTGATCCTTTTTTACACTTTTAGAATTTCACACCAGAGAAACTATTTGGTATTTACACACGTGTGTCCTATTAATTTCACTTAAGCATATGGCTGGCCTCAATGGGCATCCACTTAGCTATAAACATTTCTAGTTTCTCATTCTTTATGGATGAGTAGTACTCCACTTTATTAAAAAAATCATCTTTATCCCATCTCCAGGTAATAGGAAGTAGGACTGTTTCCAAGTTTTATCTACTACAAACTGTGCCACTATGAACATGGGTGTACATATATAATTGTGGTATGATTCTTTTGGGAACATACCTAATTTAGGAATAGCTGGGTCAAATGGGACCTCTAATCCTAGTTGTTTGAGGTATCTCCATATTGATTCCCACAGTGGCTTCACAGTGTGCACTCGCACCAACAATGAAGAGGGGTTCCTTTTCCCCCACAACACAAACAGATTGGTTATTGGTTTATTTCTTGATAGCAGCCATTCTTTCTTGGATGAGGTGGCATTTCAGTGTTGTTTTTCTTCTGCATCTCTAAAATAACCAGTGATGTTGAACATTTTTTCATATGTTTATTTGCTGCTTTTACTTCTTTGAGATATGTCTGTTCATTTCAGATGCCCATTTTTTATTCTTGTTTTTTTTCTCATTGAGTTTATTGTTACATTTTAGGTATACAGTACAGTTACATTCATCACTGGGATCTTGTACCTTTACATGACAGGTCTTGGTTCTTGTTTCTTTCCCATACCCCTGCCCTCCCTTCACCCGCTCCTCCCTTCCCCGTTTACAAAAACTTTATTTCCATTTCTGTCTTTTTCCTCTTATTATTTTCAGATGTCCATTTTTGAATTGGGTCTTTATATTTGGGGGATCCGACTTTTTTGAGTTCTTTACATATTCTTTTTTTATTTTTTTCTAGTTTTTTGAGGGTCTCACTATGTAGTTGAGACTGACCTGGAACTCACTAGGTAGACCAGGTTGGTCTTGAACTCACAGCTATCCTCCTGCCTCAGCCTCCCGAGTGCTGGGATTACAGGCATGAGCCACCATGCCTGGCCACTCTTTTTTTTTTTTTCCGGTACCAGGGATTGAACTCGTGTCCTTGAGCTTGCCAGGCAGGCCACCAAACCACTGAGCTAAATCCCCAGCCCTACATATTCTTGCTAATAGACCTTTGTCTGAGGAACAGCTGGTAAAATTTTTCCCACATTGTGGGTTTTCTCTTAGCTCTGCTGGTGATTTCTCTTTCAGTGCAGAAGCTTTTAAAAAGATGAGATCCCAGTTGTTGATTCTTTGTGCTAGTTCCATGCTACTAAGGATTTGTTCATTAAGTCTTTTCCTATGCCAGTATCTCCAAGAGTCCTGTCTAACTTATCTTCCAGCCAGTTTAGTGTTTCTGTTTTAATATTTAGATCTTTAATCCACTTGGATTTTCATATAGTGCATGGTGAAAGATACAGCTCTAGTTTTAATCTTTGACAAGTTCAAATCCAATTTTTCCAACACCATTTATTTAAGAGGCTATCTTTCCTCCAGTGAGAATGGTTGGCTCGTTTGTCAAAGATGAGGTGGCTGCATATATCTGGCATTGTTTCTGCATCTTCTAATCTATTTGATTGATACCTGGGTCTGTTTTGTTTTGTTTTTGCCAGTACTATGCTGTTTTTGTCACAGTGGCTTTGTAGTATAGTTACAAATTGTGGATTGTGATACTCCCTGCCATGTCTCTGTTGTCTAGAATTGCTTTTCCTGTTCTAGATCTCTTCTGATTCCAAATGAATTTTTGGATTGTTTTTTCTAGTTCTGTGAAATATACTGTGTATTTCAATAGGGATTGCATTAAATCTGTATAGCAGTTTAGAAAGTATGGCCATTTTCACTATATTGGTTCTTCCTGCCCAGGAACAATGTAAGTCTTCCCATTTTCTTATATCCTCTTCTGTCTTTTTTTTTTTTTAGAGTGTGGTAGTTTTCACTGTTGAGGTCTTTTGCTTTCTTCATTAGATTGATTCTTAGATATTTCATTTTTTTAGATGCTATTGTTAAAAGGATGTTTCCCTAATTTCTGTCTCAGTGAGTCTGTTATTTGTGTACAAGAAGGGTACTGATTTTTTATTTTTTTATTTATTTTTTGATACTGGAGATTGAACTTAAGACCTTTTTTTTTTTTAAAGAAGACTTTTTTTTTCTTTTTCTTTTTGTACCAGAGATTGAACTTGGATCCTTGCACGTACAAGGCAGGCAGCAGAACCATTGAGCCAAATCACTGGCACTGAAGACTTGATTTTTGACTGCTTACTTTGTGTCTAGCTACTCTACTGAATCTGTCTATTAAGTCTAGAAGTCTTTTGGCAGAGTTCTTTGGGTCTTCTATGTAGAGTATCGTAACATCAGCAAATAATGACAGTTTCACTTATTGAGGATTTTTGCACTATATTCATTAAGGAGATTGGCCTGTATTTCTCTTTTTTGGTTGGGTCTTTCCCTGGTTTTGGAATCAAAGTAATACTTGCTTCCAGGAATGAATTTGAAAGTATTGCTTCTCGTTGAATTTCACTCAAAAGTTTAAAGAGTAGTGGCAGTAGTTCTTATCTAAATGTCTAATAGAATTAATCAGTGAAGCCATCAACACCTGGGCTTTTTTTGTTGGTACTTTTAAATTACATTTTCCATTTCACTGATTTTAATTCGAGTCTTTAGAATTTTTTTATCTTCTTCATTCAACTTTAATAATTCATATGTATCTAGAAATCTGTCCATTTCTTTGTTCTCCATTTTAATAGAGTACCGATTTTTGAAGTAAGTATTGATGATCCTCTGGATTTCTGCTGGATCTGTTGTGAGTTCACCTTTTGCATTCCTAATTGCATGAATTTGAGCCTTTTCTTTCTTTTTTTGATAAGATTGTCTAAGGATTTATTGATTTTACTTATTCTTTCAAAAAAACCAACTCTTTGATGCATTCATTTTTTTCATATCATTATTAGTCTCCATTTCATTGCTTTCTGCTCTGAGCTTTATACTTTCCTCCCTTGTACAAGCTTTGGGTTTGTCTTGCTCTTTTTCTAGGAGCTTAAGATTTGGCCTTTGCTTGTTTAGTTGAGCTAACTGTTTCTCTAATGTGAACCTTCACTGATATGAATTTCCTTCATAGAACTGATTTTATTGTGTCCCATAGATTTCTGTATATTGTATTGGCATTATCATTTATTTCTAAAAACTGACTAATATCTTCTTTAATTTCCTCTGTGACCCAATGTTTGTTCAACAGGTTGTCATTTAATTTCATGTGTTTGTGAAGTCCTTGCAGTTTCTTAAGCTATTGATCTCCAACTTAATTGCATTTTGGTCTAATAATATACATGGGATAACTTTAGTTCCTTTGCATTGACTTAAACATGTTCTATGAGCTAGTATAGGATCTATTTTGGAGAGTGACCCATGTGCAGCCAAAAAGAATGTGTATTCTGATTTTGTGGGGTGGGACACCCTATAAACTATTAAGTCCATTTGTTCAAAAGCTTGGTTCAGTTCTAGTGTTTTGTTGTTGATTTTTTTGTCTAGATGATCTGTTTATTTGTGTCAGTGGGGTATTGAAACTCCCCACTACAATTGTATTAGTGATTCTTTGTTTTTTCATGTCCTTTAATATTTATTTTATATAGTTGAGGTCATTAGTATCTGGTGTGTATATATTTATGTGTCATTTCTTCTTCTTGGATAATTCCCTTTACAAGGATGAAGTGACCCTCTTTGTCTCTCTTAATAGTTTTGGTTTGAAATTGACTTTGTAAATAACATAACTGTGCCTGCTTGTTGGGGGTTCATTTTGCATGGAGAACTATTTTCCATTCTTCAACTTTCAGTTTATGAGTTTCTTTTTGAACTAGGTGCATTTCTTGTATATGTCATGTTGTTGGATTTTGCTTCTTAATCCATTCTGGCAGTCTATTTCTTTTGATTGATGAATTGAGGCCATTAACATTGATAGTTATAACTGATATGTATTAAGTTATCATCATCATGTAATTTTCCTATTGTTGGATCTTTTTAATTTTTCCCACTGTGCCTTTAATTTCTTACCTTGCCTGATGGATTTGCTTTTTGGGCCTTATGGTGTAGTGATATTCATTGTCTTTTTCTAGGATATTATTTAGAATTGTTTGCAGTGCTGGTTTGGTATTCCTGAAGATTCTCAGGTGTTCTTTGTCATGGAAGTATTTTATTTTCCCATCAATTTTGAAAGAGCGTTTTGTAGGATACATCAAGTCTAGTTTGGAGGTTGTTTTCTTTTAAGGCTTGAAATACCCCACTCCAGGCTCCCCTTGACTTGAGGGGTATGTATTGAAAAATCTGTTGTGATTCTTATGGCCTTTTTCTTTTCTCTAATTGATTGTAGTGTTTTGTACTTCTGCTGAATTTCTGGGATATTGACTATTATATGTCTAGGTGTAGATGTTTTTTATCATGACTAATTGGAGTCCTGTGTGCCTCACTTATATGTATGTCACCTTCTTTTTATCTCTTTGGGAAGTTTTCTATCAACAATTCTGTGAAGAGTTTTTTTTAATGTCATTTGTACTTTCTTCTGCTTTTTCATGGACTCCTATCAGTCTTACTCTTTGCATCATCTAGGAGCTGTTTGATTGATTTCTCATGGCCCCTTACGATTTTTAAGAGAGCTCTCTTTTCAGGGTCACTGACCACCATCTTGTCTTCTCTATCAGATATTCTCTTCAGATTGGCTCAGTCTGCTGTGTATACTTTCAGTATACACATATATACTATCAGTTTGAATCTGTTTCATGGATTCCATTTCTTTCCTATGCTGGGCATCTATGGTTTTCATAACAGAGACTTTAATCTCCTGAATATCAGTTTGAATCTGTTTCATGGATTCCATTTCTTTCCTATGCTGGGCATCTATGGTTTTCATTTCTTTCCTATGCTGAACATTCATGACTTCCATAATTTTTTAAAATCTATTTTTCTTCATGAGACTCCAATCTTGTCTTCTGTACACCATCTCTGTATTTATCTAGGAAATTATTTTTGTTTTAATTTTTCTAGTGCCTCTTGTGTTTTGTTACTTCCTGTCATCTCGGTTCAGGGTGTCTAGGTGGTTGATCATCAAACTTTTCCACTCGTTTCCCCCAGAATTTGCCTTAGATAAGCTGGAAGACTGGGTTTGTGTCTCACCTAAATGACTTTCCATTCCTGTTGTTGTTGGTACTGTCCTAGGTTTAATTCCTGGGTTGATACTTTGATATTGATTATTGTAAGTATCTTTGCTGCTTGTATTTAGAACACTTATGGAATGATTGCTTCTCAGAGGTGTCTTCCCTAGGAGAAGTGGGGGAGGGCACTAGGGTGGTCCTGGAGGCACATACTCACTAGAATAAGCTCAAATTTAACTGGGTTTTGGTTTGAAATTCTCTAATGGACAAAGATATTGGACATTTTGTCTGCATTTTGTGGTCATAAATGAGTTCTTATTTTTAGAATTTGGTCTTTATTTTGGAGTCTCTAATGTTTTTGAGTTTTAAAACATATTTTCTTTTGTTAATTCTTTGTCAAAGGAATAGTTGACAAAGATTTTCCCCTTCTCATGGTTCTCTCTTCAGTCTGTTTGGTGTTTCCTTTGCTGTAAAAAAATCTTAATTTGACATAATCTCATTTGTTGATTTTTGATATTATTTCTTGTGCAATTGAGTTATTCAGAAAGTCTTTGTTCCTGCGCATGTGTTCAAGAGCTTTACTTGTTTAATTTTCCATCTGATTTCGTGTTTCTGGTTCAGTATCTAGTTCTCTTTTGACTGTTTTTGTAGCATATGTGTGAGAAATGCATCTGGAATTTGATTTTTGTACTAGGATGATGAGATTTTCCAGCACAGTTTTCAAAGTGGCTGTCTTTCTCCATTGTATGTTGCTTGACCCTTTGTCCAACATCAAGTGGTTAAAGGTGTCTGGGTTTGTTTCTTCATTCTGAATTCTACTTCAATCAACATGTATGCTTTTATGCCAATGCTATGATATATTTATCACTCTAAGTTTGCAACATAACTTTAAATTTCAAATAATGATTCATCCTGCTTTGCTCTTATGCTCAGGGATTCTTTGGCTACTCTTGGTCTTTTCTGACTGCTATGAATTGTAGCAATGTGCTTTATAGTTTTTTAAATAACAGTGAAAGTAGTTAGATGAGAACTGCATTATAAACACCTGTCATTTGTGGAATATGCATGTTTTGACAATATTGACTGGTTGTATCTATCCAGGATCAAGGAGCATCTATTTTCTAGTGTCTTCATTATCTCTGTTATTTTGAGCACTACAGTCTTTGTTATAGGGGACGTTTACTTTCTGTGTTATGTTCATTCTCAGGTATTTGATTTTTTTTTAAAGCTGCCTTTAATGGGATTATTTACTGATTTCTTTTTTTTCAGTGGGATCATGCTTTGCCAGCAGAAACAATATTGATTTTTGTACTTTGAATTTTTTGGTCATGATTTTGTTTGGTATGGTCTGATATTGTCTGGTTTAGAAATTTTCCATTTTTTGTTGAATTGTTAGTTGTTGACATTGAGAATTATTTCTGTATTTTGAATACAAATATTTTGCAATATTTGTTTTTAGACAAATAATCCAGTATTTGGCTTGTTTTACTGATGTTAGCATAGGTCAGTCAGAGAGTACAAATTCTACTTTTCTTAGGGTTGTTGAAGTGATTGCTACACTGATACACATAAATGATTGGTATAGAATAGTTAACATATACATAATATATCAATTAAATATAATTCATAATATAAATACAATTGATATATAGTAGAAACTTTATATATATGTAATTGGTATATGCAGATACTCCTCATTTAATGACATACTTGTTGAATGAGTGTTTGGACTCATGACTGGGGCACCCTATGTTTATGACCTGCCACTGGGACTTATAACTCTTCTCTTTCTCTGTACAGTTCTGCATAACTTGTTTATAGAGCCTCAATGATTTTGGAGGGGTAGAGTATATCTTATTTATATAGTAATGCAATATTTGTTTGTTGTACTGTATGGTACAATACTCTAGTTTATATTCTGCTATACATTACAGTGCTGTATGCAAGAGTTATGCAAATAAAAGCAAAGTCATCAAATTGGAATTTCCTTTAACACTTTCTTTGTTCTGAATATTGTAATGTACATTCTATATATAATTTCTAATCTATTGAACAATTCATTTAATGACCTAATCATAGGAACAGAAACTGGTCAATAAATGAGGAATATAGGTAGTACATAATCTATCAATTTTATATAATTGATATGTTATGCAAATAAAAGCAAAGTCATCAAATTGGAATTTCCTTTAACACTTTCTTTGTTCTGAATATTGTAATGTACATTCTATATATAATTTCTAATCTATTGAACAATTCATTTAATGACCTAATCATAGGAACAGAAACTGGTCAATAAATGAGGAATATAGGTAGTACATAATCTATCAATTTTATATAATTGATATATATAAATCATTAAAAAGTGATGCTTTTCAAAGTACAAAAAGAGCTCAGGAAAGCCATTAGCTGCAGGGCAGGCTGGAATTTTGCATCTAGACCAAGCAACTCTACTAGTATGGCTCAGTAACAAAGAACTATGCGCTAATGCTCACGGAACAGCATAGATTAAATGCCTAAAGAAGATGTCAGTAATAAGTAAAACAATAGAGTTTCGATTCACATGTGAAAATTCATACAAATGAGCAGTATCAAGGAAAATACTTTTCTTCATATAATAATGAATTGAGTAGTCTGGGACACAAATATTCCAACAGAATTCTTTTAAATCATATTTAGAGAAAAGTGCTGGTGTCTGTAGGATTTTTTATACCTTAAACTCCTTTTGCATACACACACACACACATATATGTATGTGTAAATATTCATGTATATATATATATACATATATATATATATAATTGACACATAATAGATATATCAAGATAATTGATATTTACTTTTTAAATTACATGATACAAGGTTTGACCTTTGTGTTCAGGTTGATGCTCAGATTCATATTTATGTGTTACAGTTCAAGTCCAGGAGCAAGTTCAGTTTTGTGTTTAGGTTCCATTCTGGGCTTGTATTCAGATTTGTGTATGGGTTTGTGTTTTGATCATGTGAGGTACAGGATTCCTGTTCCAGTATATATGAAGATTCATGTTCAGGCTTGCATAAGGGTTCCATTTTGGGTTTGTGTTTGAATTTTGGTTTGTGTTTGTTTCAGAGTAATATTGGTTCAGATTAATATTTGGTTTGGGTTAATATTCTGGGATATATTCAGATATGTGTTTGGTTTAGGGTTATGGTTAATGTTTGGGTCTGTGTCTGGCATTACAGTTGGTGTTTACAGCTTAGGGCTGAGTTTATATTTAGGTTTAGGGTTGTATTTTGACATTGTGATTCATGTATCGGTTTGGGTTTAATTTTTGTATGGATTTGTGTTTGACTCTGTGCTCTAGTGGGGTTTTGGGTTAGCTTCAGGGGTTGTGTGTGGGATACACTAGGTTTGAAGATAGGGTAGAAGTTAGGGATAGGACTGGAAGACAGCTTAGTATACAGGTTGGTGTAAGGGTTAGGATTAAGAGTACTGAAAACTGTAAGGCACAATGGGGGAACAATTGAGGATTATAGTGAAGGTTAAAATTAGGATTTTTGGTTTAAGGTTAGGGGTAGGGGTAGGGGTAGGGTAAAGGATAGATTTGCAGCTATGCAGCTATGGGTAGTGGTAGGAAAACGGGGATGGTTAAATTGAGGGTTATGGTGAGAGGGTTAGGGTTAGCATTAGGGTTAGGGTTAGAGATATGGTTAGAATTCAAGCCCTGGATGTTTGTAAACAGAAAATGAAGATTAGTGTATTAGGATTTATGGTTAGGATTAGGATTAGAGTTAGGTTTAGGGGTTAGGATTAGAGTTGTGAGAAGGTAAAGGCTACGTTTAGGTTTGGTTTATGGTTATGGTTATACTTAGGGATTAAGGTTTGGGTTCAGGGTTAGATTCAGGATTAGGGTTAGGATTTGAGGATTAGGGTTTGGGAGTGAGGGTTAGGATTGGGGGTTAGGGTCAGGGTGTTAGGATTAGTCTTAGGGGTTAGGGTTAGAGGGTTAGGGTTATCGTTAGGGTTCAGCTTTGGTATATTGGGGTTGGGTTTGGGTTTTAGGATTAGGCTTAGTAGTTAAGGTTAGGGTTAGTACTTAGAATTAGGGGTTAGTTGTTAAGGTTTAGGGTTAAGGTTAGGTTTGGTGTCAGGATTGTAGATGGAATTCAAGTACTTGGTTATTTTAGTGTGAGAATGCATATTAGGGCCACTGTTTTTATAAGGTTGAGGTATGGTTTGTTATTCTACATACCTGATCATTGCAGTGTAGCTATGATGTGTAGTGTTTTGATTGAGATTAGGGTTAGTTCAGGTTTAGGTTTAGTAATAGAGCCTGAATTTCAGTACCTGTATACTGGAGTATAGGTTTGATGGTTAGTGTTAGTTTTACTTTTAAGCCTAGGGTCATCAATGATTTAGGTATATAAGTACCTGGGTTAGTGTTCATGGTAGGTTTTGGGTTAGTGTTATGGTTGGGGTCAGGAGTAGTGTTAAAATTTCAGTACTTTGGTATTGGAATGTGGATTTCATAGGTAGTATCTGCATTAGATTTGGCCTTTGTATGTGTAATAGTGTAGGGTTTCAAATACCACTGTATTGGATCTTGGGATTAATGCTTCGGCTTAGGGTTTGCATTAGATTTGGTGAGACTGATATGGATGGAATTCAAGTAGCTGATAATTTGAGTTTGAGAATGAATGTTAGGGCAAATAATTTTAATAGGATGAGGTATAGTGTGGGACTCCAAGTAACTGCACCTTGCAGTGCAGCTATGATGGTTAGTGTTACCTTTAGGGTTAGTTTTAGGTTTAGGCTTATGTCTAGTGTTAGGAATAGTGTCAGAATTTCACTACCAGTGTAGTGGAGTGTCGATTTAATGGTTAGTGTTTGCATCAATTGTAGGATTATAGTTAGTTAGGGTATGGGATTGCAGGTACCTAGGTTAGTGTTATCGGTAGCTTTAGGGTTAGTGTTAAGGCTGGGGTAAGTTATAATCTTGGAATTTAATTAGTTTTGTATTGCATTGTGGGTTTCATAGTATCATGATTAGATTTGGTGTTGGGTTTGGGATAGCATAGTATTTCAAGCACCTCAGTATTGGACCATGTGTTTATGGTTTGGTTTAGGTTTAGGGTTAGTTTTGGCGATAAGAATATGGATGGAGTTGAAGCACCTCGTAAGTGGAATGTAAAAGTCACACCTAGGGCAAATATTTTTCTAGCAGTGAGGTATAGTGTTGCTTTCCTTGCGCTCTTGCATTATAATTTTGGTATTGGTACTGTTAGTGTTAGCATTACGTCCTGGATGAGGCCTAGGTTTAGGAATCGTGTCGGAATATCACTACCTGTGTGGAATATCACTACTGGAGTGTGAGTTTCATCCTTAGTGTTAGTGTTAATTTTAGGATTAGATTTAGGAATGGTGTCAGAATGTAGGTAACTGGGTTAGAGTTAAGTTAGGGTTAGGGTTGGTATTGTGGATGGGGTTAGGTTGCATCAGTGCTAGGTTATAGTTTGGGGTACGTGTTAGCATTAGGGTTAGAGTTGGAACTTAGGGGTTAGGGATAGTTTTAGAGTTAGGGTTAGTGTTAGGTTTATAATTAGGAATATGGATCAAATTCAAGTATCTGATAATTTTAGTGTGATTGTGTAATTTATAGTAATGATGTTTATTAGGGTGAGGAATAGTGTTGGATTCCATGTACCTGAGCATTGCAGTGTAGCTATGATTGGTTTTGTCAGGGTAAAGGGTAGGACTAGGGTTAGGAATATTTTTGGAATTTCACTATCTGTATACTTGACATGTTTTTGATAGTTAATGTTAGTTTTCATGTTAGGATTAGGTTTAGGAATGCTATCAAAAAGCAGGTAGCTGTTTTAGGGTTAGGGTTAAGGTTGGAGATGATTTTGGAAGTGTTTTCCAGTTATGATTAGGATTTTGGGGTTAGTGTAAGGTTTAAGTGTTAGGGTTATGGTTATGGTTAGTGTTTATGGGTTAGGTTTAGATTTAGAGTTTAGGGTTTAGGATAGGGTCACGGTTAGTGTTAGGTTTGGCATTAGAAATATGAATGGAAGACAAGTACCTGTTATTTGCATTGTGGTTATTAAAGTTAGGGCAAGTATGTTTATGAGGGCGAGGAATGTTTGAGGAGTGTTTGAACACAAGTACATGAGCACTGCAGTTCAGGTATGATGGGTTTTGTTAGTGTTAAGGTTAGGCATAGAGTATGGGATATTTATGGAATTTCACTACCTGTGTACTCAAGTGTGGGTTTGATGGCTAGTCTTCTTAATTTTAGGATTTGGGTTAGGAATGGTTTAGGAATGTAAGTACCTGTGTTAGGGTTAGTAGTTGGATTAGGGTCAGTGTTAGGGTGGGATAAGTGACAGTGTTGGAATTTCTGTACCTGTATATTCCTGTGTCATCTTCATTGTTATTATGAGCATTAGATTTGTCCTTAAATTTAGAAAGAAAGCAGGATTTCATGTACTGATGTGTTTAGGGTCAGGTTTGATGAAGGGATATGGATGAAATTGAAGTGCCTGATAATTGAAGTGTAGGAATAAAGCTTAGGGGAAGGAATATTATGAGGGTGAGTTATCATGTTTAATTCCAAGTACCTGAGCATGGTATGTTACATATGATGGTGTTAGGGTTAGAGTTAGGGTACTGTAGTGTGGGTTTGAATGTTAATGTTGGCCTTAATTTTAGGTTTAGGTATAGCAATGGTGTTGGAATGCAGGTACCTGGATACAGCTTAGGGGCAGCGTTACGGTGAGAGTTAGGGTTGGCGAAAGCCTTTCAATTTAAGTACCTGTGTATTGGAATGTGGGTTTTTAGCTAGTATTGGTATTAGATTTTGCATTGGGATTAGGAATAGTGTAGGATTATTTGAGATTATTTCAAGAACCTTAGTACTGGGAAGTGGGAAACACCACTTAGTTTAGGGTTATTGGTTAGCTTTGGCCATAGGGAATTGCATGGAATTGAAGTGTCTGTTAAATGGAGTGTGAGTGTGAAGGTTAGGGCAAGGATTTTTATAAGGGTGAAGTATAGTGTTGGATTTCAAGTATCTGAGCTTTGCAGTATAGCTATTAAAGGTAGTATTAGGATTTCATTTGGAGATAAGGATATGGATAGAATTCCAGTACCTAAGAAGTGGAGTGTGAGAATGAAGTTTAGGGCAAGGCTTTTTATGAGGGTGAAGTATAATTTTGGATTCCAAGTTCCTAAGCATTGGACTGTAGATGTGATAGGTAGTGTTTGTGTTGAGGTTAGGGTTAGTATTAATTTTAGGTTTAGGAATAGATTCAGAATTTCACTTCCTGTGTAATGTAGTATGGGTTTGATGGTTAGTGTCAGTGTTAATTTTAGGATTAGGTTTAGAAATATAAGTTCCTGGGTTAGAGCTTGTGGTAGGGTTAGGGTTGGGGTCACTGATAGTCTTGGAATTTCAGTACCTGTGTATTGGAGTGTGGGTTTCATAGTTAGTATCAGCATTAGATTTGGCTTGAGGGTTAGGAATAGTGTAGGATTTCAAGTGCCGCTGTATTGGAATTTGGGAATAATGTTTAGGGTTTGGGTTAGGGTTAGATTTGTTGAGAGGGATATGGATGGTATTGAAGTATCTGATAATTTGTAAGAATGAAGGTTAGGGCAATAATTTTTATGAGGATGAGTTACAGTGTGGGATTCCATGTACTTGAGCATTGCAGAATAACTATGATAGGTAATGTTAGCTTTAGGGTTATTTTAGGGTTAGGCTTAGGTGGACGGTTAGGTATAGCTTCAAAATTTCAGAAGCAGTGGACTAGTGTGTGCGTTTATTGGTTAGTGTTAGCATTAATTTTAGGATTATGGTTAGCATTTGTGTGGGATTGCAGGTACGTATGTCAGGGTAAGGGGCAGGTTTAGGGTTAAGGTTAAGGTTGGGGTAAGTTAGAGTCTTGGAGTTTAACTAGCTCTACATTGCAGTTTGGGTTTTATATTTAGGATCACAATTAGATTTGACGTTAGGGTTAGGAATAGTGTAGTATTTCAAGGACTTCAGTATTGGACCGTGGATCTAATGATTAGGGTTAGCTTTGGGGATATGGATGGAATTAAAGTACCTTATACTTGGAGTGTGAGTATGATGCTATGACAAGAATTTTTATGAGAGTGAGATAGTGTTGGATGCCAAGTACTTAAGCATTTCTGATTGGTACTGTTTGAATTGGTATAAGGGCTATTTTTAGGCTTAGGATTATGAACTGTGTCAGTATTTAAGTACCTGGGTGCTGGAATGTGGGTTTGATTGTTAGTGTTATTGTTAATTTTAAGATTAGGCTTAGGAAAGGTGTCAGAATGCAAGTATCTGTGTTACTGGTAAGGTTAGTGTTAGGATTGGGATTAGTTTGTGTTCAGGTTAAAGTTTAGGCATTAGGGTTAGTTTTAGAGTTAGAGTTTGGGTGAGGTGTTAGGGTTTGGGTTAGAGTTAGGATTTGTTATTTAGGGTTAGGGTTAGCATTTAGGTTTAATGTTAGCATTAGTGTTAGGTTTGCCATGTGAATATGTATCAAATTAAAATACCTGATAATTGTAATGTGAGTGTGAATGTTAGGGCAACTGTGTTTATGAAGTTAAGGAGTAGTGTTAGATTCCAAGTATCTGAGCATTGCAGTGTAACTTTGATGGGTTGTGTTAGGGTTAATATTAGGCCTCATGTATGGAATATTTTTGGAATGTCACTACCTATATACTATAGTGTGGTTTTCCTGATTAATGTTCACGTTAATTTAAGGATAGGGGTATGAATGGTTTAGAAATGTAAGTACCTGTGTTACGGTTAGTGGTAGGGTTAGAGTTAGTTTTAGGATTGTGATAAGTGACAGTCTTGGAATTTTAGTACCTATGTAGTGTAGTTGGGCTTTAACGTTATTAACAGCATTAGATTCGGCCTCAAGGTTAGGAAGAGTGTAGGACTTCAAGTACCAATGTATTGTATCTTGGGAACAATGTTTAGGATCAGGTTTGGTGATAGGGGTATGGATGGAATTCAAGTGCCTTATAATTGGAGTCTGAGAATAAAGTTTTGGGAAAGGGCTTTTATGAGATTGAGGAATAGTTTTGGATTCCAAGTACCTCAGCTTTGCAGTGTAGCTATGATGGATTGTGTTAGGGTGAAGTTTAGTACTAGGGTGGGAATATTTTTGAAATTTCACTACCTGTGTACTGGAGTGTTAGTTTGATGCTTAGTATTAGTGTTAATTTTAGGATTAAGTTTAGGAATCTTGTCAGAATGCAGGTACCTGGGTTAAGGTTAGCTTTAGGTTTACATTTGTATTTGTGGTTGGGTTTAGGTTATGTTAGGGTTAGGTTTAAGGCTTTAGGGCTAGTGTTAGAGTTAGTGTTTGGGTTAGGTGTTAGCATTAGTGTTAGAGTTAGGACTTAGAGGTTAGTGTCAGGGTTTAGGGTTAGTGTTTATTGTCAGGGTTAGAGTTAGGTTTAGGTTTGGCATTAGAAATATGGATTTAATTCAAGAACCTGATAATTGTAGAATGATTGCGAAGCTTAGGGAAAGTATGTTTTGATGGTGAGGAATAGTGTCAGATTCCAAGTACCTGAGCATTGCAGTGTAACTATGATGGATTGTCTTAAGTTTAGGGTTAGGTTTAGGGTGAGGATTAGCATTAAGGTGTTAGGGTTAGGGTTATGTTTTACGGTGAGTGTTAGGGTTTTGTTAGGTTTAGGATTAGGTTAGGGGAGGATTAGAGTTAGGTTTTGTTTTTAGGTTTAGGCATAATTTTAGGTTTAGAGTTTAGGGTTAGGGTTAGGGTAAAGTTACAGATCGGGCTGAAGATAAGGTTAGGCTTCATTTTCCTGATTTTTGTACTCTGCGACTGAAGATTAGAATTAGCATTAGTGTTACAGTTTATAGTTAGGATTAGGGTCTGTATTAGGGATAACATTTAGTTGTTAATGCTAGAGGATTATGTTTAAAATTTGGGGTTACTGTTAGTCTTTAATATTAGAGTCAGGACATTTAATTAGGGTTAGAGTTTGGGATGTTGAAAGTGGTAGTCTTGAAATTAAGTATCTTTGTTTTGGAGTGTGGGTTTGATGGATTTTAGGGATAGAATTTGGGTTATGGATAGCATCAGCAGGTTAATGTTAGAGGTTTAGGGTGAATAAATTTTAACTTCCTTTTCCCAATGAACATTAATCAGAAGTGTCCTTTTCATAGTTTATTGTGTGCTATTTCTTTCATATTTTATATTTTCTTCTGGGAATTTTTACTGTTAAAAATAACCCCTAAGCTTAGGCCTGATGTTCTATCTTGTGTTCCCAAGCATTGAGAAAATTATGATATGCCTTGCATAGTAATATGTTACATAACCTTCATTCAATCATGTGATAGTATTTTGATGGAAGTTCAGCCTGAACTTATTATCGAAATAAATTTGACCTAAATCCCTCTGTATTCTGAAATGAAATTTGGCCCAAATGCAGCCTCCATATGTAGCAAACTATGACCCAAGTTAAAGTGCATAAGCTGTATAATCTACTGATCATCTCATTAGATCTCAGCCAATTCTAGCATCTGAACCCTAAGCCAATCAGAAGGCTGTCAAATTGTGAACATATAATGCATACTACAAAGAGTGCCAAGAAGGTCACCCATCTGCATATCTCCTGCTATTCTGGATATTAATACAGCTCCTTATTCTGTGAGTGGGGCATTCTGAACTGTCTGTGCTGACCACTTCAACCCTATTCTTGCTCCAATAAACTTGTTGAATTTAAGTGGACATACAACTGTCTTTTTTTTTTTTCTTCAAGATAATGGACCAGCAGTATAAAATGAAGTGTCTTTGAACAGAAATACACATAACATAAAGTTAGGTAGTGACTGATTGTTGAAAACATTGGGATAGGAAGCTCAGAGGATCTTAACCTGGTATTTCCTTTCTTAGAAGCAATAGTTCATTATTAACCTATTATATTCATGATGACTTTATAGAATGGAACTTATATAATAAATGGAATAAACTGTTTGCTTGTGTATCTGTGTAATTTGTGTAAGCCTAGAGTATTTTGTAATGTAAAAAGTGTTTAAATTCAAAATATAAAGTAATTTTTAAAATAAAATTAATTTAACCTCATAGTTTTGGCTCTCTTTGGAGAAGTTTTCCTTTGGTTCTCTAAATGTTTAGAGAGTAACAGACCGTGATACTCCAAGGAGAGTGCTATGAACAGCTGTACAGAATCTCTTGGAGGCTTCTTAGGAATAGAGACGCTCAGGGCCCCACCCCTGAAGGGAATCTCTGCACCTTCATTTACAGCCTTCCCTGTGAACTTGATCTGGGGTGATGCAGGAGAATCCTCTGATTTGAGAGAACTGACTGGCTGATTTGACTGTCCATCGTATCCTGCTGTTCAGACATTAAGTATTTTAAGAACTTTGAAGACATTTCCATTTGCTCTGGGATATTTAAGAACCATGGACACTTGGTCTCCATTCAGATTTGGATTCAACTCACCCACAGTGCAGGACATTTTCAAATTATTCTGGTAATTTTCATTTGCAAATAGGCTGCAAGGTTGTAATCATTGCAAAGGATTTATCTGAAGAAAAGGAAGCCTATGGTCTCCTGACTGGAGACGGTGCATCTAATCTCCTCGAAACGTGGAGACACAGGTGAGAAATGGCGGTGCCTACTCAGTCTTCAAATCCATCGCTACATACTTCTGAAGTCTGGTTGATAGGTAAACAAAAAATACTCTTTGCAGAAAAACACTCATTTACATTCTTATTCCCCTTCCAACAATGTTTCTTGGATACTTCTGGTTACAATCGTACACATGCACACAAAAAAATCACACTATAATTTATGTAACAAACACACACATAGCACTTACTGAGTGACAGCTAGTAACCTAAACACTGAAGGGTGTGTGAAATATTCCATCTAAGAAACTCCTCATCTGAACCAAGCAATAGAACTCTGGCTGCATGCTGATGCTTAAAGCTACATTACCATCTCACATCCTTTATAGTGGCTGTGTGTTATGGCTAGGATAGCTCAGTGGGAGAGTGCTAGGTACCAGGGCTAGGCCTTGGATTGATCCCGAGCACCACTGAGAAGGAAGGAAGCCAAATGTGGGTGTGCATGTCTGAAATCCCAGCACTAGGGAGGCTGAAGCAGGAGGATTGTCATGATTTCAAGGCCAGCCTTTGCTACCTATTGAGTTCAAGGCTAGCCTGGACTACAAAGTGAGACCCTGTCTCAAAAAACAAACAAAAAGAAGAAACAAAGAAAAAGAAGGAAGGGAACAGAATAAAATATGAAAGGGAGAAAAAAGGAATTAAGGAAAAAAGTAGCAAATTTGAAATAAATGTTGCAGAGGATATGGAGAAATAGGAAAACTCATATGTTGCTGGTGGAAAATGGTAGATGGTGCATCCACTGTAGGAAACATGGCAGTTCCTGAAGCTTTTAAGTAAATTATTCTTCTGGGAATATATAAAAAAATTGAAAGTAGATTCTCAAAGATGGAAATGCTAATTAGACAAATTTGATTATTGCCCATTGCATACATGTATTTTATTAAAATATTATCGTGGATCTATACTTTAAAAAAGAAAATAAGATCTGAATATGATTTTCACAACTACTCTTCATCACAACACAATTCACAGCACCTAAAATAAGAAAAACACACACACACAAAAGCAGTTACTGAGGGGGGAATATAAAAAATGCGGAAAAGGATGGAAAGCAATATTATTCAGCCTTTTAAAAAGAAGGAAATTCTGATAAATGCTACGACATGGACACACCATGATGACATTAGACAAAGTCACCAAAAAAAGCATTAAATTCCCTTTCCATGACATATACTGACAGCCATCAAATTCATTGGTACAGAAAGTGAAATGGTGGGTGTCATGGGCAGGAGCAGCTGGGTAGGTGTTAATTTAATGGAGATTCCCTCAAACACATAAAAGATAAAACTTGATCACATAATTACAATGACTTTTCCCATGAAAGTGAGAGAGGAAATGCTCCAATACAAATTTTCATTTTTATTCCTATGCCAAAAACAGTTAAAAACAGCAATAAAGTGTCAATCAGATGATATCCAGGCAGAACTAGATATCAAATACAGAAGCAAAGTCTCTCCTTCTTTCTTTAGTAAGATTTAAATCATAAATTTATGAGTAATTTGACCTTCACATTTCTGTCTTTCAGGCTTTATAGAATCAAAGCTGTATTAGAAAAAACAGATAGCAGATTGTTGGTTATTAGGACCCAGGTTATTGTGGACAGTCACAAAACACTACCTGGTTTCTTAATAACTTCAAAAGTGAATAAACAGTTTCAAAAGACAGTAAGCCACACAAACCAAAAAGTGAACGAGATAATTAGTTGAAATGCTCTGTAAACCTAACTCTCTGGCAGAAATATATTTCAGTACACAATGAGGAAGTTAAAACTCTCTCATTTAAACTTCTCAAATAGCACATTTAACTATACAAGAATGCACTTCAAGGCATAGCTAGCCAACTAGATAGTTAGCTGGATGGTCTGGGAAAACCAGATTGCTCGAGGTATGATATTGGGAAAAAAAAAGAGGTATCTGTGTTAGGAGGAAAATGTTGAACTTTTATCCCTATTAACACAGACTCCGATGGGATCATCACTAAGACACTATAAGGTTTCCATACTTCAGCTGATGAAGTTACTGAAAATTCTTAAATTGATCATCCCTTACAGGGTGGCTAGCAAACTGGTTTGACACATCCCTCCTAATCGTAGCTGGAGTCCTCAGTGGCATAGGATGCTGCATTATTCCAGATGTGAGAGGACTTGCCCAAAGATTGAGACTGCCCTGGCTAAGGAAATCTGTGGCATATCAAAAACATAATCTCTTATGATTAGAAGAAACTATTGTCTTATGATGAAGAAAGTTAATCAGCATTAGAAAGCTTTGAAAACTACCAAAATAAAATATAAATATGAAAATAGGAAAAGGATTCTATAATAAAGAGAGGAAGAGTTTGTAAGAGGTAAAAATTTTAATTGGCTCATATTTCACTAACTGCTCTAAGAAGCCCTCTACATTTAGACTTAGCTCAGTCAACAAAGACACATAGATTGTACAAAGATTTACTTTGGAGATGATTCTTCTCCAGTCTGGGGAACCAGCAGGCTAAAAATAACTACAAAGAGAAATACAGAGGGAGGAGGGAATCAAAAGGCTGGAGGGGAACAACAGGTGTAGGATGAAATTGATTGCTTGGGAGAGACTGTGAACCCTACACCCCAGGCCAAGGGAAATGGGAGGAGGAACTCCTGTGAGTTAGGAATAAAAACACACAGCTTCTCAACTAGTTTGTGCCTGACTCTATGGGCACCACTCTCACAAGAGTTTGGATTAATAGCTTTGCTTTTGCTGCCTCTGGAGTTCAATTCCCCTTTTCTCGGCCTGGACAAGTGAGACAAGTGAGGTCATTTCTTACAAAGTACACACTGGGGAAATTATTTACCATAGCACAGACATGGCAAATGTTCTCAGTTCATTAGTACATACTCTGGTAAACAACTTAACCTCAGGTGTCTTAACTTTTCCTTAGGACCTGCAGTATGCAATCATCCCTGAGTGCAGGCTTTCCCCTTTGTGCTTAGAGGAGGCCAGTTACCACCACCATTACCCACGCCATGCAAACAGTAACAGGCTCTTATGCTGAATGGCTGCTGTTGGACAACAAATCCCTTTTTTTTTTCAGCTGTCTGCTCAGAACTCTATCATCACAAGTTTCAGGACATTCTACTGCATGAAAGGATGGTGGAGGAGCAAAGAGTGGTGCAGGCCCATGGACACTACTTTGAACTCTACTCCAAGTGCCTCTTCTTCCCCTTGACCTGGACACGGAGCCTCTGAGCCAAGGCCACTCAGGTGAGCAGATGCTGGTTTATGTGGCCCAATGCCACACATGGCTGTACCCTCATGCCTGTGGGATCCTTGGTCCCTGAACTGCTTCCTGCTTGATTCTTGGATTTGTTGATTGGCAAAATTAACCCTATATTGTAATCTTGGCCAATTGTTGTTTTCAATGGTATATATTTATGATTCATAATAATTATAATTACCTTTGGGTTTTGGCACATATATGTATTACATCTTTTTTTTGGGGGGGGTACCGGGGATTGAACTGGGGTCCTTGCGCTTGCAAGGCAGGCCACCGAACCGCTGAGGTAAATCCCCAGCCCATATATATTACATCTTAATCATTTTTACTTTCCTTTCTCTTCCCAATCTTGTTTATTTATTTATTTGTTTTGTGTGCCAGGGATTGAACTCAGGACATTGCACTTGTGAGACAGGGGGCAGAACCAGTCTCCTCTTTTAAAACCTTGGTCCCCTTCTCATCTGCACAAAATCTATATCCCTTTTTCATTTTACCTATCTTTGATGTAGCATTTAAATTATGTATATGTTTAGTTTTTTCTATAAAGGAAACTGTTGCGAGCCGTGACGTCGGGGACCTGCCAGCAGGCCCCAAACCTGAGAGCGCGCGGTCAGAAATCAGGCACACAATTTATGAGCAGAGGTGTGGGCAGCACCAAAGCTAAAGCTTTATTGAGACAGCCTACTATATATTTCTTAGCAGAATAAACAACAGAAGTGAAGCAATTCTTTACCATATATGGACATACAGCAGAATATTAGCTAATGTGATTTACCAGAAACAGACTTCTGGAAGAGAAACGAAACTTCACAAGGTCAAAGCACAAACAACATCTTCACAAGGTCAGATCACAGCAACATGGCTGCGCCTAGGCAATTAGCTGAGAATTAGCTGACTCATCATGGCTTCCCATAGAAGCTATTCAATATTTAACCCTTTATATATAGTTCATTTCACTTAGCATTATAGTCTCAGGAGGCATTCATTTTTCCAAAAATGAATCAAATTTATTTATTTTTTTTTTTTTGGAGACACTGTAGGCTTGCTTTGAACTGGCTAGGATAACCAGACTGACCTCTGTCTCACAGTAATCTTACTTTCTCAGACTCCTAAGTGAAATTTATCTCTATGGTGAGTAGTACTCCATTTTGTGTATATACCAGATTTTCTTTATGTATTTGTCTTTCGATGGATCTATAGGTTGTTTCCAAAATTTAGGTATTAAGAATTGTGCTATTGTAAGCAGGAAATGCATATATCTCTGTAAGATGTCATTACATATATAACCAGAATAGTTATACTTAGTCAAATGGATCTCTGATTTTAGTTTTTTGGAGGCCTCTTCAGAGTGGTTGTACTATTTCTTATTGCAATAAACTTTGCTGAATGGTTCCCTTTTCCCTGCAACCCCACCTGCATTACTTTTTGAGTTCTAAAGCATGCTTCCTTGGAATGAGCTCAAATTTAAATGGGGTTTGCTTTGAATTTCTGTAATGGACAAAGATATCAAACATACTTTTTCTGCATTTTGTGGTCATAAATGAGTTCTTATTTTTTAAATTTGGTCTTTATTTTGGCGTGTCTAATGTTTTTGAGTTTTAAAAATATACTTTAAATATTAATCTTTTGTCCAAGGAATAGCTGGCAAAGATTTTCTCCCCTCTGGAGATTCTCTTTTCAGTCTGTTTGGTGTTTCTTTTGCTGTAAAAAATCTTAATTTGACATAATCTCATTGATTTTTGATATTATTTCTTGTGCAATTGAGTTATTCAAACGTCCTTGTTCCTGCCCATGTCTTCAAGAGCTTTACTTGTTTAATTTTCCATCTGATTCAATGTTTCTGATTTAATATCTAGTTCCCTTGTCCATTTTAACTTTGTTTTTGTAGCATATGTGTGAGAAATGCATCTGGATTTTGTTTTCTGTACTAGGATGATAAGCTTTTCCAGTACAATTTTTGAAGAGGCTGTCTTTTTCCATTGTATGTTGCTTGAGCCTTTGTCCAACATCATGTGGTTAAAGGTGTCTGGGTTTGTTTCTTCATTCTGAATTCTACTTCAATCAACATATGTTTTTGTGCTAATACCATGATGTATTTATCACTGTAAGTTTGCAACATAACTTTAAATCTTGAATAATGATTCATCCTGCTTTGCTCTTATGCTCAGGGATTCTTTGGCTACTCTTGGTCTTTTCTGACTTCTTATGAATTGTATCATTGTGTTTTATAGTTTTGTAAATAACAGTGAAAGTAGTTTGATGAGAATTGTATTAAAAACCTCTATCATCTGTGTGAATATGAACATTTTGACAGTATTGACTGGCTGTGCCTATCTAAGAACAAGGAGTTTCTATTTTCTAATGTCTTCAATCTCTAGTTTTTGTTATGGGGATATTTACTTTTTTTTGTTTTGTTCATTCTCAGGTATTTGATCTTTTTTTCAGTGGGATCATGCTTTGTCCGCAGAAACAATATTGATTTTGTACTTTGAATTTTTTGGTCATGATTTTGTTTGGTATGGTCTGATACTGTCTGGTTCAGAAATTTTCAATTTTTTGTTGAATTGTTAGTTTTTGAGTATTTTTTTTTTCATGCCGGGTCTTGAACTTGGGCCCTTGTGCTTGTGAGGCAGGTGGCAGAACCACTGAGCCAAATCCCTGGGCCCTGAATTGTGAATTTTTGACATTGAGAATTATTTCTGTATTTTGAATACAAATTTATTTTGCAATATTTGTTTTTGAAGGAATAAGCGAGTATTTGGCTTGTTTTATTGATGTTAAAACAGGTTAGTCAGAAAGTACAAATTCTACTTTTCTTAGGGTTATCAAAATGATTGCTATACTGATTCATGTAAATAATTCATATAAAACAATTGATATACATATCAATTAAATATAACTCAAAATTTAAATATGATTGGTATATAGTAGAAACATGATATATATATGTAATTGGTATATACAGATATTCATCATTTAATTACTTGTTGAATGACTGTTTGGACTTATGACTGAGGCACACTGGATTTATGATCTGCCAGTGGAACTTATAACCTGTCTTTTTCTTTACACAGTTCTGTGCAACTTGTGTGTAGAGCCTCAATGTTTTGGGGGGTACAGTACATCTTTTTAATACAGTACTGTAAAATGTGTTGGTTGTACTGTATGGTATAGTACTGTAGTTTATATTTTGCTATAAATTACAGTGCTGTATATAAGAGTTATGCAAACAAAAGCAAAGTCATCAAATTGGAATTTCCTTTCTTTGTTCTGAATATTGTAATGCACATACTATATACAATTTCTAATCTATTGAACAATTCATTTATTGACTTAGTCACAGGAACAGAACCTGGTCAATAAATGAGAAATATTGGTAATACATAATCTATCAATTTTATATAATTGATATATAATTGATACATTATTGATATATCAAGATGATTGATATTTACTTTTTGAATATTTAATTTTTTTCCCTAAGTTTATTGATACTTTTTGTTGCAAAGTACAGTTACATTCATCACTGGGATCTTGTACCTTTACATGATGCATCTTGGTTCTTATTTTTCCCCATTCTCCTGCCCTCTTTTCACCCCCTCCACCCTTCCCTATTTACAAAGTCTTTGTTTCATTTTTTCCTTTTCTTGTATTTTTTCTTTTCCCTTCTTTCCTTTCCCCTACTCTCTCACTTCTTTAGCCCCTTTCTTCCTATTTCACTTTATCAGTTGTAAAATTTGAGCCTTATTTACACTTTTCATTTTTCACACCAGAGAAACTATTCAGTATTTATACATGTATGTCCTATTTATTTCATGCAAGAGTATGGCCTCAATATGCACCCATTTAGCTATTAATGTCTCTAGTTCCTCATTGTTTATGGATGAGTAGTACCCTATTTTATAGAAAAACCACATCTTCTTTATCTGGTCTCCAGTTGATGGGCAAATGGGCTGTTTCCAATTTTTAGATATTACAAAATATGCCACTATAGACATGGGTGCACATATATCGCTGTGGTATGATTCTTTTAATTCTTTTGGAAAGATACCCAGCAGGGGGATGGCTGGGTCAAATGGGACCTCTAATCCTAGTTCACTGAGGTATCTCCATATTGATTTCCACAGAGGTTGCACCAGTCTACTCCCACCAACAATGGAGAAGTGTTCCTATCTACCCGCAACCCCAATAACGTTTGTTATTGGTTAATTTCTTGATAGCAGCCATGCTTTTTGGGAGGAGTTGGAATCTCAGTCTTGTTTTAATCTGCACTTCTCGAATGACCAGTGCTGTTGAACATTTTTTCGTATATTTATTTGCTTCTTTTACTTGTTTTTCTGAGAAATGTCTGATCATTTCAGATGCCCATTTTTGAGTTGGGTCTTTATGTTTGGGGGTGGTCTGATTTTTTTTTTTTTTTTTTTTTTTTTTTTTTTTTTTTTTTTTTTTTTTTTTTTTTTTTTTAGTTCTTTGTGTATTCTATTTAGTAGAGCTTTTTCTGAGGAACAGCTGGTCAATTTTTTTCCCACATTGTACGTCTCTTATCTCTATTGGTGGTTTCTTTTGTAATGCAGAAGCTTTCTAAGATAAGATCCCAGTTGTTGATTCTTTGTGCTACTTCCCATGCTTCTGAGGATTTGTTCATAAAGTTTTTTTCTATGCCATTGTCTTTGAGAGTTCTACCTAACTTATCTTCCAGCAAGTTTAACGTCTCTGTTTTAATATTTAGATCTTTAATCCATTTCAGTTTTAGTTTAGTTCATGATGAAAGATATAGTTCTAGTTTAAATCTTTGGCAGGTTACTTTTGTGAATTACATGACATTGGGTTTGACCTTTGTGTTCAGGTTGATGCTGAGATTTACACTTATGATTGTGTTATATAGTTCAAGTCCAGGAGTAAGTTCAGTTTTGTGTTTGGATTCCATTCTGGATTTGTACGCAGATTTGTGTATGTGTTTGTGTTTGTCATGTGAGGTACAGGGTTCATATTTCAGTATGTGTGTAGCTTTGTGTTCAGGCGTATATTAGGGTTTAAGCTTCAGTTTGTATTTGGTTTGAGTTTCAGTTTGTGTTTGGATTTGGGTTTGTGTTTGGTTCAGATAAGTATTAGTTCAGGTTAATATTTGGCTCAGGATAATATTATGGGATATATTCAAATATGTGTTTGGTATGGTTAATATTTGGATCTGTGTTTGGCATTACAGTTGGTGTTTATAATTTAGGGCTGAGTTTCTATTTAAGTTTAGGGTTCTATTTTGATATTGTCGTTCATGTACCAGTTTGGGTTTAGTTTTTGCATGGGTTGCTGCTTGGCTGCGTGCTCTAGTGGGGATTTGGTTTATCTTAAGGGGTTGTGTGTGTTATACTAGCTTTGGGGATATGGTAGAAGTTAGGTTTAGGATGAAGGATGGGTTAGTGTACATTCTGGGGTAAGGGTTAGGATTAAGAGTACTGAAAAAAATAAAGGTACAATGGAGGAACAGTTGAAGGTTAGGGGTTAGGGTTAGGGTTTAAGGCTTAAGCTTAGGGTTAGGGTAGGATTAATGTTAGGGTTAGGAGTAAGGGTAGGGTTAGCATTAGAATTATGGCTAGGGTGAGGGGAAGGTGGAAAGTTAAAGCTGGGTTTTGGGTAAAAGAGTCAGTGTTGGGTTTGGATTAGGGTTAGGGATAGGGTTAAAGATATGTTTAGAATTTAAGTCCCTAATTTTTGTACTCTGAGAATGAAGAATAGAATTAGGGTTAGAGTTATGGTTTATGGTTAGAATTTAATTTTCATTTGGGGTTAAGGATAGTATTAGGGGTGTGATGTTAGGGAGGGAGGGTTAAAGTTTGTTGCTAGGGTTAGACTTAGGGTTAGAGTTAGAATATTAAATTAGGTTAGAGTTTTGGATGGGGGAAGTGAAAATCTTGAAATTTAAGTGTCTTTGTTTTGGAGTGTGGGTTGGATGGTTTTTAGGGATAAAGTTAGGGTTAGCGATAGAATTAGGAGATTAATGTTAGAGTTTTAGGATGAGGGTTAAGGTTTAGGGTTTCAGTTAGATTCTAGGATGACTGTTAAAATTTCAGGTTAAGGTTAGGGTTAGGGTTAAGTTTGGCTTTAGGAGTATGGATGGAATTGAAGTGCCTGATAATTGCAGTGTGAGTGTGAAGGTTAGAACAAGGGTGTTTATGAGGGTGAGGAATAGTGTTGTATTCCAAGCATCTGTGCATTGCAGTTTATCTGTGATGGGTTCTGTTAGGGTTAGGGCTAAGGCTAGGGTAAGGTATATTGTAGGAATTTCACTACCTGTGTACTGGGGTGTGGGTTTGATGGTTAGTGCTAGCCTTCATTTTAGGTTTAGTGGTAGGAATCATTTAGGAATGCAAGTACCTGTCATAGGGTTAGATGTAGGGTTAGGGTTGGGATAATGGACAGTCTTAGAAATTAATTACCTGGGTTTTTAGAGTGTGGGTTTCATAGCTAGTATCAGCACTAGATATGGCCTTAGGGTTATGAATAGTGTAGGATTTCAAGTACCATTGTGTTGGAATTTGGGAATAATGTTTAGGGTTAGGGTTATGTTTGGTGCCGGGGATATGGATAGAATTCAAGTGCCTGATAATTTGAGTGTGAGAATGATGGTTAGGACAAGAATTTTTGTGAGAGTGAGGTGTAATGTGGGCTTCCAAGTACCTGAGCATTGATTGCAATATAGTTATGATGCATAGTGTTAGCTTTAGGGTTAGTTTTCAGGTTAGGCTTAGGCGTAGCTTTCGGAAGAGTGTCAGAATTTTACTACCAGTGTACTGGAGTGTAGGTTTAATGGTTAGTGTTAGCATTAATTATAGGATTGTGGTTAGCAATGGTGTGGGATTTCAGGTAATTAGGTTAGGGTTAGGGGTAGATTTAGGATTAGGATCAAGGTTTGGGTAAGTCATAGTCTTGACATTGAACAAGCTTTGTATTGCAGTGTGTGTTTAATAGTGTCATGATTAGACTTGGTGTTTGGGTTAGGAATAGTGTAGAATTTCAAGAACATCAGTAATGGACAGTAGAATTAATGGTTTGGTTTAGGATTAGGGTTAGGTTTGGGGATAAAAATATGATGGCATAGAAGTACATTATAATTGGACTATGAGTATGATACTTAGGGCAAGGATTTTTCTGAGGGTGAGGAGTAGTGTTCGATTCCCAATACATAAGTGTTGCAGGGTAGCCCTGATTTATACTGGTAGAGTTAGGATAAGAGCTTGGGTTAGGCTAGGGTTAGGAGTCTTGTCAGGATTTCACTACCTGTGTACTGGATGGTGGATTTGAGGTTTAGTGTTACTGTTAATTTTACTATTAGGTTTAGGAATGGTGTCAAAACACAAGTAGCTTGTTAGGGTAAGGGTTAAGGTTGGTGTTGGGGTTTAGTTGGCTTAAGGCTAGAGTAAAGGATTTAGATTTATTGTTAGTGATAGAGATTGGGTTACATATTAGGGGTAGGTTTAGGATTAGCAATTAGGTTAGGGTAATGGTTTAGTATTTGCAAAAGGGATAGGATTAGATTAGGGTTAGGTTAGGCATTAGTAATATGGATGGAGTTCAAGTCCCTGAACATTGCAGTGTGAATGTATAGGATTTAAAGAAGTATGTTCTTGTGGGTGAGGAATAGTGTTGGATTCCAGTACCAGAGCATTGCAGTGTAGATATGACAGGTAGTGTCTCCGTTGAGGTTAGGGTTAACATTAGGTTTAGAGTTAGGCATCGACTCAGAATTTTACTACCTGTGTAGTGGAGTATGGGTTTGATGTCGAGTGTTAGTGTTAGTTGTAGCATTATGGTTAGGAAGGATTCAGGAATGTAAGCTCCTGGGTTAAGGCTTGTGGTAGATTTAGGGTTAGGGTTAGGGTTGGGTTCATTGATAGCTTTGGAATTTCTGTACCAGGGTATAGGTGTGTGAGTTTCATAGTTAGTATCAGATTTGACCCTAGGGTTTGGAATTAAGTAGGATTTCAAAGACCAATGTAGTTAACTTGGTAATCATGTTCGCAGTTATGGTTAAGGTTACAATTGTTGAATGGGATATGGATGGAATTGAAGCACCTGATAATTTACATGTGGAATTAAGGTTAGGGCCATGCTTTTTATAAGGCTGAGATGTACTGTATGTTTTCAAGTACCTGAGCATTGAAGTGTAGAAATAATGAGTAGTGTTTGGCTTCACTATAGGCTTAGTGTTAAGTTTAGGGGTAGGAAAAAATTGGACATTTCACTACCTCTGTATTGTAGTGAGAGTTTCATGGTGAGTGTAGTGTTAATTTTAGGAATAGGGTTAGGAATGAGTTAGGAATGTATGTGTCTGGTTTATAGCTCTTTGTAGGGTTAGAGTTAGGGTTAGGGTTAGGATTAGGTATTGAGTCACTGGCAGCCTTGAAATTTCTGTACCTGGGTATTGGAGATTCATAGTCAGTATCAGCATTAGATTTAGCCTTAGGCTTATCAATAATGTAGGATTTCAAGAATGGCTGTTTCAGACTTGGGAATCGGGTTCATGGGTAGGTTTAGGGTTAGAATTGTGAGAGGGTTATGGATGAAATTCAAGTACCCGATAATTTGCATTTCATAATGAAACTTAAGGCTGTGATTTTAATGAGATTGTCGTGTACTGTGTGTTTGCAATTACCTGAGCATTGCAATGTGGCTATAGTGCTTATTGCTTGGCTTGAGTGTAGGGTTAACATTAGCTTTAGGGGTAGGAACAGATTGGACCTTTCACTCCCTGTGTATTTTAATGTGCTTTTTATAGTGAGTGATAGTGTTAATTTTAGGATTAGGGCAATGATTTATATGAACCTGAGGTGTACTATGGGTTTCCAAGTACTGGAGCATTAGAGTTTAGTTGTAATCTATAATGTTTGGCTTCCATGTAGGGTTGTGTTAGGTTTAGTGGTAGGAATAGACTCGATACATCACTACCAGTGTATTTACCTGTGGGTTTAATGCTGATTAATTCTCTCCTAACCATAATCCTAACAATAACACTAACATTCACCATCAAACCCACACTACATTACACAGGTAGTGAAATGCCGAGTCTATTACTAACTCTGCACTTTACAATAAACCTACACTCAACCCAAATAGTATGAGTTATATCTACACTGCAATGCTCAGGTACTTGGAAACCCACATTATACCTCACCATCATAAAAACCAGTGCCCTAACCTTCATTCTCACATACAAATTATCAGGTACTTGAATTCCATCCATATCACTCTCACCAATACTAACCCTAACCCTAACCGACAACATGATTCCTAAGTTCCTCTATAGTAGTACTTGAAGTCCTACAGTATTGCT
Source organism: Fukomys damarensis (assembly GCF_012274545.1). Classification (NCBI taxonomy): domain Eukaryota; kingdom Metazoa; phylum Chordata; class Mammalia; order Rodentia; family Bathyergidae; genus Fukomys; species Fukomys damarensis. The sequence goes on from NW_022900940.1 coordinate 14,731,925, forward strand.
AACCCTAAGAATAAATCAAATGCTTTTACTAACAATGAACCCTACATTCCAATACCGAGGTATAGAAATTCCAGGATTATTACTGATCCCAACCATAAAATTAACCCTATCCCTACCATGTGTGCACTAACCAAGGTACTTACATTTGTAAATCATTCCTAACCCTAAACCTAAAATTAACACTAACACTCACCATTGACCCCACACTGCACTACACAGGTAGTGAAATGGGGAATCCATACATACCCCTACACCTAAGCCTAAACGCAAGCCAAAAACTACACATTATATCTATATTGAAATGCTATCTATACTGGAAACCCATAGTACACCCAACCCTCCTAAAAATCAGTGCCCCAAACTTCCTACTCACATGCAAATTATGAGATGCTTGAATTTAATCCGTATACTTCTCACCAATCCTAACCTTAACTCTAACTGATAACATGAGTAATAAGTTCCCATACAGCGGTAATTGGAATCCTACACTATTGTGAACCCTAAGGCCAAATGTAATGCTGATAATATGATACCCACACTCTGATACACAGGTACCAAAATTCCAAGGCTATGCCTGACCCAACCCTACTCTAACCATAGCCCTGCCACAAGCCCTAACTGAGGTAGTTACATTTGTAAATCATTCTTAACTCTAAGCTTAAATTAACACTAACACCACCCTCAAACCTACACTACATTACACACGTAGTGAAACGGGGAGTCTATACCTACCCCTAAACCTAAGACTAATCCTACAGTCAAGCAAAACACTACCCATTATATCTACACTGCATTGCTCAGGTACTTGTAAACCCACAGTATATCTCATCCTCAAAAAAATCCTTGCCCTAGCCTTTATTCTCACATGCAAATTATCAGGTACTTGAATTCCATCTCCATCACTCTCACCAATCCTAATCCTAATGCTGACAACTTGATTCCCAAGTTCCAATACAGAGGTCCTTAAAATCCTACACTACTGCTTACCCTAAGGCCAAGTCTAAGGCTGATACTAACTGTGAAACCCACACTCTAATACCCCGGTAAGGAAAATCCAAGCGATCACTGATGCCAACCCTAATCCTAACCATAAACCTACCAGTAGCCATAATACAGGTAGTTACAATCCTAAATCGAGTCTAACCCTAATCTTAAAATTAACAATACCCAGGAACCAAAATTCCAAGGCTATCATTGATCGCAACACTAACCCTAAACCTAAAAAGCCGTAACACAGGCACTTACAATCCTAACTCATTCCTAACCCTACTCCTAAATTTAACACTATCACTTCCGATCAAACCCACACTACAATACACACGTAGTGAAATGTTGAGTCTAGTCCTACACCTACATCTATCACTAACACTACATTCAAGCCAAACACTATGCATTATATCTATACTGCAGTGCTGTGGTACTTGAAACCCCACTGTACACCTCAGCCTCATAAAAATTATTGCCCTCACTGTCATTCTCACACACAAATTATCAGACATTTGAATTCCATCCATATCTCGCTCACCCATTCTAACCCTAACCCTAACTGTGTACATGATTCCCAAATTGCAATTCAGTGGTCCTTGAAATCCTATGCTATTCCTAACTCTAATGCCAGATTAATGCTGGTACTAACTAGGAAACCCACACTCCTATACCCAGGTTCAGAAATTCCAAGGCTGTCACTGACCCCTTACCTAATCCTAACTGAAACCCTACAATGAGCCATAACCAAGATACTTATATTCCTATATCATCCCTAACCAATTCTAAAATTAATGCTAACACTCACCATCAAACCCACACTACAAGCCGGGTATAGTGGTGCACGCTTGTAATCCCAGCACTTGGGAGGCTGAGGCAGGAGGATCACTGTGAGTTTGAGACCAGCCTGGGCTACATATTGAGTTCCAGGTTAGTCTCAGCTACATAGTGAGACCCTGTCTCAAAACAAAACAAAACAAAACCCCACAGTACAATGTACAGGTAGTGAGATGTCAAATCTGTTTCTACTCCCAAACCTAACGCAAACCCTGCACTCAAGAGAAACACTACACATTATATCCACACTGCAATGCTGAGGGACTTGGAAACTCACAGTACACCCCTGCCTCATGAAAATCATTATCCTATCATTCATTCTCACATGCAAATTATAAGGTTCTTGAATTCCATCCATATCCTGTTCACCAATCCTAACCCTAACAATGATCATGATTCCCAAGTTCAGCGGCCCTTGAAATCCTGCCCTATTTCTAATCCAAGTGCCAAATCTATGCTGATACTATGAAACCCAAGTGTGTGTGTGTGTGTGTGTGTGTGTGTGTGTGTGTGTGTATATATATATATATATATATATAAAAAAAAAATATATATATACATATATATATATGATATTTCCTTCTCAAAAGTAAGACCTATCTGGAAAATAATCAGCTTTGAGGACTAGAGTACAAAAATTACATACCCAATCAGCCTATTTTTGCCTTACCTACCTTACAGAGTAGCCACTGAGCAAGAAAATAGTGATAGCAGGTCTGATGAGGTCTTATTTGGGGGGAGCGAGGGGGAAGTATATATATATCATTAAAAATTTATATTTAGGCCTCAGTGCCTAACAAAGAGTATTGCACAAGGGGAAACACAGATGAGTTCTTATCAGGTTTTTTTAATCAGTAATATTATTGGTACATTTTAGGTATACAATATGATGACATTCATAGTTGGGAATTTCTACCTTTACATGATATATCTTGATTCTTATTTTTTGCTCCATGACACTGCCTACCTTCAACTCCTCCACTTCTCCCTATTTACGAAGACTTTGCTTCCATTTTTTCTTTTCTCTTATTTTTTTCCTTTCCATTGACTAAAGTTGGATGACCAATATAGGCAACTATATAAGATAGAACCAGAAAAAAATACAAATCAACCTTAAACAGCCAGGGGAAAAGTAAGATATAACATTTTGTTAAAAAGAGCAAAACACAAAAGGTGTCATTATTGTATTCTACTAAAGGATGGCATTTTACTTATTTTCAGTAAATTTTCTTTCATTTGCCAGATACATTGTTAGACATTAATTGGTGCCATACACCAATTAGAAGCCAAACTGCACAATACCACTTCCTAAGAAAACTAATTTTTCACATGGATAATTGCCATCAGGCTGGATTTGTTCTTTTTAGCACAATTACTTAGCCTCTATTAGCAATTCAAATAGTATTTCATAATTTCCTTGCCTGTGGATTCATGTAAATGAATAAAAGAGAAGAGCTTTAATGTTTAATTGGAAAGTGCATACTTTTATTGGATTTGGACTGACTTTAACTGTACAACAGTGTATACCTGTTGGATCAAAATTTATATCTTAGATCTCAAAGAAAATTCCATAATTAAAATATTTATTTTTCGCACTACCAGTTTTTGTTAAACTCACCAAATGAAAAAGGCTGTGTCCTCTAAATTTAGACAATGTAAGTGTAAAAGATGATTTCCCTGCACTTCAAAATATAACCTTTTATACAATGTTAGATTAATTAACTTCCATTGTAAAATCAGTCTTCCATAGTTTTATCTCTTATGTGTAAAGGAACTAAGGGGGTGCAATTACTTGATGAAAAAAATAGACTTTAGCATAGCTGAAGCATGACCACAAAGGACTCCCTAATTGAATAATACCAATAACAATTGGAAAAATTGGAAGCTTAGTACAATACTTTCATAATTTATTTTAAATCTTTTCTAGTAAATACAAGAATTTCATTAATCTTTGACTGAAACTGCTGACTGTAGAGCCTTATTTATCTGATGTTGTAAGGAAAGCAATTGGGCATCTGAAAACTTGTACAAGTAACATCAGAAATTAAAATTAATCTTTAAAAGTAAATTTTTGGCTTAAATACATAAGAATAATATAGGAGCAACTCACAAGATCCTAGAGTAGGAGTAGGCCCAAGTATTTTAAGGCCAGAAACTGATCACTTAATGCAATTCATACTCTCTTTCTGTCTGATTTTTTTTTTCCACTGCTGAGGGCCTTTTTCATGAGCAAAAAGTTCTTTGAGCAAAATCTATAAATTTCAGGGAAACTTGCTGATTGGCCCTGCTTGGGTCATGTGACCACTGATGTGGTCAGGATTGGAGCTCTGAAACCATGAGAAAGCTAAAAGTTTCTAGGTAGAAGGAAACTATGGAGTATCTAATCTGAAGGGACCAGCACATTAGGCTGAAACCAACAGTGAGATTCTTACTTGACCTCATATCAAATGCCATTTGCTTCTCATCCCTGCCTATTCCTTCACAATTTTTTAAATTAATTAATTAATTAATTTTTGGTATTGGGGATCAAACTCGGGTACTCATGCTTGCCAGGCAGGTGGCGGAACCACTGAGCTAATTCTCCGGCCTTCACAATCTTTTTTAAAGCCTCATAATTCCTATCCTTTCCCTACGTACATTTCCCCATCCAAAACATTAATTATTCCTCTCAAGCTCTAGTTTGTACTGTAGCTTGGTAGTTACTACTTTCTTCACAGTAAACCTTTTAAGCACTGCTGCCACATAATACAATCTCCTAAATAGTCATTCAGTGGTTATGAAAGCAAGGAAAACCTTGTCACTCTTACATTTAAATCCCCCACAGTGTGACTTGCTTGTCATTTTCTACATTTATTTTTCCTAGTTCATCTGGCCTCTTTTGAAATCCAGCTAATCACTGGTACCTCTGTGTAGCTTGAGCTTTTGTGTTCATTTCTTCCAATCATTCTTCTTTTTCCCTCAAATATGATTTACTTCATCTTCCTTTAAAATAAAGTGCAAGCTTTCATTCAAAATATCTTCTTGCTCATAGAGTAAATTCTGTTGAGGAGAATTCATGTATTAATAATATTTCAAAATCATAAGAAATCATTGCCAAATTTAAGAATACTTACCCATTTTATAATTTTAGTGACTTTTTAATATGGATTATTGCATTGTCTTTGATAGAAAAATTCCAGTTTAGTGTTTCTATAAAACCACGTACATTTTTGTTATCATATTCATCTAAGGAGTTATAGTTTATTTTAATAACTTTTTCCTTAAATACTTACTGTTATTTATGGTCAATGTAGGTGTCTACAGAGATAGTTATTTTACTCAGGACATGTTTGTATTATTTATTTTTTCAGTAAATAATTAACTCTCATTATGATACTATGAGCCTCTATCTGAAGCAAGCCAACCTCATCTTAACTTCCTACTGCTTTCTCTGTGCCATTAGAGAGCTTTAGTCCTCCAATTTCTTCAAGATCTAGGTAAAGTATCAAATCATCCGTAGACTTCTTTGGCGTGGATTTCTTCAGCCTGATTAGCTCCATATTTTCTTTGGTCAATCAATATACTTCTATACTATATTAGTATTTCTAAAATTATTTTTCCATGGGAATTTAGCTGAGATGCGAATCAGTGTTACAAGTCAGATATACTGTAGGAAATGTTCTATCTTCTACTCTATACATTTACATTAAAGACTTTGAGGAGCTCTGTGAAGAATAAATGCATACCTTTTAAAAGTTGTTTCACTCATTATTATTCATAATTATTAGTCATAGAATCTACTCTCCCTTCACATTCAATATATGGGCTAACATACAAGTTGGGAAATGTTACTACAGCATACAGAAAGTCTCTTGAATATTTTATGGATATTTGCTTTGTTTCTCAACATACTACCCAAAATTAGTTAAGGCAAAGAACATGTTATATTTCTCTTTTGATATTTGACAGAACTTCATTGGATAAATATAGCACATAGTTGATTTCAACTGATTATTAAGCATAAGGGAGAATATTTATGTTAAGTTATGGCTTTAGCTTTGTAATTAAAATCAAACTTTAACCCTACTTTTCATATTAGTTTGGACAAATATACAAATACCTCTAATAATATTTAATTGTCTCTATGGTGAAAAAATGTTTGAGGATTAGTTAAAAGCTACATAGCAGAAATTTTAATAATTGTTAATTTTATTGCAAAGCTTATTGGAAAAATAGCAAATCAGAGAGAAACATTCTTACTTTATAAACTGCAGGAATAAATTCAATGGGAATTTTTGGTGCTTTTAAATGACAAGTTAGCCTGTCTACAAAAATAACTAAACATAGAAAATTACATAGGAATTTGTTAAAATACAAATTTTTAGAAACTACCCAGATATTCTGAATTCCAAGCTCTAGAAATCTGGCCTCCATGTTTAACAGACTGCCTAAATGATATCGTGTGAGGGTCCTCCTTAAATTGCTTTCGGGCTTTCTTGGTGTTATGTGTTGGGGTTTCTCTTTCTCCATTTACTTTGCTGATTTCCCATATATAGTCATACTTCATTTCTCAAAATTAAAATGTAAAGCAACTGTGTTTGGAATAAGTATGGTACAGGAACATATGCCCTTATCTCTTCTGACTACTGTTGACACTCTAGTAAAATGAGAGTAAGGGCATTAAATAAATATCCACCTGCCGGACTAAGGAGAAAAGAAGGCACTATAACACTTGAATTACAAGCCCATGCTAAATAACAAAGGACCCAGGAGACAGTGCTCTAACCCCCTCCCATTGTAGCCATAGCCCCGGCCTTTGTTCAAACCCTGGTTTAGGAATGTGAGGCAAACTTACTCTGTTTAAAGTCCGGATCCTGATTAACGTGTAAGTTAGTGGTTCTATACTATGAAATACATAGAGACCCCAAGTTAATTGTTGAACTGTTTGCTAATCCTGAATGTCTTGGTAACCTTTGAACCATCCTATAGGTATCTGTTAATCATCAATGTGTGACTGCCGAGTACGTGAGTGCTGACTGCCAGTTCAAGTCAGCAGACCTATGTCCCCTGGCTGCAAGCTTAGAATGTTAAACCCCGCTTTTTATTCCCCCTATGAAAAGGACCTCAGCCCCTGAGTTGGTGCCTCTCTGAGCTACTTGTTCTGAGAGTGCTGCCTGACCAGACTAATAAAGGTCTATTTACCATCTAGCCTGATGTGTTCCTTCCTGGGTTTCTCATTGCTCCGTTGCGCTCCTGGAGCCTCGCTGGGTTTTAGGACCCAGCATCATGGAAGCCTTTTCGGCTGTTCACGCTCCCTGGAGTGTAAGTGAGACTTTGCATCTTACAATACAATACAATATCATGTGAGAACTGTCAAGACATCTTGTAAGATGTAGCAAAGATAAAGGAATGGTCTTTGATGAGAGTGAAACTCGGTGGAGAAAGTAGTAGATTTAGCACCTGTAGAGGATGAAGAACTAAAAAGTGACCAGGTCATCTTTTATGATCTTCCTAGCACTCAGGAATTGGAAGCACCGATCATGTAAGGAAAATCAATGTAAGGAAAAAATTAAACACCAAAATAATAGCTTCATTCCTCAAGATTAATATTCTGCACTTCTTATCTTCTAGAGAAACTCAGAGACACCAGGCAAAGAGAAGGGCATGACGGTGGCACGAATCTAATAAAATAGTAAGCATAAACATATCCAGAAGCTGAAAACTCCTTAACACTATTTCCCTAAATGCATAGAAGCATAAACAACTTCCCTTGAGATAGAAGTATAAACAACATGCTTGGTTTGATAATCCCAGCTCTTGGGAGGAGGAGTCAGGAAGAGCATCATGACTTTGAGGCCAGCCTGGGCTACCCAGTGAGTTCAAGGCCAGCTTTAATTACAGAGTGAGATTCTCTCTGAAAAAAGAAGTATAAACAACAACAGCAGCAGCAACACAAAGACCTGAGTTCCTTCCTGTAAAGGAATCATATTGCTGATCACTGCAGTGAAATAAACTCATTCTTAGTTTGGTTCTCATTTACTGTTGGTTAAGATCACTTTAGTGCCTTGATTTTAACATTACATAGCAAAAGACCATCAAATATTTGTGATGTCTTCAACATGAAAGATCAAAACCAAAATACACAAGGAAGCAGTAAATTATAAACCTAGAGGAAGAAACTGACAAAGGAATTACATTTTAGATTGTCTTTCTATGAACAAAAGGATTTCTCTAAGAACATTTAGAATATGTGCTGCTAAAGCAAGCACTCTAAGAAAATTTTAAAAAGGAAACTAGGTAATGACAGTTTTAATAATTGAAATTTAAAATAGTAAAATAATTTTGGAAAATAACATCATAAATATACCATGAGTGTAGCAGAGAAAAGATGAGCTTACTACAGGGTTATTTAAGGAGGTCATATATATTTAATAGTATTTTAGATAAAGAATGAGGAAAGCATAATGGTGAAATTTCAAAGAAATAATACAAGAGAATATCTCAAACCTAAATATAAAAAATTAAGGAGAGCCTTTGTAAATTTCTTTTTCATATGAGTATGTATTTGAAATGCATAATGGTCACATTCATCATGGGGAATTTGTATATCTACATAGCGCATGTTAATTCTTTTTTTCATCCCCTTCTCCATGCTTTCCTCAAGAAGATCTTTTTATTAAAGGAAAACAGGCAGGAAAGGAGGACTATGTAATAGGTTATATACTGGGTCAGGTATTTACATTCAGTCAACTCTGAAAAAGGTACAGAGACAAGCTGCAGCAGGCAGGTAGAACAATAAGCACTGGCTTGAAGGAGCGTATTGAATAAGGTCCTTTAGGATAAGAAAAAGATAATGTTTTACTTCTTGCCTGTTTCTCAGAAATCCATGGATGCATATTCTACCTAAATGAGAGGAGAACAAAGACAAAGGGAAACCTGGCATTCCACAATCAGAGCATGCCCAAGGGAAGGTTCAGTTGACAGTGATAAGAGGACAGCCAGGCCCAGAGGGTAACCAGTCTCATTTGGAACAGAAGGGCAGATTTACCCAGCATGCAGCTCTACTGGGACAAAAATGCAAGTAATATATTTGACATAATGAAAAATTATATGGAAGCAGGGTATGGTAATGTCTGCCTATAGTTTCCAGCTACTCCGAAAGCTGAGGTGGAAGGATCTCTTAAACCTAGGAGTTGAAAATTATGGGCAACATGGAGAGACTCCACCTCAAAAGGGAGGGGTTGGGATATTGCTCAGGGGTAGAGCACTTGCCAAATGTGCACAGGGACTTTGGTTTCAAGCCCCAACATCAAAAATGAAAGCAAACAAACAAATATATCTTGAGAGACTTATATGTTGTAGGAATAACAACTAACCCCCTACACAGAAATATATAAAAATATTTTTAAACATATAGCTATAAATGAAAGGAAATGAAAATATTGTATGAAAGGAAAGTGAATAATACTGCTAAACTTTGCATAGAAATGAACACTATTAATATAGTCAGTAACAAAACTTTGATGAGTATTTCATTGATAATTATGCTTTTCAAGCATGGATAGGAATTGATAGAAAATATGCAACTAAGAAAAGCAAAACCTTTTAACTACCATAATATAAAGCCAATACATGTCATTTAAAATCAATAAATTCAAAATTAGTAATTCAAGCATGTGTTGATGCTTTATGACTACAAGGCTATATGGCTCTATGGCTCTAAGTAAAAGACCAGCTAAACATGGTTAGCAAGATAGATAAGAAGAGTAAAGGGTTGCTGAATGGAAATACTTTTTTTCTACACATCTTTTATTATTATTTCTTACTGAATTGTTTTGTTTTGTTTTTTCATGATACCTGGGATTAAACTCAGGACCTTGTGCTTGTGAGGCAGGCATGGCACCCCTGAGCTATATCCTCGGCCCTCTTACTGACTTTTAATAATTATTTATGTTAGTATGATTACCGACAAAAGTAACTTTTATCTTACCAATGCACTAACTAGTAAAATAACATTCTTATTTTTTCTTCCTGAAAAATAAAGGATAAAAAGAGTTAATCATGAAATTTTACATCTGCTGGTAGATTTTCTAACACATGCTGTTGTGTGTTGATCTGTATGACAGTTTGCAGCACTAGATATTCAGAGGATTAGTTTTCTGTGCTGTATTTATTTTTAACTATCATAAGATCTTGTTATAAATGAAAAATATTTCAATAGGGACTCTTAAGACAATTGTTCTTTGGAGATGGTATCTACAAAACGTGATTATCTCTAATGACATTATCTTAAGAGGTAATAAACCAGAGCAGGACTCCTGCTGAGAAAGTCTTTTAAGGTGATTTACAAAGGAGAATGCACATGCTCCTTTATCTTCAAACTAATGGGGGAAAGAGTTTAAAGAACAGTCATTTAAGGCACATAATGATTCTATTATGTATTCTGAAAAGCAGAATGGATGAAGAAAGGGAATTAATGGATGTAGACTGGGAGGTTGTTTTAAAATGTAGGTTGTGGTGTTACTCAAGATGGTGAGGTCAACAGAGAGTTACAATTTCCAAGAGGGTAGTAGCGTTTCACACTCTGCATGGAGATGCAAGGCTATGCTGGGAAGCACCAGATTGGGTCAGAAGGCAAAATTAGTGTGGGGAAACCTTGGGCAGGAATCTTTCCACAGGAAAGGCAAACAGGCTTAGCATTGCCCAGTTTATGTACTCTCATAAGATGGGGTACAAGAGCTGCTTCTGTCTGTATTTGGCCCTGGATTGATCAGGGCAGAGAAGTTTCATCACCTGGAGTGTAATAGTCAGATAAAGGAAATGTTTGGAGTACAGGCTTTGGATCGGCTGCTTTGAATGTGTAAACTACACTCTGGTTAATTCATTTTGATCACTAAGGATTGGCTGGCCCTAAGATGGGCATTATTTCCCCTACCAAGGCTTCAAATGCTACAAAATTAAAACCTCAGAAAATACAATTAATTTACAAATAAGATGGACCACCAATTGTAGAAATAGTATGGAAAGGCAAAATGAATACATTTAAGTTTTAGGAGGCTGGCAATATTAACTGGATCTTCAGTATTTGATGATATAGATTCAAGAATAGCAGGGCAACATGGGATAGAATGAAACTCACCATGGTCTCTTCAGTAAGAGTTTCATTGCATAACATGCCACAAGGTGTAATAAAAGTGAATTTATTTATATAAAAAGTGCAGATTGGTAACTCCAAATAATTAAACAAAATATAAGCACGTATGGCATTTGAAACACTGTGTTACACACTGTAAAGGATGTAGATGTGTGTAAAATTGAAATTGTTCCTTCATGCAATGTAAAAAGATATGAAAGAATTTAGAGGTGAACATAAAACAATGGATGAATAAATCAAGTGTCTAGATGACAAAATGAGTAGTCTTCCTTTTTGATGCCCATGGCAGATCTGGCTAATCTGCCCTGATATTCTTTAATTTTTAGTCAGATCTGATTCCTTTTCACCAGGGCCTTTATGAAGCTACTGTCAATGAATCACTGTTACCACAGTTGTTATTCTTCAGTAAATGCTGTAAGTTGGGAGAATGATTATGACTGAGTAAAAGAGCAGGAAAATCATCCTAGAAAAGTACTAATGTTTGAGCTATCCTAAGAGGAATGAATGAATATTCAGATTAGGAGATTTGGATTTCAGTATTCAGTAGCAAGAACAAATGTATGGAGGCTGAAAAGTGAAGAGAACTAGATGACCAGCAATTAGACAGTTTGGCTGGACTTTAGGTTATGTATGTGTAAGGAAGTGATGAAAGGAGGACTGGATCATATTCTGGCAGCTGAGCTTATAAGTTTAAAATAGCTAATATTACCTGAGTGTTCACAGTATTCCTAGCCATGTAGTAGTCTGATAACTAATACACACACACACACACACACACATACACTTGCATACAACACACTATGCATAGCTAGAAAAATATATAATACGTTATATATTTATATTTCTTAAATATAGTTTATTAATACATGTAGATGTATTTTATTTATATGGCTTACTATATATGCATTTATATATTGTGCATTATAATATATATATATATATATATATATAATAGACTATACCGTGTTTATAATATAGGAAACACAGTGTAAATACATTGTAATTTCTCACACTCTACAAACAGAGAAAGTGAAAACAGCGAGTGAAATAAATTAACGTGCTTAGCTATACACTGGTGATAAGGAGAGAGAGACATTTAACAGCAACAGTTTGTCTCTAGTGACTTCATTCTTAACCATTATGCTGTACTGTATCCTGATATTTGTTGGTATTGCTTCATTGGCAGATTTAGAAAATGAAGATCTGAAGTAGATGTTGACGTAATTAAAGATGAGTTTTAGGGACAATCTTCCTGGAAATGGTGTATAAATAGAGACTGTAAGTAGTGGGAGCACATCACTGGACTCTTCACGTGTGATCGCCAGACTTCAATATAAAAGTGCTTTTGTGAGTTGTCTTATGAATAATTAAGGACCTCCCAATTCCACTTTCCAGAGGAATGCTATTGCATGCATAAAATTGAGAGCAAGAACTGGTAGCACATCCTTGAAAAAGTGATTGAAAGGCATCTGAGTCACATCGGTGTGCAGCTCCTGGTTCCCTCTGTTGCAGTCATATAAGCAATATCTGTAGCTGTAGGGATGACCTATTAACCTATTATTCGGGTAGGTAATTCAAGGGGGAAAAGTGGCTCAAGCTGTTCTTTGAATGACAGTGTGGGTACACCAGTGAATTAAAGGAGGTCGGATAGGACAGTCATCCAATTCAATGAAAGAAATCGTGGCTCCAATTCTCTGCTTGGGATCACACACAGGAGTGCCTTTTCTTTGACTACACTGTAGAATTTTCCTTGATAACAGTTCAATAAACACAGAAGATTGTCTTCCTCGACAGCATCCGAGATCCTGAATTGATCTCACTGAACCATAGCTTTAAGATTTTGTTTCACTTACTACTGCCATGGGCAGACCGTGCAGCAAGCAAAATGTCTAATTGAATTTTAAAAATTGCCACTTTTATTATACTGAAAGTGAAGCTACTGCAATGGGGTGTTTGCAGTGTGCTACTTGACTGTTATTTGCTCCAGCATTTATGGATCCAGGTTTCACCTATTCTGATTTTCACTCCCTCAAATCCAAACTCACAGCAGGAGCCACAGAGTGTTTCTCAGTGATTTCCATGGAAATCATCCCTTGCAAGTCTCCTTCTCTTGTATGACCTCAGTCATGGAACAGTACATTTAACGGGAATTAATACTTGAAGCTGGAGTCTTAATGGGGGTGAGCATAGTGATTTGGAAGATGATAAACTAGGTGCAAACTTGTGCAAATTAGTACCAGCGGACCCGGAAAAACTTTCAAAATTTATCACCTATCACTGCCCCTAAGAAAAGGGTCATGTTCTAGAAAAGATGGCAACCTGTTCCTTTTCCCCTAGGAAAAACCAGCTACTCTCTCCTCTGTATGATTATTTTATATTTCTACCATGGATTTTGTAGAAATGTCTGGGATTTACAGGTAGCTCCTCCTGGGGCAAACTGTGAATCTCCTAAGGGCAGGGTGCTGCACTTTTTTCTCTGCTGGATTCACCAAGCCTAACAACTGGACTGCTGACTGTGCACGCTGTCAAAATAAAAACAAACTCTAATACAGTACACGCTTTTCAGTGACTTGTACTATTTACTTTGCCTGCTCTGTAAACTGGCCTTCTGCATTTTACTGCTTTAATGGTCTTTGATTTGTATTTTTAAAATTGTAATGCAGATAAATAGTAACTATATGCTCATCACACAAAATCTAAAGAATAAAAATAATAAACCAGAATGATCTCCTTTTCTCTTGGAGCTTTCTTGCTCACCCTACCCTAACTCCATGCACTGCTTCACAGAACACTTCTGTGGCTAATTTGAGGAGGGCATTGTGGGCTTACTGTGGTTATCTTCAGTTACCACCAAAGCAGAGGTCCTGTGTCTACACACTTTCTATGCAAAATTCAGAATAATTACAAGTACATGGCTGCCAACTCTTTTTTTTTTTTTTTGGTACCAGGCGTGGAACTCGGGACTTTGTCCTTGCAAGGCAGGCAGCGGAACCCCTGAGCTAAATCTCTGGCCCTGCCAACTCTTGATTACAGGTTTCCAACAAGGCAAGTACAGAAATAAAGCAGAAAAATTCAGGGCAATTTGATAGTCATGTTTATATTTACATAATATGATTTTATGAACCCTAGACTCATTTATATTGAATATATTTTTCTTTTTAATTTTTTATTAAAAATTCTATCTTTTTTTAAAAAGAATCAGTGCGCAATAAGTTAGGAAAATAAGAAAAAAAGAAACCAACTATATTTTATTACTGCTACTTCAGAAACATTACTCCAATTCATTTAGTGTGGAAATCACTGCCTCAAAAGCAGTGCACAGTAAACACTGCCTTTTTTCCATAGTAACCCTTTTGGAATGGATAGTTTCTTTTGGATCTGGGGAAAATGGTAGTTTGATGTGATTTATTATGCAGAAATCAGGGAATAGGAAGTTAGTAGAGAATTGAAAGTCTCAGTGGTAGCTGCTGTACCTCATATACAGAGCACCATAAAATAAAATAGAAGCTTGATGCCTGGGACCAAATTATGACTGCTCTGGGCACAGTAACTTTGAGCACCTCGGCCAGTAGGTTTTATATTATCACCTATAATGTTGCATTAATGTAATCTTGGGATTATTGATTTCAGTAAATATCTTCCCTTACATGTTTTTTCTTGGCAACTTTGATATAGACTCTCAGGAAGGCTCAGGCAGTTTCTGGGTCTATTATCTTTTCCTCAGATGTACATGTCATTGCAGCAGCAAAGTGCTTAGAGTGTTTCATCTTTAAAGATGATCATAATTTTTCCTGTTTATAACTACGTGGCAGACTAAGAAAGAGAGTTATATAAATGAGACACAGGCAATATCTTACCCAGAGGTCAGAGAATAACTGATATTCTTCATTACAAAGTGCTGCCCCATCCCCTTTCCCATTAAAAATCATGTGCATAGAGAAAGACATAAAGGAGAAGGCATTGCCCTGACTACCTCAAAGTGTCACTGGAAAGCAAGGGACCTTTCTTCAGTGGTAATGAAAGCTGAAACTGAAGCAAAAGCATGAACTTACAGGCAAAAAAGATGTAACTGAGAAATTTGTCGTAGGAAAGAAACAGCTGTCTTATAGGCTCAGGAAAGAAACAGAGACGTTCGTTACTCCACGACAAAAAGCTCCTCTGTAGACAGGGAGTCCCTAGTAAAGGCTTCAGTCACATGTGTAGGGTCCCAAGTAAATGTCATTAATTATTCAGGGTTTTTTTCCCCTAAAGGGGGAAGTCTGGACAGAAAGGAGTTTAGTTATTGTGTAGGTGTGAGTTTACACACAGCGAAAAATGTGCTTACAAATGTTTTGGAAGGAGTTTATTAGGGAAATGCATGTAAAGGTATAATGAAATTTAGTGTCAGTTTTAGGGGAGATCTGTCACCATCTGCTTGCCAGTTTGCCTGCTGCACATCCAACCTTCTTGTCTCAAGGACTTTAGCAGCTTGTGCACTGAACTGACAGCCTGATTTAATTTCACCCTCTTATTGGCAAAAGTTACAGCTACCTGCTTATCCTCAGAGCTGCTATTTTGAAGTTCTGCTATTCCTCTCCTCTCTCAATAGTAGCAGTAGTAACGGAGCTACTATTTAATGAACGCTGTCGTGAACAATGTTAAATCTTCTACATATACTTTTTAACAAGCTCTCCAATGTCCCATGATACATTGTATATTTATTTTCCTACTTTACAGGAGAGGGGGAGATGAGGCATTGAAGCCAATCATAGAACTAATATTTTTAAAAGAAAGCTTGTTGGACTCTGAAGATTTCTTTTAACCATGATTATAATCCTAACTATACTGTTTTTGTTTATTTTTGTTTACTTCATTTTTAATAGAAGAGTTATCCAGAATAACTTCTGAGTGACTTGAAAAAAAATGTTTGAGAGCTGTGTGGACTTTTACAGATTTATAGTCTATCTCTGGGTTCAGCAAATTGGGTGGAATCATCTATGTTCCACTATAACTATCATTTGCAAAAATAAACATTGGTTTGGATTTGGCCTCCAGCCATACTTTTCCAGCACTAGTCTAAACATCAAGTTTGATAAATGATGGTTCCAAGTCCAAATTCAGACATGGACATATCCAGGGTCTTAGAAGTAGTAAGCAGAAAGACTTGTGCCTTTCAGTCTCTAAACCTTATGGGTCATGGTTTTTGTCACTTGGCTCTTTGCTCTGATATCCTTAAGCATTTTGCATAATTGGAACCTATTTTTGATATCTACATAAGTAAAGAGATATATTCTTGTGAGGCCATAAGGTTCCAATGTACATTATTTCCTACTACTCAAAAAAGCACATATGAATATGATGTTACTGTAGACAGTGCTGAATTTATACCGATTTCCTAATAATATGAAATCAAGCACAAACACCCAAAATGTTTTATTTAAAACAATTAACTGGAGCACATTTTCACAGCTGTGACTTCTATACCACCTAGTAAATCAATGTCTGAAGAACTGCCCATCTTCTTTTAGTGCCAGGTATAAACACGTATTGATTCTGTCCACTCACATCCTTTATAGATCCACTTTTTTCTATTATCATGTCACTAGATATTTTCACATTTTTCCTAGTAACCAGTTTTTCAATGACTAAAAATTGGTAGTCTGACAATGATTGTGAATACTTCTTCTCATGGAAGAAAGAATATATATTCAATATTTGATATGTTTCTTCATGGATTGTGTATTGTGAGTTAAAAAAAAAAACTAGCTTGTTTCTGGGAAGACATTAACAATCAGACCAGTGTCATTTTCCCTTTAAATTTTTAAATAGAAAATTGATAAAGAAATAACACCTTTTAATTATGAACTTTTCAAGCCTGAATTCCTAATAGGAAACTTAATTTTCTCGGAGAGTGAATAAAAATAAATTAAACTTTAAGTGCTCATGAAAACCTGTGAGATTCAGTTAAGTCCTTCCTTAAGCACTTACATCTATTGATCAAAAAATGACTATCATATATATGTGTGTGTGTGTGTGTGTGTGTGTGTGTGTGTATGCACATATATGCTGAACTTTTCCTGTGAGAGGATCTATGTGATAGTCAAGTTTCTGTGTCTGATTTATTTCACTTAACATCATGGTCTCAAGTTGCATACTTTGGTGTATGTATATTTTAAGTTTATGTTTATGGCAGGATAGTAATTCATTGTGTATAATTTGTTTCATTTATGCTACTGCTTTCTTTTCATTCACCAAAAACAAACTTTTATGCTCTTTTATGGTTTTTTATGAGTATGTCTTTTTAGTGTATGTCTTATACTCTGAGTAACATTTTGGCTATTCTTTTAAAATTATGGTACCTGATGTGTTATTGTTATTCTCTTTTGCTGTGAAGATTTGTTTTTCACTGAAGTAAGAAGAGTACTTTGTAATAGTTTCTTTATTAATATCTACTTGTATTACATTAGAAATAAATGTATGTAATTAGAAAAATGCATGTGATCACAAATTAAAAAGTGACTTGCTTTCATTTTACACACTAGATTTTAAGCTTTTATAATTCATTTCTAAAGAGGGTACTGTCAGGGACCATACCCTTAAAAAAGATTTTAGAGAAAGTTTGTCACATAACTTTTATACTCGGGGGGGGGGCAAATACAATGCAGTGCATACTAACGCTGGTGTTATGGTTTAAATCATAAGTTGTCCCTGAAAAGCTCATGAGTTAAAGGATTGATTCTCAGCCAATTGTACATTGTGAGGTGGTGGACACTTCAGGAGATGTGTTCTATTCGAAAGATGTAAATCACTAGGGCTGTGTCCTAGAAGGGTATTTTGAGACCCAGATCTCTCTCTCTCTCTCTCTCTCTCCCGCTTCTCTCTTTCTCTCTCTTCCTCCCTCTCTGCTTCTGTCTCTCTCTCTCTAAACATATCTCTATCATCTCTATCTTTATCATCTATCATCTAGCTCTAGCTCTATCATCCCCCACCCCTCACTGCAGTGAGATGAGGTACAATTTTCATTGCCAGTTGTTTCCACCGCATTGTTCTACCTTGCTGCAGGTTTGATTGCAATGGAGCCAAGTGACCAAGAATAGAAACTTCTGAAACAATAAGCTGAAATCAGCATTTCCTCTTTATAAGTTCTTTTATCACTGAAGTGCTGACTAACACAGAGGGCATTAGTGAAGCACTTCCAAATCACATTTTATTCCTGGAACTGAATTCAGCTCTTTATTAAAGGTCTACATCTTCATCAGCTGGCTGGTTCTTATCTGTCTAGAAGGCAAAGTAGGGCCAAGTAATTCTAAATATGACATTCTTTTTTTCCCATCTTTCCTTCAAACAGGGACTCTGTTTACAATGAATTTGATTGACTTCTGAGTCTCTCTGGAGAATATGAGCTCTGGAAAATGTTGCACAAACCAGAGAGCATTTACAAAGTCTTATTTAAAACTAGGTTATAGCTTCTCAAAAATTCTTGATATACAAGTGACTTTTGCTCTCTGTGTTTTCTTCTTTCATCCTAAAAAGGGATCCATAAGGCACTGTAAAGTCCCTTTTTGTGTTTGTGTTTATATTTCTTGTAGACTTACGTGAAGTTAAATGCTTTTCTTGCTTTTTTGCTGTGTTTCTCTAATTAGGGGACATTAAAATATTTTTTCAACACATTTTAGCCCCTTTGAGTAAATTGTGGTACATTTTTTTATACTAAATTAGTGATTTAGAAAGTTCAAAATATTTGGGAAGTATGCCTGAGTTATGGAAGACCATAACTTCTGACTAAATTATATTTAGGGAACTTACTCATCCTATTCTGGAATTTTCCACTGATGACTTATGCTAGTGCTCACAATGTATGAATTTTAGATTTCCAGATTAGGGATGCTTTACTTATAATTTTCTTCATCTCTCTAAGATTCTATTTACTTTCCTGGAAAATTGGTAATGCCAGGGTTTAGTCTATGTTCAAAGAGGAAGACCATCAGTGCTCTTGGAATTCAATAAATATTTACCATAATTCTATGGTTCAGGGACAACTATAATTTATAAATGTACTTACTAAAAATTAAGCCACTTTTTAATCTCATGAGTATAAAATTATGTAAATATAGAATCACATAATAGTTTTAGACCTTTAATATTCAAATAAGTGTACCTTTTGGGTTGTGATATGATTGCTATTCCTTTAAAAGTATTTTCTTTTGCTTTGGCTTGTATGTTTTTCTTAATCTGGGTCCCTTTAAAGTATTAAGTGGTGGGGCCGGGGATTTAGCTCAGCGGTTTGGTGGCCTGCCTTGCAAGTGCAAGGACCTGAGTTCAATCCCCGGTACCAAAAAATAAATAAATAAATAAAGCATTAAGTGGTACTGATACCTTTATATCCTTTTTCTCTGAAAGTTTTTTAAAAACCTAGACCTTTCACCTCTGCCCTCCCTTTCTCTCGCATTTTTTCTTTTCCCTTTTTACTCTTCCCCTACCCATCCCACCTTCCCTACACCTTTAGCTCCTTTCTTCCCATTTCTAAATGTCAGTAATCTTATTAGAATCTTATGCATTGTTGCAGATTATTCACACCAGGGACACTATTCAGTATTTACACATGTGTGACTTATTTATTTCATTTAGGAGTATATCTTCAATATGTATCCATTTTCCTATGAATGAATCTATTTTCTCATTCTTTATGGCTGAGTAGTATTCCATTTTATAGAAAAACCACATCTTCTTTATCCAATTTCCAATGGATGCGCAAATGGGCTGTTTCCAAGATTTAGCTATTACAAACTGTGCCACTATAAACATGGGTGCACATACTTCTCTGTGATATGATTCTTTTAGCTCTCTTGGAAAGATACCCAGCAGAGGGATGGCTGGGTCAAATGGAACCTCCAGTCTAAGCTCTTTGAGGTAAGGGGAAAAAATGAGAATCAAGACTTGTCATGTAGAGGTACAAGATCCCAACAATGAATGTAACTGTACTGTATCCCTAAAATGTACCAATAAACTCAATTAAAGCTGAAAAAAAAAACCTAGACCTTTCCTTCTTTCTTTCCTTCTTCCCCGCCCCCTTTCCTTTCTTCTTTTGGTACTGGGGATCAAATCCAGTCCTTGTACTTCTGAGGCAGGCGGTGAAACCATTGAGCTAAATTCCCAGCCCTAAAACCTAGAACCTTTGGATAGCAGGTCTAGGCAATTGCTGGTTGAAAGAATAGGTTCTTTTGTACCCTTGAAATTAAACAAAAACAAGTACATTATAAAAAGAAATATTGGGCATTGTTATGTGTTGTATCTAGATGTCCTCCAAAAGCCTCATTTCAGTGGGGCTTTTCAGAGGTCACTGTATCTAGGATCTAGGATTTAAGGTGTGAGTGCTACCCACACCTGGATAGAATGTAAGGGACAAAAAGAGTGTTGCGGCTTGTTGCTTGCTGCCTTCTTCCTGCCGTGCACCACTTGTCCTCTGTGATGTTACCCAGCCTTGGAGCCTGCCAAATATGAACTGAAAGGGTATTTTGTCTCAGCAAGACAGGCATCTTACACTGGCATTTTCCTGGAGAAAATATCCTAATCATATGGCCACGACCTAACTGCAAAAGAAAGTAAGAAGTGTCCCATTGTCCCCTGAAAAAGTAAAATGAAATGGGTAATTACCGTTGTCTCCTCATACAGTCATTTAAATATTTTCCACATTTTGTTAGAACATTTTGGGTATACAGATTAATGGGGTTCATTTCTTCAGATTTGTGCATTCACATAAAATATTTAATCATTCCCCTAACATCACCCTCAATCCATACTCCCCCAATGTTCTATATTTTTGGTAGGTTGTATCAATGTTTATAGTATATTTTGATCATATTCATGCTCTGAATTACTTGCCCTTATATTCTTCTTCCTCTCCCACTTTCTCTTACTTTTGTTTTAAAAAAGTCTCTCTTCTACTTTTTTGCTGTCTTTACTTTGATTGCACATATGAGGATCATCATGTGATATGTCTTTCTGAGTCTAGCTTATTCAGTTCAACAAAATGATCTCTAAGGATGGGGATGTAGCTCACTGATTCTGCTGCCTGCCTCGCAAGGGCAAGGACCTGAGTCTGCTCCCAGGTGCACCCCCCAAATAAATAAACTCCAGGTATCCATCCATTTTTCTGCAAATGTCAACATTTTGTTCTTTTTATGGATGAATAATAATTCACATTTTCTTTATGTACTTATCTGTTGATGAGCATCTAAACTCGTTCTGCATCTTGGCTATAATAAGTTGTGCTATAGTACATATGGGTATGCAGATATTCCTATGATATGAAATGTTGAATTCATTGAGTGTATACCAACAAGTGATATAGCTGAATCAAATGGTAGTTCTAGTTTTAGGTTTTATTGGTAAATTTTATTTCTTATTAGTGTATCTTTGTCATACGTATTTATTACATTCATCATAGGGAATTTGTGCCTGTACATAATATATCTTAATTATTTTTTCTCATTCCCCTCCCCTCTCTTCAACTCTTCTTCCCATCCTCACTTACAAAAGCTTTGTTTCTGTTTTATTCCTTCCATTCTCTTTTTTTTTTCTTCTTCCTTTCCTTTTGGAGGAACCTCCATACGGATTTCCATCGTGGCTGTACCAAGTTACAGTCCCACCAATAGTGTAGAAGTGCTTCTTTATCCATGCATTCTCTCCAGCACTTACTGTTTTTCTGTTTAAATACAAACATTTTGAGTGGAGTAAGGTGGAATATCAGTGCATTTTTGATTTGCATTTGCCTAATGGCTAAAAACATCCCACCATCATTTTAAAAATAAGCATGCCACATCTTACTTGTCCTTTCTGATTACAGGCTTAACTTATATTTGCTTTACATACAAAGCAACCAATCAGTATTTTAGCACAAACATTTACATTCAAGGCGGCAAAGAGGGAAAATTCACAAGACGGTTTTTAAAAATCTATAGGTCTTGGCAATAGGTAGCATCATTTTAAATTCTTATGTTCATTGTATTTGTGCTCTTATTGAACATATCCTATGTACTTACAGTAGGCAAAGGGCTCAGACATAGGCTTTTCATATAATGCTCCCTGATAATGGTTAGGAAATGTGAATTTGAAAATTTATAGCTTCTATACAAAACTTTTAGCAAGATGGTGTTATGACATCAAACTGGTAACACTAGAAATTCTGAAAAATCATATTAAGACCAAAAAAGAGGAAATAGTTCAAATGTCATGGCTATTACATGAATGAGGTATTTCTCTTTTATCTCTCCCAGCATCTAAAAATTCTGATTTCAGTGTTCTCAGAAACCTTTTAATTTCTTATTTCCTCCAGATATTTCTTCTTATTAATATGGATTTTCTTTCTCCTATCTTATCCCTCATTGTTTCTAAATTTCCTAACTATCTTCAGCCTTTACAATTTTGGCTGTTTAGCTGTGCCTCTTGTAACATTCTGTCAAGTCTATTGAGAATGTTCTCTCAATTATGCTTATTTAATAAGGTGCTGCTCTAGGTGTAGATCTCTATGTGGCCTTCCACCAGAATTTTCATGCCCATGCTTACACTTCTGAGCTCCTGGAACTCTAGTCTGTGTGTCCTAAGAAGGAAAATCCTTGTTTTGTTTACAGTTTTATCCCTAGTACCAAACACAAGACAGCACATATCGTGTCTTTAGTGTCCATTTGTTGGAGGAATAAATGCATTTGTATGTTTGGCTTTTACATTTCTTTCACTTACTGGGCACTATGCCAGTCAGTTGGACTGTCACTCCGTCATACCAAAACTGTTGCTTATAACAACAAAGACATTGCGTTCTCTGATTGGATTAGCCAAGGAACTGCTTCGTGTCATATTCACTCTAGATCCTAGGCTGGTGGAGAAGCCTCTGTGCAAACTGTCTTGTTTCATCACGGGGAAAATAGCACCATAGCATAGTTCTGGTGCTTCTGCCTGGAAAAAACAAGCGTCACTTCTGACATTTTGTTTGTGTGTTTGTTTAACCAAAATGAAATATTTTGAATTCAGCAGACGGAGAATACATAATTAACCTCGAGGGAGAAGAACACTAAAGGAAAATTGAGCAAATATTAATACAAATAGAATAGAATTTAATAATAAATCATGTAGCACATTTATTTCATCGCTTGTGTTACATTTATTTTATACACTGAAGTGAAGTATAAAATCTCTAGCAAAACCAGGAAAGTTATTTCAAAGTTTAGCAGCAGAATGTATACAATAAAAAAACAAGAACTTAGAGGATTTTGAATTGGTAAAAATGACATCATTTCTTACAGACCAGACAACAGAATATCCTTCAAAGGCATTCTTCCTTGTTTTGTGGCAGGAATAGCGTTGTTTCTGATTTCATTTTTATTCCAATCTGAAGGCTGGGGGGTTGAATGAATTACCATCACTGGTAATGACTTTCTAGTCTGGTGCTTCTCTCCACAGTCTGTTCTCTCCTTTGATTCTTACTGTAGCTGGGACAATTTAAAATATCTGAATGTTTGGGTAAAATTTTCCATAGTGTAGAACAATAAAGTGATTCATCCCTTTATTGTTTTTCTCTTCCTGTTTGACCTGTGATAGTTGCATTAGCTTTCATTTAATAAGAGCAGCTCTTATTATTGGATGCATTTACAGTTTACCTTATTGGTTTAGCTTCTTTTCATATTTTCCTGTGCAAAACTTCCAAAATAGTTTGTTTGAACCTGAATTTCTCATGCACATTCTGGCTGCTTTCTCCTCTCTCTCTTTCTTTTACTTCATGTCTTTCCTTCTTCCCTTTCTCCCTCCCTTCCCTCCTCTCTCCCAGCAGCTCTTATTATTGGATGCATTTACAGTTTACCTTATTGGTTTAGCTTCTTTTCATATTTTCCTGTGCAAAACTTCCAAAATAGTTTGTTTGAACCTGAATTTCTCATGCACATTCTGGCTGCTTTCTCCTCTCTCTCTTTCTTTTACTTCATGTCTTTCCTTCTTCCCTTTCTCCCTCCCTTCCCTCCTCTCTCCCCCACCTTTTTTTCCTTCTTTTTAGTTAAATAGGGGTTGGGATTGATAGTCTTTCAGTACTAAATGTCTGCTTGATACCAAGCACCTTGCTAAGGATGTGGGTATTTTTCTACCGTTTGGGTCAGACTAAATATGGTAAATTCAGGCACACAAAGTGTCAGTTCTTTACCTAATACAAAAAATTGTAAACAGGTGGGTGAAAGGCATTTAGAGCCTTATCAGAGGAATTCAGACATCTTTATTTTTCTGACTCACATTCAGCAAGAATGAAAAAGGGTTGTGCCCCCCTCCATCTGTACTTATTCTGAATGCAACTGAAATAACATCTTTAATAAGCTAAAACTTCACACATTACCTTTTATTATTGACATGACAGCTCTAGCACCACCTTAGGCCCTTTAAATAGTAAAATGTACTGTTCCCTGTACATTTTTGCTCAAAAAACTGATCAAAGACCCTTAAAGGTAAATTGATAGCAGCTGTCCTTCAGGGGGTTCCAAGCTGATCATGAGAATCCCAGCCCTCTGTTCTCCTCAAACTTGTAAGGACACTAGTCTCAGGGTGTACATGAAATTACTCCTCGCAATGACCTATACTCCTTTATTTTCTCTTCTGCCTGTTTAATTCAGCTCATGTCCTGCATGAACAAAGTCATCCATTTATTAAAAATATATGAAACACCCACTATTTGTCAGCTCCCTCCTCAGATATTAAAGTCCTATAGTTAAAATGCCTGCCCTCATGGAACTCATGGTTTATAGAAAAGAATGTTTGGGGAGGAGAGGAGGGGGTGAAGGGAGGGCAGGGGTAAGGGGAGAAAATGAGAATCAAGACTTGTTATGTAGAGGTACAAGATCTCAACAATGAATGTAACTGTACTGTATCCTTAAAATGTACCAATAAACTCAATTAAAGCTGGAAAAAAAGAAAAGAATGTTTGAAATGATCATGTTTAATGCAAAAATCAACTACTATGATCCGAGTCAACCCTATTGTTCTGTGAAAGCATGGAGGAGCGTCACCAGTTTAGCCTAGAGAAAATGGTCACAGGCAAAGGTGATGCTCTTGTCATCATTTCTCTTAAAGTGGAGTAGTGAGTCCTTCAGAATTCAAATAAGTGAATTCAGGAAAAAGGGGTTAGAGTCTTGGTGGATTTTGTTGGAAAGTAATATTTTATGTTGTTTGCAGTATTATCAATCGTCATGCTAAACTAGTTTAAGAATGTATCAGATTACATGTGATTAATTCAAGCTTGCTTTGCTATAGACAAAGAAAGATCTGGAATAAGTATGCCAAGAGTGTGCTTAGGCCCAGGTACAGTTCACGTCAAGGAATCTAGGCACTGGGAAGACAGACAGAGGAAAATGAAGAAATAGATAGTGATCACGTGGGAATGGAATTGATATAAAAACAAAGATACGGAAAAGCATTACTAAGTATGCTAACTCCTTACACACTTCTCTTTGGGTCTTGGAACTAGGATCCACTGGCTCCATTAGAAAAATAACGTAACTGAATCTCATTTCTTCTTTCATTCCTTATGAATGCAGCATGACTTAATGATACAAGTTATAATTTATAACACATTCAGTGTGTGCAACATTTTGCATGATTAATCAATTTAATTCTTAAAGCAGGCTTTCAAAAGCAGCTTATCTGACTGTAGAAGGTAATCTATGGACCTCAAAGATTTTCATATCCTAATTCTTGGAACCTATAAATATGCCAAAGAAGAATTAAGCTAGAGACATAATTGAATTATTTGTTAATTAGCTGCCCTCGGGATAGGGTGATTCCAATGTAATCACAAAGGTCGTTAAAAATAGAAGAGGGAGAAATCAGAGGGCAGTGAAGTCCAAAAGACTTGACCTACTTTCTGGTTATGAAGATGGAAGGAGGGTAGAAGGAGTTAAGGGATATAGGAGGCCTTTAGAAACTATAAAAGGAAATGAAACCCACAGAAAAAAAATGTACTTGTCAATTTTAGAGCAATAAGACCCATGTCAGACTTCTGAATAACAAAAATGGAGGACAACAAATTTGTGCTGTTAAGTGCATTTGTACTAGCATTCCCAATTCTCATTAAGTGAAATGATTTAGACCACATGCTGCTACTGTTCAGTGGGAAAAGAAGCACATTTTGTCTAGGTTACATATGACACCAGAAAGTTACACATACACGAAGCCACAGTGATGGCCACACAGAGAACCCACTGGGAAGGGAGGATGGATGATGGATAAGCAGTCATATAAGCAATCAAAGAAGGTAAAAGGATCTGCCAAGGAAGTAGAAGCCATGCATAAAAGCAGAAGGTCAACCCCTTCTCATTTGGTGAGACAGACACTGAAATCCATTGCATTTACAGTCTATGTCCCAGCAATTCACTTATGAGTTAGCCACAATTGGATATAAGCATTTACTAAACGTTGATCTTTGCAATTTGCTGCAACCAGTGACATACCTGATCAAAGCAGTCTACCACTCATTCATAGTATTTTCTGTATCCATGTCTTGGTCTATTCAGTCAGTATTCATTTCTTGAGAAATGAATTTGGCAGGACATCATATGACAAAAAAAAAAATCCTTTCATTTACTTAGTAACTATTATTCCTAGCCTACACTCAGATTTTTCCCCAGTTGCCTTAAAAAAACTTGGTAATTAAATAGTGAGAGGTTGAGAGTCTTTTATACTCTATTTTTTTTTTATTGAGTTTATTGGTGCATTTAGGGATACAGTACAGTTACATTCATTGTTGGGATCATGTACCTTTACATGGCAAGTCTTGATTCTCATCTTTTTCCCCTTACCTCTGCCCTCCCTTCACCCCCTCCTCCCCTCTCCATCTACAAACACTTTATTTTCATCTTTTCATTCTCTCACATTTTTTTCTTTTCCCTTTTTGTTCTTCCCCTACGTATCACACCTTCCCTACACCTTTAGCTCCTTTCCTCCCATTTCTAAATGTCAGTAATCTTATTAGAATCTTATGCATTGTTGCAGAATATTCACACCAGGGAAACTATTTGGTATTTACACATGTGGGACTTATTTATTTCACTTAGGAGTATATCTTCAATATGTATCCATTTTCCTATGAATGAATCTATTCTCTCGCTCTTTATGGCTGAGTAATATTCCATTTTATAGAAAAACCACATCTTCTTTATCCAGTTTCCAACGGATGGGCAAATAGGTTGTTTCCAAGATTTAGCTATTACAAACTGTGCCGCTATAAACATGGGTGCACATACTTCTCTGTGATATGATTCTTTTAGTTCTCTTGGAAAGATACCCAACAGAGGGATGGCTGGGTCAAATGGAACCTCCAGTCCAAGCTCTTTGAGGTATCTCCATATTGATTTCCATAGTGGTTGCACTAGTCTGCACTCCCACCAACAATGGAGGAGGGTTCCTTTCTCCCCACAACCCCGCCAACATTTGTTATTGTGTGATTTCTTGATAGCAGCCATTCTTTGTGGGGTGAGGTGGAATCTCAGTGTTGTTTTCATCTGCATCTCTCGAATGACCAGTGATGTGGAACATTTTTTCATATATTTTCTTGCTGCTTTCACTTCTTTGTATGAGAAATGTCTGTTCATTTCGGATGCCCATTTTTGGATCGGGTCTTTATATTTGGGGGGACTGATTGTTTTGAGTTCTTTATATATCCTTGATAATAGTCCTTTGTCTGAGGTACAGCTGGTAAAAATTTTTTCCCACATTGTAGATTGTCTCTTAGTTCTGCTAATGGTTTCTTTTGAAGTACAGAAGCTTTTTAGTAAGATGAGATCCCAGTTGTTGATTCTTTCTGCTAGTTCCCGTGCTACTGAGGATTTGTTCATAAAGTCTTTTCCTATACCAATGTCTTCCAGAGTTCTGCCTAACTTACTTTCCAGCAAGTTTAATGTTTCTGTTTTAATATTTAGATCTTTAATCCATTTGGATTTTAATTTAGTGCATGGCGAAAGATAAGGGTCTAATTTTAATCTGTGACAGGTTGATATCCAGTTTTTCCAACACCATTTATTAAAGAGGCTATCTTTCCTCCACTGAGGATGGTGAGCTCCTTTGTCGAAGATGAGGTAGCTGAGTACATCTGCATTTGTTTTTGTGTCTTCCAGTCTGTTCCATTGATCCTCAGGCCTATTTCTTTGCCAGTACCATGCTGATTTTATCACAGTGGCTTTGTAGTATAGTTTCAAATTGGGAATTGTTACACCTGGTGCCATGTGACTGTTGCCTATAATGGCTTTTGCTATTCTAGGTCTCTTGTGGTTCCAAATGAATTTTTGGATTCTTTTTTCTAGTTCTGTGAAATATAGTGTTGGAATTTCAATTGGCATTGCATTGAATGTATATAGCAGTTTCGGTAGTATGGCCATTTTCACTATGTTGATTCTTCCTACCCAGGAGCAGGGGATATCTTTCCATTTTTTTATATCCTCTTCGATTTCTTTTTTCAGAGTGCTGTAGTTTTCAGTGTAGAGATCTTTTGTTTCTTTTGTTAGATTGATTCCTAGATACTTCATTTTTTTGGATGCTATTGTAAAAGGAATTTTTTCCCTTATTTCTCTTTCTGTCTGTCTGTTATTTGTGTATAGAAAGGCTATTGATTTTTGGGTATTCACCTTGTATCCAGATACTTTACTGAATCTGTCAATTAAGTCTAGAAGTTTTTTGGTGGAGTTTTTTGGATCTTCAATGTAGAGTATCATATCATCAGCAAATAATGATAGTTTAACTTCTTCCTTTCCTATCTTTATTGCTTTAATTTCTTTCTCTTGTCTAATTGCTGTGGCTAATGTTTCCAGAACTATATTGAAGAGAAGTGGCGATAGTGGGCATCCTTGTCTTGTTCCTGATTTTAACATGAAGGTTTTCAGTTTTTGGCCATTCAATATGATGTTGGCTGATGGTTTTTCATAAATAGCCTTTATTAAATTGAGGTATAGACCATCTATTCCAATTTTTTGCAGGGTTTTTATCATGAATGGGTGTTGAATTTTATCAAATGCTTTTTCTGCATCTATTGAGAGGATCATATGGTTTTTGTCCTTGACTTTGTTAATATAATGTATTACATTCACTGACTTTCGTATGTTGAACCACCCTTGCATCTCTGGAATAAATCCGACTTGGTCATGATGGATGATCTTCTTAATAATCCTCTGTATTCTGTTTGCTAGTATCTTATTAAGGATTTTTGCATCTATATTCATTAAGGAGATTGGTCTGTAGTTCTCCTTTTTGGTTGTATCTTTCTCTGGTTTGGGAATCAGAGTGATACTTGCTTCCAGGAATGAATTTGGAAGTATAGCTTCTCTTTCAATTTCATTGAAAAGTTTGAAGAGTAATGGTAGTAGTTCTTCTCTAAATGTCTTGTAAAATTCAGCAGTGAATCCATCAGGGCCTGGGCTTTTCTTTGTTGGTAAGTTTTTAATTACATTTTCAATTTCACTGATTGTGATTGGGGTGTTTAAAATGTTTTTATCTTCTTCGTTCAACTTTGGTAATTCATAAGTATCTAGAAATCTGTCCATTTCTTCTGTGTTTTCCATTTTATTAGAGTACAGGTTCTCAAAGTAGGTGTTCATGATCCTCTGGATTTCTTTCGGATCTGTTGTGACTTCGCCTTTTTCATTCCTAATTGCATGGATCTGAGCCTTTTCTTTCCTTTTTTTGATAAGATTAGCTAAGGGTTTGTCAATTTTATTTATTCTTTCAAAAAACCAGCTCTTTGTTTCATTTATTTTTTGTATCGTTTTCTTAATTTCAATTGCATTGATTTCTGCTCGGATCTTTATAATTTCCTCTCTTGTTCGAGCTTTGGGTTTTTCTTGCTCTTGTTTTTCTAGGAGTCTAAGTTTCATCGTTAAGTTGTTTATTTGAGCCCGCTCTGTTTTCCTAGTGTGGGCATTCAATGTTATGAATTTTCCACGTAGAACTGCTTTCATTGTGTCCCAAAGATTCCTGTATGTTGTATTGGCATTCTCATTTATTTGTAAAAACTGTCTAATTTCTTCTTTAATTTCCTCTGTAATCCATTGATTGTTTAGGAGAGTGTTGTTCAGTTTCCATGTGCTTGTGAAGTTTCTATAGTTTCTTGTGCTATTGATGTCTAGTTTGATTGCACTATGATCTGATAATAAACAGGGGATGACTTCAATTTTTTTGCATTTATTTAGACCTGTTTTGTGAGCCAGTATGTGGTCTATTTTGGAGAATGATCCATGTGCAGCCGAAAAGAATGTATATTCTGGTTTTTGGGGGTGGAATACTCTATAAACATCTATTAAGTCCATGTGTTCCAAAGCTTGGTTCAGTTCTATTATTTCATTGTTGATTTTCTGCCTAGTAGATCTGTCAATTTGTGATAGTGGGGTATTTAAATCCCCCACTACAATTGTATTAGTGCTTATTTGGTTTTTCATGTTACTTAATATTTGTTTTATATAGTTGGGGGCATTTATATTTGGTGCATATATGTTTATGATTGTCAGCTCTTCCTCTTGAATTGTTCCCTTTACAAGGATGTAGTGTCCTTCTTTGTCTCTCTTAATGAGTTTTGGTTTGAAATTTACTTTATCTGAGAATAAGATTGCTACCCCTGCTTTTTTCTGGACTCCTGACGCATGGAGAATTGTTTTCCATCCTTTCACTTTCAGTCTATGGACTTCCTTTTGCACTAGGTGTGTTTCTTGTATACAACATATTGTTGGATTTTGCTTCTTAATCCATTCTGCCAATCTGTTTCTCTTGATTGGTGAATTGAGGCCATTAACATTGATGGTTACAACTGATATATTTTGACTTATTCTTGTCATGTTTTTGTCCATTTGTTGACTCTTTTTACTTTTTCTCCCATCTCCTTTTAGTTTCTTGCCTTGCCTATTTGATTTGGTCTGTTGGGCCTCATGTTATTGTGAATTTCGTTGTCCTTTTCTAGGATATTGTTTAGAATTCCTTGCAGTGCTGGTTTGGTGTTCATGAAATTTCTCAGGTGCTCTTTGTCGTGGAAGTATTTTATTTCCCCATCTATTTTGAAAGAGAGTTTTGCAGGATACAAAAGTCTAGGTTGGAGATTCTTTTCTTTTAGGACTTGGAATACCTCACTCCAGGCTCTCCTTGACCTAAGGGTTTGTGTTGAAAAGTCTGCTGTGATTCTAATGGGCTTCCCTTTGCATGTGATTTGTTTCTTTTCTCTTACTGCTTGTAGTATTTTGTTTTTCTGTTGGATTTCTGGAATCTTGATTATTATATGTCTAGGTGTAGATTTTTTTTGATCGTGGCTAGTTGGGGTTCTATATGCCTCACTTATCTGTATGTCTAATTCTTCCCTTCTGTTTGGGAAGTTTTCTGTCATTAATTCTGTGAAGAGCTTTTTTATATCATTTGTGTTTTCTCCTGTTTTTTCATGAATTCCTATCAGTCTTATGTTATTTTTCTTTGTATCGTCTAGGAGTTGTTGGATTGATTTCTCATGATCCCTTACTGTTTTTAATAGACCTCTTTTTTCACGGTCACTGACTGCTATCCTATCTTCTATATCTGAAATTCTATCTTCGCAATCTTTTATTCTGTTTCGTACACTTTCAATAGAGTTTTTAATCTCCTGGATATCTGTTTGAATCTGTTTTATGGATTCCATTTCTTTCCTCTGTTGGGCATTCATTGTTTCCATGTCTTTCTTATGCTGAGTCTTCATGGCTTCTATCACAGTCTTGAGCTCATCTATTTTTTTCTCAGTTTCTGCTCTAGAGTCTCGAATCATGACTTCTATTTTGCTCATCATCTCTCTGGCTAGCTGGGAAATTATTTCTGATTTGAATTTTTCTAGAGCCTGATTGATCAATTTTGTTACCTCCTGTGCTATGGGTCCAGGGAGTCCTGTTGGTTCACTATCAGACTTTTCATCCTCATTTGTCCTACTATTTGCTATTGGTGAACTGGATATCTGTTTTTGTGTCTTGCTTAAGTGTTTTCTCATTTTTATTTTTATTGTTGGGTTGTCCTTCTTTAATTTCTGGGTATTACTTAAATCTTCCTAATATAGTTGCGTTTTAGCTTTTGAGTTTCTAATGACTCATAGACATTCTCGTTTTCATAATATCAGAGAAAACAACTCTTTAAATCAATCACCACTCTTTGTCCCAATTGATACATTCAGCAGCCCAATAGGATCAGGCACAGCTTGCCAACTGACCACTTGTGGTAGTCATTAATGTATCACCTTTAACTCATGTGAATTAAATTAATTTCAAGAAGTAGCCCATAGTATGTTTGCAGTGAATATGCTTTTCAATATAGCATCTTTACCATTTAGGATGGGGGGTTAGACTTAGAATGAGAGGATTAGATAAGTGAAAGAATTAGAGCAGGTTTGAAGTGAATCCAGAGGTTGTAGAATTACCTTACTATCTTTACAAAGCTATTAACTTCAGGGGGGATAGAGAGAGTGCAGGAATAAGGACAGGAATATATCCCCTTAACAGTAACAGGCGCTTGCCTTCCCTTGAAGGTACAGAGCCATGAGTGAGGTAAAATGACTGGAGAAAAGAACATAAAGAGAAACCCCTCCTAAAAACAAAAAATAATAAAAGAAGTCTGAGTTATTCAGGAACTGGAATAGAAAGGGAGATGAGGGACACTACGGTGGAGCAAGAGACTGAGTTGGAGAGAGAGGACAGAAAAAAGAAAGAAATTTTAGGGTGGAAAGAGGAAAAAAGAGAAAAGAGAGAGGGAAAGAAAAAGAATTTGAAGGTCCTCTTTCAGGCTATCTCTGATCTCATATTATACCACATGCACAGTCATATGCGGAACCCAATCCCCTGGTTA